>NC_142436.1:73770000-74970000 GCF_059453495.1 Arachis ipaensis
AGAAAATAAAAACATGCAATTGACACCAAACTTAAAATATGAAACTAAACTCAAATAGAAAAACTCAATTATCAGTTTATAAAATTTTCGAAAAAAATTAAAAAGAGAAAATAAGGATTTAAAAAAAAAATTTCAACCAAAAACAATTATAGAAGACTCTAAACCAAAAAGAAAAATTTTTCCTAATCTAAGCAACAAAATAAACCGTCAGTTGTCCAAACTCGAACAATCCCCGGCAACGGTGCCATAAACTTGGTGCACGAAATTGTGTATGTCAATGTCAATATTACTATTTCTCACAAATTCGCACAACTAACCAGCAAGTGCACTGGGTCGTCCAAGTAATACCTTACGTGAGTAAGGGTCGAATCCCACGGAGATTGTTGGTTTGAAGCAATCTATGGTTATCTTGTAAATCTTAGTCAGGAAATCAATTATAATTATCAATATGAATTACGAAGAATAAAAAAGCATGGATTAAATATTTGTTCTGCAGTAATAGAGAATATGTTGGAGTTTTGGAGATGCTTTGTCTTCTGAATCTCTGCTTTCTCCCTGTCTTCTTCTTCATGCACGCAAGGTTCCTCCTATGGCAAGCTGTGTGTTGGTGGATCACCGTTGTCAATGGCTACCATCCGTCCTCTCAGTGAAAGAGATCCAAGTGCGCTGTCACCGCACGGCTAATCATCTGTCGGTTCCCATTCATGCTGGAATAGGATCCATTGATCCTTTTACGTCTATCACTACGCCCAGCCCTTGTGAGTTTGAAGCTCGCCACAGTCATTCAATCCCTGAATCCTACTCGGAATACCACAGACAAGGTTTAGACTTTCTGGATTCTCAGGAATGCTGCCAATGGATTCTAGCTTATACCACAAAGATTCTGATTAAGGAACCCAAGAGATACTCATTCAATCGAAGGTAGAACGGGAGTGGTTGTCAGGCACGCGTTCATAGATTGAGAATGGTGATGAGTGTCACGGATCATCACATTCATCATATTGAAGCGCGAATGAACATCTTAGATAGAAACAAGCGTGTTTGAATAGAAAACAGAGATAATTGCATTAATTCATCGAGACACAGCAGAGCTCCTCACCCCCAACAGTGGAGTTTAGAGACTCATGCCGTCAAAGAGTACAAAGTTCATATCTAAAATGTCATGAGGTGCGAAATAGAACTCTAAAAGTTGTTTAAATACTAAACTAGTAACCTACGTTTACAGAAAATGAATAAACTATGATAGATGGTGCAGAAATCCACTTCTGGGGCCCACTTGGTATGTGCTGGGGCTGAGACTTAAGCTTCTCACATGCCTAAGCTGTTTCTGGAGTTAAACGCCAAGTTGTAACCTGTTTTTGGCGTTCAATTGAGAGCACGACAATTGGACTTCTGTAGCTCCAGAAAATCCATTCCGAGTGCAGGGAGGTCAGAATCCAACAGCATCAGCAGTCTTTTTTCAGCTTGAATCAGATTTTTGCTCAGCTCCCTCAATTTTAGCCAGAAAATACCTAAAATTACAGAAAAACACACAAACTCATAGTAAAGTCCAGAAATATGAATTTTGCTTAGAAACTAATGAAAATGTACTAAAAACCAATTAAAACATACTAAAAACTACATGAAATTAACCCCAAAAAGCGTATAAAATATCCGCTCATCAGTTGCCTCCCAGCAAGTGCTTCTTTATTGTCTTTAGCTGGACCTTACTGAGCTTTTAATCTAGCCTCAGCCTTGAGCACTCTTGCTTAACATTGCCTTCAAGATAATGCTTGATTCTCTGTCCATTAACAATGAACTTCTTATTAGAATCAATGTCTTGAAGCTCCACAAAGCCATATGGTGACACACTTGTAATCACATATGGTCCCCTTCACCGGGATTTCAGTTTCCCGGGGAATAGCCTGAGCCTAGAGTTAAACAGTAGAACCTTCTGTCCTGGTTCAAAGACTCTAGATGACAGCTTTCTGTCATGCCACCTTTTTGCTTTCTCTTTGTAAAGCTTGGCATTTTCAAAAGCAGTGAGTCTGAATTCCTCTAGCTCATTCAGCTGGAGCAATCTTTTTTCTCCAGCTAATCTGGCATCAAAGTTTAGGAATTTGGTTGCCCAGTAGGCCTTATGCTCTAGTTCCACTGGCAGATGACAGGCCTTACCATACACAAGCTGGTATGAAGAGGTCCCTATAGGAGTCTTGAATGCTGTTCTATAAGCCCACAGAGCATCATCCAAGCTTCTCGCCCAATTCTTTCTACGGGTACTTACAGTCCGTTCCAGGATTCTTTTTAGTTCTCTATTAGAGACTTCAGCTTGCCCATTTGTCTGTGGATGATATGGGTTCGAGAACGTTAGTGACAATCACTTTTTTTACTAACGTTCCTCACCAAAGTTAAAGGCCACGTTAACCTCAACGTTAGTGGCACAAACGTTGCCACTAATGTTTCCACTATGTCCTTCGCACACGTTATTGGGACTCAACTTTTCCAATAACGTTGAGAAGCCTCCCCCTTCCCTACGTTAGAGCCCACGTTAACTTAGTTAACGTGGCTCTTTTAACGTAGGCCTACCATCCTTCAAGAACGTTAGTGACACTTACCATTGTCACTAACGTTCCAAATTGCCCCTATTTTCCACGTTAGAGTCCACGTTAACTAGGTTAACGTGGCTTCTAACGTGGCCTTGCTAGCCATCTCCAACGTTAGTGACAAAGTTGAGTGTCACTAACGTTGGCTCATCCTTCCCTTATCCACGTTAGCTTCCACGTTAACTTAGTTAACGTGGGAGTTAACGTGGCTCATGGTGGCATGTGTGGCTCCTTCAAATGTTAGTGACAATGTTGGGTGTCACTAACGTTGGCGATCACCTTCTTTCTTCACGTTAGCTTCCACGTTAACTAGGTTAACGTGGGAGTCAACGTGGCTCATTGGGGGCTTGTGTTCTTCCAACGTTAGTGACAATGTTGGGTGTCACTAACGTTGTCGACCACTTTGTTCCTTCACGTTAGCTTCATGTTAACTAACGTGGGAGTTAACGTGGCTTAATGTGCTTTGGCCAACGTTAGTGACAATGTTAAGTGTCACTAACGTTAGCTCCCCCCTTCCTTCTTAATGTTAGAGGCCACGTTAACTAGGTTAACGTGGACTCTAACGTGGCCACTCATGATCTTGGTTCAATGTTAGTGATAATGTTAAGTGTCACTAACGTTGGCTCTATTTCTGTACTTCCACGTTAGAGTTCACGTTAACTTAGTTAACGTGGCTTTTAACGTGGGCAATGATGGCTTCGAGAGCGTTATTAGCAATCACTTTTCTCATTAACTTTGCAAGTTACTCCCATTCCACGTTAGTGTTAACGTTATTGCAACTAACGTAGCCACTAATGTGGTTCTTCTTTGCTTCCTTTATCCTGAAATTAAGCAATAAAGTGCATCAAAGTTCTAGTCCAAGTCATGGGAAATGCAACGTCCAATTTGTCCTTAAATTCATGCAAAATCCTCATGAAATCATGTAAAATGCACAATGTATGCTTGAATCAAGATTTAAGTGAATATCTACCCAAAACTAGCTTATTTCCTAAAGAAATGCATGAAACTACCCTAAAAACAGTAAAGAAAAGGTCAGTAAAACTGGCCAAAATACCCTGCATCACAACACCAAACTTAAAGCTTGCTTGTCCCTAAGCAAGTACTGGAACAAGAGAATGATGAAAGAAATGCCAAGAGACATGAGTCATTCTTGTGGAAGTCATGTCCTGGTTTTATGGTGGTTTCATGCATAGCAACTTAGGCTCATTCCTGGCTTTCAGACCTTTATCATGTCCTAGAATACTTACTTGTTATTGCATCCCATGAGACTTTTATTCATTGATCCTTTTGTTGTTATTTGAGGGCTTATTTTTGTTCTTAAGCTAAGTGCTCTGTAAGGGGGCAACTCTTTAAAATAAGCTTTCAGCCAATACTCCCGAACCAGTTGGTTCAAGGTGCTAGGTGTTGAAGCACCCCTAAGGACTTACTTGCTCAAGTCTCTCCCCCATACATACACACCACAGGCACATAGTTTATTTATTTTCTTTTCTTGAGACCTTGGTGTCCAGCACCTCTTTGGGTTACTAAATGCTCTGTGGTGAGGGTTACTCTTGATAGTGGACTTTCAGCTGATAATCCCGGGTTAGTTAACCCAAGTTACCAAGTGATAAGGCCCCTCTAAGAGCTTATTCATCCAAGTAGATCCCTCACACAGGAGCACCACAGACACATGCTTCAAGATTAAAACCATTGGTGCCTAGCCTTATTGCTTACTATTTTTCTTTTATTCCTCAACTTTGATTATTCTTTCCCTTTTTCTTATTAGGATCTTCTTATTTATCTAGTCTCATGGGGTGTGTCTCAAGCATAGTATTCATGACAGATAGTTATCTTCCCACCTTATGGTTGAACCAACTTAGCTAACTTATGACCACACCACAAACTCATGGACTTACTCCCTAGTATGAACTCTTTTCTGGTCTTTAAAAGCACTCATTTTCTTTTTATTTGATTTAAAGGGACAAACATACAAGTAAGCAAAGTAAAGATGCAGTGACATAAGGACTAGAGATCATAAACCTCTTCAACAAGAACTTAAAAGAAAGAATTTAGAAATGTTTAAACTGAAATGGAAGCAAGTTCTATTTCATACAAAATTTTCCTTATTTAAAGCATAGAGAAAGATGGACCAAAGAAGGAACTCCACCACCTTTTACTCTTGTGGATGTCCATGCTCTCCTTCTTGATTGCTTGTGCTCCCACTTCCCTTGCCTTTTCCAAGCAGCTTCTTCCAGAAACCACCATCTTCCATCTTCTTCTTAAGTATTTCCTTTTCCTGTTTCACTTTCCTCTCTTCTTATTCTACAAAATCTTTTTGGACCTCATCATATGTAGGGATGGCATAGTGTAGATGATGCATATTACTGGACATGTAGTTCAACTTGGCTTGAGTGTTGACGTTAAACTCCTCCCGATGTAGTTGTCGTCCTTCATTAAGTACAGTGAACTCATTGAATGCTTTCATCTGAGCTAGTTGTCGCTGATTGAGTTCCTGCAAATGCTTATCTTGACGTTCTTGCCTCTCGGTAACTTGGTGGATGGTTTGAGTGAGCTGGGAGTATTGTTCCTGTTGCTGCTCCATTTGTTGTTTCTTCCACTCTTCTTGTTGGCTCATCCAGTTCAATATTTGCTCTTAGAAGGTGATTCATATTCAAATATACTGGGTAAGGATGCTCTCCCTGTTGATATTCTTCCTGATGAGACTCTTCTTGGTGAGCTCCTTCCTTTGCTTTTAGTTTCCCTATTTGTGGCCATCTTTGTTGCTGAGCAGGTGTAGTATAGGCCATACGCTGGGTTGTCATTAGCCTCCATGGGTTAACCCAGTCTGGATTACTATCCTCAAATACCACCTTGGCCTTTGTGCACAATCGGAGAATGGTGCTGGGGTACCAAAGCCTGGCACCTGATTCAAGTTTCTCAGCTGAATCTTGAATTCCCTCAGCTATAAGTTCATGCACGTTGATTTCTCCACCTTGTACTAGGCAATGTACCATAGTTGCTCGATTAATATTTACCTCTGAATTATTTGTAGCTGGGAGAATAGACCTCCTCACGAGTTCAAACCACCCCTTGGCTTCTGGGCTAAGGTCTCCCCTCTTGATGAACCGGGGTCTCCCATCTCCACACCTCTCCCAGTCAGCAGCTATAACACAAATGTCCGTTACTATCTCGGTGAGCTCATCATTGTCTTGGCTTTTACTTATCCTTGCATGATAGCTAGGCTCATCAAAGTGTGGTGATTTCAGGTGAAGAGTTCTTATTATAGCATTTGGGCTGAAGTCTACCTCCTTTCCCCTTACATAGCTTTTGAAGGTTGGGGCTCTGGTTTTGTCTTTTCTGACCACATTTGCATAGAACTCTTTGATGAGGTTTGCATTGATCTTCCCCTCTAGATTGGTGAGCAATTGCCACCCTCTTTCTTCAATCTTCTCCCGAATCTGTGGGCATTCGTCTTCATTGATTTGGAAGGTTAACTCGGGCAGTATCTTTTTGAGCTTTATCTGCTCAAATTCTCGTTCATGGAAGGCAGTCTTGAGTCTCTTCTCGTTGAAGGGAATGTTCTCCGTTGGTTCCTTCCTCTTCTGCCTCTTGGAGCTTGATGATGCCATGAATGAAGTTAAAGTAAAAAAAAAGGGTGTAGTGAAGGGAAGAGATATGGGATTTAGAGAGTAGGAAGTTGAAGAATTGGTTGCTGGAAAGTGAGGTGCAAGGGGTATGAATTTCGAATGTGGAGATGGTGTGGATTTGATTCACTTATATAGAGAAGTGATGAAGAGATGAAAGGTGTGGATTGATGGGATTGGTGTATGATGAACGGATGGGGTTTTATATGGAGTAAGCACGAGGATTCTCAACTTTATGATGGAGTTGGTTCGCTTTCCAAGTTTGTTCTTCCTCCAATGTTGCATGGCAACCATTCCCAATGCATTCCCCCTTGAGGCACGTGTGTAGTGCCCTCTTCATAAAGTGGCCGAACCTTTCCCATTAAATTGTCCAATCAATCTCTTTCAATGCTCCTTTCCTTTCCCTATAAAGATCAAATAAGAAAAGTAAGAAATATCATAAAAAAATCAATTTATATTTTTACGGCTAAAATAATAAAGAGAAGAAAAGATTAGATTGTTTATTCATGAACTCCAACTAACTAACTAACTGTGTATCCCTTTATGCATTTTGGTGGCACCATGGGGTGACACCAAACTTAGTTTGAAGTATTGTGATGAAAAGTTCTGTTCAAAGCTCCAAGACTAGAATGCTCTCTGTTGCATTCATGCTTTCTTGGTACGCTTTGAACACCAAACTTGTTCTTCACTATATACTGCAATATAAGGACTTCACCAAGTTTGGGTTGGAATTTATGAATATTGACTTATTCACTAGTAAAAGCTAATAAAACATGGGTTGCCTCCCATGAAGCGCTTCTTTAGCGTCACTAGCTTGACGTTTCTCCTTCATCAGGGTGGTTGATAATGCTCCAAGTCCTCCCCTCTTGCCTTGGACTTATATCCATTGGTTGTATCAATGATCTCTACATGTTCCAAGGAAAGAACTCTGTTGATAGTGAAGACCTTAGGTAACTGAGATGGTACAGTGGGGAGATTAGGGGGGATATCTGGGAAGTAAGCTAAAATTACTTTATCTCCTGGAGAGAGGCCTTCCGTAGGGATCTTCTTGTTCCTCCACCCCCATGGTACCTTCTTCTTTGTCCCTTTTGATGTTTCCCTGCTTTTGGCGACTTCTTCTTTTAAGTGAATTTTGTTGTTGTCTTCACATGCCTCTGATGGTTTAGGTTCCTCCAGCTTCTCCTTGAGCTGTGACGATTGCTGTTTGCCTTGTTCATCATTCAGTGGGGTTCTCAGATGTGTTGGTGGTGCCTCAGTGCTTGTTTCCTCTGTCAGCATCCCATTATGATCATTGCTTGGTTCTTTGTTTTCTTGGTCAGTTTCTTGGGAGAGTTTGAAGACATTGAAGCTGAGTTGTTCATCATGGATCCTCAATATTAGCTCCCCTCGCTCCACGTCTATGAGTGCTCTGGCTGTAGCTAGGAATGGTCTTCCCAATATGATTGGGTGAGTGTGACTCTCTTCCATGTCCAAGATGACAAAGTCTGTGGGAAGAAAGTATTTCCCCACCTTTAACAACACGTTTTCCACCACCCCTCTTGCTTGTTTTTGAGTTTGTCAGCCAGCCTGATGACTACATCTGTGGGCAATATCTCATTGATCTGCAGCCTCTTCACCATGGATAGAGGCATTAAGTTGATGCTTGCTCCCAAATCACAGAGTGCTCTATCAAACATTGTTTCTCCTATGGCACAGGGGACATGAAAACTCCCTGGATCTTTTCTTTTTGTAGGCAACTGCGGTTGAATGAGGGCACTGCACTCCTTGTTCATCACTATAGTTTGGCCTCCCTTGAGTGAGCTTTTCCTGGGAAGCAACTCCTTCATGTACTTGATGAATGCAGGCATTTGTTGGATAGTCTTGATGAATGGTATGTTCACATGCAGAGATGCAAATAAGTCAAGAAATCTTGAGTATATTCTCCTCTCCACAGCTCCCTTGAGCAGTTGGAGAAAAGGTGCATAGAGTCTCAGCAACTCCTGTTTTGAGATTTCTGGTTCTTGGTAATCTTTTTCCACCTCCTCTACTGAGGTATCTTCAGGTTGTTCTGACAGCTTGCTTGGCTTGTCCTCAGTCTCCTTATCACTTATAGTGACCATCTTGCAATCTTCCCATCTTACCTTCTTTGTTTCACCTCTCGGATTCTTCTCTGTGTCACTTGGAAATCCATCTGTGGGTTTGGGAATTTGTTCAGAGAGATATCCTACTTGAGATTCCAACCTCTTGATTGTGTCTCCCTGGTTCTTGAAACTGGCTCGCACTTCCTCCTTGAAGATCTTGTTGTCTTGAATCTCCTTGCTTAGGCCTTCAAGTAGATTCTCAATCCTTGATATTCTTTCATAAAATGATGACAGGTCAGGCTGAGTAGGGTTATTCTGGCCATGATATGAATGTGGGGAGGTGTTTTTATGGGGGTGTTGATATGGTCTAGATGTGAAGTGTTGGGTGGCTGCATTGTTTGGATTTGGGCGTCTTTGATCAAGGCTTTGGTCTTGTTGATTTCTCCACCCAAAGTTTGGGTGATTCCTCCATCCAGGGTTGTAGGTCTTGGAGTATGGATCATGGTTTTGCCTAGGTGAATTCCCAATGTAGTTGGCTTGCTCCTGACTACCCTCTGCTTCTTCATTCACTCCTTCTTGGGTTGTTGATGAAGTGGAGACTGCTGCTACTTGGTTCCTCTCCATCTTCTTGGTGAGGTCAGCCAGCTGCTGGGTAATGAGCTTGTTTTAGGCCAGCAGAGCATCTACATTGTTTAGCTCCATTACTCCTCTTGTGTTCCCTCTTTCGGAAGCATAGAAGTAGTCGTTCTCTGCTACTATTTCAATGACATCTATGGCTTCCTCAATAGTCTTCTTCTTGTTCAAAGATCCTCCGGATGAATGGTCTATGGCCTTCTTTGACTCATAAGAAAGCCCTTCATAGAAAATGTGCAGCTGCACCCATTCGTTGAACATATCTGGTGGGCACCTCCTTGTTAAGTCTTTAAACTTCTCCCATGCTTCATATAGAGTCTCACCATCTTGTTGCCTGAAAGTTTGGACCTCAGCTCTCAGCCTATTGATTCATTGAGGAGGGTAAAATCTTGCTAAGAATTTGTTCACCACGTCTTCCCAAGTTGTCAAGCTTTCCCTTGGGAAAGACTCCAGCCACTTGGCTGCCTTATCCCTGAGTGAGAATGGAAATAAGAGCAGTCTATAGGCGTCAGGATGAACATCATTAGACTTCACCGTGTCACATATTCTCAGGAAGGTGGTTAAATGTTAATTTGGGTCCTCTTGGACACTTCCTCCGAACGAACAGTTGTTTTGCACAAGGGTGATGAGCTGTGGCTTCAGTTCAAAATTGTTGGCATGGATGGTTGGCTTTTGAATGCTACTTCCACAGTTTCCTGGGTTTGGATTGATGTAAGAGCCTAAAACTCTTCTATCCTCCCCAGCATGATTTGCTCGACCTCCTCTGCCATGGTTGTGAGCCTCTTCTTCATGATGGTTTTCCATGTTTTCTTCCATGTTTGGTTCAAAGTATTCCTCAAAGTGTTCCTCCTCTTTATCACCACCAACTACACGTTTTTCTCTTGCCTCCCTCCTTAGTCTAAGGAAGGTTCTCTCAGGTTCAGAATCAAAGGAAGTTGAAGCCCCGCTTCTTCTCCCTGTCATACAACCAACAAGTACAAGCAAAGAGAATAGGTGCAGAAAGTATATCTGTCAGAATTACTGTTAGTGTGAGTGATGCAATATATCAAACAGTTAGTGGGTTAGTGAGATGAATAGTAAATAACAAAGAAAAAGTAAGGGGGAAGGGAAGAAGTTATCTAAAACAGAAAGTAAATGACTCAAACAGAAATTTAAATCAAACAAAAATAAAATGCTCAATCTAGTTATCCTCCAATCTAATCATTGTTGATGCACAATCAATCCCCGGCAACGGCGCCATAAACTTGATGCACGAAAAACTTGTCTCATAACAAATTTCCTTCGGCAAGTGTACCGAATTTGTCGTCAAGTAAAAACTCACAATAGAGTGAGGTCGAATCCCACAAGGATTGATTGATCAAGCAACTTTAATTAGAGGAATGTTCTAGTTGAGTAAATCAGAAATTGAGTTGAGAAGTGCAGAAAATTAAATGGCAGGAAAGTAAATGGCAGAAAGTAAATTGCAGAATCTTAAATGGAAATGGGGGAACTGCTCATAAATGTAAATGACAGAAATTAAAGAGAATGGGTAAGATCAGAATTGGGGAGTTCATTGGGCTTAGGAGATGTTGCATTCTCCAGATCAATCTCATTTTCATCTCTTCCTCAATCAATGCACTCATTGATCTCCTTGGCAATCTTAAGTGATTGAATTACAATTTCTTGTAATTCAATCTCTCAAATCTTGATCAATAGGCAATTCCTTGGTCAATTGCTCATGAGAAGAGATGAAGTATGGTCACTGATTATACCACATGCATTTCCCAAATCAAGTGTTGAGAGGATTATAGTCACATATCCATCCAAACCCAATTTGGTCCAGCATGAGAAAGCATTTCTAGCTTGATCTCTTCATTCCTCTTTCAAGGTTCAGAAGAGATCCAAGTATGAATAGCTTCTTTTCCAAGATAACTACCCAATTGGATGAAGATCGAAAGCTTTCAAGTAAAATCAAGAGAAAAGATAGAAGAAGAATAATAAAAACTAGTATTGATCCATCAAATTACAACAGAGCTCCCTAACCCAATGAAAGGGGTTTAGTTGTTCATAGCTCTGGAAAATGAAAACAAAGATGGAGAATACATAATGAAAACTTAGAAGTGCAGAGAAAGTAAATACAGAGAGTAGTTTTGTGCTAAGAGTCTCCCTATAATTTCAAACTCTCTAAAATATTTCAAAGATACTCCTATATATACTACTCTTCTGTTCTTCAAGTTGATTCTTCAAGTCTTGGGCCTTTGGATCTTGAGTTGGAAGCAGTTTCTCTTCTTCATTGGGCTTAGCTTTTACTTGCAGAGAGAAAGTATAAAGTGGGCAGAGGCTTTGGCTCAGGAAGTTAGTGGTGTTAACGTTCAGTGAAAATATGGGTTCGAGAACGTTAGTTACAATCACTTTTTTTACTAACGTTCCTCACCAAAGTTAAAGGCCACGTTAACCTCAACGTTAGTGTTACAAAAGTTGCCACTAACGTTTCCACTATGTCCTTCGCACACGTTATTGGGACTCAACTTTCCCAATAACGTTGAGAAGCCTCCCCCTTCCCTACGTTAGAGCCCACGTTAACTTAGTTAACGTGGCTCTTTTAACGTAGGCCTGCCATCCTTCGAGAACGTTAGTGACACTTACCATTGTCACTAACGTTCCAAATTGCCCCTATTTTCCACGTTAGAGTCCACGTTAACTAGGTTAACGTGGCTTCTAACGTGGCCTTGCTAGCCATCTCCAACGTTAGTGACAAAGTTGAGTGTCACTAACGTTGGCTCATCCTTCCCTTATCCACGTTAGCTTCCACGTTAACTAAGTTAACGTGGGAGTTAACGTGGCTCATGGTGGCATGTGTGGCTCCTTCCAAGGTTAGTGACAATGTTGGGTGTCACTAACGTTGGCGATCACCTTCTTTCCTCACGTTAGCTTCCATGTTAACTAGGTTAACGTGGGAGTCAACGTGGCTCATTGGGGGCTTGTGTTCTTCCAACGTTAGTGACAATGTTGGGTGTCACTAACGTTGTCGACCACTTTGTTCCTTCACGTTAGCTTCCACGTTAACTAGGTTAACGTGGCTTAATGTGCTTTGGCCAACGTTAGTGACAATGTTAAGTGTCACTGATGTTGGCTCCCCCCTTCCTTCTTAACGTTAGAGGCCACGTTAACTAGGTTAACGTGGACTCTAACGTGGCCACTCATGATCTTGGTTCAACATTAGTGATAATGTTAAGTGTCACTAACGTTGGCTCTATTTCTGTACTTCCACGTTAGAGTTAACGTTAACTTAGTTAACGTGGCTCTTAACGTGGGCAATGATGGCTTCGAGAGCGTTATTGGCAATCACTTTTCTCATTAACTTTGCAAGTTACTCCCATTCCACGTTAGTGTTAATGTTAGTGCAACTAACGTAGCCACTAATGTGGTTCTTCTTTGCTTCCTTTGTCCTGAAATTAAGCAATAAAGTGCATCAAAGTTCTAGTCCAAGTCATGGGAAATGCAACGTCCAATTTGTCCTTAAATTCATGCAAAATCCTCATGAAATCATGTAAAATGCACAATGTATGCTTGAATCAAGATGTAAGTGAATATCTACCCGAAACTAGCTTATTTCCTAAGGAAATGCATGAAACTACCCTAAAAATAGTAAAGAAAAGGTCAGTGAAACTGGCCAAAATGCCCTGGCATCAGCATTTCCTTATCATCCCTTTGTACCTCTCCCAGGCATTATAAAGGGATTCATCATCCTCTTGTTTAAAGCCTTGGATGTCCAGCCTTAGCTGTGTCATCCTTTTTGGAGGGAAATATTGATTCAGGAATTTGTCTAATAATTGTTTCCATGTTCTTATGCTTGCTGTGGGTTGGTTATTTAACCACCTTTTAGCTTGATCTTTTACAGCAAACGGAAATAGTAACAGCCTGTATACATCCTGATCTACCTCCTTGTCACGTACTGTGTCAGCAATTTGCAAGAATTGTGCCAGAAACTCAGTAGGTTCTTCTTGTGGAAGACCAGAATACTGGCAGTTTTGCTGCACCATGACAATGAGCTGAGGATTTAGCTCAAAATTGCTTGCTTTGATGGGAGGTATACAGATACTACTCCCATATACAGCAGTAGTGGGATTAGCATATGACTCCAGAGTCCTTCTAGACGGTTCATTTCCACTTAGATCCATGATGGAGAAAGGGAGATGATGTGGATTGTAATAAAAAAATTTATTTATTTATTTATTATTTTTTGAATACTAAAAATTAAAAGGAAAATAAAATAAAATAAAATAAAAAATTAACTATAATTTCAAAAATTAGAAAAATAGATAAAAAGGAAGTTGAAAATTAAAATAAGTAATTAATTAAAAAGATTTGAAAAAGGTATGATTTTAAAATTCGAGATTGGAAAAGATAAGATAAGATTTTGAAAAAGATATGATTTTAAAAATTTTGACCAAATCAACCCAATGAATTCGAAAATTATGAGCAATTAAAGGAAAGGATATATATATATATATATTGAATTTTATGAAGAAAGAGAAGAACACACAAAAGACACAAGACATAAAATTTTTAGATCTAATGCTCCTTGTTTAAGATCAAAATATAAAGAAGACTCAAGAACACCTTGAGGACTCACAAGAACAACAATAATAAAATTCAAATACTCAAGAACATAAAAAGAACACCAAACTTAAAACTTTTAGAAAAGTAAAAATAAATTTTCGAAAATTAAAGAAAAATAACCAGAGAACACCAAACTTAAAAGTTTGACACAAGATTTAATCAAAGAAAAATTATTTTTGAAAAAGTTTTAAAAGGAAGATACCTAATTACCAAGAACATAAGCACAATGCTCTAGCCAACTGAGCTATAAATTTAACGTGTTTTAAAAAAGGTATTTAATGTATATAAATTTTTTGAATAATGATAAATTGAAAATGCACAAGAAAAACAAGAAAAGACACAGAACAAGAAAAACTAAAGATCAAACAAGAAAAATAGCAAGAACAACTTGAAGATCAAGAAAGAACAATGAACACAAATTCGAAAATTTAAAGGAAAATAAAAACATGCAATTGACACCAAACTTAGAATATGAAACTAAACTCAAACAGAAGACTAAATCATGAAGTTATTGGTTTTAAAAATTTTCGAAAATAATTTAGAAAAATAAAATAAGGACTTTAAAATTTTAACCAAAAACAATAATAGAAGACTCTAAACCAAAAAAAAAAATTTCCTAATCTAAGCAACAAAATAAACCGTCAGTTGTCCAAACTCGAACAATCCCCGGCAACGGTGCTAAAAACTTGGCGCACGAAATTGTAAATCACACTTTTTACAACTCGTACCGCTAACCAGCAAGTGCATTGGGTCGTCCAAGTAATACCTTACGTGAGTAAGGGTCGAATCCCACAGAGATTGTCGGCTTGAATCAAGCTATGGTTATCTTGTAACTCTTAGTCAGGATATCAATTATGATTATCAGTTTGAATTACGAAGAATAAAAGAGCATGAAATAAATACTTGTTATGCAGTAATGGAGAATATGTTAGAGTTTTGGAGATGCTTTGTCTTCTGAATCTCTGCTTTCCTACTGTCATCTTCTTCACGCACGCAAGGCTCCTTCCATGGCAAGCTGTATGTTGGGCATCACCGTTGTCAATGGCTACATCCCGTCCTCTTAGTGAAAATGGTCCAAATGCGCTGTCAACGCACGGCTAATCATCTGTCGGTTCTCGATCATGCTAGAATAGGATTCAGTAATCCTTTTGCATCTGTCACTACGCCCAGAACTCGCGAGTTTAAAGCTCGTTGCAGTCATCCCTTCCCGGATCCTACTCGGAATACCACAGACAAGGTTTAGACTTTCCGGATCTCAAGAATGCTGCCAATGGATTCTAGCTTATACCACGAAGACTCTGGTCTCACGGATCTGAAAGTTCTGTTGTCAGGAGAGGCGATCAGACTCATGAGCCAGGAACCCAAGAGATACTCATTGAATCTAAGGTAGAACGGAGGTGGTTGTCAGGCACACGTTCATAGGTTGAGAATGGTGATGAGTGTCACGGATCATCACATTCATCATATTGAAGTGCGAATGAATATCTTAGATAGAAACAATCGTGTTTGAATAGAAAACAGAAATAGTTGCATTAATTCATCGAGACACAGCAGAGCTCCTCACCCCCAACAATGGAGTTTAGAGACTCATACCGTCAAGATACAAATTTCAGATCTAAAAATGTCATGAGATACATAATAAATCTCTAAAAGTTGTTTAAATACTAAACTAGTAACCTAGGTTTACAGAAAATGAGTAAACTACGATAGATAGTGCAGAAATCCACTTCTGGGGCCTACTTGGTGTGTGCTGGGGCTGAGACTTGAGCTTTACACGTGCCTAGGCTGTTTTTGGAGTTAAACGCCAGGTTGTAGCCTGTTTTGGGCGTTTAACTCCAACTTGTAACCTGTTTCTGGCGTTTAACGCCAGAATGCAACATGGAACTGGCGTTGAACGCCAGTTTACGTCATTTATCTTTGAGCAAAGTATGGACTATTCTATATTTCTGGAAAGCCCTGGATCTCTACTTTCCAACGCAATTAAGAGCGTGCCATTTGGGTTTCTGTAGCTCCAGAAAATCCATTTCGAGTGCAGGGAGGTCAGAATCCAATAGCATCTGCAGTGCTTTTTCAGCCTCTGAATCAGATTTAGCTCAAGTCCCTCAATTTCAGCCAGAAATTACCTGAAATCACAGAAAAACACATAAATTCATATTAATGTCCATAAATGTGATTTTTATTTAAAAAACTAATAAAAATATACCAAAAACTAATTAAATCATACTAAAAACTATGTAAAAACAATGCCAAAAAGCGTATAAATTATCCGCTCATCGGAGAGGGACAGAACAGGGCGTGCAACTTTAAAACTGATTTGCGCAATCGACGCGCACGCGCACAGTGTGCTGGCGCGTAAGTGAAGGTAGATCGAGGGAAGCGCGCGCATCATTGGCGCGTACGCGCGAGTACAGCTGTGCCCTTGGCACAGGACTGGCACAAAGTTGGCCTAAGTCTCTGGTTTTTATACCAGAGCTGGCATGTAGCGCAGGCGCGCGGACGCGCACAGTGCGCAAGCGCGTGCTTGATTCAGTTGGCGACCGGCACGGACGCGCGCAGTGCGCGGACGCGTTGGTGTGGGCACAGGCTGGGCACAAGTGTGGCATAACTCTCTGGTTTTTGTACCAGGGAGTCCACATAGCGCCATCGGCGCGCGCGCGCACAGTGCGCTTGCGTGTCAATGGACGAAGGGGGTGCAGGCGGAAAGCACGTGGTCGCGTGGGTGTCTGGCGTGAGATGGGCAAAAAGTGGGCATGACTCTCGGGTTTCTGGCCCAAGAGTTAGAAGTGCACCACCGGCGTGCGCGCGCACACAGCGCTGGCGCTGGCGCAAAGTGACCGACGCGTACACATGACAAGGACAACTCCCAAATGATGCGCACGCGTGACCCACGCGGACGCGTGATAGACGCCACGTACAGGAATCTGCAGAAAATGCCCCCAGCGATTTCTGAACCCTTTTTTCGGCCCAAATCCAAATCAGAAACACAGAATATAAGTCAGAGAATGGATGAATCAAAGGAGAGACGTAGAACAACTGAATAATCAATAATTTTAGGTTTTTAGATGTAGTTTTTAGAGAGAGAGGTTCTCCCCTCTCTCTTAGGATTAGGATTAGGATTTCTCTCGAGTTTAGGATTATTTCTCTTTAATCATAGGTTCAATATTTTCCTTTAATTAATGTTTCTCTTCTATTTTTAATTATTCCAATGCTTTCACTTGTTAATGTTGCCCAATTGGCTTATGAACTTTTCCATGTTAGGACTTGAATTTATGTTTAAATGCAATTTGAGGTATTTCAGATTAATGATTGTTTTATTTATGATGCTTTCAATTCAATTTAGATTTATTTTCTCCTTTTGACTTTGGTTGAGTAATTTATAACACTTGAGTTATCAAACTCAGCTGTTAATTGAAATTGGAATTCTTTGCTGGTTAATTTGTACTCCAATAACTCTAGTCTCTCCATAGGAGTTGACTAGGACCTGAGGATCAAATTAATTTGTCTACTTGACTTTCCTTTGTTTAGCAAGGGTTAATTAAAAGTGGGAGCTGAATCCAATTCTCTTCACACCTGATAAGGATAATTAGGATAGGACTTCAATTTCTTATACCTTGCCAAGAGATTTTATTATTATTAATTTATTCTTCATGTCATTTAAATTACCTGCTCCTTAATTCAAAAACCAAAAAATATACAATTTTCCATAACCAATAACAAATCATACTGCCCTGCAACTCCTTGAGAAGACGACCCGATGTTTCAATACTTCGGTTATCAATTTTATTGGGTTCTGTTACTTGTGACAACCAAATTTTTGTATGAAAGGATGATTGCTTGGTTTAGAAACTATACTTGCAACGAGAATTTATTGTGAATTCTAAACCAGCAATCTTCAATTCATCAAAATGGCGCCGTTGCCGGGGAGTTGCAATTGTGTCCCTTATTATTGGTTATTGTAAATATTTTCTTTTGCTGTTTATTTCTTTTGTTTTCACTTTTAATTTTTATTATTTACTATGAATTCTCACCCCTATCGCTTTGAGTTTGGTTCTAATAATGTTGAAAGGAATGGAAGCTATAACAGGAACATGCATCAAGGTCAAAACAATCAGAGATGGACGGAGCCACGAGGATCTGATCAACCCTTTAGGCAATAATACCTTCCAAACTATCATGGACGACGACCATTCAACAATGCATGTCAGAACAATAGTTATGGTGGACCCCCTTGTAATTACCGATAAGCCCCATCATATGCCTATGAACCACCTCCTCAACACAGCTTTGAACCACCACACTCACAAGCCAACTACCACCATTCACCTTCATATGACCCTAACCCATATCCACCCCAATTCCAACCTAATTACTCCCGAGAACCACCACTTCCCTATGCACCACGTCCATATCCATCACTCCAAGAATCAAGGGAGCAACTCAAGGAAACATTTGAAAAATTTCATGCCACACTTCACCAATTGAATCAAGCGATAAATAGACTACCTTCCCGACGTTCGAACACTCAAGCAACCCCCATGGCTTCATGTGGACAAACTAGTGAAGAACGCATCATGAAGGAGATACTAGAAACCCCACTAGACAGTACAAAGCATGATTTTTACTGGAACAAGTAGAGGAAGCTGAAATTATAGAAGAAGAAGAATTGGTTGAAGACTTAGGAGACGCTGAACCTCCATGGGAATCCATAATTGAGGAGAATTCCATCAAGAAATTTACAATTGATGCTAAGAAGGATAGTGCACAACCTCCAAAGCAGGAATCTTCTGAAGGACTGGACGGAATAACTCAACAAGTAGGTTTCCTTGATAATAATGACTACGAGTCCAATTCTCCTAGTAATTAACTTGCATCCGCAAGTGAATTCTTTGAAATAGAAGAATCCTCCCCAAGTGAATACAAAGATGATGAAGAGGTAGATTTTTCACAACCTCCAACTTATGATTTAAGTGATGAGGAAGATATCAAAGACTTGGATCAATATGTGTTTGAAATTGAAGAAAATTGCAAAAAAGTGGAAGAATTCACAGAAGAACACAAGGGAGATGAGCTTGCAAAACCACTGGAAACACCTATCCCAAAGCCATTACCGCCCAATACTAATTTTAAGTGGGTAAAATCCTTAGCTTTTATCTTTACTTTTCCACTTGAATATGGTTTGCTTGAAACAGATGGTCAGCTTAGAGCTCTTTGCGGCTTTAAGAGTAAAAGGGAAATGGTTCATGCTCAAGGCTGGTATGCAAGATTCAATAAGGTTCTACGCTTCAACCTGAAGTGTAAGGATTGGTTTCGAGTTCAATTGAATGGGTCTCGGAGAATGTTTGGCCATCTTGGTGAGAATGCAACTTCCAAACCGCCCGGCTGAAAAAATATAAATCAAGACAAAGGCGGATATAAAAGCAAGGTTTGGGATCCTGAAATTTATCCTGACATTCAACACTCCGGGAACCTGAGAACCTGTTTGAATTTACTCAAAGGCTTTACATGCCTAGTTTGGGACCCCGGAGGCTGTTGGCATTCCAAACAGTGGTGGAGATTTTTGGATGAATTCAAGCACAAGCCACCATAATAAAGGACTCCCCAAATGTCCAACTTAAGGACTTTAACTAAAAGTGCTAGGTGGGAGACAACCCAACATGGTATGATCGTTCCTTTTTCAACTTTATTTCGTCTTGCTTGCTTTTATTTTATTTTACTTTCATTGAACCTGGAGTTATTCATAGCATCTACATTAGCATTGCATATTGCATACTGCATAATTGGCTAAAAAAAAATCACCCCATACGAGCGCGCAGGCCACACGTGGGCATCGAATGGAAATCGACGTAAAGATCCAACACCCAGAAAGTTGGGCTGGAATCGTACGGCTGGTGTTCGTTTAGCACAAATCGGCCCACGTGTTCGCTTGACGTGAACGCGTCACTCGTACTACACACATCCCACGTGAAAGCGTGAGCGACGTGTACGCGTCGCGTGGATTCTATGGACTATTTTTGGAAACAGAGAGTCGCGCCAAAACCACGCTAGAATCGTGCGTTTCACACAATTCTGAGCGACGCGTTCGCATCCCCCACGTGTACGCGTCGCTTTCATTATCCCACAATCACGCGATCGCGTCAATAATGTGTTCGCGTCAACACCCTTTTCGCCCAAATCACGCGATTGCGTGCTCCACGCATTCGCATAGATTCAAAAATACTAACCCCCATTCACGCGAAACCCTACCCATTCTCGCGAAATCCCCCCACCCCTCTCTGCAACTTCTCTTCTCCCATCCCCCCAATCACCACCTCTCCCAGCCGCCCAGACCTGCCACCGCACCGCCATCCCAGCCGTCAGGACCACCGCCGATGCCACCCCCTTCTTCTTCCCTCCCTCTCCTTCTCCCCTTTCCTCCTCCCTCCACAACAACCAACCCCCACTGCCGCAACATCCACCACCGCGTGCCACCACCAGCCACCACAACCCAACCCTCACCCCCTTCTCTCTTTCCCCCCTCAACCTTAATCACCCACAACCACCAAAACCACCCCTGCCTCCACCTCAAACCGCCGCTGCGCCGCCACCCACTGCCACTGCGTCACCACCATACCGCTACCATCTCTCTGAGCCTACTTTCTGTTTCGACACACCAGGTTCTGCCGAACACCGATTTTGTTTTTCGATTAGTCAATTAGTTGCATATTTTACAGTTTTTGTTCGAAATAGGATAGTTAGAGATGCATGATTGTAGTGGATTCTAGGTGGTTAGGTAGCTATAATGTGGTTAGTGGATTTAGGCTTGATAATTACACCATTCTTGCTAACTGTTTTTATCTGATTCCCAATTCTGAATATGCTGTAATGCTGTGCTGTTCATATGTTGTTCTTCATATTTCATGTTGCTGTTAAACTGTTCTTTACTGTTTTTACTATTTGTTAATCTTTTCAGTACTATTTACTTTCATATGAACTAAATTTTTCTGCTGTTTTACTACCCGGGAACATCCAATTTTAGCCGAAATGCTGCCCAATTTTCTGCAAATTCATGGTTTAATCTACCCCATTCATGTATTGGTTTGAAAATTCATTATTTTGCTTACTTGGCTACAACCAAACCAATTCATGAATGCACGGGCTAGCATTCTTATTTGTTTTTTGTTCCCTTAGTACTAAATTGCCTATTGATGATTTTATTCTCATTTTAAACTTACTTTATTTATCATAATTATCATCAATAAATTGCATTCCTTGCTTGAATATGAGTTGATTGTTCCTCAACTTTGTGAATTTCTTGATAACTAGGAATACCATTCTCATGCCACTTACTTTAACTTCCTTTTTAACCCCTAACCAGTTTAAACTTTCTAACTTCTCTTTTTTTGGTTTTTACCTACTTACGTTAACTTTCTTACTTAAGGCATGATTACTGCTTTTCCTAATTAACTTGAATTCTACTTCTATTATATTTTGGATTGTGATTTTTACTCTCGGACTTCTAACTCGAATTCAATCCAAAATGTACATTTAATCACCTCATTTCTTGCTTATATTGTTCTTTTGCCTTTATGCTTACATTTAAAAACCTTACTTGCCTATTTGTTTTCCTGCTTTAGTTCTTCAATTATATCTTGTCACTTCTGCTTTTCAGGATGTCTGATCCCAAAAGTAAGGGAAAAGGCAAGGCAACTACAGGCAAACGAAAAAGAGGAGAATCTTCTACCTCTATCCTGGATCTCCTTCACGACGATTCCTGGAGGGAAAAGAACTTTACTCCGCAGGAAAAGGCCAACCAGCTCCTCACTGCCACAGATCCAGTCAAATTTGTAAACAGATACTATGAGCTAAAGTATCCAGTGTTTGCCACTGCCAGGAACCTCTACCTGGAGAGAACTCTTAAAATTCCAGAAGAACTCACCCAGTACACCTCCGAACAGATAAAACAAAGAGGCTGGTTCATCATGGAAAGGAACTTGACAGGGGTCAATGCTTCCTAGGTCAGAGAATTTTACTGTAACTATTTCAAGACTTCCCTGGATGCAGTGCACCTCAGAGGGAAACAGATTTTAGTCATTGAGGAAGCTATTGAGGATATCCTCCAGCTTCAGCCTAAGTCAGATCAGCTTGACGGTTACCAAAAGGCTAAAGAGGATATGAGATACATGAGATTTGACTGGGATGCAGTCAAGCAAAGAATAGCCCTTCATCCTACTGCCCCATGGGTCATGGGAAAGAATACAGTGATGCCTAAGGGAATCAAGCTGATATATTTGAATGATGAGGCTCGGCTTTGGCAGCAGATCCTGAGCACTACGTGATGCCGAGCACTCATGAGACAGAGGTGCCCGCTGCTATGATCATCCTCATATGGTGTGTGATGGAGGGTAAGAACCTGTATCTTCTATGCTTCATCAGGTATTATATGGCCAGGGTCCATGTCAGAGGCACTCTCCCTTTCCTTTATCTGATCACCCAGCTAGGCCGCCGAGCTGACGTGCCTTGGGAGCTGGCTGATGAGAAGCCAACTACTGCAGACTGCAAGAAGATCATTCCTCACAGCAGGAAAATTCTGGCATTAGGGTACAGACCCCCTTTTCTCACTGCCTCGGGTGAGGAAA
Organism: Arachis ipaensis; assembly: GCF_059453495.1. Lineage (NCBI taxonomy): Eukaryota > Viridiplantae > Streptophyta > Magnoliopsida > Fabales > Fabaceae > Arachis > Arachis ipaensis. The sequence continues at coordinate 73,792,116 of NC_142436.1, forward strand.
CCACATCTTCAGCTGCCCCTTCTGCATCCACTGCTGCACCAGCCCTATCCACTGCACCTCCACCTACTCCTGAGCCCATTTATCATCTGGTGCACCGCCTCTTCGCACGCCTGGATCATATGGAGCGTCACAACAAGCGACGCTATGAGCACCTCAAGTTGATGATCCGATCCGGCAGTGACATCCCCTCTGAGCTTGACACCGCTTCTGAGCCTTCTGATGCGGAGGCGGATGATCTTGAGGAGGAGGCACATGCCCAGGCAGAGCAGGGACGACCTGAGCAGGATGCACCACACCATGAGGAGCCCCACCAGATCCAGGCCACGGATCCAGAGATTCCTTTATAGACAGAGCCTCCGCTTCAGCAGGTAGCTCCTCCTACACTTCTTCAGACTGCAGACACTCAGCCTACCGCAGAGACAGCAGCAGCCCATCCTTCCAGAGATGACACTTCTCACACCCAGCCTGAGTGAGCATCAAGGACGATGTTGTTATTTAAGTGTGGGGAGGTCGCCATCTCTGGCGTACTTTATTTTGGTGAACCACTTTTCAGACTTTCTTTATCCTATTTTGCTTATTTTTCTGTATTTTTATTTTTATCTTTTAGTACTTGCACATTTCTCTTTTGCTATATTTTTACTATATTTCCACATTTTGCACTTTAGTTTATATATATCCTAGATATTTAGTTTAGTCTAGTTGCAATTTTAATTATTAAGTTGTGATATAGAATATATAGATTAATTAGTTAAGTTTACCCTTTTAGCATACTTGAAAATAAAAAGTGTAAACTAAAGACTTTAGTATAACGGAATCACAACAATCCACACACTGTATATATAGCAATAAATGATTGGTTAATTTAAACAACATTTCTTCAAGGAATAACACTAAGATTTTAAGAGCCACCCTAAGATTCACATTGAGAATAATGGGAACCCTTGATTTCTACTTGCATGTCATACATGATTGATATATGGTTTTTGAGCCAAAGAACACACAACTTGTGAGTTTTTGAGCCTATTTATATGGTTACATTATTTAACCATAATTATTTCGTTCTTGTGTGTTTGCCCTTCTTTTTTATTCTGGTGATCTTTACTTTGTTTTAATCTATATGTCCAATATAGAATATAGATATATACCAAGAGATGATTGAGGCCATCATTTAAAAATTTTTCCTCACTTATCCCAAATAAGCTTACCTTTTACATCACCCTTGTTAGCCCCTTTGATCTTTTAATCCCCTCTTGTTCTATAACCACATTACTAGCCTTAAGCAGGAAAAACAAATTAAAAACCCCAAGTTGAATCCTTGGTTAGCTTAAGATAGAGATTATGTATCAACTAAGTATGGGAAAACATGGGAACATGGGTTGATAGGAAAGGATTAACTCAATAAGATAATAAGGATTTTGGGAGCATGCTCATGTAAAACAAATTTAAAATTAAAATACCATGTGCATTAATATATATTCTGTTTGTATTTAAAAAAAAAATCCTTTTAGTTAAATAAGTAAATAAGGGGACAAAATTACCCCAATGATAAGTTTAGTAAAGAAATCAATGCGCATGAGATAAGAATCAAAATTGAAATTGGTACATGAGTATGTATTAAGAAAGAGCAAAAAAATAGGAACCCCAAGGAAGATATAAATTATGTAGAATATGCATATGTTAGGTGAGATCTTAGACTAAGCAAGGATTCAACTTATAGCTCACTTAGCCTTATATGTATACCATTACCCTTGTCTTGGCCCCATTACAACCTTTAAAAGACCTCATGATTTTTGTATGTCTGTATTCAATATTTGTTGATTGGTTAGATGAAGAACAAAGTTTTAGAAAGCAAGAATAGAAAAGAATAGAGTGATTAACCCCAAACACTGAGTGAATAGAGAGTAAACACAAATCCAGTGAGGGTTCAATAGCTTATCACCATATATCTCTGTTTAAATTGTTAATTGTCTTGCAAGTTTATGAAATATCTTTACCCAACTCAATTGTGAAAATGCTTTAACATGATCTAGGTTTGGCTATGCATATATGATTCCTTGAAAATGTGAAACAAATTAACCACATGTAAGCTCTATATATATGTGGGTGATAATTGAAATTGCGTGATTCATGTAGGTAGTTTGCATTTAGAATAGATTGCATTGCATGAGATTCCACCATTCTAACTTTACTCTTTCTCTTGGATTTAGCATGAGGACATGCTAGTGTTTAAGTGTGGGGAGGTTGATAAACCTATATTTTATGATGTATTTTATGCTCAAATTGAGTGTTTCTATCAATTCTTCACCCACTTATTCATGTAAATTGCATGGTTTAACTTTCCCTTCCTTATTTTATGATATATGTGAAAAACATGTTTCCTATGCTTTACAAATATTAATTTTAATTACCCTTTTATTACCATTCGATGCCGTGATTTGTGTGTTAAGTATTTTCAGATCTCATAGGGCAAGAATAGCTCAAAGGACAAAAAGGAAACATACAAAAATGGAAAGAAAGCACAAAAATGGAGTTTTGAAGAAAAGGCAGCGACGCGAATGCATGGACGATGCGAACACGTGCCTAGCACGAAAATGCAGCGACGCAAACGTGTGGACGACGCGAACGCGTGGACGATGCGGACGCGTGCCTTGAGCAGAATGCAAATGACGCGTACGCGTGACCGACGCGTACGCGTGACAAGGAAAACTCCCAAATGACGCGAACGCGTGACCCACGCGGACGCGTCACAAACGCCACGTACAGGAATCTGCAGAAAATGCCCCCAGCGATTTCTGGACCCTTTTTTCGGCCCAAATCCAAACCAGAAACACAGAATATAAATCAGAGAATGGAGGAATCAAAGGAGAGACGTAGAACAACTGAATAATCAATAATTTTAGGTTTTTAGATGTAGTTTTTAGAGAGAGAGGTTTTCTCCTCTCCCTTAGGATTAGGATTAGGATTTCTCTCGAGTTTAAGATTATTTCTCTTTAATCACAGGTTCAATATTTTTCTTTAATTAATGTTTCTCTTCTATTTTTAATTATTCCAATGCTTTCACTTATTAATGTTGCCCAATTGGCTTATGAACTTTTCCATGTCAGGACTTGAATTTATGTTTAAATTCAATTTGAGGTATTTCAGATTAATGATTGTTTTATTTATGATGCTTTCAATTCAATTTAGATTTATTTTCCCCTTTTGGCTTTGGTTGAGTAATTTATAACACTTGAGTTATCAAACTCAGCTATTGATTGGAATTGGATTTCTTTGCTGGTTAATTTGTACTCCAATAACTCTAGTCTCTCCATAGGAGTTGACTAGGACCTGAGTATCAAATTAATTTGTCTACTTGACTTTCCTTTGTTTAGCAAGGGTTAATTAAAAGTGGGAGCTGAATCCAATTCTCTTTACACCTGATAAGGATAATTAGGATAGGACTTCAATTTCTTATACCTTGCCAAGAGATTTTATTATTATTAATTTATTCTTCTTGTCATTTAAATTACCTGTTCCTTAATTAAAAAACCCAAAAATATATAATTTTCCATAACTAATAATAAATCATACTGCCTTGCAACTCCTTGAGAAGACGACCCGAGGTTTCAATACTTCGGTTATCAATTTTATTCAGTTCTGTTACTTGTGACAACCAAACTTTTGTATGAAAGGATGATTGCTTGGTTTAGAAACTATACTTGCAACGAGAATTTATTGTGAATTCTAAACCATAAATCTTCAGTTCATCAAAATGGCGCCGTTGCCGGGGAGTTGCAACTGTGTTCCTTATTATTGGTTATTATAAAGCGCCTATAGAATCCTGCATATCCTAAAAACGAGCGGACCTCCCTCACAGATGAGGGGTGAAGTAAAGTGGTGATAACATCGACCTTGGCCGGGTCTACAGAAATGCCTTCATGAGATACTATATGTCCTAACACGATACCTTGTCTTACCATAAAGTGACACTTTTCAAAATTCAAGACAAGGTTAGTGTCAACACATCTAGCTAAGACCTTGGCTAAGTTCTCTAAGCAACAATCAAATGAAGTTCCATAAACACTAAAGTCATCCATAAAGACTTCCAGAAAATTCTCCATTATATCAGAAAAGACACTCGTCATACACTGCTAAAAAGTAGCAGGTGCATTGCATAGTCCAAATGGCATCCTTTTATAGGCAAAGGTGCCAAACGGACAAGTAAATGTGGTCTTTTCCTGATCTTCAGGAGCAATGTGAATCTGGAAGTAACCAGTGAATCCATCAAGAAAACAATAATGGGATTTACCCGCCAAACGGTCCAACATCTGATCGATAAAGGGCAAGGGGTAGTGGTCCTTTCTTGTAGCGGCGTTCAATCTTCTATAATCGATGCACACTCGCAACGCATTTTGTACTCTCTTGGTGACCACTTTACCATCATCCTTTTTAACCGCAGTAATGCCCGATTTCTTGGGAACAACCTGGACCGGGCTCACCCGCTCGCTGTCAGAAATTGGGTAAATGATACCCGCATCAGGTAATCTAGTGACCTCTTTCTTTACCACATCAAGGATAGTTGGGTTGAGCCTTCTTTGTGGTTGCCAAACCGGCCTAGCTCCCTCTTGGAGAAATATTCGATGCATGCACTTGCGAGGGTGAATCCCTACAATATCAGGTAGGCTCCATCCAATTGCCTTCTTGTACTTTCTTAGAACATCTAGGAGCTTTCCTTCTTCTTCACTTGAAAGCTCACTAGCAATAATGACCAAAAACTTTTGGTTATCCTCTAAGAAAGCATACTTCAAATGAGATGGAAGGGGCTTCAGTTCACTCTTTGTCTCAAGCTGAGGTTCCTTTTTATCAAGCTCATGGAGTTCATTCTTAATAACTTTCTCATGTTCATCCTCTTGGTCATCCGTCTCCTCAACAATAGGGTAGCACAACTTGTTGTGGTCTTCTTCTTGCACTTCCGCCACCACTTCATCAATTACATCACATCGGAGCACGGAATGTTCTTCGGGAGGATGTTTCATGGCTTCTTCTAAATTGAACTTGATAGTCTTGTCTCCAACCTCAAAAGAATATGTGCCGGTGAAGGCATCTAACTTGAATTTAGAGGTCTTGAGGAAGGGTCTACCATGTAGAATGGAGGATGAGCTTCTATTTTCTGTTGGAGGCATTTCAAGGATGTAAAAGTCAACAGGAAAAACCAAATCCTTGATTACCACAAGTACATCTTCTGCTATTCCCATCACCGTGATCACACTTTTATCGGCTAAGGCAAACCTCGCCGCCGACTTCTTTAATGGAGCTAAATTCAATCGCACATAGATAGAAAGTGGCATGATGCTTACACAAGCTCCCAGGTCACACATACAATCATGAAAAGTGCACCCACCAATACAACAAGACACCAAACAAGGTCCAGGGTCACCACATTTCTTTGGAATAGGTTCCATCAAGGAAGAAATTGAACTACCCAAGGATAATGTCTCCAATTCTCCTATCCTATCCTTGTGTGTACACAAGTCTTTCAAAAATTTTGCATACTTTGAATTTGTTGGATAGCATCAAGAAGTGGTATGGTTACCTCAACCTTTTTGAACACTTGAAGCATGTTCAAATCAAATTCTGGCGTTTTCTTTGCTTTCTTCACCATGGATGGGAATGGAATAGGAATGGACTCATCCACTATAGCCTTCCTCTTGGGTTCTTTGAGGCTTACACCTTCTTCCTCATGCCTTTTGTCTATCACCTCTTCTTCATGTGGAGCTTCAACAACCACTTCTTCCTCATGAATGTCTTCTATGACCCTTGGAGGTATCTCCTCTAATGTAGTCCCCGACCGTAGAGTGATGGCGTTGAGACCGCCCCTTGGGTTTGGTTGGGGTTGGGATGGAAGGTTAGAAGAGCTTGAGGGTTGGTTGGTGTTGTTGTTGGGGGTTGAGGGTTGGTTTGACATGGCCATCTTTGAAAGCATGTTGGTTAGGTTAGCCAATTGAGCGCCCAAGGCATCAAATTGAGCCTTGTTGCTCTCGTCCCGTTTCTCTATGGCGGCTCTAAGCTCATCAACTTGATTGTTGGAAGATGGAGGAGTTTGGTTGGATTGTTGTCTTTGGTGTGGTGCTTGGTATTTAGTGTAGTTGTTTTAGTTTTGGTTGGAGGGACTTTGGTTGGCTTGGTAGTTAGTGTTGTTATGGTGGTATTGAGATGAAGATTGGTTGTTGTTGTGATGAGAAGAAGAGTCGTTCCATCTTTGGTTTTGATTGCTCCCTTGTGCATTATCCCTCCATCCTTGATATTGATTACTACCATGAGGGTAGTTGTTTTGGCCTTGAGAAGGATAGGGTGGACGGTTGTTGTAATTCACATTGGCCACTACAAGAGCATGTTCCTCTTGAATTTGATGGCATTGATCGGTGTAATGTGTGGTGCTAGAGCACAAACCACAAATCCTAGGAGGGCCTTCAAGTTGAGCAACTGGAGGTGGGGCTTGGACGGCTTGGATGGAGTAGTATTCCTTTTGATCCTTTTGTATTTGCGTAAGGATGGTGGTCATATCCCCAAGTGCTTTGGTTAGGCTTGATTCGGAAAGGGATGGTTCTACCACACCCTTGAGAGGATTACTTCTCACCCTTGTATGTTGTGTAGCTTCGGCAACATCCTTTATCAAATTCCAAGCTTCTCTCTCCGTCTTATTTTTCGAAAGGGAACCACCACTAGAAGCGGTGAACAATCTTCTATCTTCCACACAATGACCTCTGGTGAAGTAGCTAATGAGCAAGTGAGTGTTCATTTCATGGTGTGGACAAGATTCCAATAGCCTCTTGAACCGAGACCAATACTTGTACAAACTCTCTTGGTCTTCTTGTATTATACCCGAAATCTCCTTCCAGATGTAGTCGGTCTTCTCCGGTGGGAAAAATTTATCTAGAAACTCTCTTCTCAAGAAATTCCAATTGGTCGCAATCTCATCTGGTAGTGAATAAAACCATGTCTTCACTTGCCCTTCGAGAGAGAAAGGGAAGGCAAAAACCATGATAGCCACCTCATCGGTTCCATGCCTTCGAGCCGTAGAACAAGCAACTTGAAAATCCTTTAGATGTCGAATAGGGTCTTGACCCGGCAACCCATGATATTTAGGAAGTAGATGTATCAAGCTACTCTTCAATTCAAAGTTTGGATCAAGGTTAGTATACCTTGCTTGCAACGGTTGAAGTATGATATCCGGAGCTCCTTGCTCATGCAAAGTGATCCGTCGTGGCTCCGCCATGTGTGGCTCACCTGTAGGATGCAAAGATGTATTATTAATGCCAACAGAAGAATAGGAAGTAGCGGACTCCAAGTCACTCTCGGTACCGCCTAGTAATTCGGTATGTTCCTCAAGGGAGGCCGAAGTACTAGCCGTGTAATCCAACCGCCGTCTAGCTTGCCGAGTTTGTAACAAAGTTCTTTCAATCTCGGGATCAAAATCGGCTAAGCTAGAATTCGTTTGAGATAGAGTCATCAAACTTGAGAGTCATAGCACAAATATAAAAGAAATCTAAACTATAGCTAAGTATTAAAAGCAATTAAACTATCTACAATATTCACATATTCACATAACCAATATCAAGGCATATGTTGCAAACATTCCCTGGCAACGGCGCCAAAAATTTGATAGCTAGGGATTTATATCGGTAAAGAATTTCTCGGTAAAGTTGCGTTGCAAGTATAGCTCTACTAACAACAATCCTCGAGTATCAAATTTAGACAGGGATTTGGTTGTCACAAGTTCAACCCCAATAGAAATAATCGAAATATTCAAACATCGGGTCGTCTCACAAGGAATGGGCAAACATGTGCTTCAACATTGGTTAGAAATCCGGGGTTGTGAGTCATGAGCAAGAATTTAAACTAGGAATCTTAACAAGCATGTAATCTTAAAATGCAAGAAACTAATTCAAATGAATGAGCAAGATGAAAATAATTCCAAACTAACAAAGTAACATCCAATATGATTCTATTCCAAACTAACAAGTAACTATAACTAAGACAAGTAATCAAGAATTTTGGGTTTTCAAATATGAATAATAAAAGTAACTCTTGGCTAGGCATGGGAATTGGGGTCACTATTCTTGTCTAATAACCATATCTTGACAATTATGAGAAACCAAAGTCATTAAGTCTACTTCTATACTTGAAGTACGTCAAATGGTTTGGTCAACATCAACCCATAAGTTCTAACCTCACTACTAATTGACTTAGTAGTAGGTTAGTGTCAATGGCTATTAAATTGACCACTAAGGGTTCTCAAATTATCAAATCCATTAGACCCAATGACTCAAGTTTACCCAATTCCCTTAGCCTAGGCCAAGAGTAAAGAGAACTACTCCATAATCAAAGTAAACAATTCATCAAACACATGATAAGCATTAATAAAAGACATGTTCAAATTACAATTAAATTGAAATTAACAAGTACCCACTAACAATTATCCACATACAATCACTTAAACAACACAATTAATCATAGAAATCATCAATGTAACATCAACAAGTCAAGATTCACAACATTCATGAAATGGGTATAAAATGACAATTGACAAGAATTCATAAAACTAACACAAGATCTAAGCAAAATTATACTAAGGAATTAAAATTGAACAATTAAAACTAGTAATTAACAAGATCCAATTCAGAATTCAACAAGGGAAGATTAAATTAAAGCTAGATCTAGAGGGGAACAAGGGTTTCTCTCTTTAGAAGAACAAAGAACCAAAAACTAGCTAAAAATTGTGTCTAGTGTAAAATGAATGATCCCCCTTTTCCCCTAGCATCCTTGGGTCTTTTCCATGCAGAAACAACTTGAATTTGGGCCTGATGAGCCTCAGAAATCCCAAGGCACGATTTCCTTTAATGAGGTCACATGCAGCTTTCCGCGCGTGCGCGCCGATTGCTTTTGTGATCCACGCGTGCGCGCCAGGTGCGCGTGTGCGTCGATGGGAATCCTCTGATCCGCGCAGATGCGTCCATCCTCGCACGCCACTTCCAGCTATCCTCATCCACGCGTGTGTGTGGCGTGCACATGCGCGCCAATGCTGAGTTTCCCAAAATCCAAATCTTCATCTTCCTTCCTCTTGTGCATGCTTTCTTTCTCTCTTCTAGGCCATTCCTACCCTATAATTCCTGAAATCACTCAACAAATACATCACGGCATCGAATGACAATAAAAGAGGATTAAAATATGGCAATTTTAAGGCAAAAGAAGCATGTTTTTCATCATGGAGTAATATTAGGAAAGGAACACAAAACCATACATTTCTTATGAATAAGTGTGAGAAATATTGACAAAAACCCCTAAATTCTACACAATATAAATCACAAAATTAGGGTTTATTAGAGACACCACAATCCAACCGCTTGGACACATCTCACTACACACAACCTTTGGAAAAGGAACCCGATCAATGACACTCAACATAGACTACATTGTAGTCGATGTAAGCTCAGCCTACAATACCCTGATAGGTCGGGCAACATTGAACCAGCTCGCAGTAGTAGTTTCAACTCCACATCTATGCATGAAATTCCCAACTCCAGAAGGGATTGCTACGATAAAAGGAGATCAGAAAATAGCGCGACGTTGTTACAATGAAAGTCTGAATCTCAGAGGCAAAGGGAAAGAAATTCACACCATCGAACTCGATGGAGTTCGAGGTCGGGAAGAACTTCGTCCACAATCCGAGGGCGAAATCGAAGAAGTCCAGATCGGAGATACCACAGATAAAACAACGAATATTAGGGCAACCTTAAATGAGGACGTGAAGAAGACCTTGATACAACTCCTAAGGGATAATGTCGACCTATTCACATGGAGGGCTGCAGACATGCCGAGCATAGACCCCAAGCTAATGTGCCATAAACTGGCAGTATACCCAGGATCTCAGCCAGTACAGCAGAAGCGTAGGAAGCTCAGACTGGAAAGATCCCAAGCTGTGGAAGAACAGGTACAAGCTCTACTGGAGGCGGGATTCATAAGAAAAGTCAAATACCCACTATGACTAGCTAATGTCGTCTTGGTAAAAAAATCAAGTGGGAAGTGGCGGATGTGTACCGACTACACTGATCTCAACAAAGCCTGCCCAAAAGATCCTTACCCACTCCCAAATATCGACACTCTAGTGGACGCCTCCTCCGGATACAAGTACCTCTCGTTCATGGATGCTTATTCAGGATACAATCAAATCCTAATGTATCCCCCTTATCAGGAAAAAACCTCATTCCTAACCCCAAAAGCATACTATTATTTCTTTGTTATGCCATTCGGACTAAAAAATACAGAAGCTACTTACCAAAGATTAATGAACAAAGTTTTCGTCAGCCATGTCGGGAAACTCATGGAGGTATGTGTGGACGACATGTTGGTGAAAACACAAAGTGAGAAATCATTACTGCCGACCTCAGTAAAGCATTCGACACCATAAGAAAGCATGGCATGCGACTTAATCCCGCAAAATTCACCTTCGAAGTAGAAGCAGGAAAATTACTGGGTTTCATGTTAACACAACGAGGAGTTGAGGTAAATTCGGAAAAATGCCGGGCCATACTTGACATGAAGAGTCCGACTTGTGTTAAAGAGGTACAACAACTCAACGGGAAACTGGCAGCCTTGTCCAGATTTCTAGCCGGATCGGCTATAAGATCTCTCCCCTTTTACGTCACCTTAAGGAAAGGAAGGAGGTTCGAATGGACAATGGAGTGCGAGCAAGCTTTCCAGGATTTCAAAAAGTTCCTGGGACAACCACCTATTCTAACCCGACTACGAGAAGGAGAACCACTTGTATTGTACCTCGTAGTAGGAAATCGGGCGATAGCCTCGGCACTAGTCCGAGAAGACGGGAATGGGCAACAACCCATCTACTTCGTCAGTAAAGCTCTCCAAGGGGCAGAACTGAACTATCAAAAGATAGAAAAGTTCGCCTACGCCCTTATACTAACTTCTCGACGACTTCGTCCCTACTTTCAAGCTCACACTATCAAGGTTCGGACTAAGCAGCCCATAAAAGGTATTCTACAGAAAACGGATCTAGCCGAAAGAATTTTACAATGGGCAGTCGAGCTATTAGAGTTCGATCTTCAATACGAAACTCGAACGGCCATCAAGTCCCAATATTTGGCCGACTTCATTGCTGAGTACACGGACACTCTGGGAACTCCCATAAAATGGAATCTCTATGTAGACGGCTCCTCGAACAAAACCGGAAGTAGCGCAGGCGTGATAATAGAAAGCGACCAAGGAACCCAAATCAAACTTTCCCTCAAATTTGGGTTCCCTACTTCAAATAACCAAGCCATATATGAGGCATTACTAGCTGGTTTGAAGCTGGCTAAGGAAGTTGGAGCTCAAAAGCTTGTCATCTTCAGCGATTCACAAGTAGTCACCTCACAAATAGCAGGGAGCTACCAAGCCAAGGATCCCACCATAAAAAGGTACTTGGACAAAACCAGGGAACAGCTCAGACATCTCGGGGAATATGAGGTCCGTCACATACCTGGGAATAGAATGCTCGAGCTGATGCACTCTCAAAACTAGCCAGCACCAAACCAGGGGGCAACAATAGAAGCCTCATCCAGGAAATACTACAGAACCCGTCAATCTCGGAAGAAGAAAAGGTCCTAGCCATAACAAGTCAGGATCAAGGCTGGATGACTCCTATAATTAACTACCTCAAAATAGAAACACTCCCCACAGATAAGAAAGAGGCGAAGAGGATAAAACGGGAGGCACAATACTACACCATCATAAACAATACGCTATACAAGAGAGGGATTTCAACACCACTGTTAAAATGTGTGCCGATTTCCAACACAAAGGAAGTTTTAGAAAAAGTACACAGTGGCATCTGTGGCAACCATCTTGGAGCACAAGCTCTCGCCAAAAAAGTACTCCGAGCCGGATAATATTGGCCGACTTTACAAAAAGAAGCAACAGAGTTTGTAAAGACATGTCCACCATGTCAGAATTATGCTAATTTCCACATTGCCCCACCAGAAGAACTCATCAGCGTAACTTCACCCTGGCCATTTCCAAAGTGGGGACTCGACCTCCTTGGGCCCTTCCCTCAAGGATCAGGACAGGTCAAGTTCCTCATCATAGGGGTAGACTATTTTACAAAGTGGATTGAGGCAAAACCCTTAGCTAACGCCACTGCTCAAAGAAGTTGAAAATTCCTATACAGAAACATCGTCACAAGGTTTGGGGTTCCTTACTCCATTACCACAGACAATGGTACTCAATTCACAGACGCAGGCTTTAGAAGATTGGTGGCTGACTTGAAAATAAAGTACCAATTCACTTCTGTAGAACACCCCACGCTAATCCATAGGCAGAGGATGCCAATAAAGTCATATTAGCTGGATTAAAACGGAGACTACAGGATGCAAAGGGAGCCTGGGCTGAAGAACTTCCACAAGTCCTATGGGCATATCGGACCACTCCACACTCAACGACGAGGGAATCACCCTTCTGACTAGCTTACGGAATGGAGGTAATGATCCCAGTGGAAGTCGAAGAAGAGTCCCCCAGAATAATTTTCTACAATGAAGAGGCCAACCCGCAACTTCAAAAGGAAGAACTCAACTTACTTCCAGAAATACGGGAAAGGGAGGAGGCGTTAAAATGTCGATGGCCTCAAGGTACAATCAAAAGGTAGTACAGCGAAGTTTTGCCAATAACAACCTCATCCTAATCTGAAATGATATCAGAACAAGTCGACCTGGAGAGGAAAAACTGGCGGCTAACTGGAAAGGACCTTACCGAGTCACAGAGGTATTGGGAAAAGGCTACTACAGGGTGTCAGAACTTGAGGGGCGAGAGCTACCAAGGTCATGGCATGCCTGCAACCTAAGAGGGTATTATAGTTAGGAGGTAATAAAGATCTTAGGTCAAGGTGCACTCTTTTTCCTGAAAAGGTTTTTTAACGAGGCACCAAGCCAAGATCTATAAACTGCCTGACTTAAAAGGGTAAACACCCACATGTATATAGTTTTCCTATTTGTCTACTTTCTATTTGGAATAAAACTTTTCAGATTCTTTCTACAAAGCCTCTCTACAGGTTGGCAAGGTGAAAAATAAATTCATCACCCAACCACGATGAAAGCCGAATTCATCGTCTGATACCGACAAAAGGTCGACAAAGTGAAAACCAAATTCACAGCTCGATCAAAAATAAAGCTACAGATCGGCAAGGTGACGACCAAACTCATCGTCTGATCATGATAAAATCGACAAAGTTATAAAAAAGTAATCCATAAGCTGAGGCCTGGCCAGCCCTGACTAAAAAATGGATTACTAATAACTTAAGAATAGACCGACATGAAGAAGTCGGACCAATCGACCAAAGCAACAAAAAGTTATAAAAAGCAATCCATAGAAAGAGGCCTGACGAGGTCTGAGAAAAAATGGATGGCTATAACTTGGGATGGACCGATATAAAGAAGTCGGACCAGACTGATTAAAACGACAAAAAGTTATAAAAAGAAATCCATAGAGAGAGGCCTGATCAGCCCTTATCAAAAGTGGATTACTAAAAATAACTTAGAATAGACCGACATGAAGAAGTCGGCCCAGGTTGATCAAAAGCGACAGAGTTATAAAAAGTAAATCCATAAAAAAGGAGATCCGGCGAGATGCAAATTAAAAATGGATTACTAAAAAATAACTCGCAAGATTCAATGAAAGAAGTCGACAGGCAGAAGGCGTGCGCTAGAAGGGACACAGCTTGACCCAAAGAAAGCCACGACCTCTCCCGAAATCAAATCACAAATGTTCTTTGAGAATACTAAAAAGAACAGTCAAAACAAGGCTAGCCTCAAAAAGTCACTTCGATCAAGACAGGAAAGAAACCAACACTAAGGAAATCAAAAAAGAGCTCGGACAGTGAAAAGCTCCAACACTCTTAAAGATTCTTGGAAATGCCGAAAGATTGCAAACAAAATACATCAAGAAGAAAAGCAAAGCTACTATAATCAACACTCAGAAGGCCATCCGAAGGTCGACCTCAAGAGTTCAAAAGGCATTTGTTTTTCCAAATAAAGTTGCTAAGGAAAAAGCAACTACAAAGTCACGGTCAAACAAAATTTATCAAAATAAAAGTTCAAAAGCGCACAGGCCAGGCTATACAAAACACATTAAAAATACATAAGCAAAAACTACAAAGGATTCAAGCATTCTCCAGTGGCGGCATCTCGAGGCGAAGAAGGACGAGTCTGGAGGGCGACAGCATCGACGGTCCCATCCGATCGGTTCAGGATCTGAACATCAGGATCCGAATCAGGGTGGTCGACCTCAGCTGCAGGAGTTGAAGAAGTCAGGGCAATAGAAGCCTTAGTGGATGGCACAGGAGGTGGATCTACATCATCATTATCTTCATCCGGGGCAGGGACAATCTTTTTATTTTCCACAATATTGTCCAAACTGAAGAGAGACAGGTCGAGCTCGGGAGCAAGAACTCGGACCTGATCCTTCAAATTCTCATAAGCAGAAGTCACATTGCCTACAAGATGACCATGGAGCTCGGCATAATCAGCCCGAGCAGATTCTAACCTCTCTCTAAGCTCTATCATCTCACCATAAGTCAGGACATAGCTCTCCTTATGCTTCTGCGCCATATCCTCAGCCAGATTTGCAGAAGCCACCGCAGCAGTAGCTCGAGTCTTCTCACCTTTCAACTCTTTTTCCAGCTTCACCACCTTCACCTCGAGCTCCTCCTTCAACCCTTTGATTCTGTGAAATTCTGATTTGGCCTCCTCCATAAAAGCCTTTGTTGCATGAAAGGGAAAGTCCTAAGCAGTTCGGAATAAGGCTGCTCCCATGTGTGCCATCTTAATACTACTTCGGGTAATGAAGTCCAAATGACGAAGAATGGATACATCGTCAGTAGGAACAACACTATAAGGAGCAATTTGTTGATCAACAAACCCAACAGCATCAAAGTCAAGGGCATCCAAACTAAAAGGCTCGATAGTCCTCTGTCTTTTTGGAGGAGGGACGGTAGGGGGAAAAGAGGTAGCAGCAGAAGATTGGGGAGGATCAACCAAATAGACCTGAGGAGTAGGAATCATCCTCCTCGGCCCAGAAGTGCTCAAGATCGGCTTCTTAGGAGGAACCTGAGAAGATCCTACCCCAGCGGCCTTAGCCGAGATGTTCTGGGTAGCTGTAGCTTCCCTTGCCTTTTTGAAGACCTTCATGGAATCATTATTCTTAGCTAACTCTGAAAAAACACATCAAGAACAAGTTACAAAACTGGAAGAAATAGAAACAAAAATCAAGTAAACAAAGCAAAAGGAAGTCGACCACTACCCAGCTTAGCTGGGATAAGGGAAGGGTCCCCTAATGCTTTCTTTGTGTCAAGATGGGGAGGTTGCCCCGAAATCTTCTCTAAAACATTAACAAAAGCTTGCTCGACCTCATCAAGCATCTCCCATGAATATCTAGACACCACCACATTCTTTTGCCAACATAAAGGGAAGGAAGGTTCATTGTTCGGCTCTAAAAAAAATGGTCGAGCTCCCTCAACAGCTCGGACCTTAAAAAAGTAGTTCTTAAAATCTCTAAAGGACTCGTCATACATAGCAAACACTTTATGTCCTTGAACAGATCGGAAAGAAATCCAAGAAGCTTTCTTTTTGGTCATCCCAGGTTTGGTCAAGACAAAGAGGTTAAGAAAGAGAGTTTGAGAAGGCTTGACATCTAGTTCTTGGCAAAGTAGCTGAAAGATCTTAATAAAGCCCCAGGAGTTCGGATGAAGCTGGGACGGGGCTACATTACATGACCACAGCAAATCGATCTCAAAAGAGGTAAAAGGAATGGTAATGTTCATTTGACTAAGAAAGTAATCGTAAGCATACAAGAAGGGGTGTTCCCCTTGGGTCAGAGAAGGGAAGCAAACTGGTGCACGAAATTGTGATCTCAACTGCGCCAACAACTTGGTACGCACGATCGCAATTTCAACTCTTTTTCACAACTCTGCACAACTAACCAGCAGGTGCACTGGGTTGTCCAAGTAATAAACCTTACGTGAGTAAGGGTCGATCCCACAGAGATTGTCGGCTTGAAGCAAGCTATGGTCATCCATGTAAATCTCAGTCAGGCAGATTCAAATGGTTATGGGATTTTGATAATTAAAATATAAATAAAATATAAAATAAGATAAAGTTACTTATGTAATTCAATGGTGGGAATTTCAGATAAGCATATGAAGATGCTTGGTTGCTTCTGAACTTCTGCTTTCCTATTGCCTCCTTCCAACCATGCGTTATCTCCTTCCATGGCAAGCTGTATGATCCTCTTGGATGAAAACAAATCCATATGTGCTGTCACCGCACGGCTAATCATCTGTCGGTTCCCACTAGCGTCGGAATAAGACCATTGTTCTTTTGCACACTGTCACTTGTGCCCCACATTCGTAGGTTTGAAGCTCTTTCTGGATCCTACTCTGAATACCACAGACAAGGTTTAGACTTTCCGGATCCTAGGAATGCTGCCAATGGTTCTAGCCTATACCACGAAGGTTAATCTCAGATTCAGCTGCTCTGTTGTTAGGAGAGAAGACGTGAATCTTAGATTAAAAACCCAAGAAAATATACTCTAGCTATCGTCCAATGACTACGTTGAACATCATGTAGACCGCTTTGTGGTTGTCAGGCACGCGATCTTGGCTAAGCGAGTAATGAAGATTGGGTGATTGTCACGGGTCACCCCTTCATTCTGACTTAACTGAATTAAGAACGAGAGTATATCTTGGAGAAGAAGTAGGCGTGAATTGAATAGAAAAATAGTAGTAATTGCATTAATTCATGAAGAACAGCAGAGCTCCACACCTTAATCTATGGGGTGTAGAAACTCCACTGTAGAAAATACATAAGTGAAAAAATACATAACTCCACACCTTAGGCATGGCCGTGAGGCCAGCCTCCAAATGTGTACAATGGTCTCTAAGATCGAAGTGATCAAAGGATATTCCAAATATATAAAATAAATCCCTAAAAGTAGTTTTTATACTAAACTAGTAACTAGGGTTTACAGAAAATAAGTAACTAAGTGCAGATAGTGCAGAAATCCACTTTCAGGGCCCACTTGGTGTGTGCTTAGGCTGAGAATTGAAGCTTTTTCGTGCTTAGGCTGTTCCTGGAGTTAAACGCCAGCTTTGGTGCCAGTTTGGGCGTTTAACTCCAATTTTGATGCCAGTTTGGGCGTTTTACGCCAAGATATTTTAGGCTGACTTTGAATGCCAGTTTGGGCCATTAAATCTCGAGAAAAGTATGGACTATTATATAATGATGGAAAGCCCAGGATGTCTACTTTTCAACGCGATTGAGAGCGCGCCAATTGGGCTTCTGTAGCTCTAAAAAATCTACTTCGAATGCAGGGAGGTCAGAATCCAACAGCATCTGCAGTTCTTTTTCAGCCTCTGAATCAGATTTTTGCTCAGGTCCCTCAATTTCAGCCAGAAAATTCCTGAAATCACAGAAAAACACACAAACTTATAGTAAAGTCCAGAAATGTGATTTTTAATAAAAAATTAATAAAAATATAATAAAAATTAATTAAATCATACTAAAAACTATGTAAAAATAATGCCAAAAAGGGTATAAATTATCCGCTCATCACAACACCAAACTTAAATTGTTGCTTGTCCCCAAGAACCTAAAATCAAAATAGGATAAAAAGAAGAGAATATACAATGAATTCCAAACTTATCGATGAAGATTAGCTTCAATTAGATGAGCAGGACTTGTAGCCTTTTTGGTTCTGAATAGTTTTGGCATCTCACTTTATCCTTTGAAGTTCAGAATGATTGGCATCTATAGAAACTTAGAATTCAGATAGTGTTATTGATTCTCCTATTTTAGTATGTTAATTCTTGAATATAGCTACTTTATAAGTCTTGGCTGTGACCCTAAGCATTTTGTTTTCCAATATTACCACCGGATACATAAATGCCACAGACACATAACTGGGTGAACCTTTTTAGATTGTGACTCAGCTTTGCTAGAGTCCCTAATTAGAGGTGTCCATAGCTCTTAAGCACACTCTTTTTGCTTTGGACCACGACTTTAACCGCTCAGTCTCAAGCTTTCACTTGACACCTTCACGCCAAAAGCACATGGTTAGGGATAGCTTGGTTTAGCCGCTTAGGCCAGGATTTTATTCCTTTGGGCCCTCCTATCCATTAATGCTCAAAACCTTGGATGCCTTTTATTTTACCCTTGCCTTTTGGTTTAAAGGGTTATTGGCTTTTTCTGCTTGCTTTTTTTTCGCCATATATTTTTTTCCTACAAGCTTTTCACTGCTTTTTCTTGCTTCAAGAATCAATTTTATGATTTTTTAGATTATCAAATAACATTTCTCCTTTTTCATCATTCTTTCAAGAGCCAACAATTTTAACATTCACAAACAACAAATTCAAAAATATGCACTGTTCAATCATTCATTCAGAAAACAAAAGGTGTTGCCACCACATCAAAATAATTAAACTAATTTCAAGATATAATTCGAAATCATGCACTTCTTGTTCTTTTGCAATTAAAAACATTTTTCATTTAAGAAAGGTGATGGATTTATGGAATAATTCATAGCTTTAAGACATAGACACTAGACACTAATGATCATGTAATAAAGACACAAACATAGACAAACATGAAGCATAGTTAACGAAAAATAGAAAATAAAGAACAAGAAAATTAAAGAACGGGTCCACCTTAGTGATGGTGGCTAGTTCTTCCTCTTGAAGATCTTATGGAGTGCTTAAGCTCCTCAATGTCTCTTCCTTGCCTTTGTTGCTCCTCCCTCATGGCTCTTTGGTTTTCTCTAATTTCATGGAGGATGATGGAATGCTCTTGGTGCTCCACCCTTAGTTGTCCCATGTTGGAACTTAATTCTCCTAAGGAGGTGTTGATTTGCTCCCAATAGTTTTGTGGAGGGAAATGCATCCTTTGAGGCATCTCAGGGAATTCATGATGAGGAACTTTCTCATGCTCTTGCTGAGGTTCATGAGTGGGCTCTCTTGTTTGCTCCATCCTTTTCTTAGTGATGGGCTTGTCCTCTTGAATGAGGGTGTCTTCCTCTATGACAATTCCAGCTGAATTACAGAGGTAACAAATGAGATGAGGGAAGGCTAACCTTGCCAAAGTAGAGGACTTATCTGCCACCTTGTAGAGTTCTAGGGATATAATCTCATGAACTTCTACTTTCTCTCCATTCATGATACTATGGATCATGATAGCCCGGTCTATAGTAACTTCAGACCGGTTGCTAGTAGGAATTATAGAGCGTTGGATAAACTCCAACCATCCCCTAACCATGGGTTTGAGGTCAAGCCTTCTTAGTTAAACCAGCTTGCCTCTTGAATCTCTCTTCCATTGAGCGCCTTCCACACAAATGTCCCTAAGAACTTGGTCCAACCTTTGATCAAATTTGACCCTTCTAGTGAAAGGGTGAAGATCTCCTTGCATCATTGGCAAGTTGAATGCTAACCTCACATTTTCCGGACTAAAATCCAAGTAATTCCCCCGAACCATTGTGAGCCAATTCTTTGGGTCCGGGTTCACACTTTGGTCATGGTTCTTAGTGATCCATGCATTAGCATAGAACTCTTGAACCATTAAGATCCCGACTTGTTGAATGGGATTGGTGAGGATTTCCCAACCTCTTCTTCGAATCTCATGTCGGATCTCCAGATATTCACTCTTTTTGAGCTTTAAGGGGACCTCGGGGATCACCTTTTTCTTGGCCACAACTTCATAGAAGTGTTCTTGATGGACCTTTGAGATGAATCTCTCCATCTCTCATGACTCAGAAGTGGAAGTAATTGTCTTTCCTTTCTTCTTTCTAGAGGTTTCTCCGGCCTTAGGTGCCATTGATGGTTATGGAAAAGCAAAAAGCTTTAGCTTTTTCCACACCAAACTTAGAATGTTTGCTCGTCCTCGAGCAAAAGAAGAAAGAAAGGAGTAGAAGAAGAAGAAATGGAGGAGATGGAAGGAGGTGAGTGGTTCGGCCAAGGGGGAGAAAAGTGTTTGTGATGTGTGAAAATTGAGGTAGTGAGGAGGGGTATTTATAGGGTAAGAGAGAGAGGTTGGCCGTATATGAGGGGTGGGTTTTAGGAGGGAAATGGTTTGAATTTGAATGGTGAGTTAGGTGGGGTTTAATGATGGATGGATGTGAGTGGTGAAGAGGTTGTGGGGAAAAAGATAGGATTTGATAGGTGAAGGGTATTTAGGGAAGAGGTATTGAGGTGATTGGTCAAGGGTGTATGGGAAAGAGTGTTATGGAAAGGTGTGAAGATGAGAGAAGAAGATGTGGGATAAGTGGGGATCCTGTGGGGTCCACAAATCTTGAGGTGTCAAGGAATCTAAGTCCCTACACTATTCTGGCGTTTAAACGCCTATTCTGTGCAAATTCTGGCGTTTAACGCCAGCTCTGCTACCTTTCCTGGTGTTAAACGCCAGCTCTGCTACCTTTCCTGGCGTTAAATGCCACTCTGCTACCCATTTCTGGCGTTTAACGCCAGCCAGAGCCAGCCAGCTGACGTTAGGATTTTTGCCAGTAAAGAATGTCATAAAAACAGTCGCGTTGTAGATATAGTCTCTAAACCGACAAAAATCCCTTCGTACAAACGTGTTGGGTGTCACAAGTAACAAACCCCTTTAAAAATTGTTAACCGAGTATTCAAACCTCGGGTCGTCTTCTCAAGGAACCGCGAGGAGGTATGTTCTTATTATTGGCTATAAAGGTTGTAATCGGGGTTTAGAAGATGAGAAGCAAGTAATTTAAATGACAAGTAAAGTAAATGGCAATTAAAATAAATAAATACTGTAAAGCAGACTTTTGGCAAGGTAAGAGAAGTTAGGGGTCCAACGTAGTTATCTCTCTCAACTATAATGAAAGTTGAATCTAAACTCCACTTGGTCAACCTTTACTAGGGCAAAGGAAAGTCAAGGGACTAATTAAATTGACCTTTGAATCCTATTTATTTCCTAAGAAAAGGTTGGGATTACTTAAGTTCAGCTCAATTAGCAAGAAAACGATTATCAGTTATGTTGAGTTTAATAACTGTTGAGTTACTGAATTCTTAACCAGGACCAAAAGGGGAAAAAGTAAAATTGCTGGAATAATAAAAAAATGTCCTTAGATGGGAAGCAATGGTAACTTAAATCAAAGAGAACAATGATAAACTGAAAATACCTCAATTATCATTAATTCAAATAACAGTCTGTAACATGGAAAAATTCATAGATTCAATTATAAAGGTAAATAGCCAACTCAGATACTGAAATAAATAAATAAAGTAAAAGGGAAGTTTAAAACAAAGAAATATAAAACCTGGATTGAGAGTCACTCTTAAAGCGAGAAGAAATCCTAAATCCTAATAGAGAGAGGAGAAGATCTCCCTCTCAACTAAATCTAAATCATTGAATGTAAAAAAAATTGTGAGCTCTCTTTGAATGGGTGCATTCCCACACTTTATAACCTCTGGTCTATGCTGTCTGTACTTGGATCTAGGCCAAAAAGGGCTTCAGAAATTGCTGGGGGCGTGTTCTGTAAATTCTGATACGTGGCCTCTATCACGCGTCCGCGTGGATCACGAGGTCGCATCATTCGGAGCTTTTCCTTGCCACACGGTCGCGTCAGTCATGCGGCCGCGTTGCTGCATCTTCGCTTCTGGCACGCGATCGCGTCTTCCATGCGATCGCGTGAATACCAGTTTCCTTCAAAGCTCTGTTTTGCCTTCTTTTTCGCTTTTTGTATGTTTCCTTTTCCATCCTTTAAGTCATTCTGCCTTAGAAAATCTGAAACTACTCAACACACTAATCACGGCATCGAATGGAAATAAAGGTAATTAAAATAGTTAATTTTTAAAGCTTAGGAAACATGTTTTTCACAATATGACATAATAAGGAAGGGAAAGTAAAACCATGCAGTTAATATGAATAAGTAGGTGGAGGATTGAATAAATCACTCAAATTAAGCACAAAAGAACTCATGAAATATGGGTTTATCAACCTCCCCACACTTAAACACTAGCATGTCCTCATGCTAAACCCAAGGTAAATAATTAAGGTTAAAGTGATGGAATGTCATGCAATGCAACCTAATTTAAATGCAAGTACATAAATGAATGATGCATCATGCAACTCTAAATTATTCACTCATATATAAAGCTTACATGTAGTCAAGTTAATTCACATTCTCAAGGAGTCATGTATATATATTGCCAACCCTTAAATAATAAAGCATTTTAGCAAATGAGATGGGAAAGAAAATATTGTACAAACTTGCAAAACAATTAGTAAATTTAAGCACAGATATATGTTGATGAGTTATTGAACCCTCACTGGATTTTGTGTTTACTCTCTAGTCACTCAGTGTTTATTGGGTTTATTCACTCTATTTTTCTTTTTATTCTTACTTTCTATAGCTTTGTTCATCATCTAACCAGTCAACAATTATAGAATATAGTCATACCAAAAAGTCATGAGGTCTTTAATTGAGGTTGTAATGGGGTCAAGGTAAAGGTAAGGATTTATGTATAGGGTCAAGTGAGCTAATAAGTGAATCCTTAATTAGACTAAGATCTCACCTAACATACATATTTAGTAAAACAAAATCTCTTTACCTATTTTCCCATATTATCCCACTTATTGTTACATGCTCATGTTTTACTTTTTATTTTTTTTATTTATTTATTTTTATTCCATGTGCATTGCTTTTATTTTGCATTGGGAAATTTCTTTTGTATCCCGTTTTATTAAATGCTGAAAAAAAATAAATTTTTTTTTCAAGGCACATGGCAATTAAATCACTTTGATTTTCTCATGAGCATGCTTCCCAAATTTATTTTATTTCTTTTAACTTCTCTACCCTTTTGTTTCTATCACCCATGTTCCCAAAAGGTTTCCTACATTTTACTCTATTTATAATTTTCTATCTTAAGCTAACCAAGGATTCACTTGGGGTTTTCTTTTCTTTTTCTGCTTAAGGCTAGTAATTTGGCTAAATAGAATATAGGGGTTTTAAAAAGGTTCAAGGGGGCTAACAAAGGTGATGTAAAAGGTAGGCTAATTTGGGGTAAGTGAGCTAAAATCAAATGATGGCCTCAATCATTCTTTTGGTATGTATCTGTTCTATATTCTATAATTGGACATATAGATTAAAGCAAAGTAAAGAACATCAGAATAAAAAGAAGCAAAACACACAGGAATGAAGTTATGGTTTGAATGCAACCATACAATTAAGCTCAAGACTCACAGGCTGTGTGTTCTCTAACTCAAGCATCATATATCATTCATATATGTTGTGCAGGTTTAGTTAAAAATTCCCATTATTCTCATAAAAAAATTATTTAGGGTAGCTTTTAAAGTTTTAATGTTCCTCCTTGATGAAATGTTGTCAGCTTAACTACATCATGTAATGCTATATACAAGGTTTATGGATTTAAATCTGATATGTTCAATTTCCTAGCTTACTTCCTTTTTATATTTTTCAATTTAAACTATACTATCTTATGCTAAAAAGGGTAAACTATACTAATTAATCCGTTAATAAATCAGAGTTGCAAACTAAACTAAATAACTAAAAATATGAACTAAAGATGCAATATGCAAAAATAGAGTAAAAATACATAAAAGCAATGTATAAGTACTCAGAAAATAACAGTAAAAAGAAAAATACAGAAAAATATTCAAAATAAAAGAAAAAGTATGTAGTGGTTCACCAAAATAAACGCCAGAGATGGCGACCTCCCCACACTTAAAATAAAGCATCGTTCCTGATGCTCAATCAAGCTGGGTGTGAAGGGGTGTCATCACTGGTAGGGATGGCAGCTGGAGGCTCTGTGGTGGTGGTGGGCTGAGGGTCTGGCTACTGTAGAGGTGGGGCTGACTGGATCGGGATCTCCGGATCCGCAGCCTCTATCTGGGGCATAATCTCCTGATGCGGGGTAGCCTGCTCTGTGGCTGCCTGCTGATGGGTATCCTCCTGGAAATGAGTCTCCTCCTCGTGCCCATCCTCCTCCTCCTCTGATGGCTCAGATGGTGTGTCGGGCTCAGAGGGGATGTCACCACCCTGTCGGATCATCAGCTTCAGATGCGAATAGCGTCGCTGGCTGCGACGCTCCAATCTCTCATACCGGCGCCGGTTACGGTGCTCCATCTGATCAAGCTGTCGGAATAGGCGGTGCACGAGGCGGTATACGGGCTCAGAGGCAGGTGAAGGTGCAGTGGTAGCAGCAGGAGCA
Organism: Arachis ipaensis; assembly: GCF_059453495.1. Lineage (NCBI taxonomy): Eukaryota > Viridiplantae > Streptophyta > Magnoliopsida > Fabales > Fabaceae > Arachis > Arachis ipaensis. The sequence continues at coordinate 73,816,375 of NC_142436.1, forward strand.
GCAGTGGCAGCTGTGGATGAAGAGGGTCCAGCAGACGGTGGGGCTGGCTCATCAGTAGCAGTGAAGGGTGGTGGTCTGTAGCCCAAAGCTAAGAAGTTCCTGCTGTGAGGAATGAGCTTCCTGCGATCCGCCGCTGGTGGTCTCTCATCGGCATCCTCCCATGGCACGTCAGCTCGACGGCCTAGCTGTGTAACCAGATACGGAAAAGGGAGGGTGCCTCGGACGTGGACCCTGGCCATAAAATGCCAGATAAAGCGTGGCAGATAAAGGTCCTTCCCCTCCATCACACACCAAAGGAGGGTGATCATAGCACCCGGGATCTCCGTCTCGTGAGTACTTGGCATCACATAATTACTCAAGATCTGGTGCCATAACCGAGCCTCATCATTTAAGTACGCCCTCTTGATCCCTCTAGGCATGGTGGTGTCCTGACCCATCTCCCAAGGAACAGTCGGGTCCAGAGCTATCCGTGCCTTCACAGCATCCCAATCAGACTGCATCTGGCGCATGTCCTCCTCAGCCTTCGAATAACCATCAGGCTGATCGGACTTGGCTGGGAGCTGGAGAATGTCCTCTAAGGCCTCTTTAGTGACTAGAATTTATTTTCCTCGTAGGTTTACGGCATCTTGGGTGGTGAGGTAGTAGTTGCAGTAGAATTTTCGGTCCCAAGATGCGTTGACCTCTGTCAATGTTCTCTCCAGAAAGAACCAGCCCCTTTGCTTTATTTGCTCAGTGGTGTACTGCTGGAGTGCTTCTGGAATCTTCAGAGTTCGCTCCAGGTATAGATTTCTAGAGTTTGCAAAAGCCGGGTACTTCAGCTCACAGTACCGGTTTGCAAATTTTATAGGATCATTTACAGGGAGCAGCTGGTCAGCTTTTTCCTGCTGTGTGAAGTTCTTCTCCCGCCACGAGGAATCATGCATGAGGGCAATGATGGACTGGGAGGAATCTCCTCACTTGCGCTTGCCAGTAGCCTTGCCTTTTCCTTTCCTTTGTGAGGCAGACATCCTGAAAAACAGAAAACCAGAATATGGATAAAAATAGTAAAGCAAATAGGCAATTAAACAAAGGAAACTCAAAGTGGCAAAGGAGAAATAAAATAAGGAAAATGAGTATATGAAATGTGATTGAATTTATGTTAAATGAAAAAAATAATTAATATGCCATGGTTAGAAAGTTAGAGGAAAGTGAAAATAAACATAAAAGAGATCAAAAGGGTTAGTATGGTTAGAATTTGAAAAAGAAATTAGTAAATTAAAATTAGTGAGTTAGTAAAGTGCGGGTTAAAGTAAGCGGCATTGAGAAAAATTCCATATAACAAGGATTCACAGGTAAGAATAGAAGTACTCATAATCGAACAAGGAAAACAGGGTGATGCTGATTCTAATAGAAATAAAGAAAGCAAAAATTGGAATTAGTGAATCACAAATACAGTTTATGAACCAGGAAACCAAAGAGGATAAGGAAGTCTGCCATAGCATTCATGAAACGGTTTGGGTAAAGCAGAGTAAAACAGAGTTTAGAAATGCCAAACTAAAACATGAATAAAAATAATTTACAAAAAATTTGGGCAGCATTCCGGCTAAAATTGGATTGTCCCAGAAAATAAATAGCAATCATAGCAGTGCATATGAATTTAAAACTTGCTGTAGTTACCTATAATTAATAGAAACAGGAAAATTCAGAGTAACAAGCAGCAAATGCAAGAAATCACAGCATATGAACGAGGTCACAGGAACAGCAGAATTGCAGTTATGATAAAACAGAAACAGGAAGAGTGCAAGTAAACAGACCTAGATCCACTAACCACAGCCTAAGCTACCTAACAACCTAAAAATCCACTACAGCATGCATATCTATCTATCCTAAGTATGAACAAAAACAGAAAAAAATACAGAAAAACGACGAACGGATAAAAGGGAGTGCGTGTTGCGGAACCTGGAAAGCGAAAGAAGCAGAACGGTTGGGTGATGGCGGCGGTGGTGTCCGGCGCGGTAGCAGGGCATGGCAGCGCGGTGGCGGCTGAGGGGGAATGGGGATAGGGTCTTAGGGTTAGTGATAGAGGAAGGGAGGGGGGGTTGCGGGTGGGTGGCGGAGGGAGGGGCACGGCTGGATGGCCGGCGGTGGTGGGTGGTGGCGGAGAGGGGAGGAGAGAGGAAGAAAGAAGGAGAAAAAGGGGGAGGGGGTGGTACGGCGGCAGTTTCTGGACGGCGGCGGCGTCTGGGTGGTGGCGTGGTGATGGCTGGGTGGTGCTGGGTGGTGGCTGGAGGAAGAAGAAGCAGAGAGGGAGAAGAGGGTTGGGGGGTGAGGGGCTGCGCGACTGATAGGGTTCGTGTGGCTAGGGGGTTTATATTTTCGAATCCATGCGGCCGCATGTGGCACGCGGTCGCGTGGTTGGGGTGAAAATGGGAGTGACGCGATTGCGTGGGGCGCGCGATCGCATGAGAAAGGGGAAAGAGGGGTAACACGATCGCGTGGGTCGCGCGATTGCGTCGCTAAAATTCGTGCTAAACGCACGACTCCAGTGCCGTTTTAGCGCAACTCTCTGTCTCCTTTTGGGGTGATGTGCAATCCATGCGACGCGATCGCGTCGCTCACGCGGTCGCGTGGGATTGGTATTGTGCAAGTGACGCGATCGCGTGGGGCATGCGATCGCGTGGGCCAATTTGTGCGAAAGGCACAAGTGCCGCACGATTCCAGCCTAACTTTTTGTTCGTTGGATCCTTACACCGATATATATATAGCACGCGGCCGCGTGGGTTATGCAGTCGCGTGGGTGGTGTTTCTCGCAATATGACGCGATCGCATGGGGCATGCGGTCGCGTCGTGCACCCCTTTTTTTATATATGCATGAAAAATGCAGAATGCAATGATTAACATGAATGCTATGCATGATTCCAGGTTTAATAAATTAAAATGAAAAAGGAAAAATGAAAGCAATTAACAAGAAATAAATTGAAAAAGAAGTGACCATACCATGGTGGGTTGTCTCCCACCTAGCACTTTTAGTTAAAGTCCTTAAGTTGGACATTGGAGGAGTATTCTGTTATGGCGGCTTATGTTTAAATTCGTCTAAAAGTCTCCACCAGTGCTTGGAATGCCAATAAACTCTGGGGTCCCAAACCAAGCATGCAAAGCTTCTGAGCAGCCCCAAACAGATCTTCAGGCTCCCAGGATGACGAATGTCAGGATAAAGTCCAGGATTCCAAGCCTTGCTTTTAAATCCGCCTCCGTCTTGATCTACATATTTCCATTCGGGCGGGTTAAAAAGTAGAATCTCACCTTGGTGACCAAACATTTTCCATGATCCATGCAATTGATCATGATACCAATCTGTGTACTTCGAGGTGAAGCGTGGAACTTTATTGAACCTTGTGCACCAGCTCTGAGTACGAGCTATTTCCCTCTTGTTCTTAAAGCCGCAGAGAGCTCTAAGCTGGCCATCTGTTTCAAGCAAACCATATTCAAGTGAATAAGTAAAGTTATAAGTTAATGATTATACCCACTTGAAGCTTGTATTAGGTGGTAATGGCATTGGGATAGGTATTTTTGGTGGTTCTGCAAGCCCCATTTCTTTGTGCTCTTCTGTGAATTCCTCCACTTCTTTGCTAAGATCTTCAATTGTATCTGTGTCCTGGTCAAAGTCTTCTGTGTCTTCCTCATCACTTGAGTCATAGATTAGAGGTTGAGAGAAATCTACCTCTGCATCATCTTCATATTCACTTGGGGAAGATTCTTCGATCTCAGAGAATTCACTTGCGGATGCAAGTTCATTACTAAGAGAGCTAGACTTGTGACTATCACTATCGAAGGAATTTGTTTCTTGGATTATTCCGTCTGATTCTTCATAAACGACTTGCCTTGGAGAAATATCCTCCTTAGCATCAACTGTAGTCTCCTTGACGACGTGTTCCTCAATTCTGGATTCCCATGGAGGTTCAACATCTCCTAGATCTTCAACCAACTCTTCTTCTTGAACAATGACAGCTTCTTCTACTTGTTCTAGTACAAATTCATGCTTTGTCTTATCCACTGGAGTTTCTGGTATTTCCTTCATGCTCTGATCTTTATTGGACTGTCCACATGGGATTGTGGATGATCCTTGTGTAGTTGAGCGCCTAGAAACCCATTGAATTGCTACTTGCTCCAGTTGTCGAATGGTTGTTTGAAGTTTACTTACTGTTTCTTTTAGGCGAGCCTCTGCTTCTCGGGTTGCTGGACTTGGACATGACACAAAGGAAAGTGGTGGTGATTGGTAGTGATTGGATTGGTATTGGGGTAAGGAAGGATCATATGGTGGCGAATGGTGAAGAGAAGCTTGTGAGTGTGGTGGTTCGAGGTTATATTGAAAGGATGGTTTATATGCATGGGGTGGGGCTTGTTGGTAGTTACAAGGTTGTCCACCATATCTTTCAGCTGGGTATGCACTGTAGAATGGTCTTTGTCCAGGATATCTCGGAGGGTGTCGCTGCCAAAATGGTTGATTAGATCCTCTTGGTTCCATCCATCCTTGATTGGTTTGACCTTGATGCACATTCCTGCTGTAACTTCTATTTCCCTTAACAATATTAGAACCATACTCAAAGCGAGAGGGGGTGAGAGTTCATAGTAGCAAATAAAGATAAACAGGAAAAAACAAAAATAAATAAACAAGCAAAAGAAAAATATTTACAATAACCAATAATAAGGCACACGTTAGCAGTTCCCCGGCAACGGCGCCATTTTGACGTTAGGATTTTTGCCAGTAAAGAATGTCATAAAAACAGTCGCGTTGTAGATATAGTCTCTAAACTGACAAAAATCCCTTCGTACAAATGTGTTGGGTGTCACAAGTAACAAACCCCTCTAAAAATTGTTAACCGAGTATTCAAACCTCGGGTCGTCTTCTCAAGGAACTGCAAGGAGGTATGTTCTTATTATTGGCTATAAAGGTTGTAATCGGGGTTTAGAAGATGAGAAGCAAGTAATTTAAATGACAAGTAAAGTAAATGGCAATTAAAATAAATAAATACTGTAAAGCAGACTTTTGGCAAGGTAAGAGAAGTTAGGGGTCCAACGTAGTTATCTCTCTCAACTATAATGAAAGTTGAATCTAAACTCCACTTGGTCAACCTTTACTAGGGCAAAGGAAAGTCAAGGGACTAATTAAATTGACCTTTGAATCCTATTTATTTCCTAAGAAAAGGTTGGGATTACTTAAGTTCAGCTCAATTAGCAAGATAACGATTATCAGTTATGTTGAGTTTAATAACTGTTGAGTTACTGAATTCTTAACCAGGACCAAAAGGGGAAAAAGTAAATTTGCTGGAATAATAAAAAAATGTCCTTAGATGGGAAGCAATGGTAACTTAAATCAAAGAGAACAATCATAAACTGAAAATACCTCAATTATCCTTAATTCAAATAACAGTCTGTAACATGGAAGAATTCATAGATTCAATTATAAAGGTAAATAGCCAACTCAGATACTGAAATAAATAAATAAAGTAAAAGGGAAGTTTAAAAAAAAGAAATATAAAACCTGGATTGAGAGTCACTCTTAAAGCGAGAAGAAATCCTAAATCCTAATAGAGAGAGGAGAAGATCTCCCTCTCAACTAAATCTAAATCATTGAAAGTAAAAAATAATTGCGAGCTCTCTTTGAATGGGTGCATTCCCACACTTTATAACCTCTGGTCTATGCTGTCTGTACTTGGATCTGGGCCAAAAAGGGCTTCAGAAATCGCTGGGGGCGTGTTCTGTAAATTCTAATACGTGGCCTCTGTCACGCGTCCGCGTGGGTCACGCGGTCGCGTCATTCGGAGCTTTTCCTTGCCACGCGGTCGCGTCAGTCATGCATCCGCGTCGTATGCGTTCTGCTTATGTCGCGCGGTCGCGTCAGTCAAGCGACCGTGTCGCTGCATCTTCGCTTCTGGCACGCGATCGCGTCGTCCATGCGATCGCGTAAATACCAGTTTCCTTCAAAGCTCCGTTTTGCCTTTTCTTTCCCTTTTTGTATGTTTCCTTTTCCATCCTTTAAGTCATTCTGCCTTAGAAAATCTGAAACTACTCAACACACTAATCACGGCATCGAATGGAACTAAAGGTAATTAAAATAGTTAATTTTTAAAGCTTAGGAAACATGTTTTTCAAAATATGACATAATAAGGAAGGGAAAGTAAAACCATGCAGTTAATATGAATAAGTAGGTGGAGGATTGAATAAATCACTCAAATTAAGCACAAAAGAACTCATGAAATATGGGTTTATCAACAGCCTTTTCTAGAATTAAACGCCTAGAGTGTTGCCCATTCTAGCGTTTAACGCCCAGAATGCTGTCAGGCTGGGCGTTAAACGCCCATTCTGATATTCTTACTGGCATTTAAACGCCAGTAAGCCTGTCCTCCAGGGTGTGCTATTTTTAATGCTGTTTTTTATTCTGTTTTTGATTTTTCAGTTGTTTTTGTGACTTCACATGATCATCAAACTAAAAAAAGCATAAAATAACAATGGAAAATAGATAAATATAATTAATTAACATTGGGTTGCCTCCCAATAAGCGCTTCTTTAATGTCAATAGCTTGACAGTGAAGCTCATAGAGAGCTTTACAGAGGCTCAGAGCTTGATGATGGCCTCCCAACACCAAACATAGAAGTTGAGTGTGGGAGCTCTATTTGATTCTGTATTGAGAGAAGCTTTTCATGCTTCCTCTCCATGGTTTCAGAAGAAGATCCTTGAGCTTTAAACACAAGGTAGTCCTCATTCAATTGAAGGACTAACTCTCCTCAGTCCACATCAATCACAGCTCTTGCTGTGGCTAGGAAGGGTCTTCCAAGGATGATGGATTTATCCTCATCCTTTCCAGTGTCTAGGATTATGAAATCAGCAGGGATGTAATAGCTTTCAACCTTCACTAAGACATCCTCTACAAGTCCATAAGCCCATTTCCTTGAATTGTCTGCCATCTCTAGTGAGATTTTAGCAGCTTGTACCTCAAAGATCCCTAGTTTCTCCATTACAGAGAGGGGCATAAGTTTTATCCCTGACCCCAGGTCACACAGAGCCTTTTCAAAGGTCATGGTGCCTATGGTACAAGGTATTAAGAATTTTCCAGGATCCTATTTCTTCTAAGGTAATTTCAGTTGAACCAGATCATTTAGTTCATTGATGACCAATGGGGGTTCATCCTCCCAAGTCTCATTACCAAACAACTTGGCATTCAGCTTCATGATAGCTCCTAGATATTGAACAACTTGCTCTTGAATAATATCTTCATCCTCTTCAGAGGAAAAATACTCATCAGAGCTCATGAATGGCAACAGTAAGTTCAGAGGAATCTCTATGGTCTCTATATGAGCCTCAGATTCCTTTGGTTCCTCATTAGGGAACTCCTTGGAGGCCAGTGGACATCCATTGAGGTCTTCCTCACTGGAAATCACTGCCTTTCCTTCCTCTATGCATTCGGCCATGTTGGTTATATTTATGGCCTTGCACTCTCTTTTTGAATTATCTTCTGTATTGCTTGGGAGAGTACTAGGAGGGAGTTCAGTAACTTTCTTACTCAGCTGACTGGTGCACGAAATCGTGATTGTTCATTCCTTGGTAACGGCGCCAAAAACTTTATACGCACGTTCATAATCTTAGTTCTTTGTTACAACTTCGCACAACTAACCAGCAAGTGCACTGGGTCATCCAAGTAATAAACCTTACGTGAGTAAGTGTCGATCCCACGGAGATTGTTGGCTTGAAGCAAGCTATGGTCACCTTGTAAATCTCAGTCAGGTGGATTCAAATGGTTATAGAGTTTTAATAATTAAAAGATAAATAAAACCTAAAATAAAGATAGAAATACTTATGTAATTCATTGGTGAGAATTTCAGATAAGCGTTTAGAGATGCTTAGTTCCTTCTGAATCTCCGCTTTCCTACTGCTTTCATCCAATCCTTCATACTCCTTTCCATGGTGAGCTGTATGTTGGGCATCACCGTTGTCAATGGCTACATCCCGTCCTCTCAGTGAAAATGGTCCAAATGCGCTATCACCACATGGCTAATCATCTGTCAGTTCTCGATCATACTGGAATAGGATTCAATAATCCTTTTGCGTCTGTCACTACGCCCAGCACTCGCGAGTTTGAAGCTCGTCACAGTCATCCCTTCCCAGATCCTACTCGTAATACCACAGACAAGGTTTACACTTTCTGGATCTGAAGAATGGCCGCCAATAATTCTAACCTATACCACAAAGACTCTGATCGTAGAACGGAAGTGTTTCTCAAGCACACGTTCATGAGTGAGAATGATGATGAGCGTCACATAATCATCACATTCATCATGTTCTTGTGTGCGAATGAATATCTTAGAGAAGAAATAGGCTTGAATTGAATAGAAAAACAATAGTACTTTACATTAATTCATGAGGAACAGCAGAGCTCCACACCTTAATATATGGTGTACAGAAACTCTACCGTTGAAAATACATAAGTGAAAATAAGGTAGACATGGCCGAGTGGCCAGCCTCCTATGGAGGTCTCAGAACGTAAAAGTTACATAATGTGTTCCAGAGATGTGAAATAAATCACTAAAAGTGGTTTTTATACTAAACTAGTAACTAGGGTTTACAGAAATGAGTAAATGATGCACAAATCCACTTTCGAGCCCACTTGGTGTGTGTTTGGGCTGAGCATTGAAGCTTTCACGTGTAGAGGTCTTCCTTGGAGTTGAACGCTAGTTTGTAACTTGTTTCTAGTGTTTAACTCTGCTTTGTAACTTGTTTATGGCGTTTAACGCCAGAATAGGGCAGAAAGCTGGCGTTAAACGCCAGTTTGCATCATCTAAACTTGAGCAAAGTATGGACTATTATATATTTCCGGAAAGCCCTGGATGTCTACTTTCCAACGCAGTTGAGAGCGCGCCATTTGCAAGGAGGTTAGAATCCAACAGCATCTGCAGTCCTTCTTCAGCCTCTGAATCAGATTTTTGCTCAAGTCCCTCAATTTCAGCCAGAAATTACCTGAAATCACAGAAAAACACACAAACTCATAGTAAAGTTCAGAAATGTGATTTTTATTTAACAACCAATAAAAATATATTAAAAACTAACTAAATCATACTAAAAACTATGTAAAAACAATGCCAAAAAGCGTATAAATTATCCGCTCATAACAACACCAAACTTAAATTGTTGCTTGTCCCCAAGCAACTAAAAATCAAATAGGATACAAAGAAGAGAATATACTATAAATTCCAAAATATCAATGAAACTTAGCTCCAATCAGATGAGCGGGACTAGTAGCTTTTTGCCTCTGAACAGTTTTGGCATCTCACTTTATCCCTTGAAGTTCAGAATGATTGGCATCTATAGGAACTTAGAATTCAGATAGTGTTATTGATTCTCCTAGTTCAGTATGTTAATTCTTGAACACAGCTACTTTATGAGTCTTGGCCGTGGCCTTAAGCACTTTGTTTTCCAGTATTACCACTAGATACATAAATGCCACAGACACATAACTGGGTGAACCTTTTCAGATTGTGACTCAGCTTTGCTAGAGTCCCCAGTCAGAGGTGTCCAGGGTTGTTAAGCACACTCTTTTTTTTTGCTTTGGACCTTGACTTTAATCGCTCAGCTTAAGCTTTTAACTTGACACCTTCACGCCACAAGCACATGGTTAGGGACAGCTTGGTTTAGCCGCTTAGGCCAGAATTTTGTTCCTTTAGGCCCTCCTATCCACTGATGCTCAAAGCCTTGGATCCTTTTTATTACCCTTGCCTTTTGGTTTAAAGGGTTACTAGCTTTTTGCTCTTGCCTTTTGGTTTAAAGAGCTCTTGGCTTTTTCTGCTTGCTTTTTCTTTTTCTTTCTTTTATTTTTTTTTTGCCAATTTTCTTTTCTCTTTTTTTTTCGCAAGATTTTGTATTCACTGCTTTTTCTTGCTTCAAGAATCAATTTTATGATTTTTCAGATTATCAATAACATTTCTTCTTTTCATCATTCTTTCAAGAGCCAACATATTTAACATTCATAAACAACAATATCAAAAGACATAAGCACTGTTCAAGCATTCATTCAGAAAACAAAAAGTATTGTCACCACATCAAAATAATTAAACTAATTTCAAGGATGAATTCGAAATCATGTACTTCTTGTTCTTTTGTAATTAAAACATGTTTCATTTAAGAGAGGTGATAGATTCATAGGACATTCATAGCTTTAAGACATAGACACTTAAACACTAATGATCATATAGTAAAGACACAAACATAAATAAAACATAAGGCTCAAAAACCGAAAAATAGGAAAATAAGAATAAGGAGATTAAGAAAAGGGTCCACCTTAGTGAGGGTGGCGTCTTCCTCTTCTTGAAGAACCAATGGTGCTCTTGAGCTCCTCTACGTCTTTTCCTTGTCTTTGTTGCTCCTCCCTCATAGCTCTTTGATCTTCTCTAATCTCATGGAGAATGATGGAGTGCTCTTGGTGTTCCATCCTTAGTTGTCCCATGTTGGAACTTAATTCTCCTAGGGATGTGTTGATTTGCTCCCAATAGTTCTGTGGAGGGAAGTGCATCCCTTGAGGCATCTCAGGGATTTCATGGTGAGGAATTTTCTCATGCTCTTGTTGAGGTCCATGATCTCTTGTTTTCTCCATCCTTTTCTTAGTGATGGGCTTGTCCTCATCAATGAGGATATCTCCCTCTATGTCAATTCCAGCCAAATTACAGAGGTGGCAAATGAGGTGAGGAAAGGCTAACCTTGCCAAAGTGGATGACTTGTCATCCACCTTGTAAAGTTCTTGAGGTATAATCTTATGAACTTCCACTTCCTCCCAATCATCATACTATGGATCATGATGGCCCGGTCTACAGTAACTTCAGATCGGTTGCTAGTAGGAATAATTGAGCGTTGGATGAACTCCAACCATCCTCTAGCTACAGGCTTAAGGTCCGGTCTTCTCAATTGAACCGGCATGCCTCTTGAGTCAACTTTCCACTGAGCTCCTTCCACACATATGTCCATGAGGACTTGGTCCAACCTTTGATCAAAGTTGACCCTTCTAGTGTAGGGGCGTGCATTTTCTTGCATCATTGGCAAGTTGAACGCCAACCTTACATTTTCCGAACTGAAATCTAAGTATTTCCCCCGAACCATTGTAAGCCAATTCTTTGGATTCGGGTTCCTACTTTGATCATGGTTCCTAGTAATCCATGCATTTGTATAGAACTCTTGAACCATTAAGATCCCGACTTGTTGAATAGGATTAGAGAAAACTTCCCATCCTCTTCTTTTAATCTCTTGTCGGATCTCTGGATATTCGCTCTTTTTGAGCTTAAAAGGAACCTCAGAGATTACCTTTTTCTTGGCTATAACTTCATAGAAGTGGTCTTGATGGACCTTTGAGATGAATCTCTCCATCTCCCATGACTCAGAGGTGGAAGCGATTGCCTTCCCTTTCCTCTTTCTTGAGGTTTCTCTGGCCTTAGGTGCCATTGATGGTTATGGAAAAATAAAAAGCAATGCTTTTACCACACCAAACTTAAAAGATTTGCTCGTCCCCGAGCAAAAGAAGAAAGGAAGTAGTAGAAAAAGAAGAAAATGGAGGAGATGGAGGGAGAAGGTGTATTCGTCCAAGGGGGAGAAGTGGTGGTTGTAATGTGTGAAAATGGAGTAGTGTTGAGGGGTTTATATAGGGGTGGGGTAGGTGGGTAGGTTTCGGCCATTAGGGTTGGGTTTGGGAGGGAAAAGAATTTGAATTTTGGAGGTAGGTGGGGTTTTTGGGGAAGAGTGGATGGATGTGAGTGGTTAAGGGTATTTAGGGAAGAGGTACGGAGGTGATTGGTGAAGGGTATTTGGGGAAGAGAGTTATGAAAAGGTGAGAAGAGGAGAGAAGTAGAGGTGGGGTAGGTGGGGATCCTGTGGGGTCCACAGATCCAGTGGGGTCAGGGACTTAGCATCCCTACTCCAATTAGGCGTGCAAAACGCCCTTAGAATGCATGTCTGGCGTTAAACGCCAGCTTGCTGCTTGTTTCTAGCGTTTAATGCCAATTCCATGCTCTGTTCTGGCATTAAACGCTAGCCTGGTGCTTGTTTCTGGCGTTTAACACCAGCTTGATGCTTCTTTCTGGCGTTAAACGCCAGTTTGATGCTTCTTACTGGCGTTTAAACGCCAGTAAGCTCTTCCTCCAGGGTGAGCTATTTTTAATGCTGTTTTTCATTCTGTTTTTGATTTTTCAGTAGTTTTTGTGACTTGACATGATCATCAACCTAAAAATAAAATAACAATAGAAGATAAATAGATATAATTAAATAACATTGGGTTGCCTCCCAACAAGCGCTTCTTTAAAGTCAATAGCTTGACAGTGAGCTCTCATGGAGCCTCACAGATGTTCAAAGCATTGTTGGGACCTCCCAACACCAAACTTAGAGTTTGAATATGGGGTTCAACACCAAACTTAGAGTTTAGTTGTGGCCTCCCAACACCAAACTTAGAGTTCGACTGTGGGGGCTTTGGTTGACTCTGTAGTGAGAGAAGCTTTTCATTCTTCCTCTCCATGGTTACAGAAGGAGATCCTTGAGTTTTAAACACAAGGTTGTCCTCATTTAGTTGAAGGACCAACTCTCTTCTGTTCACATCAATCACAACTTTTGCTGTGGCTAGCAAGGGTCTTCCAAGGAAGATGGATTCATCCTCATCCTTCCCAGTGTCTAGGATTATGAAATCAGCAGGGATGTAAAGGCCTTCAACCTTTACTAACAAGTCTTTTACTAATCCATAAGCCTATTTCATTGATTTGTCTGCCATCTCTAGTGAGATTCATGTAGCTTGTACCTCAAAGATTTCCAGTTTCTCCATTACAGAGAGTGGCATGAGGTTTATCCCTGACCCAAGGTCACACAGAGCCTTCTCAAAGGTCATGGTGCCTATGGTACAAGGTATGAAGAACTTTCCGGGATCCGGTTTCTTCTGAGGCAATGTCTGCCTTATCAATGCACTGAGTTCATTGGAGAACAAGGGGGGTTCATCCTCCCAAGTATCATTACGAAATAAACTAGCATTCAACTTCATGATGGCTCCTAGATATTTAGCAACCTGCTCTTCACTGATGTCTTCATCCTCTTCAGAGGAAGAATAGTCATCAGAGCACATGAATGGTAAAAGGAGGTTCAATGGAATCTCTATAGTCTCTAGTTGAGCCTCAGATTCCTTTGGTTCCTCAAAGGGAAACTCCTTATTGGTCAGTGAACATCCCAGGAGGTCTTCCTCACTAGGATTCACGTCCTTCTCCTCCTTTCTGGGTTCAGCCACACTAAGTAAGGTAATGGCCTTGCACTCTCTTTTTGGATTCTCTTCTGTATTGCTTAGAAGAGTGCTAGGAGGAGTTTTAGTAACTCTTTTACTCAGCTGGCCCACTTGTGCCTCCAAATTTCTAATGGAGGACCTTGTTTCATTCATGAAACTTAGAGTGGCCTTAGAAAGATCAGAGACTATATTTGCTAAGCTAGATGGATTCTGCTTAGAATTCTTTGTCTGTTGCTAAGTGGATGATGGAAAAGGCTTGCTATTGCTAAACCTATTTCTTCCACCATTATTAAAGCCTTGTTGAGGCTTTTGTTGATCCTTCCATGAGAAATTTGGATGATTTATCCATGAGGAATTATAGGTGTTTCCATAGGGTTCCCCCATGTAATTCACCTCTGCTATTGCAGGGTTCTCAGGATCATAAGCTTCTTCTTTAGAAGATGCCTCTTTAGTACTGTTGGATGCAGCTTGTAATCCATTCAGACTCTGAGAAATCATATTGACTTGCTGAGTCAATATTTTATTCTGAGCCAATATGGAATTCAGAGTATCAATTTCAAGAACTCCCTTCCTCTGAGGCGTCCCATTACTCACAGAATTCCTTTCAGAAGTGTACATGAACTGGTTATTTGCAACCATGTCAATGAGTTCCTGAGCTTCTGCAGGCATTTTCTTTAGGTGAATGGATCCACCTGCAGAATGGTCAAATGACATCTTTGATAATTCAGACAGACCATCATAGAATATATCTAGGATGGTCCATTCTGAATGCATGTCAGAAGGACACTTTTTGGTCAGTTGATTGTATCTCTCCCAAGCTTCATAGAGGGATTCACCTTCTTTCTATTTGAAGGTTTGAACATCCACTCTAAGTTTGCTAAGCTTTTGAGGAGGAAAGAACTTGGCTAAGCAAGTTGTGACCAGCTTATCCCAAGAGTTCAGGCTATCTTTAGGTTGAGAGTCCAACCATATTCTAGCTCTGTCTCTTACAGCAAATGGGAAAAGCATAAGCCTGTAGACCTCGGGATCAACCCCATTGGTCTTAACAGTATCACAGATTTGCAAGAATTCAGTTAAGAACTGAAAAGGATCTTCTGATGGAAGTCCATAAAACTTGCAATTCTGTTGCATTAGAGAAACTAATTGAGGCTTTAGCTCAAAGTTGTTTGCTCCAATGGCAGGGATTGAGATGCTTCTTCCATGTAAGATGGAGTTTGGTGCAGTAAAGTCACCAAGCATCTTCCTTGCATTGTTGTTGGGTTCGGCCATGTCTCCTTCTTTTTCGAAAATTCTCTGTAAGATTTTCTCTGGATTGTTGTATTTTAGCTTCTCTTAGTTTCTTCTTTAGAGTCCTTTCAGGTTCAGGATCTGCTTCAACAAGAATGTTCTTGTCCTTGCTCCTGCTCATATGAAAAAGAAGTGAACAGAAAATAATAGGGATCCTCTTTGCCACAGTAGAGAGGTTCCTTTATGTGAGTAGAAGAGAAGAAAAAGAATTCGAACACAGAAAGAGGGAGAGGGTACGAATTTTTAAAAAGAAGAGAAGTGTTAGTAGATAAATAAAATAATTAGAAAGAGATAAGGGGGAGAGAATTTCGAAAATTAGAAGAAGAAAAAAAGAAAAATATTTTTGTTTTTATTTTATTTATTAATTAGTATTCGAAAAAGTTAGAAGAAACAATTAATTAATTAAAAAGATTTTTGAAAAAGAGGGAGGTGATTTTCGAAAATTAGGAGAGAGAAATAGTTAGGTAGTTTTGAAAAAGATTTTGAAATTAATTTTAAAAAGATATGAAGTTAGAAAAAGATATTTTGAAAAGATATGATTTTGAAAAGATATGGTTTTTAAAAGATATGATTTGAAATTTATTTTGAAAAAGATTTGTTTTTTTTTTTAAATCACAATTAATGACTTGACTCACAAGAAATCACAAGATATGATTCTAGAATTTAAAGTTTGAATCTTTCTTAACAAGAAAGTAACAAACTTGAAATTTTTTGAATCAAAACATTAATTGTCAATGAAATTTTCAAAAATATGAAGTGAAAATAGGAAAAAGATTTTGAAAAACTTTGAAAAGGATTTTTGAGAATTTTCGAAAACAAAGGAAAATAAAATGAAAAAGATTTGATTTTGAAAAAGATTTTGGAAAGATAGATTTTTGAAATTGAAATCTTGACTTGACTAACAAGAAACAACTAATTTTAAAATTTTTTGAAAAAGTCAACCCAAAGATTTCGAAATTTATGAGTGAAAAAAGGAAAAGATATTTTTTTTATTTTTGAATTTTAATGATGAGGGAGAAAAACATCAAAAAGACTCAATGCATGAAAATTTTGGATCAAAACAAATGATGCATGCAAGAACACTATGAATGTCAAGATGAACACCAAGAACACTTTGAAGATCATGATGAACATCAAGAACTTATTTTTGAAAAATTTTCAAGAAAAGTAAACATGGAAGACACCAAACTTAGAAATTTTTAATTTTTAGACACTATGAATGCAAGAATGCATATTAAAAATAAGATGCAACATACAACAAGAAAATATGAAGATCAAACAAGAGGATTCATCAAGAACAACTTGAAGATCATGAAGAATGCAATGCATGAATTTTTCAAAAATGCAAGAAAGAGATAAACATGCAATTGACACCAAACTTATGACTTGACACTAGACTCAAACAAGAAACACAAAATTAATTTTTTTTTGGTTTTTTTTTGTATTTTTCGAAATTATATTGGAAAAAGAAAATAAGAAATTCCAAAATTTTAATAAGAATTCTAGGAATCTTTCAATGTTAGTCTAAAGCTCCGGTCCAGGAATTAGACATGGCTTAATAGCCAGCCAAGCTTTTCATGAAAGCTTCGGTCCAAAACACTAGACATGGCCAATGGCCAGCCAAGCTTCAGCATACATAGTTCAAGCATGTGAAGAGGAAGCCTCAGTTCAAAAGAATTTAGACATGGCTTTACAGCTAGCCAGGCTTCAACATGTTATCTTGAAACTCTAGGATTCATTCTTAAGATTTCTGAAGAAAAATAATTTTTTTCGAAAACAGAGGAAAAATTTTTGAAAGATTTTTGAAAAATTTTTTGAAAATAAAACAAAAAGAAGATTACCTAATCTGAGCAACAAGATGAACCGTCAGTTGTCCAAAACTGAACAATCCCCGGCAACGGCACCAAAAACTTGGTGCACGAAATCATGATCGTTCATTCCTTGGTAACGGTGGTGATAAACCCATATTTCATGAGTTATTTTGTGCTTAGTTTGAGTGATTTATTCAATCCTTCACCCACTTATTCATATTAATTGTATGGTTTTACTTTCCCTTCCTTATTAGGTGATGTACGTGAAAAATATGTCTCCTAAGCTTTAAAATTAATTATTTTAATTACCTTTATTTCCATTCGATGCCGTGATTAGTGTGTTGAGTAGTTTCAGATTTTCTAAGACAGAATGAATTAAAGGATGGAAAAGGAAACGTACAAAAATGGAAGGAAAGTGTGAAACGGAGTTTTGAAGAAACTGGCATCCACGCGATCGCATGGATGACGCGATCGCGTGCCAGGAGCGAAGAAGCAGCGACGCGGCCGCATGACTGACGCGGCCGCGCGACTTGAGCATAGCGCATTCGATGCGGACGCGTGACCAACGCGACCGCACCACAAGGAAAACTCCAGATGACGCGACCGCGTGACCCATGCGGACGCGTGACAGAGGCCACGTATCAGAATTTACAGAATACGCCCCCAGTGATTTCTGAAGCCCTTTTGGCCCAGATCCAAGTACAGAACACACAGACTAGAGGCTATAAAGTGGGGGAATGCATCCATTCAAAGGGAGCTCACCAATTTTTACTTCCCATGATTTAGATTTAGTCTTGAGAGAGGTTCTCTCCTCTCTCTCTTAGGATTTAGGACTTCTCTTAGTTTGTAAGAGTGACTCTCGATCCAGGTTTTACGTTTCTTTGTTTTAGCTTCCCTTTCACTTTTATTTATTCCAGCACTTGAGTTGATTATTTACTTTTATAATTGAATTTATGAATTATTCCATGTTACAGATTATTATTTGAATTAATGATATTTGAGGTATTTTCAGTTTATGATTGCTGTTTTTAATTTATGTTATCATTGTTTCCGATCTGAAGATATTTTATTCCAGCAATTTACTTTTTCCCCTTTTGGTCTTGGTTAAGAAATCAGTAACTAAACAGTTACCAACTCAGCATAATTGATAATCGTTATCTTGCTAATTGAATTGAACTTCAATAATCCCAACTTTTTCTTAGGAAGTAAATAGGATTCGAAGGTCAAACTAATTAGTCCCTTGACTTTCCTTTGCTTTAGTAAAGGTCAACTAAGTGGAATTTAGATTCAACTTTCATCATTGTTGATAGAGATAACTAAATTGGACTTCCAATTTTTCTTACCTTGCCAAAAGTTTGCTTTACAGTATTTATTTATTTTAATTGCCATTTACTTTACTTGTCATTCAAATCACTTGCTTCTCACCTCCTAAACC
Organism: Arachis ipaensis; assembly: GCF_059453495.1. Lineage (NCBI taxonomy): Eukaryota > Viridiplantae > Streptophyta > Magnoliopsida > Fabales > Fabaceae > Arachis > Arachis ipaensis. The sequence goes on from NC_142436.1 coordinate 73,834,179, forward strand.
CCGATTACGACCTTTATAGCCAATAATAAGAACATACTTCCTTGCAGTTTCTTGAGAAGACGACCCGAGGTTTGAATACTCGGTTAACAATTTTTAAGGGGTTTGTTACTTGTGACAACCAAAACGTTTGTACGAAGGGATTTTTGTTGGTTTAGAGACTATATCTACAGCACAACTATTTTTATGAAATTCTTTACTGGTAAAAATCTCAACGTCAGGCGTCAAAAACTTTATACGCACGTTCATAATCTTAGTTCTTTGTCACAACTTCGCACAACTAACCAGCAAGTGCACTGGGTCGTCCAAGTAATAAACCTTACGTGAGTAAGGGTCGATCCCACGGAGATTGTTGGCTTGAAGCAAGCTATGGTCACCTTGTAAATCTCAGTCAGGTGGATTCCAATGGTTATAGAGTTTTAATAATTAAATGATAAATAAAACGTAAAATAAAGATAGAGACACTTATGTAATTCATTGGTGAGAATTTCAGATAAGCGTATAGAGATGCTTAGTTCCTTCTGAATCTCCGTTTTCCTACTGCTTTCATCCAATCCTTCATACTCCTTTCCATGGCGAGCTGTATTTTGGGCATCACCGTTGTCAATGGCTACATCCCGTCCTCTTAGTGAAAATGGTCCAAATGCGCTGTCACCGCACGGCTAATCATCTGTTGGTTCTCGATCATACTGGAATAGGATTCAGTAATCCTTTTGCGTCTGTCACTACGCCCAGCACTCGCGATTTGAAGCTCGTCACAGCCATCCCTTCCCAGATCCTACTCGAAATACCACAGACAAGGTTTAGATATTTCGGATCTCAAGAATGGCCGCCAATAATTCTAGCCTATACCACGAAGACTCTGATCGTAGATCAGGAGGCTAAGAGATATGCATTCAAGCTTGTTTGCATGTAAAACGGAAGTGTTTGTCAGGCACGCGTTCATAAGAAATTATCACATTCATCATGTTCTTATGTGCGAATGAATATCTTAGAGAAGAAATAGGCTTGAATTGAATAAAAAAACAATAGTACTTTGCATTAATTCATGAGGAACAGCAGAGCTCCACACCTTAATCTATGGTGTGCAGAAACTCTACCGTTGAAAATACATAAGTGAAAATAGGGTAGACATGGCTGAGTGGCCAACCTCCCACGGAGGTCTCAGAACGTAAAAGTTACATAATGTGTTCTAGAGATGTGAAATAAATCACTAAAAGTAGTTTTTATACTAAACTAGTAACTAGGGTTTACAGAAATGAGTAAATGATGCAGAAATCCACTTCCGGGCCCACTTTGTGTGTGTTTAGGCTGAGCATTGAAGCTTTCATATGTAGAGGTCTTCCTTGGAGTTGAACGCCAGTTTGTAACTTGTTTCTGGCGTTTAACTCTGCTTTGCAACTTGTTTATGGCGTTTAACGCCAGAATAATGCAGAAAGCTGGCGTTAAACGCCAGTTTGCATCATCTAAACATGGGCAAAGTATGGACTATTATATATTGCTGGAAAGCCATGGATGTCGACTTTCCAACACAGTTGAGAGTGCACCATTTGGACTTCGGTAGCTCCAGAAAATCCACTTTGAATGCAGGGAGGTCAGAATCCAACAGCATCTGCAGTCCTTCTTCAGCCTCTGAATCAGATTTTTGCTCAAGTCCCTCAATTTCAGCCAGAAATTACCTAAAATCACAGAAAAACACACAAACTCATAGTAAAGTCCAGAAATGTGATTTTTATTTAAAAACTAATAAAAATATATTAAAAACTAACTAAATCATACTAAAAACTATGTAAAAACAATGCCAAAAAGCGTATAAATTATCCGCTCATCACTGACCCACTTGTGCCTCCAAATTTCTAATGGAGGATCTTGTTCTAGTCATAAAACTGAGAGTGGTCTTAGATAGATCAGAGACTACAGTTGCTAAGTCAGAGAGTGGCTCTGCTTAGAATTCTCTGCCTGTTGCTGAGAAGATGATGGAAAAGGTTTATTATTGCCAAACCGTGCTCTCCCACCATTATTATTATTGAAACCATGATTAGGCTTCTGCTAATCCTTCCATGAGAAATTAAGATGATTCCTTCATGAAGGTTTATAGGTATTTGCATAGGATTCTCCCATGTAATTCACCTCTTCCATTGCAGGATTCTCAGGGTCATAGGCTTCTTCTTCAGAGGAAGCTTCCTTAGTACTGCCTATTGCAGCTTGCATTCCAGACAGACTCTGAGAAATCATATTGACTTGCTGAATTAATATTTTATTCTGAGCCAATATGACATTCAGAGTATCAATCTCCAGAACTCCTTTCTTCTGAGTTGTCCCATTATTCACAGGAATTCTTTCAGAAGTGTACATGAACTGGTTATTTGCAACCATTTTAATGAGTTCCTGGGCTTCTTCAGGCGTCTTCTTCAGATGAAGAGATCCACCAGCAGAGTTGTCTAATAACATCTTGGACAATTCAAACAGACCATCATAGAATATGCATATGATGCTCCATTCTGAAAGCATGCCAGAAGGACACCTTCTGATCAATTGCTTGTATCTTTCCCAAGCTTCATAGAGGGATTCACCTTCCTTCTATCTGAAGGTTTGGACTTCCACTCTAAGCTTGCTTAATTTTTGAGGTGGAAAGAATTTAGCCAAGAAAGCATTGACCAACTTTTTCCAAGAGTTCAGGCTATCTTTAGGTTGTGAGTCTAACCATGTCCTAGCTCTGTCTCTTACAGCAAAGGGAAAAAGCATATGTCTGTAGACCTCAGGATTAACCCAATTGGTCCTAACAGTGTCACATATTTGCAAGAATTCAGCTAAGAACTGATGAGGATCTTCCAATGGAAGTCCATGAAACTTGCAATTCTGTTGCATCAGAGAAAAACTAATTGAGGTTTAAGCTCAAAGTTGTTTGCTCCAATTGCAGGAATTGAGATGCTCCTTCCACAGAAGTCAGAAGAGGGAGCAATAAAGTCACCAAGCATCTTCCTTGCATCTCCACCATTGTTGTTGGGTTCGGCCATCTTTTCTTCTTCTTCGAAAAATTCTGTCAGGTCCTCTCCAGAGTGTTGTGCTTTAGCTTCTCTTAGCTTCCTCTTTAGAGTCCTTTCAGGTTCCGGATCAGCTTCAACAAGAATGTTCTTATCCTTGCTCCTGCTCATATGAAAAAGAAGAGAACAAAAAAGAATAGGAATCCTCTATGTTATAGTATAGAGATTCCTTTATGTGTGTAGAAGAAAAGAGTAGAAGAATGAGAACAGAAAAATTTGAACACAGAGAGGGAGAGAGGGTTCGAATTTTTAAGAAGAAGAGAAGTGTTAGTGAATAAATAAATAAATAGAAAGAGATGAGAGAGAGAGAATTCGAATTTTAAATTAAAATAAAAGGAAAATATTTTTGTTTTTATTTAATTATTGGTTAGTATTCATACACTGGGTCGAGCTATCCGACCTGGGATGATTGGCGACAAAGCGACCGACCTCTTCAGGTCCGGCTACCCGACCTCTTCTAAAAGAGGTCAGCCAAATCGACAGGAAAGTCCAATAAAGGGCCCAAATAGAGGAACACGACCCAAATCCAAAGGCAACCCAAGCCTATAGAGATAAAGGCGGTTCCCTTGAAGATAAGCTGACTTCACTTAAAATAAGATAAGATAAGATAAGATAACTAACTTATCTTATCAGAAAGGTCAGCCCACATTACTATAAATACACTGGAGCACCCAAGTATAACTCATACTCTGATTCTACAAAAGACCTGCTTAATACCCGTGCTAACTTAAGCATCGGAGTCTCTTGCAGGTACCCCCACCCTCCGGTGACCAAGGATCAGCAGTGCAGCCAGCCAACAAGTCAGACACAACAGCTTCGGCCGCCACTCACTAGCCGGACACGTCGACACCGACCAGTACAGAAGATCTCATCCAAGATCGACCTCAGTTTCAGGTAACCCTCAGAACATTGGCGCCGTTGCCGGGGAACCTAGAAGTCATCCCACCACCATGGCGGACGACCATGACAACGACCATGATTCAGATCTAGAGGATAGAACACCGCATAAAAACGCGGGCACTACACCAAAAGATACTCCGGAATCTAACGGAGACAAAAACTCATCAAATCCAGGAGTAATAGAAGCGCTTCAAGATCGTTTAAAGCAACTCGAAAAAGAAAGCCAGCATCAACGAGAGGTTGGCAAGGATCTACAAAGAGAAGTAAGGCGATGACGAGACTTAGAAGACAAAATCCTACAACTCGAAGCCGATCTCCAAGCAAAGGCTATCCGGACCACCCCTGAGGACAATTCACACAGAGATCAAGATCCATTCACTAGGGAAATCATGAAAACCAAAATTCCTAAGGACTTCAAACTCCCGGATATGACTTTGTATGATGGCACTACAGATCCCAACCATCACCTCAGCAACTTCAGAAGTAGAACCTCACCGACGCCTCAGACGCTGTCCGCTGCAAAGCTTTTCCAACGACTCTCACGAAGACAGCAATTAGATGGTTCGACAATTTACCTCCTAAGTCCATCTCAAGCTTTGACGACCTAGCCAAAAAATTCCTGGCCAGATTCTCCATCCAAAAAGACAAGGCCAAGCACGCCCCCAGTCTACTAGGAATCAGACAAGGAGATCAGGAAAGTCTTCGCAACTACATGGAAAGATTCAACAAAACATGCCTAGATATACAAAGCTTGCCAACAGAGGCTGCCATCATGGGCCTCATCAACGGCCTACAAGAGGGACCTTTCAGCCAATCTATATCAAAGAAATACCCCACATCTCTGGATGAGGTGCAAAAGCGGGCAGAGAAGTACATCAACATGGAAAAAATTCCCAACTCGGAGAATCCTCGAATCCGATTTCACCTACCGAGATAAAGATAAAGAATCCAAGAAGAAGGAAGATCGAACGGGGGAAAAAATAAAAAAGTATCATTATTACACCCCTCTTCGGATGTCCCTTGTGGATATTTCCAAAGAAGTCTGTAACACAGAAAAGATACCCCCAGCCCGACCACTCAAAGGCAAAAGAGGAGGAGGAAATCGGAACGAATACTGTGAATATCATCGTGTCCGAGGACATTCCACCAACGAATGCTTCGACTTAAAACACATCATAGAAAAATTAGTAAGAGAAGGAAAACTAAATCGGTATCTGGCCACCTAAGATGATGAGCAAAGAAAAAGACGAAGGGATGAAGATGTCAGACGAGCTGAGCGATCGCCTCGTACGCCAGAAAGACATGTCCACATGATACACGGAGGATTTGTAGGAGGAGGAATCTCCAAATCATCCCGCAAAAGATATCTCAAAGAAGTATATCATGTCGAAGGAAAGGAGGAAGCACCTGACATCCCTGCAATCACATTCACCAAAGAAGACGCATCCGGTGTCATCTCAGGACACGACGATCCCATGGTCATCACTATCATACTGGCAAATGCCAATCTCCACCGCACATTAATAGACCAAGGGAGCTCCGCCGACATCTTATTCAAAAATGCCTTCGACAAGCTCGGCTTAGAAGAAAAGGAGCTTAGAGCATACCCGAACAGCCTGTTCGGACTGAGCGATACTACAATACAACCACTGGGATACGTGTCACTACATACAACCTTCGGAAAAGGGAACCAATCCAGAACACTAAAGATAGACTACATCGTGGTTGACGTGAGTTCAGCCTACAATGCCTTAATAAGTCAGACAACACTAAATCAACTCGGTGCAATAGTCTCAACTCCACATCTATGCATGAAATTCCCAACTACAGAAGGGATAGCTACGATAAAAGCAAATCAAAGGATGGCACGCCGCTGTTATAACGAAAGTCTAAATCTCAGAGGCAGAAAATGTTGCAGAATCCATCAATCTCGGAAGAGGAAAAAGTCCTAGCCATAACAAGTCAGGATCAAGGATGGATGACCCCCATAATTAATTACCTCAAAACAGAAACACTCCCCACAAATGAGAAGGAGGCAAAGAGGTTAAAATGGGAGGCTCAGTACTACACCATCATAAACAACACCCTATATAAAAGAGGGATTTCAATACCACTACTAAAATGTGTGCCAACCTCCACCACAAGGGAAGTTTTAGAGGAAGTACACAGTGGCATTTGTGGCAATCATCTCGAGGCACAAGCTCTCACCAAAAAGGTACTTCGGGCGGGATTTTACTGGCCAACTATACAAAAAGAAGCTACAGAGTTTGTAAGGACATGCCCACCATGCCAGAAACATGCCAACTTTCACATCGTCCCACCAGAAGAACTCATCAGCGTAACCTCACCTTGGCCATTTGCAAAATGGGGACTTGATCTCCTCGGACTTTTCCCCCAGGGATCAGGACAAGTTAAATTCCTCATAGTAAGGGTAGACTATTTCACAAAGTGGATCGAGGCAGAGCCCCTAGCCAACGCCACTGCTCAAAGAAGCCGAAAATTCCTATATAGGAATATTGTCACAAGGTTCGGGGTTCCATATTCCATCACCACAGATAATGGCACCCAATTCACAGATGCAGGCTTCAGAAAGTTAGTAGCCGATTTGAACATAAAACACCAGTTCACCTCCGTCGAACATCCTCAAGCCAATAGATAGGCCGAAGCTGCCAACAAAGTCATATTGGCTGGGTTGAAACGGAGATTGCAAGATGCAAAGGGAGCTTGGGCCGAAGAACTTCCACAAGTCCTATGGGCATATCAAACAATGCCACATTCCACCACAAATGAATCGCCATTTCGACTAGCATATGGAATGGAGGCAATGATCCCAGTAGAGATCGAGGAAGGGTCGCCTAGAGTAGTCCACTACAATGAAGAAGCCAACTTTCAACTTCAAAGAGAAGAGCTCGACCTACTTCCAAAAATCCAAGAAAGTGCCCGGATTAGGGAAGAAGCGCTAAAGCGACGAATGGCTTTAAGATATAATCAAAGGGTAGTGCCAAGAGGTTTCGCTGAGAATGATCTCTTCCTAATCCGAAATGATATTGGGACAAGTCGACCCGGAGAAGGAAAGCTGGCAGCAAACTGGAAAGGACCCTATCGAGTCATAGAAGTACTTGGAAAAGGCTATTACAGACTCTCCGAACTCGATGGACGAGAGCTTCACAGATCATGGCACGCCTGCAACCTAAGAAGGTACTATAGCTAGAGAAGGTAACAGATCTCGGATGCACTTTTTTTCCTGAAAAGGTTTTTTAATGAGGCACCAAGTGGAGATCCAGAAATTATCCGACTTAAAGGGATTAAAAACTCCCGCATGTATATATTTGCACTTGCTTTTGAATAAAATATATTTTTATATATTCTACAAATTCTCAAGACGCATTAATCTGAAGCATTCATTGTCCGATTATAAAGCAACAGATCGGCAGAAAGTGAAAAACAAATTCACTGCACGATCACGATGGAAGACCAATAAAGATGAAAATGCGATTCATCTAAAGGTCGACCGAACAAAGATAGAAATCACCTTCTACAAATCGGCAAAGATGAACACAGAATAATGCAAGAAGTTATCGAAAGTGATCCGAAAAAAGAACCTGACGAGGTCTTACGGATTGCTAAATAATAACTTAAAAGACTGGCCGACGTTGAGAAGTCGGACTAAGTCAACCCAAGTTATCAGCAAATCCATGGAAAGAGATCTGGCCAACCCTATAAAAGAGGAATTGCTATAACATAGAAGAGATCGACCTGACGAAGTCGGTCTCCTACAAAAAACAAGTTATAAAAGTAATCCCTGAAAGAGACCTGACAAAGGTCAAAGAAAGAGGATTATGAAATAACTTAGAAAAGATCGACCTGACGAAGTCGGTCTCCTACACAAAACAAGTTATAAAAGTAATCCCTGAAAGAGACCTGACAAAGGTCCAAGAAAGAGGATTATGAAATAACTTAGAAAAGATCGACCTGACGAAGTCGGTCTCCTACACAAAACAAGTTATAAAAGTAATCCCTGAAAGAGACCTGACAAAGGTCCAAGAAAGAGGATTACGAAATGACATAGAAGAGATCGACCTAACGAAGTCGGTCTCCTACACAAAACAAGTTATAAAAGTAATCCCTGAAAGAGACCTGACAAAGGTCCAAGAAAGAGGATTACGAAATAACTTAGAAGAGATCGACCTGACGAAGTCGGTCTCCTACAACAAACAAGTTATAAAAGTAATCCCTGAAAGAGACCTGACAAAGGTCCAAGAAAGAGGATTACGAAATAACTTAGAAGAGATCGACCTGACGAAGTCGGTCTCCTACAACAGACAAGTTATAAAAGTAATCCCTAAAAGAGACCTGACAAAGGTCCAAGAGAGAGGCTTACGAAATAACTTAGATCGACCTGACAAAGTCGGTCTCCTACAACAAACAAGTTATAAAAGTAGTCCCTGAAAGAGACCTGACAAGGTCCAAAGAAGAGGACTACAAAAATAACTAGAAGGAGGACCAACGTAAAGAAATCGGTTATGGATTAATACAAGTAAAAGCCAGAAAACCGAAATACAAGTTGGATCCCTACATCCACAACCTCAAAGGATCCAAGCCACAAGTAATAAGTACAAAGCAATCCAAAGAGGCTAAACAGCAAGGCTCCAGTATTCTCAGAGAAAAGTGCCAAGACAAATGCAAACAAGCATAATATAAAATACAATATTATAAAGCTTCAGGGTCAGGCCCAAAAGCTTGAAAGCTACTTGTTGTTTTTCAAAATCAAAAGTTGCTAAACAAGCAACTAAAAGGAGTATCAACAGTCAGCATAATATTCAAGACTACAAAAATAAAGAGTTTAAAACGCCCACAAGTCGGGCTATCTACACAAATATCCAAAGAAAATTCAGCTAAGATTAGAAGACTTCTCGGCAGCATCAGTCTAAGGTGAGGGAGGGCGAGTCTGAATAGGCACAGCATCCACAGTACTATCATCCCGATTCAAGATCTGACAGTCCGGATCAGAAACGGATTGACCGGCCTCAACTAAGGGAATTGTGGAAATTGACACTTTGACAGAAGGCACAAGGGGAGGCTCGACATCGTCATCATCCTGGTCATCAGGGACAATCTTACCATCCCTCTCAACATTATCCAAGCTAAAAAGAGTAAGATCGGCCTCAGGAGCAATAATTCGAACCTGCTCCTTCAGGCTCTCGTAACCAGCATTCACGCTGCCAACAAGATGACCCTGGAGCTCAGAGTAATCAGCTCGGGCGTTCTCCAACTCCTCCTTCAAACGCATCCCCTCCCGATAGGCTGTGACATAGCTGTCTTTATGCCTCAATGCCGTGTCCTCGGCCAACCACACAGAAGCCGCCAGAGCAAGGGAACTCGCCTTCTCATTCTTCAGATCCTTCTCCAGTTTGGCCACCTTCGCCTCAAGCTCCTCCTTCAAGCCCTTCATCCTATCAAACTCTTTTTTGGCCTCCTCCATAAAGGCTTTGGTGGCATGGAGAGGAAGATTTTGAGCAATCCGACACAGGGCAGCCCCCATATGGGCCATCTTGATGCTGCTCCGAGTTATAAAATCTAAATGACGAATGAGCGAAACATCATCCATGGGGAGGGCACCATAAGGACCGATCTGTTGGTCAACAAACTCCACCGCATCAAAGTCAGGAGCGTCAAGGTTGAAAGGCTCAATTGTTTTTTGTTTTTTGCTGGGAGGAGCACCAGAAGTGGCGACAGAAGTTTGTGGAGGGTCAGCCAGACGAACTCGAGGAGTAGGGATCACCTTCCTCGGCCCAGGAGAACTAGGCACGGGCAGCTTCACTGAAACATGAGAAGACCCCTCTCCCGCCACCTTGGCCGAAATGTTTTGAGCAGCTGTAGCCTTCTTTGCCTTCTTGAAGGCCTTCATAGAATCGTTGTTTTTCGACATCTCTGAAAATTATAGAATCAACCATAGTGATAAGTTACTATCTAGAAGAAGCAAAACTAAGAAACAAGTACAGAAACAAGTCAGACAGTATCCAAAGCAGTTCAAACCAAAGATGGATCACCCAAAAATCTTTTTGTATCCAGATGGGGTGCTTCCCCCCACAAATCTTCAAGAACAACTACAAAAGCCTGCTCAACCTCATCAAGCATCTCCCATGTATAGCGAGACACTCTCACATTCTTTTGCCACTCTAGAGGGAAAGCAGGCTCGTCATTCTCATCAAGAAAAAAGGGGCGGACCCCCTCAACAGCACGGACTCGGAAGAAATAATTCTTAAAATCTATAAAAGACTCATCATACATGGCAAAAACTTTATGCCCCTGGGCCGACCTGAAAGAAACCGAGGAAGCTTTCTTTTTGGAGGAACCTCCAGGCTTGGCAGAGACAAAAAGATAAAGAAAAAGAGTTTGAGAATGTGTTATGCCTAACTCTTGGCAAAGCAGCTGAAATATCTTGATAAAATCCCAGGAATTTGGATGAAGCTGGGATGGGGCAATATTACACGACCACAATAAGTCGGTCTCGAAAGCAGTAAATGGAAAAGTAATGTTCAACTGACTAAAGAAATACTCATAGGCGTAGAAAAAAGGACGCTCCCCCTCGATAGAGGTAGGAAAACAAACCCTCTCGTCAGAGTTGGGAGCCACAAGCTCATAATCTCTCTCTCGGGCACCACCACCACAAACCCTATGACGTTTCCTTAGCTCCACACAAAACTCAGCATCCACAATAGAGACACACATTAAGACAAGGGAGTCCAGCCAGTCGGACATCCCCTTGGGAACTTTAGAAGACATCTTTACAATGTTATTGCGAGAATACATGAGGCCAACTAATCCTACAACAAGAAAAGAAGATTGGATTACTAAAAAATATCTCGGGCAAAGGGCGAAACAACTCGACCAATATGATACAGAAGAACAAACAGAAAAGGAAAACCCCAAGACTCAAACCAAAGTCCTGGGGCATCCTTTGGAGGCAGTAACAAAGCAAGGTTTCAGGAAAAATCTACAGCTTACGTCTCGGCATCCCCCAAACAAGAAAAGAAGATTTCAAACAGCAAGCATTTTCATAGAAGAAAGACGAAACACAAAAAAGTACAAAAAGTCATCAAAGCCACTATCTTTTTACAGTCTATCAGCAAAAAGCTTCGACAACATCAAACACACCAAGCAGAAATCATCAAAGACACAGCCTTTTCTCCAGAATCAAACAAATTATCAGCAAAAGCACAAACGAAAACAGTGATAACATGCAAAAGCCCTAAGAGCGTCAAGCAATATGAAAGACGAAAAGATTCATACAAAAGAGCGAAGAAACTTCAGAGCACGCATTACGACAGTAACCAAGCACAGTAAAAGCAGAAAGATCCAAACTTTCTCAAAAAAAAATCGGAACACTCACCATCAGGCAGAAAAAAATGACGAAGAAGGAAAGGAAGAAAGAACCAACCTGAAATGAAGAAAGAAGCTTCAAAAACGGAATCGCCCAGAAAATCGCTGAATGATGCCACAAAGCAAAGACAAAGCGCAGGCAAAAAGTGAGAAAGTAAAGGAAGAAGTTACGAAGAAGAACGAAGAAGAGAAACCGTTTTCTGAATGCAGAAATTCAAAATAAAGCCAAAGGAAATAGGGCAATTAATGCCAACTAATGAAGGAATTTAACCCTCGCACGTTCCCTAGAAGCGCTAATACACAAGCGCGCGCTCTTAGAGAAAAACGTTCCACATTCAAAAAGGTTCTACAAAGGAAAGAATCGACTAAATGCTTGAGTTCGACTTCACTAGAGAAGGACCGAAGTCAAGGACTCGACCTCAAAAAAGAAGACCGAGCTCAAGCAGGGGCACTGTTTATACATTGGGTCGAGCTATCCGACCTGGGATGATTGGCGACAAAGTGACCGACCTCTTCAGGTCAGGCTACCCGACCTCTTCTAAAAGAGGTCGGCCAAATCGACAGGAAAGTCCAATAAAGGGCTCAAATAGAGGAACACGACCCAAATCCAAAGGCAACCCAAGCCTATAGAGATAAAGGCAGTTCCCTTGAAGATAAGCTGACTTTACTTAAAATAAGATAAGATAAGAAAAGTGTTCATACCCTGGGTCGAGCTGTCCGAACCGGGATGTTCAATAACAAAGCGACCGACCTGTTCAGGTCAAGCGGGCCGACTTCTTTGCGAAGAACTCGGCCAAATCGACAGGAAAGCCCAGTAAAGGGCCCAAATGAAGGGACACAGCCCAATCCAAAGGCAGCCCAAGCCTACAGAGAGAAGGGCGGTTCTGTTGAAGATAAGTTGACCTCACCATAAGATAAGATAAGATAAGATAACTAACTTATCTTATCTAAAAAGGTCACTCTACACCACTATAAATACACTGGAGCACCCAGGTATAACTCATACTCTGATTCTACTAAAAACCTGCTTAATACCCATGCTAACTTAAGCATCGGAGTCTCTTGCAGGTACCCCCCACCCTCCGGTGACAAAGGATCAGCAGTGCAGCTAGATCAACAAGTCCGACACGACAGCTCCGGCCGCCACTCACCAGCCGGACACATCAACACCGACCAGTACAGAAGATCTCGTCCGAGATCGACCTCCAGTTTCAGGTAACCCTCGGAACATTGGCGCCGTTGCTGGGGACCTGGAAGTCATCCCAACACCATGGCAGACGGCCATGACAATGACCATGACTCAGATCTAGAAAATAGAACGCCGCACAAAAACGCGGACACCACACCAAAAGATACCCCGGAATCCGACAGACACAAAAACTCACCAAAACTGGGAGAAATAGAAGCGCTTCAAGATCGTTTAAAGCAAGTTGAGAAAGAAACCCAACAACAACGGGAAATCGGAAAGGATCTACAAAGAGAGGTACGGCGACGTCGAGAATTGGAAGAAAAACTACAGCAATTAGAAGCCGATCTCAAATCAAAAACTCCTCGGACCATTCCTGAGGAAAATTCACGCAAAGAACAAGATCCATTCACCAGGAAAATCATGAAAACCAAAATCCCAAAAGACTTCAAACTCCCGGATATGATTTTGTACGACAGCACCACAGATCCCAATCATCATCTCAGCAATTTCAGAAGCAGAATGTACCTTACCGACGCCTCAGATGCCGTTCGCTGCAAAGCTTTTCCAACAACCCTCACAAACACAGCGATCAGATGGTTCGACAACTTACCTCCAAAGTCCATCTCAAACTTTGACGACCTGGCCAAAAAGTTCCTGGCCAGATTTTCCATCCAGAAGGATTAAGGCTAAGCACGCACCCAGTTTACTAGGGATCAAGCAGGGAGATCGGGAGAGTCTCCGCAACTACATGGAAAGATTCAACAAAACATGCATGGACATACAAAGTTTACCAACAGAGGCCGCCATCATGGGACTCATCAATGGCCTACGAGAGGGACCTTTTAGCCAATCTATATCAAAAAAGTACCCTACCTCCTTAGACGAAGTATAGGAGCGAGCAGAAAAATACATCGACATGGAAGAGAACGCTCGGGTGGGAGAAATCTCATAATCTGGGGCCCCCCTACCGAGACAAAGACAAGGACTCCAAAAGGAAAGAAGATCGACAGGGGGAGAAAATAAAAAATACCATAACTACACTCCTCTCAGGGTATCCCTGGTCGACGTATACAAAGAAGTCTGCCACACAGAGAAAATCCCCCCAGCACGACCACTCAAAGGCAAAAGAGGAGGAGGAAACCAGAAGGAATATTGTGAATACCATCGAGTCCGAGGGCACTCCACCAACGAGTGCTTCGACTTGAAAAATATCATAGAAAATTGGTGAGAGAAGGAAAATTAGATCGATTTCTAGCCACCCGAGATGACGACCAAAGAAAGAGACGAAGGGACGAAGATGACGGACGAGCTGAACGATCACCTCGGACACCAGAAAGACACATCCACATGATACACGGCGGATTTGCAGGAGGTGGGATCTCCAAATCATCCCGAAAAAGATATCTCAAAGAAGTATATCATGTCGAGGGAAAGGAGGAAGCACCCGACATCCCGGCGATAACATTCACTAAAGAGGACGCATCCGGCATCATCTCGGGACACGACGATCCCATGGTCATCACTATCATACTGGCAAATGCCAATCTACACCATACATTAGTAGACCAAGGGAGTTCTTCCGACATCTTATTCAAAACAGGCTTCGACAAACTTGGCTTAGATGAAAAGGAGCTTAGAGCATACCCGAATAGTCTGTTCGGACTAGGAGACACCCCGGTACAACCACTGGGATACGTATCACTACACACAACCTTCGGAAAAGGGAACCAATCCAGGACCCTCAAAATAGACTACATTGTGGTCGACGTAAGTTCAGCCTACAATGCTCTAATAGGTCGGACAACACTTAATCAACTCGGCGCGATAGTCTCGACCCCACACCTATGCATGAAATTTCCAACTACAGAAGGGATAGCCACGATAAAGGCAGATCAAAAGATGGCACGCCGCTGTTATAACGAAAGTCTAAACCTCAGAGGCAGAGGGGAAGAGTTTCATACAATTGAACTTGGCGGAGTTCAGCGACGAGAAGAACTTCGTCCGCAGCCAGAAGGTGAGACAGAGAAGATTCAGATCGGAGACACCTCGGATAAAACAACTAATATCGGCACGATCCTAAGAGGAGACTCAAAAGAATTACTGATACAATTCTTACGAGATAATGTTGACCTCTTCGCATGGAAAGCCGCAGACATGCCGGGCATAGACCCTAAGCTAATGAGCCACAAGTTGGCGGTCTATCCAGGATCTTGGCCGGTGCAGCAGCGACGAAGGAAGCTGGGAGTTGAACGATCCCAAGCTGTGGAAGAACAGGTACAGGCACTACTGGAGGCAGGATTCATAAGAGAAGTCAAGTATCCGCTATGGTTAGCCAACGTCGTCTTGGTGAAAAAATCAAATGGGAAGTGGTGAATGTGTACTGATTACACCGATCTCAACAAAGCCTACCCAAAAGATCCTTACCCACTCCCAAGTATCGACGCTCTGGTAGATGCTTCCTCCGGATATAGATACCTCTCATTTATGGACGCATTTTTGGGATACAACCAAATCCCCATGTATCCACCAGATCAAGAAAAGACCTCGTTTTTAACACCAAAAGCAAATTACTGCTACATCGTGATGCCTTAAAACGCGGGTGCTACTTATCAAAGACTAATGAACAAAGTTTTCTCAGACCACATCAGAAAAATCATGGAAGTATATGTGGACGACATGTTAATAAAGACACAAAACGAAGACACACTACTGTCCGACCTGACTCAAGTGTTCGACACTATAAGGAAGCATGACATGCGACTCAATCCCGCAAAATGCACCTTTGCAGTAGAAGCAGGCAAATTCCTAGGTTTCATGCTCACACAAAGAGGAATTGAAGCAAACCCGGATAAATGCCAAGCCATACTCAACATGAATAGCCCCACCTGTTCAAAGAAGTACAGCAACTCAACGGGAGATTGGCCGCCCTATCCAGATTCTTAGTAGGGGCAGCTATAAGATCTCTCCCCTTCTATGCTACTTTAAGGAAGGGAAAGCAGTTCGAATGGATGACAGAATGTGAACAGGCCTTCCGAGACTTCAAGGAGTTCTTAGGACGGCCACCTATCTTATCTCGACCACGAGAAGGAGAACCGCTCATATTATATCTCGCAGTAGGAAGCTGGGCAATAGCCTCAGCACTAGTCAGAGAAGACGAAAGTGGGCAACAACCTGTATACTTCATTTGCAAATCACTACAGGGATCCGAGCTGAACTACCAGAAGATAGAAAAGTTTGCCTATGCTCTCATTTTAACATCTCGACGACTTCGCCCGTACTTCCAGGCTCACACCATTAAGGTTCGAACCAACCAGCCCATAAAAGGAATACTGCAGAAAACAGACTTAGCAGGCAAAATTTTACAATGGGCAGTAGAGTTATCAGAGTTCGACCTCCAATACGAACCTCAGACGGCCATCAAATCGCAGCATCTGGCCGACTTCGTTGCAGAATTCACAGATGCCCTGAAAACCCCCACAGAATGGAATCTTTATGTGGATGGTTCTTCAAATAAAACGGGAAGTGGCGCCGGCGTGATAATAGAAAGCAATCAAGGAACCCAAGTCGAGCTCTCCCTCAAGTTCGGGTTCCCGGCCTCGAACAACCAGGCCGAGTATGAAGCTTTATTAGCTGGTTTGAAGCTGGCTAAAGAGGTTGGAGTTCAAAAACTCAACATTTACAGCGATTCACAAGTAGTCACCTCACAGATAACAGGAAGTTATCAAGCCAAGGACCCTACCATGAAAAAATATTTGGATAAAACCAAGGAACAGCTCGGACAACTCGGGGAATATAAGATCTGCCACATACCCCGCGAACAGAATGCCCGAGCTGACGCACTCTCGAAACTAGCCAGCACCAAACCAGGGGGAAACAATAGAAGCCTCATTCAGGAAATACTACAGAACCCATCAATCTCGGAAGAGGGAAAAGTCCTGGCCATAATAAATCAGGACCAAGGATGGATGACCCCCATAATCAACTACCTCAAAACAGGAACACTCCCTACAGAAGAAAAGGAGGCAAAGAGGTTAAAAAGGGAGGCACAGTACTACACCATCATAAACAACATCCTCTACAAAAAAGGGATCTCAATACCATTACTAAAATGCGTGCCGACCTCCAACGCAAGGGAAGTACTAGAAGAAGTACACGACGGCATTTGTGGCAATCATCTTAGAGCACGGGCTCTCACCAAAAAAGTACTCCGGGCGGGGTTCTATTGGCCAACTCTACAGAAAGAAGCTACAAAATTTGTAAAGACATGTCCACCATGTCAGAAACATGCCAACTTTCACATCGCCCCGCTAGCAGAGCTCATCAGCGTGACTTCACCTTGGCCGTTTGCAAAATGGGGACTTGATCTTCTCGGACCCTTTCCCCAGGGATCAGGACAAGTAAAATTCCTCATATTCGGAGTAGACTATTTTACAAAATGGATTGAGGCAGAGCCCCTAGCCAGTACCACCGCTCAAAGAAGTCCAAAATTCCTATACAGGAATATTGTCATGAAGTTCGGGGTTCCATACTCCATAACCACAGACAATGGCACTCAATTCACAGACGCAGGCTTCAGGAGACTAGTAGCCGACTTGAATATAAAGCACCAGTACACCTCCGTTGAACATCCACAAGCCAATGGACAGGCCAAAGCTGCTAACAAAGTTATATTGGCCGGGTTAAAATGGAGATTACAAGATGCAAAGGGAGCATGGGCAGAAGAACTTCCACAGGTCCTATGGGCATATCGAACGACGCCACATTCCACCACAAAGGAATCCCCCTTCCGATTAGCATATGGAATAGAGGTAATAATTCTGATAGAGATTGAGGAAGGATCGCCCAGAGTAGTTCATTACATTGAGGGAGCAAACTCCCAACTCCAAAAGGAAGAGCTCGACCTGCTACCCGAAATCCAAGAAAGAGCTCGGATCAGGGAAGAAGCGCTAAAACGTCGAATGGCTTCCAGATATAATCAAAGGGTAGTGCCGAGAAGTTTCGCAGAAAATGACCTCATCCTAATCCGAAATGATATCGGCACAACTCGACCAGGAGAAGGAAAATTGACAGCAAACTGGAAAGGACCCTACCGAGTTGTAGAAGTACTTGGGAAGGGCTACTACAGACTGTCTGAACTCGATGGACGAGAGCTTCCCAGATCATGGCACGCCTGCAACCTAAGAAGGTACTACAGTTAGAAAAGATAAAGATCTCATTGTTGGATGCACTCTTTTTCCCGAAAAGGTTTTTTAATGAGGCACCAAGTTGAGACTCAGACACTATCCGCCTTAAAAGGATGATCCCATATGTATATATTTGCACTTTTCCTTTGAATAAAATATATCTTAGATAATCTACAAGTGTTCAAGACGCATTAATCTGAAGCATTCATCGTCCGATTATAAAGCAACCGATCGGCAGAAAGTGAAAAACAAATTCACTGCACAATCACGATAAAGACAACCGTCCGATAAAGGTGAAAACGCGATTCACCCAAAAGACGATCTAGAGATGACAACCACTTTCTACAAATCGGCAAAGATGAACACAGAATAATGTAAGAAGTTATCAAAAGTGATCTAAAAAAGAACCTGACGAGGTCTTACGGATTGCTAAAATAATAACTTAAAGACTGGCCGACGTTAAGAAGTCGGACCAAATCAACCCAAGTTATAAGTAAACCCTGGAAAGAGGTCTGGCCAACCCTATTAAAGAGGATTACTTTAACTTAGAAGGGCCCGACATAACAAAGTCAGCCCAAAACCAAAAAAGTTATACAGGTAGTCCCTGAAAGAGACTTGACAAAGGTCCAAAAAAGAGTACTACAAAAGTAACTTAAAGGAGACCGATATAACGAAGTCGGACTCCTACTACTAAAAAGTTATTTGCAAAAGTAACTTAAAGGAGACCGATATAACGAAGTCGGACTCCTACTACTAAAAAGTTATTTGCAAATGTAACTTAAAGGAGACCGATATAACGAAGTCGGACTCCTACTACTAAAAAGTTATTTGCAAAAGTAACTTAAAGGAGACCGATATAACGAAGTCGGACTCCTACTACTAAAAAGTTATTTGCAAAAGTAACTTAAAGGAGACCGGTATAACGAAGTCGGACTCCCAAGTTATTTACAAAAATAACTTAAAGGAGACCAACATAACGAAGTCGGACTCCTACTACTAAACAAGTTATAAAAGTAGTCCCTAAAAGAGATCTAACAAAGATCCAAGAAAGAGGATTACAAAAACAACTTAGAGGACCAACTTGAAGAAATCGGTCATAGATCTTCTGAAACACAAGCAAGAACAAGAAAACCGAAGAACAAGTTAAGACCCACAACCACAAAAGGATTCAAGTACAAAACAATCCAAAAAGCGTGAAAGCATGATATAATCCACAAAGTTATAAAGATTCAGAGGCCACCAAAATCTACCTCAAAAGCTAGAAAGTTACTTTTGTTTGTCAAAATAAAAAGTTTCTAGGCAAGCAAAGAGAAAGTATCAACAGTTAACAAAAAAGAGTTTAAAAAGCCCACAAGCCGGGCCAACTACGAAAATATCCAGAACAAATGGGCTAAGGGTCAGAAGACTATTTAGCAAGCATCAGTTCGAGGAGACGGAAGGCGAGTCTGGAGAGGAATAGCATCCACAGTACCATCATCCCGGTTTAAGATCTGACAGTCAGGATCAGAAGCGAGAGGGCTGACCTCGGCGGGAACGGCAGGAGTTGACACCTTGGCAGAGGATACGGGGGGAGGTTCGACATCATCCTCATCCTCGTCATCAGGGACAACTTTGCCATCTCTGACAACGTTATCTAAGCTAAAGAGGGTCAGGTCGGCCTCGAGAGCAATAACCCGAACTTGTTCCTTAAGGTTCTCATAGGCAGCAGTTACGCTGCCAACAAGATGACCTTGGAGTTCGGAATAATTAGCTCGGGCATTCTCCAACTCCTCTCTCAGACGCAACACCTCCCGATAAGATGTCACATAACTATCCTTATGTCTCATAGCCGTGTCCTCGGCCAGTCTCACAGAAGCCGCCAGAGAAGTGGAACTCGCCTTCTCATTCTCCAAATATTTTTCCAACTTGGCCACCCTCACTTCAAGCTCCTCCTTCAAACCTTTCATCCGATCAAACTCCTATTTGGCCTCCTCCATGAAAGCTTTAGTGGCATGGAGAGGAAGACTTTGAGCAGTTCGATATAAGGCTGCTCCCATGTGTGCCAACTTAATACCACTCCGAGTTATATAATCAAAATGATGAAGAAGCAACACGTCGTCCATAGAAAGAACACTATAAGGGCCGATTTATTGATCTACAAACTCAACCGCATCAAAGTTTGGGGCATCAAGGTCGAAAGGCTCAGTGGTTTTTTGTTTCTTACTAGGAGGGGCACCAGAAGCTGCAGCAGAAGATTGTGGAGGATCGACCAGACGAACCCGAGGAGTAGTAATTGCTTTCCTCGGCCCGGGAGAACTTGGTATAGGAGGTTTAACTGGAACCTGAGAAGATCCCTCTCCGGCCGCCTTGGCCTAGATGTTTAAAGCAGCAGTCGCCTTCTTTGCCTTCTTGTAGGCCTTCATAGAATCATTATTCTTCGACATTTCTGAAAAAAAACAAAATCAAAAAGACAAGTTACAACATAGGAGAAGAAAAGCTCGGAAGTAGTATAAAAATAAATCAGACAGTACCCAAAGCAGCCCGAACCAAAGAGGGATCACTCAAAAATCTCTTCGTGTCCAGATGGGGAGGCTTCCCCCACAAATCTTCAAGAACAACTACAAAGGCCCGCTCAACCTCACTAAGCATCTCCCATGTGTAACGTGGCACTCTTACATTCTTTTGCCACTCTAGAGGAAAAGCGGGCTCATCATTTTCATCAAGAAAAAAGGGGTGGACCCCCTCAATAGCACGGATTCGGAAGAAATAGTTCTTAAAATCTTTAAACGACTCATCATACATGGCAAAAACTTTATGCCCCTGGGCCGATCTGAAAGAAACCTAGGAAGCTTTCTTTTTTGAAGAACCTCCGGGCTTGGCCGAGACAAAAAGATAAAGGAAAAGGGTTTCAGAAGGAGTTACGCCCAACTCCTGGCAAAGAAGTTGAAATATTTTGATAAAACCCCAGGAGTTAGGATGACGCTGGGACGGAGCAATGTTACAGGACCATAACAAGTCAGTTTCAAAAGCAGTAAAAGGGAAAGTAACGTTTAATTGGCTGAAGAAGTATTCATAAGCATAGAAGAAGGGACGCTCCCCCTCGACGGAAGTCAGAAAACAAACTCTCTCATCAGAATCAGGGGCAACAAGCACGTAATTCCCTTCACAGGTACTGTTACCACAAATCCTATGACGCTTCCTCAGCTCTGTGCAAAATTCAGCATCCACAACAGAAACACACAACAAAACAAGGGAGTCCAGTCAATCGGACATCCCCTCGGGAACTCTGGAAGACATCTCTACAATGTTATTGCGAGAAGACATGAGGCCAACTAATCCTACAAATAAGAAATGAAGAGGGGGCTACTAAAAACATCTCGGACAAGGGAGAAAACAACTCGGTTAATACGATACAGGCGAAGAAACAGAAAAGGAAAATTCCAAAACCCAAACCAAAGTCCTGGGGCATCCTTTGGAGGTAGTAACAAAGCAAGGTTTCCAGGAAAAATCTACAGCTCGCACCCCAGCATCTCTCAGAAAGAATTCAAACAGCAAACATTCTTCATCAAAGTAAAACACAGAAAGTCATTTCGGTCTACCAAGCAAAAAGCATTCCCAAAAATCAAAGCACGCCAAGTAGAAACCATCAAAGGTGCAAACTTTTTTAGAATCAGACAAAAAAAAATCTCCAAACAAAGCAAAGAACAGATGCAGATTTTCTATCGGTATTAGATAGGAAACAACCAGACGCAACAATAAAACCCTAGAAAGCCTCGATGGAAATTCCAGGAGAATGCATAAAGGAAAGTCAAGAAAAACACATTACAGTGACAAGCAAATACAAGACCACAAAAAAGATTCAAACTTTCAA
Source organism: Arachis ipaensis (assembly GCF_059453495.1). Classification (NCBI taxonomy): domain Eukaryota; kingdom Viridiplantae; phylum Streptophyta; class Magnoliopsida; order Fabales; family Fabaceae; genus Arachis; species Arachis ipaensis. Next base: position 73,855,725 of record NC_142436.1, read on the forward strand.
ACATAACAAAATCAAAGCTTCACTAAAAAACTGAAGACGAAGCTATGAAGGAAGCAAGAAAGTGAATACCAACCTGGAAAAAGCAGCAAGCTTCAAAGAAATTGAGGATGGAAGACGAAAACTGGAGTCGACCTCTCACGAGCAAAAAAGCACGAACAAAAGCAATGTCGCAGGGAAAAATGCGGAACAACAAGCAAAAACAGAAGCTTCAGAAAAATCACCAAGCGACGCCGTAACGCAAGAAAAGCTGAAATGTGGGTGAAAGGCAGAGAATGAAGGGATAAGTGCGAAGAAGTTACGAAAAGGGCGAAGAAGAGAAACTGTTTCTGGGTTTTCAAAATCAAAATAAAGAGCCAAAAAGGAAACGGGGCAATTAATGTTAAAATTAATGAAAGCATTAAACCCTCGCACGTTCCCAAAGCGCCGACATAAAAGCGCGCGCTTGTAGAGGAAAAAACGTTCTACATTCAAAAAGGCTTCTACAAAGGAATCGACAAAGTGCTTGAGTTCGGCTCTACTAGAGAAGGACCGAAGTTGAGAACTCGGCCTCAAAAAAGAAAACCGAGCTCAAGCAGGGGCACTGTTCATACCCTGGGTCGAGCTGTCCGAACCGGGATGTTCAGTAGCAAAGCGACCGACCTGTTCAGGTCAAGCGAACCGACTTCTTTGCGAAGAACTCGGTCAAATCGACAGGAAAGCCCAGTAAAGGGCCCAAATGAAGGGACACAGCCCAATCCAAAGGCAGCCCAAGCCTACAGAGAGAAGGGCGGTTCCGTTGAAGATAAGCTGACCTCACCATAAGATAAAATAAGATAAGATAACTAACTTATCTTATCTAAAAAGGTCACTCTACACCACTATAAATACACTGGAGCACCCAGGTATAACTCATACTCTGATTCTACTAAAAACCTGCTTAATACCCATGCTAACTTAAGCATCGGAGTCTCTTGCAGGTACCCCCCACCCTCCAGTGACAAAGGATCAGCAGTGCAGCTAGATCAACAAGTCGGACACGACAGCTCCGGCCGCCACTCACCAGCCGGACACATCAGCACCGACCAGTACAGAATATCTCATCCGAAATCAACCTCTAGTTTCAGGTAACCCTTGGAACAATAAGGTAACTAACTTATCTTATCCGAAAGGTCAGACCACACTACTATAAATACACTGGAGCACCCAGGTATAACTCATACTCTGATTCTACAAAAAACCTGCTTAATACCCGTGCTAACTTAAGCATCGGAGTCTCTTGCAGGTACCCCCCACCCTCCGGTGACCAAGGATCAGCAGTGCAGCCAGCCAACAAGTCGGACACAACAGCTCCGGCCGCCACTCACCAGCCGGACACATCGACACTGACCAGTACAGAAGATCTCATCCAATATCGACCTCCAGTTTCAGGTAACCCTCGGAACAGTTAGTATTCGAAAATTAAAAAGAGAAATAAAATAAAATTTGAAAACTAAATAAATTAATTTAAGAAGAGTTTTGAAAAAGTGGTTAGTGATTTTCGAAAATTGGAGAGAGAAAAGTAGTTAGGTGGTTTTGAAAAAGATACGATTGAAATAGAAAACTTTTAAAATTTAAAACAATAATCAAGTGGTTAATTGAAAAAGATTTGAAAATCAATTCTGAAAAGATAAGAAGTTAGAAAAGATTTTGAAATTAAATTTTGAAAAAGATATGATTGAAATTTATTTTGAAAAAGAATTGAAAAGGAAATTAAAAAGATTTGATTTTTGAAATTAAAGCTGATTACTTGACTAACAAGAAACTAAAAGATATGATTCTAGAATTTAAAGATTGATCCTTTCTTAATAGGCAAGTAACAACTTGAAATTTTTTGAATCAAAATATTAATTATTAGCATTAAATTCAAAAATATGAAATAAAAATAAGAAAAAGATTTTGAAAATCAAACTTTAAAATTTTCGAAAATATTAAGAAAAAATGAAAAAGATTTGATTTTTGAAAAGGATTTGAAAAAGATAGAATTTTTAAATTGAAATTTCGACTTTACTAAAAAGAAACAACTAAATTTTAAAACTTTTGACTAAATCAATTCAAAATTTCGAAATTTATGAGTAGAATAAAGGAAAGATATATTTTTTATTTTTAAATTTAATGAAGAAGGTGAAAAACAACAAAATGATGCAAAACACAAGAAATTAAGATCAAAACAAAAATGCATGCAAGAACACTTTGAATGTCAAGATGAACACCAAGAACACCTTGAAGATCATGATGAACACCAAGAACATATTTTTAAAAATTTTTAAGAAAAGAAAAAACATGCAGGACACCAAACTTAAAAATTTTTAACTTTCAGACACTAATAATTCAAGAATGCATATGAAAAATAAGAAAATACACAAAATAAGAAAATGCAAAGATCAAATAAAGGAAATTATTAAGAACAACTTGAAGATTATGAAGAACAAAACTCAATGCATGTGTTCTTCGAAAATTTAAAAAAAAAATCAAAATATGCAATTGACACCAAACTTAAAATTTGACACAAGACTCAAACAAGAAACACAAAATATTTTTGGTTTTTATGATTTTATTAATTTTTTTTGTAATTTTTCGAAAATTAATTTGGAAAAAGAAGATAAAGAAATTCAAAATTTTTAATAAGAATTCCAAAAATCATGCAATGTTAGTCTAAAGCTTTGGTCCAAAAATTTAGACATGGCTTAATAGCCAGTCATGCTTTTTGTGAAAGCTTCGGTCCAAAAGATTAGACATGGCCAAATGGCCAGCCAAGCTTCAGCATACAAATCAGACATAGAACAGCCAAATAGATGGTAATCCAAAGGCTCTTGCCATGATAAGTGGAACTATGGAAGCCTCGGTCCAAAAAAATTAGATATGGCTTGACAACCAGCCAGGCTTCAACAAATCATGATGAAACTCTAGATTTCATTCTTAAAAATTCTAAAGAACAAAATATTTAAATTTTTTTTTGAATTTTTTGAAAACTGAAAATTTTTTTTTGAATTATTTTTCGAAAATTAAAAATAAAATACTTAAACATAAAATAAAATTACCTAATCTGAGCAACAAGATGAACCGTTAGTTGTGTAAACTCGAACAATCCCCAGCAACGGCGCCAAAAACTTGGTGCACGAAATTGTGATCTCAATTGTGCCAACAACTTGGTACGCACGATCGTAATCTCAACTCTTTTTCACAACTCTGCACAACTAACCAGCAAGTGCACTGGGTCATCCAAGTAATAAACCTTACGTGAGTAAGGGTCAATCCCACAGAGATTGTCGACTTGAAGCAAGCTATGGTCATCCTTGTAAATCTCAGTCAGGAAGATTCAAATAGTTATGGGGTTTTGATAATTAAAATATAAATAAAATATAAAATAAGATAAAGTTACTTATGTAATTCAATGGTGGGAATTTCAGATAAGCGTATGAAGATGCTTTGTTGCTTCTGAACTTCTGCTTTCCTATTGCCTCCTTCCAACCATGCGTTACCTACTTCCATGGCAAGCTGTATGATCCTCTCGGATGAAAACAAATCCATATGTGTTGTCACCGCACGGCTAATCATCTGTCGGTTCCCGCTAGTGTCGGAATAAGACCATTGTCCTTTTGCACACTGTCACTTGTGCCCCACATTCGCAGGTTTAAAGCTCTTTATAGTCATCCCTTCCCAGATCCTACTCGGAATACCACAGACAAGGTTTAGACTTTCTGGATCCCAGGAATGCTGCCAATGGTTCTAGCCTATACCACGAAGGTTAATCTCAGATTCAGCTGCTCTGTTGTTAGGAGAGAAGACGTGAATCTTAGATTAGAAACCCAAGAGAATATACTCCAGCTGCCATCCAATGACTACGTTGAACATCATGTAGACCACTTTGTGGTTGTCAGGCACGCGATCTTGGCTAAGCGAGTAACGAAGATTGGGTGATTGTCACGGGTTACCCCTTCATTCTGACTTAACTGAAATAAGAATGAGAGTATATCTTGAAGAAGAAGTAGGCATGAATTGAATAGAAAAACAGTAGTAATTGCATTAATTCATGAAGAACAGCAGAGCTCCACACCTTAATCTATAGGGTGTAGAAACTCCACCGTAGAAAATACATAAGTGAAAAGAGGTCTAGGCATGGCCGTGAGGCCAGCCTCCAAACGTGTACAATGGTCTCTAAGATCAAATTGATCAAAGGATATTCCAAAGATATAAAATAAATCCCTAAAAGTAGTTTTTATACTAAACTAGTAACTAGGGTTTACAGAAAATGAGTAACTAAGTGCAGATAGTGCAGAAATCCACTTCCGGGGCCCACTTGGTGTGTGCATGGGCTGAGCATTGAAGCTTTTTCATGCTTAGGCTGTTCCTAGAGTTAAACACCAGCTTTGGTGCCAGTTTGGGCATTTAACTCCAATTCTGGTGCCAGTTTGGGCGTTTTACGCCAAGATGTTTTAGGGTGACTTTGAACGCCAGTTTGGGCCATCAAATCTCGAGTAAAGTATGGACTATTATATATTTCTGAAAAGCCCAGGATGTCTAATTTCCAACACAATTGAGATCGCTCTAATTGAGCTTCTGTAGCTCCAGAAAATCCACTTCGAACAAAGGGAGGTCAGAATCCAACAGCATCTACAGTCCTTTTTCAGCCTCTGAATCAGATTTTTGCTCAGGTCCCTCAATTTCAACCAGAAAATACTTGAAATCACAGAAAAACACAAAAACTCATAGTAAAGTCTAGAAATATGATTTTTAATCAAAAATTAATAAAAATATAATAAAAATTAATTAAATCATACTAAAAACTATGTAAAAACAATGCCAAAGAGGGTATAAATTATCCGTTCATCTCAAATCCTCTCGTCAGAGTCCGGCGCTACCAGCTCATAGTTCTTCTCCTGATCCCTACTACTACAAATCTGGTGATGTTTCCTAAGCTCCACACAGTATTCAAAATTGACCATCGAGACACACATCAAGACGAGGGAGTCCAGCCAGTCAGACATGCCCTCAGGAACCTTGGAGGAGGTCTCAACAATATTTTTGCGAGAAGACATGAGTCAACTAGTTCTATAGTAAGAAAAAGGAAATAGTTACTAATCAATCAGCTCGGGCAAATCAACAAAACAGCTCGGGCAAACGCGGATATAACTCGATCTAAGGCATATAGAACAGAAAAAGTAGCAAAAGAAAACCCCAAGACTCAAACCAAAGTCCAGGGGCATCCTTTGGAGGCAGTAACAGAGCAAAGTTTCTGGAAAAATCTACAGCTTACGTCCCAACATCTCTCAAATAAGAAAAAGAAGATTCCAAATAGCGACACTTCGAAAAAAGAAAGTTAATTACAAAATGTCATCAAAGCTACTATCTTTTTACAGTCTATCAGCAAAGGGAACTACCAACATCAAAACATGCCAAGTGGAAATCATCAAAGATGCAACATTTTTTCAAGAATCAATCATGTCATTATTCCAAAAAATTCAAAATCAAAGAATACAGAAACAACATGCAAAGCCCTAAAAGCATCAACCATCAGAAAAGGCAAAAAAAGTTCATATAAAAGACGAAGAAACTCCCAGAACACACTTTACAACAGCATTCAGGCACAGTAAAAGAAGAAAGATCCAAACTTTCTCCGAGAAAAATCAAAACCTCCTCAAAATCAGATATGAAAAGAACGACATGGAAAAGAAAAGAGAAAGGAAGAAAGACCAACTGGTAGCAGGAAGGAGTCAATAAAACGCTGAGAGAGTAAAGCAACGACGAAGCCGCGGCGGATGATCACCTTTCGAACGAAAAACGAAGCACCAGTAGTCAGAGAAGAGAAATGAAAGGAGAAGAAGAAAACTGAAGCAAGGTCTTTCAGAAGTTCAAAATACGAAAGAGGGAAACAGCAAAAAAGAGGAGTTAATGGGCATTAAGAACCCTTGCACGTTCCCAAGAAGAATATAAACACAAAATGCGCACGTTGCAACCAAAAGGAGTAAAAGAAAAAAAATGCTTCACATTCAAGAAGCTTCAGCAAAAATAAGTGCTCGAGCTCGACTTTCCCAAAAAGGGGTCGAAATTTAGCAACAACACGACCTCAGAAAAAGATCAAGCTCGGACAGGGGCACTGTTCATGTCCTGGGTCGAGGTGTACGACCCGGGCTAACTTAAGGCAAGTCGACTCAACTCTTCCGACCAGGATGACTCGACCTCTTTATAAAAGAGGTCGACCAAACCGCTACAGAGGCCCGAGAAGGCCCAGACAAAGGAACACAGCCCAAATCTAAAGGCAGCCAAAGCCTAGAAAGATAAGGCAGTTCCCCCTAAAGATAAGATGACTTCACTCAAAGATAAGATAAGATAAGATAACTATCTTATCTCCCGAAAGGTCACTCCACACAATTATAAATACACTGGAGCACCCAGGTATAACTCATACTCTGATTCTACTCAAAACCTGCTTAATACCCTTGCTAACTTAAGCATCAGAGTCCCTTGCATGTACCACCACCCTCCGGTGACGAAGGATCAGCATCACTAACAAGTCCAACAAGTCGGACATGGCGGCTCCGGCCGCCACCCACAAGTCGGACACATCAGCGCCGGCTAGCACCGAAGATCTCGTCTGAGATCGACCTAAAGTTTCAGGTAACCCTCGGAACAAAAACTTTTTTAGGGAATCTGAAAAACTTTATTCAAGTAGGAAATATGAAATAGACAAGAATATATACATATAGGTGCTTACCCTTCTAAGTCGGGCAATATTGTAGATCTTGGCCTGGCGCCTTATTAAAAAACCTTTTCAGGAAAAAAAGTGCACATTGACCTAAGATCTTTATCACTTTCTAACTATAGTACCTTCTTAGGTTACAGGCACGCCATGACCTTGGTAGCTCTCGCCCCTCGAGGTTGGACACCTTGTAGTAGCCTTTTCCCAGTACCTCTATAACTCGGTAAGGCCCTTTCTAGTTAGTTGCTAGCTTCCCTTCTCCTGATCATCCTGCTCCAATGTCATTTCGGATTAGGATGAGATCGTTGATGACGAAACTTCGCTGGATTACCTTTGGGTTGTATCTTGAAGCCATTCAACGCTTTAATGCTTCCTCGGATAGTAAGTCGAGTTCTTCCCTTTGATTTTGGGAGTTGATCTCTTCATTGTAGAGGATCATTCTGGGGGATCCTTCCTCTGTCTCCACTGGGATCATTGCCTCCATTCCGTAAGCAAGTCGAAAGGGTGATTCTCTTGTGGTAGAGTACGGAGTTGTCCGATATTCCCGTAGGACTTGTGGGAGGTCTTCGGCCCAAGCTCCCTTTGCACCCTATAGTCTCCATTTTAACTCGGCTAGTATGACTTTGTTGGCAGCTTCTGCCTGTCCGTTAGCTTGTGGGTGTTCTATGGATGTGAATTGGTGCTTTATTTTCAAGTCAACTACCAAGTTCCTGAAACCTGTATCAGTAAATTGAGTGCCATTATCTGTGGTGATGGAGTAAGGGACCCCAAACCTTGTAATAATGTTCTTGTATAGAAATTTTTGACTTCTTTGAGCGGTGGCATTGGCTAGGGGCTCTGCCTCAATCTATTTTGTGAAATAGTCTACCCCTACAATAAGGAACTTAACTTGTCCCGATCCTTGGGGAAAAGGTCCTAGGAGGTCTAGCCCCCATTTTGCGAATGCCCAGGGTGACGTTACACTGATAAGCTCTTCTGGTGGAGCGATGTGGAAGTTAGCATGCTTCTGACAAGGTGGGCATGTCTTGACGAACTCTGTCGCTTCTTTGTGTAAGGTTGGCCAGAAAAATCCATCTCGGAGTACCTTTTTGGAAAGAGCTCGTGCCCCCAAATGGTTGCCACACATTAAGTCACTGTGTACTTCTTCCAGGACTTCCCTTATATTGGAAGTCAGTATACATTTTAGGAGGGATGCTGAGATCCCTCTCCTATATAAGATGTCGCCCATCATAGTGTAGTACTGTGCTTCTCGTATCAACCTCTTTGCCTCCTTCTTATCTGTGGGGAGTGTCTCTGTCTTGAGGTAGTTGATAATGGGGGTCATCCACCCTTGATCTTGACAAGATATGGTTAGGACCTTTTCTTCCTCTGTGATTGATGGGCATTTCAATGGTTCTTGGATGAGGCTTCTGTTATTGCCCCCTGGTTTGGTGCTTGCTAGTTTTGAGAGTGCATCTGCCTGAGCATTCTGTTCTCGAGGTATATGTTGGACCTCATATCTCCGATCTGTCCGAGCTGTTCTCTAGTTTTGTCGAGATATTTCTTCATGGTAGGATCCTTAGCTTGGTAGCTCCCTTCTATTTGTGAAATAACCACTTGTGAATCACTGAAGATGGTGAGCTTTTGAACTCCTATCTCTTTAGCCAGCCTCAAACCAGCCAGTAATGCCTCATATTCAGCTTGATTATTTGAAGCAGGGAATTCGAACTTGTGGGCTTACTTCCTTGAGGTTGGGTGGTCCTTGAAAGAGAAGTGAATCAAATTGAGGTCCAGGGTGACTTGGCTTTATTGCTTCCGTTATCCATACTAACGCTACAAGTGTGGCATTAGTGCTGAAGTTAGTGTGGCTAACGTCACACTTGCTACCCAGTTGGTATTTTTGGGGCTTAAAAGATGCCTCTAGTTTATGCTCCAATTTCATGCCTACTATAGAGTATTATATATCGCTGGAAAGCCCTGAATGTCAGCTTTCTAACGCAACTGGAATCACCTCAATTGGACCTCTGTAACTCAAGTTATGCTCCTTTGAAGGTGACATGGTTGTTGGCATAGTCGCTAGCGTTACTGGAAAAAGTGAGTCATAATAACGTTAGCAATCAAGGGATGAATATTGCCAGGTTCTGAAGTTCAAACTTAATGTCCACCCCATAATATTATATATTGTTGGAAAGCCCTGGATGTCTACTTTCCAAAGCCTTTAGAAGCGCATCATTTGGAGCTCTACAGCTCGAGTTACATTTCTTGGAAGGTAAAGAGGTCAGCTGGCCTTACTACAGGTTGATACCATGTTCATCTTTGCACTTTTGGGGCAGGTTTTCTCCCTCAAATTTAGTGTCCACTATGTAGTTCCATATATGCTTGGAAAGCTCTGGAATCTTACTTTCCAATGCCACTGAAATCACCTCATTTGGAACTTTGTGGCTCAAGTTATTCTTGTTTGAAGAAGTCATGGTCAGGCTGCCAAGTGAGATCTTTGCCCACGTTAATGTCCACGTTAGTGTGACTAACGTGGCCATTGACGTGGGTCTTCCTTTGCTTCGCAAACGTTAGTGGCACTCACTTTTTCCACTAACATTGGCACTTCTCTTTTCTTCCACGTTAGTGCCCACATTAGTGGAGCTAACGGGGTTGCTAATGTGGGTCTTCTTCCCTTTTGCTAACGTTAGTGGCGTTAACGTTCTCACTAAATTTCCAAGCTTTCCTTCCTTCCACTTTAAAGGCCACGTTAGTGGCGCTAACGTAGCCATTAACGTGGCTCTTCTCTGCTTCTTTTGGTCTGAAATCAAGCAAACAAAGTGTATCAAAGTAACATACAAGACAAATTTCATTATACTAAGTGTGCTAATAATACCCAAAATCAAAACTTCACTTAGTGTGATCTATTTCATCATATTTACCCTGTATATTAGCTAAAATTCACCTATGCTTGAGATTTTGTTTCATGCAGAGATTTTTCATGCTTTTGCTCCTTTATAAATAGAAATTATATGAAAACTGAATTAAAATCTACTGAAAAAGCATAGAAAAATAGGCCATCATGCCCTGGCATCAGACTAGGAGACACCACAATCCAACCGCTTGGATATATCTCACTATACACAACCTTTGGAAAAGGAACCTGATCAAGGACACTCAACATAGACTACATTGTAGTCGATGTAAGCTCATCCTACAACGCCCTGATAGGTCGGGCAACATTGAACCATCTCGCAGCAGTAGTTTCAACTCCACATCTATGTATGAAATTCCCAACTCCAGAAGGGATTGCTACGATAAAAGGAGATCAGAAAATAGCGCAACGTTGTTACAATGAAAGTCTGAACCTTAGAGGCAAAGGGAAAGAAATTCACACCATCGAACTCGGTGGAGTTCGAGGTCGGGAAGAACTTTGTCCACAACCCAAGGGCAAAATCGAAGAAGTCCAGATCGAAGATACCCCAGATAAAATAACAAATATCGGGGCAATCTTAAATGAGGACGTGAAGAATACCTTGATACAACTCCTAAGGGATAATGTCGACCTATTCGCATGGAGGACTGCAGACATGCTGGGCATAGACCCCAAGCTAATGTGCCATAAACTGGCAGTATACCCAGGATCTCGGCCAGTACAGCAGAAGTGTAGGAAGCTCGGACCAGAAAGATCCCAAGCTGTGGAAGAACAGGTGCAAGCTCTACTAGAGGCGGGATTCATAAGAGAAGTCAAATACCCACTATGGCTAGCTAATGTCGTCTTGGTAAAGAAATCAAATGGGAAGTGGCGGATGTGTACCGACTACACTGATCTCAACAAAGCCTGCCCAAAAGATCCCTACCCACTCCCAAATATCGACACTCTAGTGAATGCCTCCCCCGGATACAAGTACCTCTCGTTCATGGATGCTTATTCAGGATACAATCAAATCCCAATGTATCCCCCTGATCAGGAAAAAACCTCATTCCTAACTCCAAAAGCAATCTATTATTACGTCGTCATGCCATTTAGACTCAAAAATACAGGAGCTACTTACCAAAGATTAATGAACAAAGTTTTCGCGAGCCATGTCGGGAAACTCATGGAGGTATATGTGGACGACATGTTGGTGAAAACATAAAGTGAGAAATCATTACTGCCCGACCTCAGCAAAGTGTTAGACACCATAAGAAAGCATGGCATGCGACTTAATCCCACAAAATACACCTTCGCAGTAGAAACAGGCAAATTTCTGGGTTTCATGTTAACACAACAAAGAATTGAGGCAAATCTGGACAAATGTCGGGCCATACTTGACATGAAGAGTCCGACCTGTGTTAAAGAGATACAACAACTCAACAGGAGACTGGCAACCTTGTCCAGATTTCTATCCGGATCAGCCATAAGATCTCTCCCCTTTTACGCCACCTTAAGGAAAGGAAGGAGGTTCGAATGGACAATGGAGTGCGAACAGGCTTTCCAGGATTTCAAAAAGTTCTTGGGACAACCACCTATTCTAACCCGACCACGAGAAGGAGAACCACTTGTATTGTATCTCGCAGTAGAAAGTCAGGCGATAGCCTCAGCACTAGTCCTAGAAGATGGGAATGGGCAACAACCCATCTACTTCATCAGTAAAGCTCTCCAAGGAGCAGAACTGAACTATCAAAAGATAGAGAAGTTCGCCTACGCCCTCATACTAACTTCTCGACGACTTCGTCCTTACTTTCAATCTCACACCATCAAGGTTCGGACTAACCATCCCAAAAAAGGTATTCTACAGAAAACGGATCTAGCTGAAAGAATTTTACAATGGGCAGTCGAGATATCAGAGTTCGATCTTCAATACGAAACTCGAACGGCCATCAAGTCCCAATATTTGGCCGACTTTATTGCTGAGTACACGGACACTCCGGGAACTCCTACAGAATGGAATCTCTATGTAGACAGCTCCTCGAACAAAACCGGAAGTGCCACAGGCGTGATATTAGAAAGCGACCAAGGAACCCAAATCGAACTTTCCCTCAAATTTGGGTTCCCTGCTTCAAACAACCAAGCCGAATATGAGGCATTACTAGCTGGTTTAAAGCTGGCTAAGGAAGTTGGAGCTCAGAAGCTTGTCATCTTCAGCGATTCACAAGTAGTCACCTCACAAATAGCAGGGAGCTACCAAGCCAATGATCCCACCATGAAAAGGTACTTGGACAAAACCAGGGAGCAGCGCGGACATCTCAGGGAATATGAGGTCCGCCACATACCTCAGGAACAGAATGCTCGAGCTGATGTACTCTCAAAACTAGCCAGCACCAAACCAGGGGGCAACAATAGAAGCCTCATCCAGAAAATACTACAGAACCCGTCAATATCGGAAGAAGAAAAGGTCCTGGCCATAACAGGTCAGGATCAAGGATGGATGACTCCTATAATTAACTACCTCAAAATAGAAACACTCCCCACAGATAAGAAGGAGGCAAAGAGGTTAAAACGGGAGGCACAATACTACACCATCATAAACAATACGCTATACAAGAGAGGGATTTCAACACCACTGTTAAAATGTGTGCCGACTTCCAACACAAAGGAAGTTTTAGAAGAAGTACACAGTGGCATCTGTGGCAAGCATCTCAGTGCACAAGCTCTCGCCAAAAAAGTACTCCGAGCCAGATTCTATTGGCCGACTTTACAAAAAGAAGCAATAGAGTTCGTAAAGACATGTCCACCATGTCAGAAACATGCTAATTTTTACATCGCCCCACCATAAAAACTCATCAGCGTAACCTCACCCTGGCCATTTGCAAAGTGGGGACTCTACCTCCTTGGGCCCTTCCTTCAAGGATCAGGACAGGTCAAGTTCCTCATCGTAGGGGTAGACTATTTTATAAAGTAGATTGAGGCAGAACCCTTAGCTAACGCCACTGCTCAAAGAAGTCAAAAATTCCTATACAGAAACATCGTCACAAGGTTTGGGGTTCCTTACTCCATTACCACAGACAATGGTACTCAATTCACAGATGCAGGCTTTAGAAGATTGGTGGCCGACTTGAAAATAAAGCACCAATTCACTACCGTAGAACACCCCCAGGCTAATGGATAGGTAGAGGCCGCCAATAAAGTCATATTAGCTGGATTAAAATGGAGACTACAGGACGCAAAGGGAGCCTGAGCTGAAGAACTCCCACAAGTCCTATGGGCATATCGGACCACTCCACACTCAACGACGAGGGAATCACCCTTCCGAATAGCTTATGGAATGGAGGCAATGATCCCAGTGGAAGTCGAAGAAGAGTCCCCCAGAACAATTTTCTACAATGAAGAGGCCAACCCCTAACTTCAAAAGGAAGATCTCGACTTACTTCCAGAAATACGGGAAAGAGCTCGGATCAGGGAGGAGGCGTTAAAACGTCGAATGGCCTCAATGTACAATCAAAAGGTAGTACAGCGAAGTTTTGCCAATAACGACCTCTTCCTAATTCAAAATGACATCGGAACAAGTTGACCTGGAGAGGGAAAACTGGCGGCTAACTAGAAAGAACCTTACCAAGTCACAGAGGTATTGGGAAAAGGCTACTACAGGGTGTCCGAACTCGAGGGGCGAGAGCTACCAAGGTCATGGCACGCCTGCAACCTAAGAAGGTATTATAGTTAGGAGGTAATAAAGATCTTAGGTCAAGGTGCACTCTTTTTCCTGAAAAGGTTTTTTAACGAGGCACCAAGCCAAGATCTATAAACTGCCTGACTTAAAAGGGTAAACACCCACATGTATATAGTTTTCCTATTTGTCTACTTTCTATTTGGAATAAAACTTTTCAGATTCTTTCTACAAAGCCCCTCTATAGGTCGGCAAGGTGAAAAATAAATTCATCGCCCGACCACGATGAAAGCCGAATTCATCGTCTGATACCGACAAAAGGTCGACAAAGTGAAAACCAAATTCACTGCTAGATCAAAGATAAAGCTACAGATCGGCAAGGTGACGACCAAACTCATCATCCGATCATGATAAAATCGACAAAGTTATAAAAAAGTAATCCATAAGCTGAGGCCTGGCCAGCCCTGGCCAAAAAATGGATTACTAATAACTTAAGAATGGACCGACATGAAGAAGTCGAACCAATCGACCAAAGTAACAAAAAAGTTAAAAAAAGCAATCCATAGAAAGAGGCCTGACGAGGTCTGAGAAAAAATGGATGGCTATAACTTGGGATGGACCGACATAAAGAAGTCCGACCAGACTGATTAAAACGACAAAAAGTGATAAAAAGTAATCCATAGAGAGAGGCCTGATCAGCCCTTATTAAAAGTGGATTACTAAAAATAACTTAGAAGAGACCGACATGAAGAAGTCGGCCCAGGTCGATCAAAAGTGACAGAGTTATAAAAAGTAAATCCATAAAAAAGGAGATCCGGTGAGATCCAAATTAAAAATGGATTACTAAAAAATAACTCGCAAGACTCAATGAAAGAAGTCAACAGGCAGAAGGCGTGCGCTAGAAGGGACACAGCTCGACCCAAAGAAAGCCACGACCTCTCCCAAAATCAAATCAGAAATGTTCTATGAGAATTCTAAAAAGAACAGTCAAAACAAGGCTAGCCTCAAAAAGTCACTTTGATCAAGATAGGAAAGAAACCAACACTATGGAAATAAATAAAGAGCTCGAACAGCGAGAAGCTCCAACACTCTTAAAGATTCCTGGAAATGCCGAAAGATTGCAAACAAAATACATCAAGAAGAAAAGCAAAGCTACTATAATCAACACTCAGAAGGCCATCCGAAGGTCGACCTCAAGAGTTCAAAAGGCATTATTTTTCCAAATAAAGTTGCTAGGGAAAAAGCAACTACAAAGTCACGGTCAAACAAAATTTATCAAAATAAAAGTTCAAAAGCCCAGAGGCCAGGCTATACAAAACACATTAAAAATACATAAGCAAGAACTACAAATGATTCAAGGATTCTCCAGTTGCGGCATCTCGAGGCAAAGAAGGACGAGCCTGGAGGGGGACAGTGTTGACGGTCCCATCCGACTGGTTCAGGATCTGAACATCAGGATCCGAACCAGGGTGGTCGACCTCAGCTGCAGGAGTTGAAGACGTCGGGGCAACAGAAGCGTTAGTGGATGGCACAGGAGGTGGATCTACATCGTCATCATCTTCATCCGGGGCAGGGACAATCTTTTCATTTTCTACAATATTGTCCAAACTGAAGAGAGATAGGTTGAGCTCGGGAGCAAAAACTCGGACCTGATCGTTCAAATTCTCATAAGCAAAAGTCACACTGCCCACGAGATGACCCTGGAGCTCGGCATAATCAGCCCGAGCAGATTCTAACCTCTCCCTAAGCTCTATCATCTCACCATAAGTCAGGACATAGCACTCCTTATACTTCTGTGCCATCTCCTCAGCCAGATTTACAGAAGCCACCACAGCAGTAGCTCGAGTCTTCTCACCTTCCAACTCTTTTTCCAGCTTCGCCACCTTCACCTCGAGCTCCTCCTTCAACCCTTAGATTCTGTCAAATTCCGATTTGGCCTCCTCCATAAAAGCCTTTGTTGCATGAATGGAAAGGTCCTGAGCAGTTCAGAATAAGGCTGCTCCCATGTGTGCCATATTAATACTGCTTCGGGTAATGAAGTCCAAATGACGAAGAATGGATACATCGTCAGTAGGACCAACACCATAAGGAGCAATTTGTTGATCAACAAACCCAACAGCATCAAAGTCAGGGGCATCCAAATTAAAAGGCTCAACAGTCTTCTGTCTTTTTGGAAGAGGGATGGCAGGGGGAGAAGAGGTAGCATCAGAAGTTTGGAGAGGATCAACCAAATGGACTTGAGGAGTAGGAATCATCCTCCTCGGCCCAGAAGTGCTCAAGATTGGCTTCTTAGGAGGAACCTGAGAAGATCCTTCCCCAGCGGCCTTAGCCGAGATGTTCTGGGAAGCTGTAGCTTTCCTTGCCTTTTTAAAGGCCTTCATGGAATCATTATTCTTAGACATCTCTGAAAAAACACATAAAAAACAAGTTACAAAACTGGAAGAAAAAGAAACAAAAAGCAAGTAAACAAAGCAAAAGGAAGTCGACCACTACCCAGCTTAGCTCGGACAAGGGAAAGGTCCCCTAAAGCTTTCTTTGTGTCAAGATGGGGAGGTTGCCCCCAAATCTTCTCTAAAACATTAACAAAAGCTTGCTCGACTTCATCAAGCATCTCCCACGAATATCTAGACACCACCACATTCTTTTGCCAACATAAAGGGAATGAAGGTTCATTGTTCGGCTCAAAGAGAAATGGTCGAGCTCCCTCAACAGCTCGGACCTTAAAAAAGTAGTTCTTAACATCTCTAAAGGACTCGACATACATAGCAAACACTTTATGATCTTGAGCATATCAGAAAGAAATCCAAGAAGCTTTCTTTTTGGTCATCCCAGGTTTGGTCAAGACAAAGAGGTAAAGAAAGAGAGTTTCAGAAGGCTTGACATCTAGTTCTTGGCAAAGTAGCTGAAAGATCTTAATAAAGCCCCAGGAGTTCGGATGAAGCTGGGACGGGGCTACATTACGTGACCACAGCAAATCGGTCTCAAAAGAGGTAAAAGGAAGGGTAATGTTCATTGATTAAAAAAGTAATCGTAAGCATAAAAGAAAGGGCATTCCCCTTGGGTCAGAGAAGGGAAGCAAACCCTCTCGTTAGAGTCTAGGGCTACCAGTTCATAGTTCTTCTCCTGATCTCTACAACTACAAATCTGGTGATGTTTCCTAAGCTCCACACAGTATTTAGAATTCACCACCGAGACACACATCAAGACGAGGGAGTCCATCCAGTCAGACATGCCCTCAGGAACTTTGGAGGAGGTCTCAACAATATTTTAGCGAGAAGACATGGGTCAACTAGTCCTACAGTAAAAAAAAGGAAATGGTTACTGTTCCAGGGGTTACCTGAAACTGGAGGTCGATCTCGGATGAGATCTTCTGTACTGGTCGGAGATGGCGTGTCCGGCTGGCTGGTGGCGGCCGGAGCTGTTGTGTCCAACTTCTTGGACTTGCTGCACTGCTGATCCTTGGCCACCGGAGGGTGGGGGGCACCTGCAAGAGACTCCGATGCTTAAGTTAGCATGGGTATTAAGCAGGTTTTTAGTAGAATCAGAGTATGAGTTATACCTGGGTGCTCCAGTGTATTTATAGTGGTTGTAGAGTGACCTTTCTAGATAAGATAAGTTAGTTAGCTTATCTTATCTTTATCTTTGAGGTCAACTTATCTTTAAGGGAACCGCCCGTATCTCTATAGGCTTGGACGGCCTTTGGATTTGGGTCGTGTTCCTCTATTTGGGCCCTTTATTGGGCTTTCCTGTCGATTTGGCGACCTCTTTGAGAAGAGGTCGGATAGCTTGACCTGAAGAGGTCGGTCGCTTTGTCGCCGATCATCCTGGGTCGGATAGCTCGACCCAGGGTATGAACAGTGCCCTTGCCCGAGCTCGGTCTTTCTTTTGGAGGTCGAGTCTTGGTTTTAGGACTTCGATCCTTCTCGGGTGAAGCCGAACTCGAGCATTTTGTCGACTTCCTCTTTTGTAGAACCTTCACTACAAGAAAACACATCTTTTGCCTCGCTTTTAAACCATGGCGAAAAGCTGAAAAAAGCATGGCGATAGCTTTTCGCCACGCTTTTTGAGCTACCGCCACGCTTTTGAAGGGGTGACCTATCAAAGGGTGGCGGTTGCTCTATCGCCACGCTTTTTGCAGCCTATTGCCATGCTTTTTGTTTGCCATGCTTTTTTACAAACGGCCACTTGGAAAAGCGTGGCTGTAGGTGGAGATACGGCCACGCTTTTAAAGCGTGGCGACAGGTGGAGATACGGCCACGCTTTTAAAGCGTGGCAATAGGTGGAGATACGACCACGCTCCATATCAAAATATACAGCCATGCTTTAAAAGCGTGGCGAAAGCCTTGTTAAATTAAAAAAAAAATTTCTTTTCGTTACTTGATCTTCATTGCTACACAATATAAATTTTCAATCCTTTTTTATTACCAAACCTACAAATATAGTATGCAATTTTTATTACAAGACAAATCAAACAATAATTAGAGAGATATATAATTTACTATAATTGTTTTATACATTAAAAAACTATTACTCAAATACAAAATAAATCTCGAGTTCAGATTGCAAAACTAAAAACTGAAGAAAAATAGAGAAACAATACAAGTTAGAACTGCTCATAATATATCAAATTACACTAATAGAGATGATCATCAACCTAAATACTTAGTAAAAGATCAAAATCAACCTAAAACTGCTCCACTTTGTGCATTAAGGGTTCAAGTTATCCATTCCAATACTAGCCTGCAGCAAAATATCAAGAACAAATTGAACCAACAAAAACGATATATATAAAAATATTATAAGAAATAATCTAATTTATGCATGTATTAACAATTCCAAATTAAACCAGGTTCACATTCTACTATAAAAATTCATCAGCATTGTTATGCTAATAGGAATAAAAATTCCAAACACCTTGCACATCTATTTATCTTTATTATTACAAAATATCATATCCACTTTTTAAACACTGATGATGCAATTACCTGAATTAGAACTTGTCTCAGAGCCAAGGTGCCATCAGCTAGAATCCCAATCTCACTTTGCAAGTTATGCAACCATTGCTTGAATAAAGAGGAATCAATAGCATTCCTGCAATGGAAAACAACAAAAACCAAACCAAACCACCACAACTGAGACATGTTTTTTATATAGCATGATAACAAGAAGAAACTGTGTGCCTATCAATTCTCTTTTGCCATTACATCTCATGGGGACTTGTCAAAACCTAGCATCTAATTGAACAAAACCTCCAATATCTAATTTTAGTAGCTGTCAAAACCTGCAGGGTGTGAAAGAGGAAGAAAAGAATGCCTAAATCCATCTTTTAATATAATTATTCAGCACATTCCCTTCCTGAACAAACACACTGAACTTTCAACACATATCTCAGCCTGAAATCAAAACAAGAACAAAATGTTAAAGAGTGTCATTATAATGTGTAACCTGAGTTTCTTCATTATTATTCACTTAAGAGAAATTTGACCTTGTTATATACTATGTCCAAGAGAGCAAGGCTAACAGCTTTATCTACATCAGCATCATCAAAGATTAGAAGAGGTGACTTTCCTACTAATTCAAGTGAAACTTGTTTCAAGTTGCTGCTAGCTGCAGCATGCATTATTTCACGGCCTACCTCCATCGAACCGGTGAAGCTGACCTGCACACACATAAAGCACAAAAATCAAAATATTAGCCGAGGTTAACTATACAAATCAAACAATGCTATAGCCAAGTTACATTGCGGTCAATTACACACTTAACTCGATACAATCAATACAAAGAATAAGAACTTAATTTGTAGTCTTAAACATTGCAGTCAATTACACACTTAAAGCTTAAACTTTTTGAAACAGAATTCAAAGAATAAGAACTTAATTTGTAGTCTCTTTGCATAACCTTCAAATAAAACAAAGCCAAAAAAACTTACTCAGCAATAAAGTTGGATTATCCAAACAGAGGGTAGTTAATGAAAAGCAAAATCAACATTACTTGGAGCAGATCAAACTGAACTCTCCCTTCTACAGCAACTTTACTTTCAGGAGTCCTGAATAAGTGGGTTATCTCTACTTTGGGCCCATATCTCGTGTATGGATTTTTACGCTCACATCACAAATTTACAATGGCTGTATGCCAGTATCTTTATTGAAGTGAAAATTGGTTGAAGCAGGATCTCAGAATTTTTATGTTTACATGCAACAGAGCTTAGTACATTGGTAAAGCAGGGGGCAACACCTTAGCAATCTAAGCATCCCCCAAGGCTGAAATATAACACAAGAAAATGTACAAATTAGAATGGAGCAAGTAATCTACTGAGGATTTGGGGGGCAGCTGTTAGCAGCAGCAACACGGGATCCCCATTCTAACAACTCTTTGCTGGTGTCATCCTTGTGCGCAAATACTTCTATAAAACATAGTGAATCTTTCTGTGCTCCTGTTGCTATTGCAATCGCTTCTGTTAGATCTTCCTCTGTCCGTACCTACACTCCAAGCATTTTAAATAGTAACTCCAGTTAATGATAATGCTCGTAATGACTGTAAGATCACAGTAACACAGGATTGTTTGAGTTTAAGCTAACCTTGGCAGTCCAGCATTTGCCTTCTCCGTTATGGATGGCTTCCACAAAGCGAGTGTAATCCTAGTTCTTGATCACGTTGTACGGGCCATCATGAATCTCAACTTCAATTGTATAACCTCCGTTGTTAATGAGGAAGATAATGCTCCTTTGTCCACTGCGGATCATTGTTGAAGTATCCTGTGCTGTAACCTGATAAATAAGGAATACCTTAAGTCCCTGTGTGCTTCAAGCATCAAATTGATGTTCTGGTTTACTTATACTGTGTTCAAAATGCAAATCTTGAACTAGACGTAATTATTACAACCACAGTAGTCAATTCAAAGTAAGCCAATTTCAATAATAGTAGTATAGTAACAGAGTAACTCGATGCAAGGTCTGACATATATAAGAATACGTCTAGGAAAAAACAAAACATAAAGAAGACAAAAATCCCTTCTACAGCCAACGAAAATTACATCATTCCTACATCTAGTTCAGGTTTCAGTCACATACTTCCCTGGCCTACTAGCAAAATTCCAAATTTCCAATCGAAAAAACATCAAACAAGGGCAGAGGAATACAACAGAGTAGTACCAAAAGGAAGCTGATTTAGTGAAGAAAACAAATAGAAAAGAAAAGAGGAATACAGAACTTAAAAAAAGAATCACGGGTACAAACATGTAACTATAGGTGCAAACACACAAAACAACAACAAAATATTCTATAAACAAGGTTATCATATTAAAGAACCCCCAAAAAATTGGCTCATGAATGCATTTATAAGCAGATGGAATTCAAAATTTCCAGAGGCTTGAACTCATAAACAAACCGTCCTTTATTTCATGGTTATTTTTCGATTCCCGTTCCCCACCAAAACCTCTCCCAAATTGTGCACAACACTAAAAAAACCCCTAAAATTTGCAAATGCACTGCCGGCGCGAATCGAAACATGAAAGAAAGAGGAGAAGAACCTGAAACAACGCAACGAAGCAACTATTCCTTCAACAAGGGCAAGACCGACATCGACACCGAGCAAGAGACGCAGAAAACAGTTGTCGCCTCCGAGCTCCGACACCGAGCAAGAGACGCAAAACATGAAATTAATTCTAAGTAATCAAACAATGACGCATTTAGTTCAAGTAATTGGAATTTAGAAGCATGGAGAAGTGGGTGCTTACTGGGATATGGTAAAGAACAAAAAAAGAAAGGATGTGAAGATAGGAGCAACCACTTACCATACCACTTGGCAAGTTCATCATTGGCAGGAGTGACAGTAGCAGCAGCTTTCTTTGAAGGAGGAGGTGGTGCTGCCTTCTTCTTACCAAAGAGAGCCAGTGGAGAGTATAAGTACTCAAAACTCGAAAGAATTCCTATCTTACCACTGAGAAAGATAAGAGAGGGAAAAACAAACCTTGCCTTTCAGTATCACGACATTGAAATTGCTGCCTGTCCTCCTCAAAGGAAGCGGTAAAGCTGATCATGTTACACCAAATCAAAACCGTCCAAATCCATAATTTGATAAAGAACAAATAAATATCTAAAACAGATCAAAATTTGCACAATTAAAATCAGAACCAAATAAGGATAACAAATCAGCAATAATCAGAACATGTTTCAATTAAAATTAGAATAAATAAAAAACAAACAAGGAGAACAAAGCAACAATAATCAGAACATGTTTTAATTAAATTCAGAACAAATCAGACCCAAACTTGGAGAACAAATTCAGAAAAAATCACACCACAAAATCTTCTCAACAATATGAAGAAAAATTCTGGTATTGATCAGCTTCCAGATGGTGTTTGTGTTAGGGAAAAATCTGAAAAGGAAAAGACAATGAAATATTGAAACTTTTGGGAAATCTATCTATCTCATTACAGCATATTTTTCAACTTAGTTCACAACATTTATATTGTTAGCTTCTAAAATAGTTTCATTTGCTTCAAATATTATAGCATAGTATGCACTCTATGTCAAAGTAAAATTTCAATAGCTGCACGCTGGATAAAAGTAAGTTCAATCAGCACACTGTAGCGATATCCCATTCCATCATTACTACACATGTTAAATCACGATTTTGGGATTTCAATGAAAGAAATATGCAAAGAAAGCAACAAACGTTTGCGGAGAAGAAACGGTACCTGATGAAGAGGAGGCGGTGGAGATGGTGGAGGTGGGGCCCGCACCAGCGAATGAGGTCATTGAATGAGAGGTGATTGGGAATGGTGAGAATGAAGACAAGAGAAGAGCGAGAGCTAGGGCTTGGGATCGAGGAATGAGAGGAGCTCCGGAACAAGTGGAGAACCCCTCTTCGCTCCCTGAATTTAGGGCTCGAATCTTCATCGTTCTCGGAGAATATGGATTTAGGGTCCAGAGGCTGCTCCGAGTCGACCGAGTGAACTCAGAAGAAGACACCACCAGAGAGACTTGCGACGGAGGGCTTGCGATGGACGGTGTGCGACGAGGGAGTCACCACCAGAGAGAATCACCGCCAAAGTAGCAGCAATGGTGGGAGTGCCGGAAGAGAGAGTGATGACGGAGGCATCGCGAGCCCGGCGATGTTCTTCGGAGGGCTGGGGTTCTTCGCGGAGTGCTAGGGTGAGGACTAGGGTTCTTCGAAGCTTTTAGGGTTCTGGCCTTCTGGGTTCTTTGAAGAGAAAGGGGGTTTTGAATGATGAAGGAGATAAGCAGCGTTTTGAATGAGGAAGTAAAACGGAGCGTTTTATTTTGTACGAGGACCTTTTGGCCACGCTTCAAAAGCGTGGCCAAAAGAGTGGTAAGAAACGGCCACGCTTTTAAAACGTCACTATAGCAAAACTCTGTCGCCACGCTTTTAAAATGTCCCTGTTTCTATCTATGGCCACGTTTTTGAAGCGTGGCAGAAAAAAAAACGTGGCCATATCTCATCTCAATTGCCACCCATACAAAAGCGTGGCCATAGAACCCTTTCACCACGCTTTTGAAGCGTGGCAAAAAAAAGTGGCCAAATCTCTAATCAATCGCCACCCTCGTAAAAGCGTGGCCATTGACCACTTTTGGCCACGCTTTTGAAGCGTGGCAAGAAAAAAGCGTGGCCATAGACCTTTTTTCTTGTAGTACTTTTTGAATGTAGAACGTTTTCCTCTAAAAGCGCGCGCTTTTATATTAGCGCCTTGTTATGGGGAACGTGCGAGGGTTTAATGCCCCATTTAATTTGGCATTAATTGCCCCGTTTCCCTTAACTTCTTTATTTTTGAACTTTACACTCAGGAAACGGTTTCTCTTCTTCACTCTTTCTTCGTAACTTCTCCCTTTACTCTCTTGCTTTCTGTTTCTGGCTTTGAGTCCATAGCTCCTTCCTACGACGCTTGCTTTGTTGCTATTTTTGTGGAAGAGGGGTGATTCTGGATTTCGCTTTCCATTTTTCTGCTTTCTTTTGCAGCTTTTCTCCCATTTTTCCAGGTTTGGTTCTTCTTCCTTCCTTCCTTTACGCCATTTATTTTGAGAAAGTTTTGATTTTGGCTGGAGAAAGTTTGGATCTTTCTGCCTTTGCTTATGCCTGATCGTGGTGTGTTCTATAGTTTCTTTGCCTCTTTGCATGCTTTTCCTGTTGCTAGTGCTTTTGGTTTCGAAGCTTTAAGTGATAATTTTGTTTGATCCTAAAAAAGGAAGTATCTTTAACACTTCTACTTGTCATGCTTCGATGTTTGGGGATGCATGCTTGTTCTTTACTGATAGACTGTAGGAAGATAGTGGTTTTGATGACTTTCTGTGCCTTTTGCGTTCTGTCTTTCTCCTATGAAAATGCTCGCTGTTTGAGGTCTTCTATTCTTGTTTGAGAGATGCTAGAATGTAAGCGGTAGTTTTTACCTGAAACGGTGCTTTGTTACTGCCTCCTAAGGATGCCCCAGGACTTTGGTTTGAGTCTTGGGGTTTTCTTTTCCTTTTTGTTCTTCTGTATCATATTTAGTTGAGTTGTTTCACCCTTTGTCTGAGATGCTTTTTAGTAATCCATTCTTCTTTTCTTATTGTAGGATTAGTTGGTCTCATGTCTTCTCGCAATAACGTTGTAGAGATGTCTTCCCAGGATCCTGAGGGCATGGCTGATTGGGTGGACTCAATGGTTCTTATGTGTGTCTCTTTGGTTGATTCCGAGTTTTGTGCGTAGCTTAGGCAGTTTCATAGGGTCTGTAGTAGTGCAGGTGATGAAAAAAATTATGAGCTTGTCCCTCCCTCTTCTGAAGAGAGAGTTTGTTTCTCTACTCGGGTTGTTAGAGATCGCCCTTATTTCTATGCTTATGACTTCTTCTTTGGTCAGCTGGGTATCACCCTCCCTTTTACTGAATTTGAGACCAACCTGTTATGGTCCTGTAATGTTGCTCCCTCTCAACTTCACCCTAATTCCTGGGGTTTCATGAAAATTTTTCAATTGTTGTGTGATGGTTTCGGTATTCCTGCCTCGCAATCTCTCTTATTCTATCTATTTGTTTTCACGAAGCCTGGAGTAGTCAAAAAGAAGGCAGCTTGGGTCTCCTTTCGATCTTCCCAGGGGAAGAAGGTCTTCTCCATGTTTGACGAATCGTTTCGCGATTTTAAAAATTACTTTTTCAAGGTCCGAGCTGTTGAAGGAGCTCGGCCCTTTTTTTTTGGATGAAAATGATGAGCCCGCCTTTCCCTTGGAATGGCAAAAAGATGTGAGAGTTTCCAAATACACGTGGGAGATGTTAGATGAAACTGAGCGAGCTTTTGTGACCGTCTTGGAAGAACACTGGGGTCAACCTCCCTATCTTGATACAAAGAAATTTTTAACCAATCCTTCTCTTCTTCAAACTGAGCTGGTTTTTTTTCGTTCTTGATTTTCCCCTTATTATCTGTTTATATTGCTTGTAAATGCCTTTCCGACTTGCAGCTTAATTTCTTACTATTGTGTTTTATTTGCAGAGGCAATGAAGAATAATGAATCCATGAAGGCTTTTAAAAGAGCACAAAAGGCGACTGCTGCTAAAAACATCTCGGCCAAGGCGGCCGGGGAGGGATCTTCCCAAGTGCGTGTGAAGCCGTCCATGCCGAGTTCTCCTGGGGCGAGGAAGGTGATTCCCACTCCCCGAGTTCGTCTGGCTGACCCTCCACCAACTTCTGCCGCTCCTTGTAGCGCTCCTCCCAATAAGAAACAAAAAACGGCTGAGCCTTTCAACTTTGATGCTCTCGACTTCAATGCGATCGAATTCGTGGATCAGCAAATCGGTCCCTACGGTGCTCTTCCTATGGACGATGTGTCTATCCTTCGCCATCTGGAATTTATGGCCCGAAACAGTGTAAAAATGGCGTATATGGGGACTGCTTTGTACCGAACTGCTCAGAATATTCCTCTCCATGCCACCAAAGAGTTTATGAAGGAGGCGAAGCAGGAGTTCGATCGGATGAAGGGCCTTAAAGAGGAGCTTGAGGTAAAGGTTGCCAAGTTGGAGAATGATTTGGAGAACGAGAAGGGGAATTCTCTTGCTTTGGCAGCTTCTGTGCGGCTGGCCGAGGACACGGCACTAATGCATAAGGATAGCTACGTTACGTCTTATCGGGAGGTGATGCATCTGAGGGGGGAGCTGGAGAGTGCCCGGGAAGATTACTCTAAGCTTCAGGGTCATCTCGTTGGCAGTGTGACTGCTGCTTACGAGAACCTGAAAGAACAAGTTCGGGTTATTGCTCCAGAGGCCGACCTTACCCTCTTCAGCCTGGATAACGTTGTCAGGGATGGCAAGATTGTCCCTGATGACAAGGATGATGATGTCGAACCTCCCCCTGTGTCCTCTGCCAAAGTGTCGACTTCTTCAGCTCCTCCGGTTGTAGCCGATCCAGATTGCCAAATTCTGAACCGGGAGGATGGAACTGTGGATGCTGTACTTATTCAGACTCGCCCTCCTTCTCCCCCTAATGATGCTACCAAGAAGGCTCCCGATGTTTGCTGATTTCTCTCTGAACATTTATGTAGCTGGCCTAGCTTGTGGGCTTTTAAACTCTTTATTGTTTTGTTAACTGCTGACACTTTCTAGTCGCTTGCCTAGCAACTTTTATTTTGAAAAACAACGGTAGCTTTCAAGCTTTTTGAGGTAGATTTTGGTGGCCTCTGAAGCTTTCTAACTTTTGTAGATTATATCACGCTTTTTTGCATTTAACTTGGTATCTCTTCTGGTTATTGAGAGTGTTGGAATCTTGCGGCTCGGCCTCTTTGGATTGCTTTGTACTTATTGTTTGTAGCTTGGATCCTTTGAGGTTGTGGCTGTGAGGGTCCAACTTGTTTTTCGGTTTTCTCGCTTTTGCTTGTATCTTTAGCACTTTCATAACCGATTTCTTTACGTTAGTCCTCTTTCCAGTTATTTTTGTAGTCCTCTTTTTTGAATCTTTACCAGATCTCTTTTTAAGGACTACTTTTATAACTTGGTTTTTGTAGGAGGCCGACTTCTTTACGTCATTCTCTTCTAAGTTATTTTTGTAATCCTCTTTCTTGGCCCTTTGTCAGGTCTCTTTCAGGGATTACTTTTGTAACTTGTTTTGTAGGAGGCCGACTTCTTTACGTCGTCCTCTTCTAAGTTATTTTTGTAATCCTCTTTCTTGGACCTTTGTCAGGTCTCTTTCAGGGATTTTTATAACTTGTTTTGTAGGAGGCCGACTTCTTTATGTCGTCCTCTTCTAAGTTATTTTTGTAATCCTCTTTCTTGGACCTTTGTCAGGTCTCTTTCAGGGATTACTTTTATAACTTGTTTTGTAGGAGGCCGACTTCTTTACGTCATCCTCTTCTAAGTTATTCTTGTAATCCTCTTTTTTAGACCTTTGTCAGGTCTCTTTCAGGGATTACTTTTATAACTTGTTCATTGTAGGAAACCGACTTCGTTATGTCGGTCTCTTCTAACTTATTTTGTAATCCTCTTTCTTGGATCTTTATCAGATCTCTTTCAGGGATTACTTCTATAACTTTTTCATTTTTGGCTGACTTTGTTATGTCGGGCCCTTCTAAGTTAAAGTAATCCTCTTTAATAGGGTTAGCCAGACCTCTTTCCAGGGTTTACTTGTAACTTGGGTTGACTTGGTCCGACTTTTTTACGTCAGCCAGTCTTTAAGTTATTATTTAGCAATCCATAAGACCTCGTCAGGTTCTTTTTCGGATCACTTTCGATAACTTCTTACATTATTCTGTGTTCATCTTTGCCGATTTGTAGAAGGTGGTTGCTATCTTTAGATCGTCTTTTAGGTGAATCACGTTTTCACCTTTATCGGACGATTGTCTTTATCGTGATCATGCAGTGAAGTTGCTTTTCACTTTATGCCAATCTGTTGCTTTATACTCGGACGATGAATGCTTCAGATTAATGCGTCTTGAAAACTTGTAGAATATCTAAAATATATTTTATTTAAAGGAAAGTGCAAATATATACATGTGGGAATTTTTCATCCCTTTAAGTCGAATAGTGTCTGAGTCTCAACTTGGTGCCTCATTAAAAAACCTTTTCAGGAAAAAGAGTGCATCCAGTAGTGATATCTTTACTTTTTCTAGCTGTAGTACCTTCTTAGGTTGCAGGCGTGCCATGATCTGGGAAGCTCTTGTCCATCGAGTTCGGATAGTCTGTAGTAGCCCTTCCCAAGTACTTCTACGACTCGGTAGGGTCCTTTCCAGTTTGCTGCCAACTTTTCTTCTCCTGGTCAAGTTGTTCCAATATCATTTCGGATTAGGATGAGATCATTTTCTGCGAAACTTCTCGGCACTACCCTTTGATTATATCTGGAAGCCATTCGACGCTTTAGTGCTTCTTTCCTGATCCGAGCTCTTTCTTGGATTTCAGGTAGTAGGTCGAGCTCTTCCCTTTGAAGTTGGGAATTTGCTCCCTCATTGTAATGAACCACTCTAGGCGATCCTTCCTCAATCTGTACTAGAATCATTGCCTCTATTCCGTATGCTAACCGAAAGGGGGATTCCTTTGTGGTGGAGTGTGGCGTCATTCGATACGCCCATAGAACTTGTGGAAGCTCTTCTGCCCAAGCTCCCTTTGTGTCTTGTAATCTCCGTTTTAACCCGGCCGATATGACTTTGTTGGTAGCTTTAGCCTGTCCATTGGCTTGTGGATGTTCCACGGAGGTGTATTGGTGCTTTATGTTTAAGTCGGCTACTAACTTTCTGAAGCCTGCATCTGTGAATTGAGTGCCATTGTCTGTGGTGATGGAGTGTGGAACCCCGAACCTTGTGACAATGTTTCTATATAGGAATTTCCGGCTTCTTTGAGCAGTGGCGTTGGCTAGGGGCTCTGCCTCGATCCATTTTGTGAAATAGTCTACCCCTACTATGAGGAATTTAACTTGTCCTGATTCCTAGGGGAAGGGTCCGAGAAGATCAAGTCCCCATTTTGCAAACGGCCAACGCGAAGTTACACTGATGAGCTCTTCTGGCTGGGCGATGTGAAAGTTGGCATGTTTCTGACATGGTGGGCATGTCTTTACAAATTTTGTAGCTTCTTTCTGTAGAGTTGGCCAACAAAATCCCGCCCGGAGTACTTTTTGGGCGAGAGCTCGTACTCCGAGATAATTGCCGCAAATGCCGCTGTGTACTTCTTCTAGCACTTCCTTTGTGTTGTTGGTCGGCACATATTTTAGTAATGATATTGAGATCCCTCTTTTGTACAGGATGTTGTTTATGATAGTGTAGTACTGTGCCTCCTTTTTTAACCTCTTTGCCTCCTTTTCTGCTGCGGGGAGTGTTTCTATTTTGAGGTAGTTAATTATGGGGTCATCCATCCTTGGTCCTGACTTGTTACGGCTAGGACTTTTTCCTCTTCTGAGATTGACGGGTTCTGTAGCATTTCCTGGATGAGGCTTCTATTGTTGCCTCCTGGTTTGGTGCTGGCTAGTTTCGAGAGTGCGTCAGCTCGGGTATTTTGTTCGCGGGGTATGTGGCGGATCTTATATTCCCCGAGTTGTCCGAGCTGTTCTTTGGTTTTATCCAAATATTTTTTCATGGTAAGATCTTTGGCTTGGTAGCTCCCTGTTATCTGTGAGGTGACTACTTGTGAATCGCTGTAAATGTTGAGTTTTTTAGCTCCAACCTCTTTAGCCAGCTTCAAACCAGCTAATAATGCTTCATATTCCACCTGATTGTTTGAGGACGGCAACCCGAATTTAAGGGAGAGCTCAACTTGGGTTCCTTGGTTACTTTCTATTATCACACCTGCGTCGCTTCCAATCTTATTTGAAGAACCGTCTACATAGAGATTCCATTCTGTGGGGATTTTCGCGGCATCTGTGAATTCTGCGATGAAGTCGGCCAGATACTGTGATTTGATGTCCGTCCGAGCTTCATATTGGAGGTCGAACTCGGATAACTCGACTGCCCATTGTAAAATTCTGCCTGCTAAATCTGTTTTCTGCAATATTTCTTTTATGGGCTGGTTAGTTCGAACCTTAATTGTGGGAGCCTGGAAGTACGGGCGAAGTCGTCTAGATGTTAGAACGACAGTATAGGCAAACTTTTCTATTTTCTGGTAGTTCAACTCGGATCCCTGTAGCGCTTTACTAATGAAGTAGACGGGTTGTTGCCCACTTTCATCTTCTCTGACTAGTGCTGAGACTATTGCCCGACTTTCTACTGCGAGATATAATATGAGCGGTTCTCCTTTTCGTGGCCGAGATAGGATAGGTGGCCGTCCTAAGAAATCCTTGAAGTCTTGGAAGGCTTGTTCACATTCTGTTGTCCATTCGAACTGCTTTCCCTTTCTTAAAGTAGCATAGAAGGGGAGAGATCTTATCGCTGATCCTGCTAAGAACCTAGATAGGGGGCCAATCTCCCGTTGAGTTGCTGTACTTCTTTGACACAGGTTGGGCTTTTCATGTTAAGTATGGCTTGACATTTATCCGGATTTGCTTTAATTCCTCTTTGTGTGAGCATGAAACCTAAAAATTTGCCCGCTTCTACTGCAAAGGTGCATTTTGCGAGATTGAGTCGTATGTCATGCTTCCTTATAGTGTCAAACACTTGAGCCAGGTCGGATAACAATGTCTCTTCACTTTGTGTCTTTATCAACATGTCGTCCACATAGACTTCCATGATTTTCCCGATGTGATATGAGAAGACTTTATTCATTAGCCTTTGATAAGTAGCTCCCGCATTTTTGAGACCGAAAGGCATCACAATGTAGCAGTAGTTTGCTTTCGGTGTTAAAAACGAGGTCTTTTCTTGATCTGGTAGATACATGGGGATTTGGTTGTATCCCGAATATGCGTCCATAAACGAGAGGTATCTATATCCAGAGGAAGCATCGACCAGAGCGTCGATACTTGGGAGTGGGTAAGGATCTTTTGGGCAGGCTTTGTTGAGATCGGTGTAATCGGTGCACATTCGCCACTTCCCATTTGATTTTCTCACCAAGACGACGTCGGCTAGCCATAGTGGATACTTGACCTCTCTTATGAATCCTACCTCCAGTAATGCTTGTACCTGTTCTTCCATAGCTTGGGATTGCTCTGGCGCAAGTTTTCTTCGTCTTTGCTGTACCGGCCGAGATCCTGGATAGAACGCCAACTTGTGGCATATTAGCTTGGGGTCTTTGCCTGGCATGTCTGCGGCTTTCCATGCGAAGAGATCGACATTATCTCGTAAGAATTGTGCCAGTAATTCTTTTGAGTCTCCTCTCAGGATCGTGCCGATATTAGTCGTTTTGTCCGAGGTGTCTCCGATCTAAACCTTCTCTATCTCACCTTCTGGCTGCGGACGGAGCTCTTCTCGTCTCTGAACTCTGCCAAGCTCAATTGTGTGGAATTCTTCTCCTCTGCCTTTGAGGTTTAGACTTTCGTTATAACAGCGGCGTGCCATCTTTTGATATGCTTTTATAGTGGCTATCCCCTCTGTAGTTGGGAATTTCATGCATAGATTGGAGTCGAGACTATTGCCTCGAGTTGATTTAGTGTGGTCCGACCTATTAGAGCATTGTATGCTGAACTCACGTCGACCACAATGTAGTCTATTTTGAGTGTTCTGAATTGGTTCCCTTTTCCGAAGGTTGTATGTAGTGATACGTATCCTAATGGTTGTACCGGGGTATCTCCCAGTCCGAACAGACTATTCGGGTATCCCTTAAGCTCCTTGTCTTCTAGGCCGAGCTTGTCGAAGGCAGTTTTGAATAAGATGTCGGCGAAGCTCCCTTGGTCTATTAATGTGCGGTGCAGATTGGCGTTTGCCAGTATGATGGTGATGACCATGGGGTCGTCGTGTCCCGAGATGATACCGGATGCGTCCTCTTTAGTGAATGTGATTGCAGGGATGTCGGGTGTTTCTTCCTTTCCCTCGACATGATATACTTCTTTGAGATATCTTTTGCGAGATGACTTGGAGATTCCACCCCCTGCAAATCCGCCGTGTATCATGTGGACGTGTCTTTCCGGTGTACGAGGTGATCGTGTGGTTCGTCCGATATCTTCGTCCCTTCGTCTCTTTCTTTGGTCGTCATCTTGGGTGGCTAGAAACCGATCTAGTTTTCCTTCCCTCACCAATTTTTCTATGATTTTTTTTACATCGAAGCACTCGTTGGTGGAGTGCCCTCGCACTCGATGATATTCGCAATATTCATTCCGGTTTCCTCCTCCTCTTTTGCATTTGAGTGGTCGAGCTGGGGGTATTTTCTCCGTATGGCAGACTTCTTTATATACGTCAACTAGGGATGCCCTGAGAGGGGTGTAATTGTGGTATTTTTTGATTTTCTCTCCTTGTCGATCTTCTTTCCTTTTGGATTCCTTGTCTTTATCATGGTAGGGGACCCCGGATTTTGAGGTTTCTCCTAACCGAGCATTTTCTTTCATGTTGATGTATTTTTCTGCTTGCTCCTGCACTTCGTCTAAGGAGGTAGGGTACTTCTTTGATATGGATTGGGTAAAAGGTCCTTCTCGTAGGCCAATGATGAGTCCCATGATGGCGGCCTCTGTTGGCAAGCTTTGTATGTCCATGCATATTTTGTTGAATCTTTCCATGTAGTTGCGGAGGCTCTCCCGATCTCCTTGCTTGATCCCTAGTAAACTGGGGGCGTGTTTGGTCTTATCTTTTTGGATGGAGAATCTGGCTAGGAATTTTTTGGCCAGGTCGTAAAAGTTTGAGATGGACTTTGGAGGTAGGTTGTCAAACCATCTGATTGCTGTCTTCGTGAGAGTTGTTGGAAAAGCTTTACAACGAACGACGTCTGAGGTGTCGGTGAGGTACATTCTGCTTCTGAAATTACTGAGATGATGGTTGGGATTTGTGGTACCATCATACAAAATCATATCCGGGAGTTTGAAGTCTTTGGGGATTTTGGTTTTCATGATTTCCCCAGTGAATGGATCTTGCTCTTTGTGTGAACTTTCCTTGGGAGTGGTCCGAGGGGTTTTTGATTTGAGATCGGCTTCTAATTGTAGGAGTTTATCTTCCAATTCTCGTCGCCGCCGTACCTCTCTTTGTAGATCCTTTCCGACCTCTCGTTGTTGTTGGGTTTCTTTTTCAAGTTGCTTTAAGCGGTCTTGAAGTGCTTCTATTACCCCCGGATTTGATGAGTTTTTGTCCCCATTGGATTCCGGAGTATCCTTTAGCGTAATGTCCGCGTTCTTGTGCGGTGTTCTGTTTTCCAGATCTGAATCGTGGTCGTTGTCATGGCCGTCCGCCATGGTGTTGGGATGACTTCCAGGGTCCCTGGCAACAGCGCCAATGTTCCGGGGGTTACCTGAAACTGGAGGTCGATCTCGGATGAGATCTTCTGTACTGGTCGGAGATGGCGTGTCCGGCTGGCTAGTGGCGGCCGGAGCTGTTGTGTCCGACTTGTTGGACTTGCTGCACTACTGATCCTTGGCCACTGGAGGGTGGGGGATACCTGTAAGAGACTCCGATGCTTAAGTTAGCACGGGTATTAAGCAGGTTTTTAGTAGAATCAGAGTATGAGTTATACCTGGGTGCTCCAGTGTATTTATAGTGGTTGTAGAGTGACCTTTCTAGATAAGATAAGTTAGTTATCTTATCTTATCTTTATCTTTGAGGTCAGCTTATCTTTAAGGGAACCGCCCTTATCTCTATAGGCTTGGACGGCCTTTGGATTTGGGTCGTGTTCCTCTATTTGGGCCCTTTATTGGGCTTTCCTGTCGATCTGGCCGACCTCGTTGAGAAAAGGTCGGATAGCCTGACCTGAAGAGGTCGGTCGCTTTGTTGCCGATCATTCCGGGTCGGATAGCTCGACCCAGGGTATGGACAGTTACTAATCCATCAGCTCGGGCAAATCAACAAAATAGCTTGGGCAAACACGGATATAACTCGATCTAAGGCATATAGAATAGAAAAAGTAGCAAAAGGAAACCCCAAGACTCAAACCAAAGTCCAAGGGCATCCTTTGGAGGTAGTAACAGAGAAAGGTTTCAGGAAAAATCTACAGCTTACATCCCGACATCTCTCAAACAAGTAAAAGAAGATTCCAAATAGCGACACTTCGAAAAAGAAAGTTAATCACAAAATGTCATCAAAGATACTATCTTTTTACAGTCTATCAGCAAAGGGAACTACCAACATCAAAACATGCCAAGTGAAAATCATCAAAGACATAACCTTTTTTCAAGAATCAAACAAGTCATTATTCCAAAAACTTCAAAATCAAAGAATACAGAAATAACATGCAAAGCCCTAAAAGCATCAACCATCAAAAAAGGTGAAAAAAGTTCATACAAAAGACGAAGAAACTCCAAGAACTCACATTACAACAGCATTCAGGCACAACAAAAGAAGAAAGATCCAAACTTTCTCCGAGCAAAATCAAAACTTCCTCAAAATCAGATATTAAAAGAACGACGTGGAAAAGAAAAGAGAAAGGAAGAAAGACCAACCGGTAGCAGGAAGGAGACGATAAAAGGCTGAGAGAGTAAAGCAACGACGAAGCCACGGCGGATGATCACCTTTCGAACAAAAAAATGAAGCACCAGTGGTCAGAGAAGAGAAATAAAAGGAGAAGAAGAAAACTGATGCAAGGTCTTTTGGAAGTTCAAAATACGAAAGAGGGAAACGGCAAAAAAGAGGAGTTAATGGGCATTAAGAACCCTCGCACGTTCCCAAGAAGAATATAAACACAAAACGCGCACGTTGCAACCAAAGGGAGTAAAAGAAAAAAAATGCTTCACATTCAAGAAGCTTCAGCAAAAATAAATGCTCGAGCTCGACTTTCCCAAAAAGGGGTCGAAATTTAGCAACAACACGACCTCAAAAAAGACCGAGCTCGGGCAGGGGCACTGTTCATGTCCTGGGTCGAGGTGTACGACTTGGGCTGACTGAAGGCAAGTCGACTCAACTCTTCTGACCAGCATGACTCGACCTCATTATAAAAGAGGTCGACCAAACCGCTACACAAGCCCAAGAAGGCCCAGACAAAGGAACACGGCCCAAATCTAAAGGCAGCCAAAGCCTAGAAGGATAAGGCGGTTCCTCCTAAAGATAAGATGACTTCACTCAAAGATAAGATAAGATAACTATCTTATCTCCAAAAAGGTCACTCCACACCATTATAAATACACTGGAGCACCTAGGTATAACTCATACTCTGATTCTACTAAAAACCTGCTTAATACCCTTGCTAACTTAAGCATCGGAGTCCCTTGCAGGTACCACCACCCTCCGGTGACGAAGGATCAACATCACTAACAAGTCCAATAAGTCGGACACGGCGGCTCCGACCGCCACCCACAAGTCAGACACATCAGCGCCAGCTAGCACAGAAGATCTCGTCTGAGATCGACCTACAGTTTCAGGTAACCCTCGAAACAGAAGTCATTCCACCATCATGGCGGACAACCTTGACAATGATCCCAACTCCGGTTTGGAAGAAAGAACACTGCATAAAAATACGGATATCACACCAAAGGATACACCTCAACCTAACGGGGACAAGCATTCTCCAAATACGGAAATTTTAGATGTCCTCCGAGAACAGCAGGATCATCTTAAACAGCTTGAACAGGAAGCCGAACACCAGCGCAAAGCCGAGAGGGACCTCCGGAGGGAAACTAGACGACGCCGAGAGCTAGAAGACAAGCTCCTAAAGCTCGAGACTGATCTCAAAGCTAAAAGAGTTCAGTCCAGTCAGGATGACAGCTCCCACAAGGACCAAGATCCCTTCACCAAAGAGATCATGAAAGCTAAAGTCCCAAAGGATTTTAAAGCCCCCGACATGACCCCATACGATGGTACCTCCGATCCAAGCCATCATATCAGCAATTTCAGAAGCAGAATGTAACTCACCGACGCTTCGGATGCTATTCGATGTAAAGCCTTCCCGACTACCCTAATAAAGACAGCAATTAAGTGGTTCAACAGTTTGCCTCCTAGATCCATCACAACTTTTGATGACTTAGCCAAAAAATTTCTTGCCAGATTTTCCATCCAGAAGGACAAAGCCAAACATGCCCCGAGCCTATTATAGATCAAGCAGGGAGATCGGGAGAGTCTTCACAACTACATGGAATGATTCAACAAAGCATGTCTGGACATACAAAGTTTTCCAACAGAAGCAGCCATCATGGGTCTCATCAATGGCCTGTGAGAAGGACTTTTTAGCCACTCCATATCAAAAAAGCATCCCACATCTTTAAACGAGGTACAGGAACGGGCAGAGAAATACATTAACATGGAGGAGAACTCACGACTAGGAGAGACCTCAAAACCTGGATTCTCTTACCCATCTAGGGACAAGGATAAAGAGTACAATAAAAAAGAAGATCAACCCGGTGAGAAGCCTAGAAAATACCACAATTACACCCCTCTCCGGGTGTCTCTTGTGGATGTTTATCGAGAAATATGCAACACTGAGAAGATCCCACCACCTCGCCCAATTAAAAGCAAAAAAGGAGGGGAAAGTCGGACAGAGTACTGCGAATACCACCAATTCTACGGACATCCTACTAACAAGTGCTTTGACCTAAAGAATGTCATAGAGAAATTGGAAAGAGAAGGGCGACTAGATCGGTACTTAGCCAACAAAGCAGATGAACTAAGAAAAAGAAGAAGGGATGAAGAGGTCAGACAAGCTGAACGACCACCTCACACTCCTGAGAGACATGTTCATATGATAAATGGAGGATTCGTAGGCGAAGGGATCTCTAAATCATCTCGTAAAAGACACCTTAAAGAGATATATCATGTTGAGGAAGGGGAGAGGTCATCCGACCTCCCCACCATTACCTTCACCCATGAAGATGCAACAGACATTATACCGGGACATTATAATCCCATGGTCATTACCATCATACTGGCCAACACTAATCTCTATAGAACGTTGGTAGACCAAGGAAGCTCCGCAGATATCTTGTTCAAATCCGGCTTTGACAAACTAGGTTTGCAAGATAAAGAGCTCAGAGCATATCCGAATAGCTTGTTCGGACTAGGAAACACTCCAATTCAACCACTTGGATATATCTCGTTACACACAACCTTTGGAAAAGGAATCCGGTAAAGGACACTCAACATAGACTACATCGTAGTCGACGTGAGCTCAGCTTACATTGCCCTAAAAGGTTGGACAACACTGAACTAGCTCGCTGCAGTGGTCTCGACTCCACATCTCTGCATGAAGTTCCCAACTCCAGAGGGGATCGCCACGATAAAGGGGAACCAAAAAATCGCACGACACTGTTACAATAAAAGCCTAAACCTTAAAGGCAATCCCAAAAGAGAGGAAGTCAACACTATTGAGCTCAGGGGAGTCTGAGCTCACGAGGAACTTCATCCACAGCCAGAACGCGAGACTGAAGAAGTCCAAATCGGCAATGCCCGAGATAAGACATCAAACATAGGGGCAACCTTAAAGGGAGGCATAAAGGAGCCTCTGATACAGCTCCTAAAGGATAACGCCGACCTCTTTGCATGGAAGGCCGCAGACATGCCAGGCATAGATCCCAAGCTAAAGTGTCACAAACTGGCGGTATATCTAGGGTCTCGTCCAGTACAGCAAAAGCGTAGGAAGCTCGGACCAAAAAAGTCCCAAGCTGTGGAAGAACATGTACAAGCCTTACTAGAAGTAGGGTTCATAAGGGAGGTAACTTACCCACTATTGCTAGCCAACGTTGTCCTGGTAAAAACGTCAAATGGGAAGTGGCGGATGTGTACTGACTACACCGATCTCAATAAAGCCTGCCCAAAAGATCCCTACCCACTCCCAAATATAGACACTTTAGTCGATGCCTCTTCTGGATACAAGTACCTCTCCTTCATGGATGCTTATTCAGGATACAATCAAATCCCGATGTATCCACCCGATCAAGAAAAGACCTTGTTCCTAACCCCAAAAGCAAATTACTGCTGTATCGTCATGCCATTTGGGCTCAAAAACGTAGGAGCTACCTATCAAAGATTGATGAACAAAGTCTTTGCAGACCACATTGGGATATTAATGGAGGTTTACGTAGACGATATGCTGGTAAAAACACAAAGTGAGGCATCCTTGTTGCCCGACCTAACCAAAGTGTTCGACACCATCAGAAAGCATAAAATGCGACTTAATCTCGCAAAATGCACCTTTGCGGTAGAAGCTGGCAAATTCTTGGGCTTCATGCTCACGCAAAGAGGAATCGAGGCAAACCCAGATAAATGTCAGGCTATACTCGACATGAAAAGCCCGACTTGCGTAAAAGAAGTACAACAGCTCAATGGAAGACTTGCAGCCCTGTCCAGGTTTCTAGCCGGCTCAGCCATCAGATCTCTTCCCTTTTATGCCACATTAAGGAAAGAAAAGAGGTTTGAGTAGACAACAGAGTGTGAGCAAGCCTTCTAGGATTTCAAAAAATTCTTGGGGCAACCACCAGTTCTTACCCGACCACGGGAAGGAGAAGTAATCATATTATTCCTCACAGTGGGAAATCGGGCGATCGCTTCAGCACTTGTCAGAGAAAACGAGGGTGAGCAGTAACCCATCTACTTCATCATCAAAGCTTTACAAGAGGCCGAACTGAACTATCAAAAGATAGAAAAGTTTGCCTACGTACTCACACTCACTTCTCAACAACTTCGCCCGTACTTTCAGGCGCACCCTATCAAGGTTCGAACCAACCAGCCCATAACAGGCATCCTACAGAAGACAGACCTAGCGGGAAGAATCCTGCAATGGGCGATCGAGTTGTCCAAATTCGATCTTCAATATGAAGCCCGTACAGTCATCAAATCACAGTACCTGGCCGACTTCATTATCGAGTTCACTAATACCCTGGGAACTTTCACAAGATGGAACCTCTACGTGGACAGCTCTTCAAACAAAACCAAGAGTGGCACAGGTGTGATAATAGAAAGCGATCAGGGAACCCAAATCGAACTCTCACTAAAGTTCGAATTCCTTGCTTCAAATAATCAAGCTGAATATGAGGCATTACTGGCTGGTTTAAGGCTGGCTAAAGAGATAGGAGTTCAAAAGCTCACCATCTTCAGTGATTCACAAGTAGTTACCTCACACATAGAAGGGAGCTACCAAGCTAAGGACCCTACCAAGAAGAAATATCTCGACAAAACTAGAGAACAGCTCGGACAGATCGGGGAATATGAGGTCCAACATATACCTCGAGAACAGAATGCTCGGGCAGATGCACTCTCAAAACTAGCCAGCACCAAACCAGGGGGCAATAACAGAAGCCTCATCCAGGAAACATTGCAAAGCCCATCAATCACAGAGGAAGAAAAGGTCCTAACCATATCTTGTCAGGATCAAGGGTGGATGACCCCCATTATCAACTACCTCAAGACAGAGACACTCCCCCACAGTTAAGAAGGAGGCAAAGAGGTTGATACAAGAAGCACAGTACTACACTATGGTGGGCGACATCTTATATAGGAGAGGGATCTCAACACCCCTCCTAAAATGCGTACCGACTTCCAATACAAGGGAAGTCCTGGAAGAAGTACACAGTGGCTTAATGTGTGGCAACCATTTGGGAGCACGAGCACTTTCCAAAAAGGTACTCCGAGATGGATTTTTCTGGCCAACCTTACACAAAGAAGCGACAGAGTTTGTCAAGACATGCCCACCATGTTAGAAGCATGCTAACTTCCACATCGCTCCACCAGAAGAGCTCATTAGTGTAACGTCACCCTGGCCATTCGCAAAATGGGGTCTAGACCTCTTAGGATCTTTTCCCCAAGGATCGGGACAAGTCAAGTTTCTCATTGTAGGGGTAGACTATTTCACAAAATGGATTGAGACAGAGCCCCTAGCCAATGCCACCGCTCAAAGAAGTCAAATTTCTATACAGGAACATTATTACAAGGTTTGGGGTCCTTTACTCTATCACCACAGATAATAGCACTCAATTTACTAATACAGGTTTCAGG
Source organism: Arachis ipaensis (assembly GCF_059453495.1). Lineage (NCBI taxonomy): Eukaryota > Viridiplantae > Streptophyta > Magnoliopsida > Fabales > Fabaceae > Arachis > Arachis ipaensis. The sequence goes on from NC_142436.1 coordinate 73,894,860, forward strand.
AACTTGGTAGCTGACTTGAAAATAAAGCACCAATTCACATCCATAGAACACCCACAAGCTAATAGATAGGCAGAAGCTGCCAACAAAGTCATACTAGCCGGGTTAAAACAGAGACTACAGGGTGCAAAGGGAGCTTGGGCCAAAGAGCTCCCACAAGTCCTATGGGCATATCAGACAACTCCGCACTCCACCACAGGAGAATCACCCTTCCGACTTGCTTACGGAATGGAGGCAATGATCCCAGTGGAGATAGAGGAAGGATCCCCCAAAATGATCCTCTATAATAAAGAGATCAACTCCCAAAATCAAAGGGAAGAACTCGACCTACTATCCGAGGAAGCATTAAAGCGTCGAATGGCTTCAATATACAAACAGTAGGTAATCCAACGAAGTTTCGCCATCAACGATCTCATCCTAATCCGAAATGACATCGGAGCAGGACGATCAGGAGAAGGGAAGCTAGCAGCTAACTGGAAAGGGCCTTACCGACTTATAGAGGTACTGGGAAACGGCTCTACAAGGTGTCCGACCTCGAGGGGCGAGAGCTACCAAGGTCATGGCATGCCTGTAACCTAAGAAGGTACTATAGTTAGAAAGTGATAAAGATCTTAGGTCAAGGTGCACTCTTTTTCCTGAAAAGGTTTTTTAATAAGGCGCCAGGCCAAGATCTACAAAATTGCCCGACTTAGAAGGGTAAGCACCTATATGTATATATTCTTGTCTATTTTATATTTTCTACTTGAATAAAGTTTTTCAGATTCCTTAAAAAGTTTTCCTACCAAGACGCATTAATCTGAGTGCAAAGAATTCATCGCCCGATTATGACAAGGTCGGCAAGATGAATACCAAATTCATCACCCGATCACGACAAAGTCGGCAGAATGAAAACCAAGTTCATCACCCAATTAAAAAGAAGTCGGCAAGGTGAAAGCAATAAAAATAGATTAATGCAAGAAGTTATAAAAAGTAATCCATAAAAAGCGGCCTGACGAGGTCTGACTAAAAATGGACTACTAAAAAATAACTTAGGAAGGACTGACAAAGAAGAAGTCGGACCAAACCAATCAACGCAAAAAGTTATAAAAAGTAAATCCATAAAAAGTGGCCTGACGAGGTCTCACTAAAAATGGATTACTAAAAATAACTTAGGAAGGATCGACAAGAAAAGTCGGACCAACGAAAAGCGTGTGCTAAAAGGGACACAGTTTTGCCCAAAAAGCCACAACTCCATGACAAGGCTATCAAAATTGTTCAAACTAACTAAATCGGGGTGTACAGATAAAACATAGAAATCATAAGGGGTTCAAAGTTTCCCCAGTAGTAGCATCGGTGGCTGAAGGAGGAGGAGTGATCTTCATGGGGGTTGCATCCACAGTCCCATCCTCCCGATTAAGAATTTGACAATCAGGATCAGGTTCGGAATGGTCGACCTCAGTAGAAGGAATTGAAAAAGTCGTGGCTACAGAAGCTTTAGCTAGCGGTGCAAGAGGAGGCCCGTCATCTTCATCATCCGGGGCAGGCACTATCTTGCCATCCTCTACCACGTTATCCAAGCTGAAGAGAGTCAGGTCGAGTTCAGGAGCTAGAACTTGGACCTGTGCCTTTAAATTGTCATAAGCACCCGTCATAGCATCTACCAGATGACCCTAGAGATCAGCGTAAGCTGCATAGGCAGAAGCAAGTCTCTCCTTCAACTCCAATAGCTCGGCATAAGTACGGGTATAACTTTCCTTGTGTTTCTTCGCCATCTCCTCCGCCAAGTTTGCAGCCGCCTCAGCCCTGGTAGCTCGGGACTTTTCCTTCTCCAAATCCAACTCCAGCTTAATCACCCTGGCATCAAGCTCATCCTTCACCCCCTTTATTCTATCGAAATCCGATTTAGCATCCTTCATAAAAGCCTTAGTTGCATGGACTGGGGATCCTAAATGGTACGGAATAGGGCTGCACCCATATGGGCCATCCGAATACTGTTACTGGTGATGAAATTCAAGTGATGAAGGATGGACACATCATCCATTGGAAGTCGACCATAAGGAGCAATTTGATTATCAACAAACCCCACAGCATCAAAATCAGGGGTATCCAAGTCATAAGGATCCACAGTCTTCTATTTTTCAGGAGGAGGACCAGCAGTAGGAGAAGAGGCAGCACCAGAGGTTGACTGGAGAGGAGCAGAAGGAACCACACGAACCTGAGGAGTCGGGATGATTTTCCTCGGTCCAGAAGTGTCCAAGGTCGGCTTCTTCGGAGGAACTTGAGTAGATCCTTCTCCAGAAGCCTTCGCCGAGATGTTTTGAGCAGCAGTCGCCTTCTTAGCCCGACGATAGGCCTTCATGGAATCTACCGACTTCGCCATTTCTAAAATAGGAAAACAACAAAATCAAGTTGCAAGTAAGAAAGGGATAGATTGGCAAACAAACAAACAAATAAAGAAAAGATAAAAAGAAGTCGGCAACTACCCAATTCAGCCCAAAGAAGGGAAGGATCTCCTAGAAACTTCTTTGTGTCAAGATGGGGAGGATCTCCCCAATTTTCCTCCAACACATGCACAAAGGCCTGTTCGGCTTCATCCAGACTTTCCCAAGAATACCTAGCCACTACCACATTCTTTTGCCAGCACAAAGGGAAGGCAGGTTCATTACTTTCATCCAAAAAGAAGGGCCGAGCTCCCTCCACAGCTCGGACCTTAAAATAGTAATTCTTAAAATCCCTCCAAGAAGCTTTCTTCTTAGCTACCCCAGGCTTCGTCAACACAAAAAGATAAAGAAAGAGAGTTTGGGTAGGTCGGATATCCAGTTCCTGACACAACAATTGGAAGATTTTTATGAAACCCCATGAGTTCGGATGAAGCTGAGAAGGAGCTACATTGTAGGACCACAACAGCTCGGTCTCAAAAGGGGTAAAAAGAATAGTAATATTCAATTGACTGAAGAAGTAGTCATAAGCATAGAAAAAAGGACGTTCCCCTTGAGTCAATGGAGGAAAACAAACCCTCTCCTTAGGGTCAGGTCACAGCAACTCATAATTTTTCTCCTGGTCCTAATTACTACAAATTCTATGGTGCCTCTTAAGTCACACACGGTACTCAGGGTCAGCCACAGTAACACACATCAACACAATGGAGTCTAGCCAGTCAAACATGCCATCCGGGATCTTAGTATACATCTCAACAATATTTTTGTGGGAAGACATGGGTCAACTATTCCTACAGTAAGAAAAAGAAAAATGGGATTACTACCAAACTGGTGCACGAAATCACATCACACTATGCAATTCCGCACAACTAACCAGCAAGTGCACTGGGTCATCCAAGTAATACCTTACGTGAGTAAGGGTCGATCCCACGGAGATTGTCGGCTTGAAGCAAACTATGGTTATCTTGTAACTGTTAGTGAGGATATCGATAATTCTCATATTTAATTGTAAAAAGTAAAAGAACATGAAACAAATACTTGTTATGCAGTAATGGAGAACAGGTTGAGGTTTTGGAGATGCTCTGTCATCTGAATCTCTGCTTTCCTACTGTCTTCTTCTTCACACACATTAGTCTCCTTCCATGGCAAACTGTATGTTGGTGGATCACCGTTGTCAATTGCTACCATCCGTCCTCTCAGTAAAAATGGTCCAAATGCGCTGTCACCGCACGACTAATCATCTGTCCGTTCTCACTCATGTTGGAATAGGATCCATTGATCCTTTTGCGTCTGTCACTACGCCCAGCATTCGTGAGTTTGAAGCTCGTCACAGTCATCCCTTCTCAGATCCTACTCGGAATACCACAGACAAGGTTTAGACTTTCTGGATCTCAGGAATGGCCGCCAATAATTCTAGCCTATACCACGAAGGTTCCAATCTTAGATTAGAAACCCAAGAGATACACATTCAAGCTATTGCAGATAGAACGGAGGTGGTTGTCAGGCAGACGTTCATAGGTGAGAATGATGATGAGTGTCATGGATTATCACATTCATCAGGTTGAAGTGCGAATGAATATCTTAGAATGGAAACAAGCGTGATTGAATAGAAAACAGTGGTAATTGCATTAATTCATCAAAACACAGCAGAGCTCCTCACCCCCAACCATGGGGTTTAGAGACTCATGCCGTAGAAGATACAATATGAAACTTGTAAATTATGATGATCCCCAAAATAGATCTCTAAAATTAGTTTTTATACTGAGCTAGTGACCTAGGTTTACAGAAATTGAGTAAACTAAGGTAGATAGTGCAGAAATCCACTTCCGGGGCCCACTTGGTGTGTGCTTGGGCTGAGCATTGAAGCTTCCATGTGTAGAGACTTTATTTGGAGTTAAACGCCAGGTTATAGCCTGTTTTTGGCATTTAACTCTGGTTTGCAACCTGTTTCTGGCGTTTAACGGCAGAATAGGATAAGAACTTGGCTTTAAACGCCAATTTGCGTCGTCATAACTTGGGCAAAGTATAGACTATTATATATTTCTAGAAAGCCCTGGATGTCTACTTTCCAACGCAATTAAGAGAGCGCCAATTGGGCTTCTGTAGCTCCAAAAAATTCATTTCGAGTGCAGGGAGGTCAGAATCCAACAACATCTGCAGTCCTTTTTCAGCCTCTAAATCAGATTTTTGCTCAGGTCCCTCAATTTCAGCCAGAAAATACCTGAAATCACAGAAAAACACACAAACTCATAGTAAAGTCCATAAATGTGATTTTTATTTAAAAAATAATAAAAATATAATAAAAACTAACTGAAACATACTAAAAACTACCTAAAAACAATGCCAAAAAGCGTATAAATTATCTGCTCATCACAACACCAAACTTAAATTGTTGCTTGTCCCCAAGCAACTGAAAATCAAATAGGATAAAAAGAAGAGAATATACTATAAATTCCCAATTATCAGTGAAACTTAGCTCCAATTAGATGAGCGGGACTAGTAGCTTTTTGCCTCTAAACAGTTTTGGCATCTCACTTTATCCCTTGAAGTTTAGAATGATTAGCATCTATAGGAACTCAGAATTTTAGATAGTGTTATTGATTCTCCTAGTTCAGTATTGTTGATTCTTGAACACAGTTGCTTTATGAGTCTTGGCTGTGACCCTAAGCATTTTGTTTTCCAGTATTACCACCGGATACATAAATGCCACAGACACATAACTGGGTGAACCCTTTCAGATTGTCACTCAGCTTTGCTAGAGTCCCCAATTAGAGATGTCCAGAGCTCTTAAGCACACTCTTTTTGCTTTGGACCACGACTTTAACCGCTCAGTCTCAAGTTTTTACTTGACACCTCCACACCACAAGCACATGGTTAAGGACAGCTCGGTTTAGCCGCTTAGGCCAGGATTTTATTCCTGTGGGCCCTCCTATCCACTGATACTCAAAGTCTTGGATCTTTTTTATTACCCTTACCTTTTGGTTTAAAGGGCTATTGGCTTTTTCTGCTTGCTTTTTCTTTTTCTTTCAAAATTTTTTTTCGCAAGCTTTTCACTGCTTTTTCTTTCTTCAAGAATCAATTTTTTTTATTTTTCAGATTATCAAATAACAATTCTCCTTTTTCATCATTCTTTCAAGAGCCAACAATTTTAACATTCATAAACAGCAAATTCAAAAGATATATGCACTGTTCAAGCATTCATTCAGAGAAGCAAAAAGTATTGTCACCACATCAAAATAATTAAACTAATTTCGAGGATGAATTCGAAATCATGTACTTCTTGTTCTTTTGTGATTAAAAGCATTTTTCATTTAAGAAAGGTGATGGATTCATGGGGCATTCATAACTATAAGGCATAGACTCTAATCTTTATTTATTATTTAATAGAAATAATATAAAATAGGCATAGAAGCAGACAATTAGTAATAAAAGAAATGAAATTAACGACATAAAGATAAATGACTCTAATACTAATACTCATGTACTCTTAAAATGGATAAAAGGTTATCACAGAGTTAGGACTCAACAACCTTTATTTTGGGAGATAGATGCTTCTTTAGTCTGTGGGGTGCTCGGTCCTTCAAGAGATAGCTTCTGACGCTTCAGCTCCTGTAGCTCATGCCTCTGTTCCTCATGTTCCTTCAGCAGTTTGCAGAGCATGCTATTTTGAACTTGCTGTTCTTCTTTCAGTTGATCCATAGCTTCTTGTAATTTGGTGACAGATGCTTCTAAGCGGGTCTAGTAGTCAATCTGTGGGATTTCTGGGAGGAACTTCTGTGCCTTCCTTTTGATGGAGTTATCCTGCACTTGTCCTTCTATTAAATTTTTGGTGATTGGGTGCTCAACTGAGATATACTCATCCACTCCCATCTTCACCCCAGCGTCTTTACATAGCAGAGAAATTAGGCTTGGGTAAGCCAATTTGGCATCAGTGGAGTTCTTGTTTGTAATTGTGTCGAGCTCACAAGAAATCAGATGATGAATCTCTACTTCGTTTCCCAGCATAATACAGTGGATCATCACTGCTCTTTTGACAGTGACTTCAGAGCAGTTGCTGGTGGGCAGTATAGAATGCCCAATGAAGTCCAGCCAACCCCTAGCAATTGGTTTGAGATCACCTCTCTTGAGTTGGTTTGGGACACCTTTTGTATTGGTTATCCACTTGGTTCCAGGGATGCATATGTCCTCTAGAACTTGGTCTAAGCACTTATCAAATTTCACCATTCTCCTATTAAAGGATTCTGGATCATCTTGTGGTTGAGGCAGCTTGAAGACCTCTCTTATTCTGTCCTGGTGGAAGTACATAATCTTCCCTCTGACCAAGGTTCGAAAGGTATAGAAAGTGGCTCCAATTAATCTCTGCTTATCTGTTTGCCACAGATTTACGTAGAATTCCTGAACCATGTTTCTACCCACCTTTGTCTCAAGATTAGCCAGAATTTTCCAGCCTCTTTTTTGAATCTGCTCTTGGATCTCCGGATATTCATCTTCTTTCAGATCGAATTTAACTTTTGGGATCACTGATCTTAGACCCATTATTCTGTAGAAATGATCTGCATGTTCTTTGGTTAAAAACCTCTCTTGATTCCAAAGTGATTTTGGAATATTCTCTTTCTTGCCTCTTGAAGTGGTTGTTTTCCTTTAGGAGCCATGATCTTAGTGAGTCTTAGCTCAGTGATCACAAAAAGCACACCAAACTTAGAGGTTTGCCTGTCCTCAAGCAAAGAAAAGGAAATGAGAGGAAGAGAAGGAGAGGCAGATTCGAATTGTGGAGGAGAGGGGGATGGCCGAATGTGAATTTAAAGAGGAGGGGGTGGATTCAAAAATTTTGAAAAATATATGCTAGAAGATATGATTGTAAAAAGATAATTATGATATGCAAAAGATGTAGTTTTAAAATTGAAAAGATGAGAGAGAGAGTTGAAAAAAATTAAATCTAATTTTTGAAAAGATAGTATGATGATTTGGAAAAGATTTGAAAAGAATTTAAAAAAAAAGATAGATGATTTTTGAAGAAGATTTGAAAAGAAGTTGATGGAGAATGAAGAAAAATTTTAAAAATTTTTATATATATTTTTTTTATTTTTGAAATTGAAATTGAAAAATGATGATATGTAACATGTTTATGCAAGAAATTATGGATGAAATCATGAAAATTTGAAAAAAAATTAAGTTGGAAAACAAAACTTCCTCCCCTCCACAATCCTGGTGTTAAACGCCCAACTGCTGCTTGTTTTGGGCGTTTAACGCCCATCTATAGCCTCTTTTGGGCGTTTAACGCCCAGCTATTGCTTCTGGCTGGCGTTAAACGCCAGAAATCTTTTGTCACTGGGCATTTTTCTGAACACCCAAGATGCTGCAAGTTTGGCATTAAACGCCCAGAATGGTACCCATTCTGGCATTTAACGCCCAAAAAAGTACCATTGCTGGCGTTAAACGCCCAGTAGAAGCTTCTTTTGGGCGTTTAATGCCCAAATATACCTCTAACTGGCGTTTTCTTGCCAGTGAGCTCCTTTTCCCTGTTTTGTACTCTGAATCCTTCTGTAACTCTGTGAACTTATGCAATTGATACTCTACCTTGAAGATTATTTATATTAAACTCGTATAATTATTATTTAAATAACAAATAAGCCTTGCTAATGGCTGGGTTGCCTCCCAGCAAGTGCTTATTTATTGTCTTTAGCTAGACCTTGCTGAGCTTTTAATCTAGCCTCAGCTTTGAGCACTCTTGCTCGATATTGCCTTCAAAGATTATGCTTGATTCTCTGTCCATTAACAATGAACTTCTTATTAGAATCAATGTCTTGAAGCTCCACATAGCCATATGGTGACACACTTAAAATCACATATGGTCCCCTCCACCGGGATTTCAGTTTCCCGGGGAATAGTCTGAGCCTAGAGTTGAACAGCAGAACCTTCTGTCCTGGTTCAAAGACTCTAGATGACAGCTTTCTGTCATGCCACCTTTTTGCTTTCTCTTTGTAAAGCTTGGCATTTTCGAAAGCAGTAAGTCTGAATTCTTCTTGCTCATTCAACTGGAGCAATCTTTTTTCTCCAGCTAATTTAGCATCAAACTTTAGGAATCTGGTTGCCCGGTAGGCCTTATGCTCCAGTTCCACGGGCAGATGACAGGGCTTACCATACACAAGCTGGTATGGAGAGGTCCCTATAGGAGTCTTGAATGCTATTCTGTATGCCCACAGAGCGTCTGATAAACCCATATTTCATGAGTTCTTTTATGCTTAATTAAAGTGATTTATTCAACTCTTCACCTACTTATTCACATTAATTGCATGGTTTTACTTTCCCTTCCTTATTATGTCATGTTGTGAAAAACATGTTTCCTAAGCTTTAAAAATTAATTATTTTAATTACCTTTATTTCCATTCGATGCCGTGATTAGTGTGTTGAGTAGTTTCAGATTTTCTAAGGCAGAATGACTTAAAGGATGGAAAAGGAAACATACTAAAATGGAAGGAGAAAGCAAAACGGAGTTTTAAAGAAACTGGTATCCACGCGATCGCATGGATGACGCGATCGCGTGCCAAGCACGAATCAGCAGCGACGCGGCCGCATGACTGACGCGACCGCGCGCCTTAAGCAGAACGCACATGACGCGGTCGCATGACTGACGCGACCGTGTGGCAAGGAAAAGCTCTGAATGACGCGACCGCGTGACCCACGCGGACGCGTGACAGAGGCCACGCACCAGAAATTACAGAATACGCCCCCAGCGAATTCTGAAGCCCTTTTTGGCCCAGATCCAAGTACAGACAGCATAGACCAGAGGTTATAAAGTGTGGGAATGCTTCCATTCAAAGGGGAGCTTGCATATTTTTACCTTTCAATGATTTAGATTTAGTTGAGAGGGAGATCCTCTCTTTCTCTTTTAGGATTTAGGATTTTTTCTTGTTTTAAGAGTAACTCTGGATCCCAGGTTTAATGTTCTTTTATTTCAATTTTACTTCTATTTATTTATTCCAACATTTGAATTGATTATTATAATTTGATTTATGAATTCTCCCATGTTACATACTGTTATTTGAATTAATGATAATTGAGGTATTTTCAGTTTATGATTGTTCTCTTTGATTTAAGTTACCATTACTTCCCATCTAAGGACCTCTTTATTATTCCAGCAATTTTACTTTTTTCCCTTTTGGTTCTGGTTAATAATTTAGTAACTCAACAGTTATTAAACTCAACATAATTGATAATCGTTATCTTGCTTATTGAGCTGAACTTAAATAATCCCAACCTTTTCTGAGGAAATAATTAGGATTCAAAAGTCAATTTAATTAGTCCCTTGACTTTTCTTTGCCCTGGTAAAGGTTGACCAAGTGGAGTTTAGATTCAACTTTCATTATTGTTGAGAGAGATAACTAAGTTGGACCTCTAATTTCTCTACCTTACTAAAGATTGCTTTACAGTTATTATTTATTTTTAATTGTCATTTAATTCACTTGTCATTTAAATTACTTGCTTCTCACCTTCTAAACCCCGATTACAACCTTTATAACCAATAATAAGAACATACTTCCTCGCAGTTCCTTGAGAAGACGACCCGAGGTTTGAATACTCGGTTAACAATTTCTAAAGGGGTTTGTTACTTGTGACACCCAAAACGTTTGTATGAAGGGACTTTTGAAGGTTTAGAAACTATACTTGCAACGAAGATTTATCCGCAATTTTCTAGACCACGCAAAAGTTCCTCTCATCAAAATGGCGCCGTTGCCGGGGAACTGCTAACGTGTGCCTTATTATTGGTTATTGTAAATAATTTTCTTTTGCTTGTTTATTTACTTTTGTTTTTCCTTTTTCATCTTTATTTGCAATTATGAACTCTCACCCCTCTCGCTTTGAGTTTGGTTCTAATATTATTAAAGGAAATAGAAGTTACAGAAGGAATGTGCATCAAGGTCAGACCAATCAAGGATGGATGAAACCAAGAGGATCTAATCAACCCTTTTGGCAGCAACACCCTCCGAGATATCCTGGACAGAGACCATTCTACCGTGCATACCCAGCTGAAGGACATTCTGGACAACCTTGTAATTACCAACAAGCCCCACCCCGTGCATATGAACCATCCTTTCAACATAACCTCGAACCACCACACTCACAAGCTTTTCTTCACCATTCGCCATCATATGATCCTTCCTTACCCCAATACCAATCCAATTGTTCCCAACCATCACCACTTTCCTTTGTATCATGTCCAAGTTTGGCAAACCGCGAAGCAAAGGATCGCCTAAAGGAAACAATAATTAAATTTCAAACAACCATTCAACAACTGGAGCAAGCACTAATTCAATGGGCCACTAGGCGCTCAAATATACAAGGATCAACCACAGCCCCATGTGGATAGCCCAATGAAGAGCGTAGCATGAAAGAAATACTAGAGACTCCAGTGAACAAAACAGAAAATGAATTCGTACTAGAACAAGTGGAAGAAGCTGTCATTGTTCAAGAAGAAGAATTGGTTGAAGATCTAGGCGATGCTGAACTTCCTTGGGAATCCAGAATTGAGGAAAACTCCGTCCAAGATGCCACAGTTAATGCTAAGGAGGATACCGTACAATCTCCAAGGCAAGTCGCTTACGAAGAATTAGATGGAATAATCCAAGAAGCAAATTTCCTTGATGATGATAGTCACAAGTCTAGTTCTCCTAGTGATGAACTTGCGTCCGCAAGTGAATTCTCTGAGATCGAAGAATCTCCCCCAAGTGAATATGAAGATGATGCGGAGGTAGATTTCTCTCAACCTCCAATCTATGACTCGAGTGATGAGGAAGACATAGAAGACTTTGACTAGGATACAGATATAATTGAAGATCTTTGCAAGGAAGTGGAAGAATTCACAAAAGAACACAAGGAAACGGAACTTGCAGAACCACCAAAAACACCTATCCCAAGGCCATTACCACCCAATACAAGCTTCAAGTGGGTACAATCCTTAACTTATAATTTTACTTATTCACTTGAATATGGTTTGCTTGAAACAGATGGCCAGCTTAGAGCTCTCTGAGGCTTTAAGAGTAAGAGGGAAATGGCTTGTATATAGAGCTGGTGCACCAGGTTCAATAAGGTTCCACGCTTCACCTCGAAGTACACGGATTGGTATCATGCTCAATTGCATGGATCACAGAGAATGTTTGGTCACCACGGTGAGATTCTACTTTTTAAGCCGCCCGGATGGAGACATGTAGACCAAGACGGAGGCAGATTTAAACGCAAGGCTTGGAATCCTGAGGTTTATTCTGACATTTGTTACCCCAGGAGCCTAAAAATTTGTTTGAAGCTGCTCAGAAGCTTTACATGCCTAGTTTGGGACCCGGGAGGCTATTGGCATTCCAAGCACTGGTGGAAATTTTTGGACGAATTTAAACACAAACCACCATAGCAGGATACTCTTCCAATGTCCAACTTAAGGACTTTAACTAAAAGTGCTAGGTGGGAGACAACCCACCATGGTATGGTCGCTTCTTTTTCAATTTATTTCTTGTTAATTGCTTTCATTTTTCCTTTTTCATTTTAATTTATTAAACCTGGAATCATGCATAAGCATTCATGATAGTCATTGCATTCTGCATTTTTCATGCATACAAAAAAAAAAGGGTTGCACGACGCGACCGCATGCCCCATGCGATCACATCATATCGCGAAAAACACCACCCATGCGACTGCGTGATCCACGCGGCCGCGTGATATATATATCGGCGTAAGGATCCAACAAACAGAAAGTTGGGCTGGAATCGTGCGGCTCTTGTGCGTTTCGCACAAATTAGCCCACGCGATCGCATGCCCCATGCGATCGCGTCACTTACCCAATACCAATCCCACGCGACCGCGTTGCATGGATTGCACATCACCCCAAAAAGAGACAGAGAGTTGCGCTAAAACGGCGCTGGAGTCATGCGTTTAGCACAACTTCCAGCGACGTGATCGCACAACCCATGCGATCACGTCACCCTTCTTTCCCCCCCCCCTCTCATGCGATCGCGCACCCCATGCTATCGCGTCACTCCCATTCTCGTCCCAACCACGCGACCGCGTGTCCTACGCGACCGCGTGGATTCGAAAATATAACCCCCCAGCCCGCGAACCCTATCAGTCGCGAGCCCCCTCCCACCCCCAACTCTCTTCTCTATCTCTGCTCCCTCTCCCTCCAACCACCACCCAGCCGCCACCGCCGGCCACCTAGACGCCGCCGCTACCCCGTACGCCGCCGCCCCAACCCCCCTCCCTTCTTCTCCCTTCCTCCTCTCCCCTCCCCTCTCCGCCACTGCCTCCGCGACCACCACCCCCACCACCGCCACCCAGCCGCGCCCCCTCCCTATCCGCCACCCAACCACACCCCCTTCTTCTATCACCAACCCAAAACCCTCGCCGCCACTGCCCCCTCAGCCACCACCGCGTCGCCGTGCACCACCACCGCGCTGAACGCCGCCGCAGCCACCTTCTTCCCTGTTCCACCCCTTCCGCTTACCAGGTTCCGCAATACGCAACCTTTTTATCCGTTCGTCACTTTTCTGTATTTTTTATTCCGTTTATGTTCATGATTAGGATAGCTAGACTTGCATGTTGTAGTGGATTTTTAGGTTGTTAGGTAGCTTAGGCTGTGGTTAGTGGATCTAGGTCTGTTTACTTGCACTGTTCTTACTTCTGTTTTATCCTATGTGCAACTCTATGGCTGCTATAATCATGATTCATATGCTACTTTCTTGTATGTTGCTACTGTTTACATTGAGTTTTTATGTTTATTTCATATCTATGTACAAGCAGCTTGCTTTCTTTTAATTCATATGAACTGATCTGATTGCTGTTTATTTTCCGGGATAATCCATTTTTAGCCGGAATGCTGCCCAAAATTTTTTTAAAAATTGTTTTCATTCTTGTTTTGGTTTGGCAACTCTATCTTATTCTGCTTTCCCCAAACCATTTCATGAATGCTAGGGCCACTTTCTTATCCTCTTTTGATTTCCTGGTTCATAACATGCATTTGTGATTCACTGATTCCTATTTCTGATTTCTTTATTTCTATTCGAATCAGCATCACCCTGTTTCCTTTATTCGATTATGAGTACTTCTATTCTTACCTGTGAATCCTTGTTATATGGAATTTTTTCTATGCCACTTACTTTCCTAACTCACTGATCTTAATTTACTAATTTCTTTTTCAAATCCTAACCATTCTAACCCTTTTGATCTCTTTTCTGATTATTTTCACTTTCCTCTAATTTTCTAACCATGGCATATTGCTTAATTTTTTTTCCATTTAACATTAATTCAATCACATTTCATATACTCATTTTCCTTATTTTAATTCTCCTTTGCCGCTTGGATTTCCTTTATTTAATTGCCTATTTGCTTTCTTATTTTTTTATCCAATTCCTGGTTTTCTGTTTTTCAGGATGTCTGCCTCACAGAGGAAAGGCAAAGGCAAGGCCACTGGCAAGCGCAAGAGAGGAGATTCCTCCCAGTCCATCATTACTCTAATGCACGATTCATCATGGCGGGAGAAGAACTTCACACAGCAGGAAAAAGCTGACCAGCTGCTCCCTTCGACTGATCTTATAAAATTTGCAAACCAGTACTGTGAGCTGAAGTACCCGACTTTTGCAGACTCCAGAAATCTATACCTGGAACATACCTTGAAGATTCTAGAAGCCCTCCAGCAATACACTACTGAGCAAATCAAGCAAAGGGGCTGGTTCTTCCTGGAGAGATCACTGACAGAGGTCAATGCATCTTGGGTACGGGAATTCTATTGCAACTACTACCTTACTACCCTTGATGCAGTGAACCTAAGGGGAAAGCAAATCCTGGTCACTGAGGAGGCCATAGAGACCATTCTCTAGCTCCCAGCCAAATCCGATCAGCCAGATGGTTATGCACAGGCTGAGGAGGACATGGGCCAGATGCAGTTTGATTGGGATGCTGTGAAGGCACGGATTGCTCTTGACCTTACTGTTCCTTGGGAGATGGGTCAGAACACCACTATGCCTCGAGGGATCAAGAGAGTGTACTTGAATGATGAGGCTCGGCTATGGCATCAAATCTTGAGCAATTATGTGATGTCGAGTACTCATGAGACTGAGATCCCGGTTGCCATGATCACCCTCCTCTGGTGTGTTCTGGAGGGTAAGGACCTGTACTTGCCTCGTTTTATCCGGTATTATATGGCCAGGGCCCACGTCCGAGGCACCCTCCCCTTTCCTTATCTGGTTACACGGCTAGGCCGTCAGGCTGATGTGCCTTGGAAGGATGCCGATGAGCGACTACCAGCAGCGGACTACAGGAAGATCATCCCTCATAGCAGAAACTTCCTTGCTTTGGGCTATAGACCACCACCTGTCACTACTACTGATGAGACAGCCCCTCCGTCTGCTGGACCCTCTTCATCCACAGCTGCCCCAGCTGCCCCTGCTGCCACCACTGCACCGCCACCCGCCTCTAAGCCGGTTTATCACCTCGTGCACCGTCTATTCCGCCAGCTTGATCAGATGGAGCGCCGTAACAAGCGCCGGTATGAGAGATTGGAGCGCCGCAGCAGGCGTCGCTATTCCCATCTGAAGCTGATGATCAGACAGGGCGCCGACAACCCCTCCGAGCCCGACACGCCCTCAGAGCCATCAGAGGAGGAGGAGGATGAGCACGAGGAGGAGACTCATTCCCAGGCGGAGACTCATCAGCAGGCAGCCACAGAGCAGGCTGCCCCGCTTCAGGAGGTTATGCCCCAGAGACTGCAGATCCGGAGATCCCGATCTAGTCAGTCCCTCCTCTACAGCAGCCAGACTCTCAGCCCACCACTGCCACAGAGACCCCAGCTGCCATCCCTACCAGTGATGACACTCCTTCACACCCGGCTTGATTGAGCATCGAGGACGATGCTTCATTTTAAGTGTGGGGAGGTCGCCATCTCTGGCGTTTATTTTGGTGAACTACTACATACTTTTTCTTTTATTTTGGATATTTTTCTGTATTTTTCTCTTTTTCTTTTATTGTTATTTTTTGAGTACTTATACATTGCTACTTGTGTATTTTACTCTATTTTCTGCATTTTGCATTTTTTGTTATTTAGCTCATTTTAGTCATTTAGTTTAGTTTGCAATTCTGATTTATTAGTGGATTAATTAGCATAGTTTACCCTTTTTTTTAGCATAAGATAGTATAGTTTAAATAGAAAAATATAAAAAGTAAGTAAACTAGAAACCTTAACAGAATTAAAACAACCCACACCTTGTATATATAGCATTACATGTTAGTTGACAACATTTCATCAAGGAGGAACATTAAAACTTTAAAAGCTACCCTAAATAATTTTTTTCAAGAGAATAATGGGAATTTTTAACTAAACCTGCATACAATATATAAATGATATATGATGCTTGAGTTAGAGAACACACAGCCTGTGAGTCTTGAGCTTAAATTGTATGGTTGCTTTCAAACCATAATTTCATTTCTGTGTGTTACATTTCTTTTTATTCTGATGTTCTTTTTTAATCTATATGTCCAATTATAGAATATAGAATAGATACATACCAAGAGAATGATTGAGGCCATCAATTGATTTTAGCTCACTCACCCCAAATTAACCTGTCTTTTACATCACCCTTGAGCCTATTAAAATCCCTTTATTCTATTTAGCCAAATTACTAGCCTTAAGAGAAAAACAAAAGAAAATCCCAAGTGAATCCTTAGTCAGCTTAAGATAGAAAATCATGAATAGAGTAAAATGTGGGAAACCTTTTGGGAACATGGATGATAGAAACAAAAGGTAGAGAAGTAAAAAGGAATAAAATTTGGGAAGCATGCTCATGAGAAAATCTAAGTGATTCAATTATCATGTGCATTAAAAAAACTATTTTATTTTTCAGCATCTAAATAAAAGGGGATACAAAAAGAAATTCCCCAATGAAAACAATGCACATGGAATAAAAATAAAAAGTGAAACATGAGCATGCAACAATAAGTGGGAAATATGGGAAAATAGGTAAAGAGATTTTATTTTACTAAATATGTATGTTAGGTGAGATCTTAGTCTAATTAAGGATTCACTTATTAGCTCACTTAACCATATACATAAATCCTTACCTTTACCTTGGCCCCATTACAACCTCAATAAAGACCTCATGACTTTTTGGTATGACTATATTCTATAATTGTTGATTGGTTAGATGAAAAACAAAGTTATAGAAAGTAAGAATAAAAAGAAAAATAGAGTGAATAAACCCAATAAACACTGAGTGACTAGAGAGTAAACACAAAATCCAGTGAGGGTTCTATAACTCATCAACATATATCTGTGCTTATATTTACTAATTGTTTTGCAAGCTTGTACAATGTTTTCTTTCCCATCTCATTTGCTAAAATGCTTTATTATTTAAGGGTTGGCTATATATATATACATAACTCCTTGAGAATGTGAATTGACTTAGCTACATGTAAGCTTTATATATGAGTGGATGAAGTAGAATTGCATGACTCATTAGGTAGATGCATTTAGCATAGGTTGCATTTCATAACATTCCATCACTTTAACCTTAATTATTTACCTTGGATTTAGCATGAGGACATGCTAGTGTTTAAGTGTGGGGAGGTTGATAAACCCATATTTCATGAGTTCTTTTGTGCTTAATTAGAGTGATTTATTCAACTCTTCACCTACTTATTCACATTAATTGCATGGTTTTACTTTCCCTTCCTTATTATGTCATGTTGTGAAAAACATGTTTCCTAAGCTTTAAAAATTAATTATTTTAATTACCTTTATTTCCATTCGATGCCGTGATTAGTGTGTTGAGTAGTTTCAGATTTTCTAAGGCATAATGACTTAAAGGATGGAAAAGGAAACATACTAAAATGGAAGGAGAAAGCAAAACGGAGCTTTAAAGAAACTGGTATCCACGCGATCGCATGGATGACGCGATCGTGTGCCAAGCACGAATCAGCAGCGACGCGGCCGCATGACTGACGCGACCACGTGCCTTAAGCAGAACGCACATGACGCGGTCGCATGACTGACGCGACCACGTGACCCACGCGGACACGTGACAGAGGCCACGCACCAGAAATTACAGAATACGCCCCCAGCAAATTCTGAAGCCCTTTTTGGCCCAGATCCAAGTACAGACAGCATAGACCAGAGGTTATAAAGTGTGGGAATGCTTCCATTCAAAGGGGAGCTCGCATATTTTTACCTTTCAATGATTTAGATTTAGTTGAGAGGGAGATCTTCTCTCTCTCTTTTAGGATTTAGGATTTCTTCTTGTTTTAAGAGTAACTCTGGATCCCAGGTTTAATGTTCTTTTATTTCAATTTTACTTCTATTTATTTATTCCAACATTTGAATTTATTATTATAATTTGATTTATGAATTCTCCCATGTTACAGACTGTTATTTGAATTAATGATAATTGAGGTATTTTCAGTTTATGATTGTTCTCTTTGATTTAAGTTACCATTGCTTCCCATCTAAGGACCTCTTTATTATTCCAGCAATTTTACTTTTTCCCCTTCTGGTTCTGGTTAAGAATTTAGTAACTCAACAGTTATTAAACTCAACATAATTGATAATCGTTATCTTGCTAATTGAGCTGAACTTAAATAATCCCAACCTTTTCTGAGGAAATAATTAGGATTCAAAAGTCAATTTAATTAGTCCCTTGACTTTCCTTTGCCCTAGTAAAGGTTGACCAAGTGGAGTTTAGATTCAACTTTCATTATTGTTGAGAGAGATAACTAAGTTGGACCTCTAATTTCTCTACCTTACTAAAGGTTGCTTTACAGTTATTATTTATTTTTAATTGCCATTTAATTCACTTGTCATTTAAATTACTTGCTTCTCACCTTCTAAACCCCGATTACAACCTTTATAACCAATAATAAGAACATACTTCCTCGCAGTTCCTTGAGAAGACGACCCGAGGTTTGAATACTCAGTTAACAATTTCTAAAGGTGTTTGTTACTTGTGACACCCAAAACGTTTGTATGAAGGGACTTTTGAAGGTTTAGAAACTATACTTGCAACGAGGATTTATCCGCAATTTTCTAGACCACGCAAAAGTTCCTCTCATCAGCGTCATCCAAGCTTCTTGCCCAATCCTTTCCACGGGTACTTACAGTTCGTTCCAGGATTCTTTTTATTTCTCTATTAGAGACTTCAGCTTGTCCATTTGTCTGTGGATGATACGGAGTTGCCATCTTATGGCTAATTCCATATCGGACCATAGCAGAGTAAAGCTGTTTGTTGCAGAAGTGAGTGCCCCCACCACTGATTAGTGCTCTAGGGACACCAAATCTGCTGAAGATATGCTTCTGGAGGAACTTCAGCACTGTCTTAGTATCATTGGTGGGTGTTGCAATGGCCTCTACCCATTTGGATACATAGTCGACTGCCACCAGAATGTAAGTGTTTGAATACGATGGTGGGAAAGGTCCCATGAAGTCAATACCCCATACGTCAAATAACTAAATCTCTAAGATCCCTTGCTGCGGCATGGCGTAACTGTGAGGCAGATTACCAGCTCTCTGACTGGTATCACAGTTACGCACAAACTCTCGGGAGTCTTTATAGAGAGTGGGCCAGTAGAAGCCACATTGGAGGACTTTTGTGGCTGTTCGCTCACCTCTGAAATGTCCTCCATATTGTGATCCATGACAATGCCATAGGATCTTCTGTGTTTCTTCTCTAGGCACACACCTACGGATTATGCCGTCTACACATCTCTTAAAGAGATATGGTTCATCCCACAGGTAGTACTTTGCATCAGTAATTAATTTTTCTTTTGTTGATTGCTGTACTCCTTGGGTATGAATCTTGCAGCCTTATAGTTTGCAATGTCTGCAAACCATGGTACCTCCTGAATGGCAAAGAGTTGCTCATCCGGAAAGGTTTCGGAGATCTCAGTAAGGGGGGGAGGGGGACGCCCCTTCTACTGGTTCTATCCGGGACAGGAGATCTGCTACTTGGTTTTTGATGAGCGGATAATTTATACGCTTTTTGGCATTGTTTTTAGTATATTTTTAGTAGAATCTAGTTACTTTTAGGGATATTTTTAATAGATTTTATGTTAAATTCACATTTCTGGACTTTACTATGAGTTTGTGTGTTTTTCTGTGATTTCAGGTATTTTTTGGCTGAAATTGAGGGACTTGAGCAAAAATCAGATTCAGAGGTTGAAGAAGGACTGCTGATGCTGTTAGATTCTGACCTCCCTGCACTAAAAGTGGATTTTCTGGAGCTACAGAACTCGAAATGGTGCGCTTTCAATTGCGTTGGAAATTAGACATCCAGGGCTTTCCAGCAATGTATAATAGTCCATACTTTGCCCAAGAATAAATGACGTAAACTGGCGTTCAACGCCAGCTTTCTGCCCAAATCTGGCGTCCAGCGCCAGAAAAGGAGCCAAAACCAGAGTTGAACGCCCAAACTGGCACAAAAACTGGCGTTCAACTCCAAGAAGGACCTTTACACGTACAACACTCAAGCCCAGTCCAAGCACACACCAAGTGGGCCCCGGAAGTGGATTTATGCATCAATTACTTACTCATGTAAACCCTAGTAGCTAGTTTATTATAAATAGGACCTTTTACTATTGTATTAGGCATCTTTTGATCATCTTAGGATCTTAGGATCATCTTTGAACGCATTGTTCTTAGACTTTGGGGGCTGGCCATCTCAGCCATGCCTGGACCTTCACTTATGTATTTTTAACGGTAGAGTTTCTACACTCCATAGATTAAGATATGGAGCTCTGCTGTTCCTCAAAGATTAATGCAAAGTACTACTGTTTTCTATTCAATTCATCTTATTTCACTTCTAAGATATCCATTCGCACCCAAGAAACGTGATGAAGGTGATGATTATGTGTGACGCTCATCACCATTCTCCCCTATGAACACGTGCCTGACAAACACTTCCGTTCTACATGAAATAAGCTAGAATGAATATCTCTTAGATCTCATAACCAGAATCTTCGTGGCGTAAGCTAGAATGATGGCGGCATTCAAGAGAATCCGGAAAGTCTAAACCTTGTCTGTGGTATTCCGAGTAGGATTCAATGATTGGATGACTGTGACGAGCTCCTAACTCGCGATTGCAGGGCGTTAGTGACAGACGCAAAAGGATAGTAAATCCTATTCCAGCATGATCGAGAACCGACAGATGAATAGCCGTGCCGTGACAGGGTGCGTGAGCATATTATTCACTGAGAGGATAAGATGAAGCCATTGGCAAGGGTGATGCCTCCAAACGATTAGCCGTGCCGTGACAGGGCATTGGATCATTTTCCCGAGAGATGACCGAAAGTAGCCATTGACAATGGTGATGTATCACATAAAGCCAGCCATGGAAAGGAGTAAGACTGATTGGATGAAGATAGCAGGAAAGCAGAGGTTCAGAGGAACGAAAAGCATCTCCATTCGCTTATCTGAAATTCCTACCAATGATTTACATAAGTACCTCTATCCCTATTCTAGTATTTATCATTCGAAAACACCATTATCAATTTATATCTGCCTAACTGAGATTTGCAAGGTGACCATAGCTTGCTTCATACCGACAATCTCCGTGGGATTCGACCCTTACTCACGTAAGGTATTACTTGGACGACCCAGTGCACTTGCTGGTTAGTTGTATCGAAGTTGTGACAAATTATGAATGTGTAATCATGATTACGCGTACCAAGTTGCTCACGTTGCCAGGGATTGTTTGAGCCTGGACATCACAATTTCGTGCACCAAGTTTTTGGCGCCGTTGCCGGGGATTGTTCGAGTTTGGACAACTGACGGTTCATCTTGTTGCTCAGATTAGGTAATTTTCTTTTTATTTTATTTTCATAAATTTTTCAAAAATATTTCTAAAATTTTCTCATCTGTTTTCGAAAAAAAATAAAAATGTTTTAAAAAAAAAAAAATTTTTTTTCAAAATTTTTAAGAATGAATTCTAGTGTTTCATGAAGCCTGGCTGGCTGTAAAGCCATGTCTAATTCCTTTGGGAATGAGTATGTTAGGCGTGTCATGTCTGAATTTCATTGAAAGCTTGGCTGGCTCATGAGCCATGTCTAATTCCTGGACTGAAGCTTTAGACTAGACATGGCAAGATTCCTGGAATTCATATTAAAAATTTTGGAATCCATATTTTTTCTTTCTCATATAATTTTCGAAAAAAATCCAAAAAAAATTAGAAAATCATAAAAAATCAAAAATAATTTTCTGTTTCTTGTTTGAGTCTTGAGTCATATCATAAGTTTGGTGTCACTTGCATATGCATCTTGCATTTTTTCGAAAATATCATGCATTCATAGTGTTCTTCATGATCTTCAAGTTGTTCTTGGTAAGTCTTCTTGTTTGATCTTGATGTTTTCATGTTTTGTGTCTTTTCTTGTTTTACATGTGCATTTTTCGTTTCTTAGAGTCTAAACATGAAAGATTTCTAAGTTTGGTGTCTTACATGTTTTCTTTGCATCAAAAAATTTTTCAAAAATATGTTCTTGATGTTCATCTTGACATTCAAAGTGTTCTTGGTGTTCATCTTGACATTCATAGCATTCTTGCATGCATCACATGTTTTGATCTAAAAATTTCATGCATTGCATCATTTTAGTGTTTTTCTCTTACATCATAAAAATTCAAAAATCAAAAAAAAAAATATCTTTCCCTTTTTCTCTCATCAAATTCGAAAATTTGGATTGACTTTTTAAAAAATTTTTAAAATCAAATTGTTTCTCATGAGTCAAATCAAATTTTCAATTTGAAAATCTTATCTTTTTCAAAATCTTTTTCAAAAATCAAATCTTTTTCAAAATTCTTAGTTATTTTCGAAAATTCCAAAAATATTTTTCAAAAATCTTTTTCTTATTTTTAGACCAAATTTTTGAAAATAACAATAACAATTAATGTTTTGATTCAAAAAATTTGAAGTTTGTTACTTGCTTGTTAAGAAAGATTCAAACTTTAAGTTCTAGAATCATATCTTGTGATTTCTTGTGAATCAAGTCATTAATTGTGATTTTAAAAATCAAATCTTTTTCAAAAACTAATTTCAATCATATCTTTTCAAAAATATCTTCTTATCTTATCTTTTTCAAAAATATATTTTCAAAATATCTTTTCTAACTTCCTAACTTCTTATCTTTTCAAAATTTGTTTCAACTAACTAACTAACTTTTTGTTTGTTTCTTAACTTTTTCAAAACTACCTAACTAACTCTCTCTCTCTCTAATTTTCGAAAATATCTTCCCTCTTTTTCAAAAATTTCTTTTTAATTAACTAATTATTCTTATTTTTATTTTAAAAAAAAAATTTTCGAAAAATACTAACATTTTTCAAAAAAAAAAACCATTTTCGAAAATCACTAACTCTTTTTCAAAAATATTTTTCGAAAAAATTCTCCCTCTCTCATCTTATTCTATTTATTTATTCATCTACTAACACCTCATCTCACATCTCAACCCTCCTCACAGTTGTGTTTCTTCCATTATATTACATTCTTTGTCTCCCCCTCTTCTTCTATTCACACAGGGATCCCTATACTGTGGTATAAAGGATCCATATTATTATTATTATTTTTGCTGTGCCCTCTTCTTTGTCATATGAGCAGGAGCAAGGACAAGAACATTCTTATTGAGGCAGATCCAAAACCTGAAAGGACTCTGAAGAGAAAATTAAGAGAAGCTAAATTACAACAATCCAGAGATAACCTTTTAGAAGATTTCGAACAGGAAGAGGAGATGGCAGCCGAAAATAATAATAATGTAAGGAAGATGCTTGGTGACTTTATTGCACCTAATTCCAATTTACATGGAAGAAGCATCTCCATTCCTGCCATTGGAGCAAACAACTTTGAGCTGAAACCTCAATTAGTTTCTCTGATGCAGCAGAACTGCAAGTTTCATGGACTTCCATCTGAAGATTCTTTTCGGTTCTTAACTGAATTCTTGCAGATATGTAATACTGTTAAGACTAATGGAGTTGATCCTGAAGTCTACAGGCTCATGCTTTTCCCCTTTGCTGTAAGAGACAGAGCTAGATTATGGTTGGATTCTCAACCCAAAGACAGCCTGAACTCTTGGGATAAGCTGGTCACGGCTTTCTTAGCCAAGTACTTTCCTCCTCAAAAGCTGAGCAAGCTTAGAGCTGATGTTCAAACCTTCAGACAGAAAGAAGGTGAATCCCTCTATGAAGCTTGGGAAAGATACAAACAGTTGACCAAAAAGTGTCCTTCTGACATGCTTTTAGAATGGACCATCCTGGATATATTATATGATGGTTTATCTGAGCTATCAAAGATGTCACTGGACACTTCTGCAGGTGGATCCATTCACCTAAAGAAAACGCCTGCAGAAGCTCAAGAACTCATTGACATGGTTGCTAATAACCAGTTCATGTACACTTCTGAAAGGAATCCTATGAGTAATGGGACGCCTATGAAGAAGGGAGTTCTTGAAGTTGATACTCTGAATGCCATATTGGCTCAGAACAAAATATTGACTCAGCAAGTCAATATGATCTCTCAGAGTCTGCATGGAATGCAAGCTGCATCCAACAGTACTCAAGAGGCATCTTCTGAAGAAGAAGCTTATGATCCTGAAAACCCTGCAATAGCAGAGGTGAATTATTTAGGTGAACCTTATGGAAACACCTATAACTCATCATGGAGAAATCATCCAAATTTCTCATGAAATGATCAAAAGCCTCAACAAGGCTTTAATAATGGTGGAAGAAACAGGTTTAACAATAATAAACCTTTTCCATCATCCACTCAGCAACAAACAGAGAACTCTGAACAAAATACTTCTAATTTGGCAAACTTAGTCTCTGATCTATCTAAGGCCACTATAAGTTTCATGAATGAAACAAGATCTTCCATTAGAAATTTGGAAGCACAAGTGGGCCAGCTGAGTAAAAGGATCACTGAAATCCCTCCTAGTACTCTCCCAAGCAATACAGAAGAGAATCCAAAAGGAGAGTGCAAGGCCATTGACATAAGCATCATGGCCGAACCTGTGAGGAGAGGAGAGGACGTGAATCCCAAGGAGGAAGACCTCCTGGGACGTCCAGTGATCAATAAGGAGCTTCCCTCTGAGGAACCAAAGGACTCTGAGGCTCATCTAGAGACCATAGAGATTCCATTGAACCTCCTTATGCCCTTCATGAGCTCTGATGAGTATTCCTCTTCTGAAGAGAATGAGGATGTTACTGAAGAGCAAACTGCCAAGTTTCTTGGTGCAATCATGAAGCTAAATGCCAAATTATTTGGCATTGATACTTGGGAAGTTGAACCTCCCTTGTTCCTCAATGAACTAAGTGATCTGGATCAACTGACATTGCCTCAGAAGAGACAGGATCCTGGAAAGTTCATAATACCTTGTACCATAGGCACCATGATCTTTAAGGCTCTGTGTGACCTTGGTTCAGGAATAAACCTCATGCCCCTCTCTGTAATAGAGAAACTGGGAATCTATGGGGTGCAAGCTGCTAAAATCTCATTAGAGATGGCAGACAATTCAAGAAAACAGGCATATGGACAAGTAGAGGACGTATTAGTAAAGGTTGAAGGCCTTTACATCCCTACTGATTTCATAGTCCTGGATACTGGAAAGGAAGAGGATGAATCCATCATCCTAGGAAGACCTTTCCTGGCCACAGCAAGAGCTGTGATTGATGTTGACAGAGGTGAAATAGTCCTTCAATGGAATGAGGACTCCCTTGTGTTTAAAACTCAAGGATCTCCCTCTGCAACCATGGAGAGGAAGCATGAAAAGCTTCTCTCAAAACAGAGTCAACCAGAGCCCCCACAATCAAACTCTAAGTTTGGTGTTGGGAGGCCACAACCAAACTCTAAGTTTGGTGTTGAACTCCCATATCCAAACTCTAAGTTTGGTGTTGGAGAGTTTCAACAATGCTCTGAACATCTGTGAGGCTCCATGAGAGCCCACTGTCAAGCTATTGACATTTAAGAAGCGCTTGTTAGGAGGCAACCCAATTTTTATTTATCTAACTATATTTTTCTTAGTTATATGTCTTTATAGGTTCATGATCATGTGGGGGTCACAAAATAAATATAAAAATTGAAAACGGAATCAAAAACAGTAGAAGAAAAATCACACCCTGGAGGAAGCATCTGCCTGGCGTTCAACGCCAGAACAGAGCATGGTTCTGGCGCTGAACGCCCAAAATGGGCAGCATCCTGGCGCTGAACGCCCAGAACAAGCATGGTTCTGGCGTTCAACGCCAGAAATGGCAACAAATGGGCGTTGAACGCCCAAAATGGGCACCAACTTGGCGCTGAACGCCCAGAGTTGTGTGCAAGGGCATTTTACATGCCTAAATTGGTGTAGGGATGTAAATGCCTTGACACCTCAGGATCTGTGGACCTCACAGGATCATCTCAGGATCTGTGAACCCCACAGGATCCCCACCTTCCTTCCTCATAATCCTAGTTTTTTTGCCACATCTTCTTCTTCATCTATTCCTTCTTCTTTTGCTCGAGGGCGAGCAACATTCTAAGTTTGGTGTGGTAAAACAATTATGTAAAGGATCTATAGCTCAGTGGTAGAACATGTGGCTGCAAATCAAGAGATCCCTGAGATACCTCAGGGGATGCACTTCCCTCCACATAATTATTGGAAGCAACTGAGGATAGAAATACCAAAAATCACTAGGAATCAAGCCACAAAGGCAAGGAAGAGACATAGAAGAGCTCAAAAACATCATTGAAACGCCATCATCACTAAGGTGGATTCATTCCTTGCTCTTATTTCTTTTGTTTTTTTCGTTTTCTATGTTATGGTGCTTATCTATATTTGTGTCTTCATTACATGATCATTAGTAGTTAGTAACTATGTCTTAAAGATATGAATGTCCTATGAATCCATCACCTCTCTTAAATGAAAAATGTTTTAATTCAAAAGAACAAGAAGTACATGAGTTTTGAATTTATCCTTGAACTTAGCTTAATTATATTGATGTGGTGGCAATGCTTCTTGTTTTCTGAATGTATGCTTGAACAGTGCATATGTCTTTTGAAGTTGTTGTTTAAGAATGTTAAATATGTTGGCTCTTGAAAGAATGATGACTAGGAGACATGTTATTTGATAATCTAAAAAACCATAAAAATGATTCTTGAAGCAAGAAAAAGCAGCAAAGAACAAAGCTTGCAGAAAAAAAAAATAGGCGAATAAAAAAATATAGAAAGAAAAAGCAAGCAGAAAAAGCCAAAGCTCTTAAAACCAAGAGGCAAGAGCAAAAAGCCAATAACCCTTAAAACCAAAAGGCAAGGGCAAATAAAAAGGATCCCAAGGCTTTGAGCATCAGTAGATAGGAGGGCCTAAAGGAATAAAATCCTGGTCTAAGCGGCTAAACCAAGCTGTCCCTAACCATGTGCTTGTGGCGTGTAGGTGTCAAGTGAAAACTTGAGACTGAGCGGTTAAAGTCAAGGTCCAAAGCAAAAACAAAGACTGTGCTTAAGAACCCTGGACACCTCTAATTGGGGACTTTAGCAAAGCTGGGTCACAATCTGAAAAGGTTCACCCAATTATGTGTCTGTGGCATTTATGTATCCGGTGGTAATACTGGAAAACAAAGTGCTTAGGGCCACGGCCAAGACTCATAAAACAGCTGTGTTCAAGAATCATCATACTGAACTAGGAGAATCAATAACACTATCTGAACTCTGAGTTCCTATAGATGCCAATCATTCTGAACCTCAATGGATAGAGTGAGATGCCAAAACTATTCAAGAGGCAAAAAGCTACAAGTCCTGCTCATCTGATTGGAGCTATGTTTCATTGATAGTTTGGAATTTATAGTATATTCTATTCTTTTTTTTATCCTATTTTGATTTTCAGTTGCTTGGGGACAAGCAACAATTTAAGTTTGGTGTTGTGATGAGCGGATAATTTATACGCTTTTTGGCATTGTTTTTAGTATATTTTTAGTAGAATCTAGTTACTTTTAGGGATGTTTTTAATAGATTTTATGTTAAATTCACATTTCTGGACTTTACTATGAGTTTGTGTGTTTTTCTGTGATTTCAGGTATTTTCTGGCTGAAATTGAGGGACTTGAGCAAAAATCAGATTCAGAGGTTGAAGAAGGACTGCTGATGCTGTTGGATTCTGACCTCCCTGCACTCAAAGTGGATTTTCTGGAGCTACGGAATTCGAAATGGCGCGCTTCCAATTGCGTTGGAAAGTAGACATCCAGGGCTTTTCAGAAATGTATAATAGTCTATACTTTGACCAAGAATAAATGACGTAAACTGGCGTTCAACACCAGCTTTCTGCCCAAATCTGGCGTCCAGCGCCAGAAAAGGAGCCAAAACCAGAGTTGAACGCCCAAACTGGCACAAAAACTGGCGTTCAACTCCAAGAAGGACCTCTACACGTACAACACTCAAGCCCAGCCCAAGCACACATCAAGTGGGCCCCGGAAGTGGATTTATGCATCAATTACTTACTCATGTAAACCCTAGTAGCTAGTTTATTATAAATAGGACCTTTTACTATTGTATTAGGCATCTTTTGATCATCTTAGGATCTTAGGATCATCTTTGAACGTATTGTTCTTAGACTTTGGGTGCTGGCCATCTCGGCCATGCCTGGACCTTCACTTATGTATTTTTAACGGTAGAGTTTCTACACTCCATAGATTAAGGTATGGAGCTCTGCTGTTCCTCAAAGATTAATGCAAAGTACTACTGTTTTCTATTCAATTCATCTTATTTCGCTTCTAAGATATCCATTCGCACCCAAGAATGTGATGAAGGTGATGATTATGTGTGACGCTCATCACCATTCTCCCCTATGAACACGTGCCTGACAAACACTTTCGTTCTACATGAAATAAGCTAAAATGAATATCTCTTAGATCTCCTAACCAGAATCTTCATGGCGTAAGCTAGAATGATGGCGGCATTCAAGAGAATCCGGAAAGTCTAAACCTTGTCTGTGGTATTCCGAGTAGGATTCAATGATTGGATGACTGTGACGAGCTCCTAACTCGCGATTGCAGGGCGTTAGTGACAGACGCAAAAGGATAGTAAATCCTATTCCAGCATGATCGAGAACCAACAGATGAATAGCCGTGCTGTGACAGGGTGCGTGAGCATATTATTCACTGAGAGGATAAGATGAAGCCATTGGCAAGGGTGATGCCTCCAGACGATTAGCCGTGCCGTGACAGGGCATTGGATCATTTTCCCAAGAGATGACCAAAAGTAGCCGTTGACAATGGTGATGTATCACATAAAGCCAGCCATGGAAAGGAGTAAGACTGATTGGATGAAGATAGCAGGAAAGCAGAGGTTCAGAGGAACGAAAAGCATCTCCATTCGCTTATCTGAAATTCCTACCAATGATTTACATAAGTACCTCTATCCCTATTCTATTATTTATCATTCGAAAACACCATTATCAATTTATATCTGCCTAACTGAGATTTGCAAGGTGACCATAGCTTGCTTCATACCGACAATCTCTGTGGGATTCGACCCTTACTCACGTAAGGTATTACTTGGACGACCCAGTGCACTTGCTGGTTAGTTGTATCGAAGTTGTGACAAATTATGAATGTGTAATCACGATTACGCGTACCAAGTTGCTCACGTTGCCAGGGATTGTTTGAGCCTGGACATCACAATTTCGTGCACCAAGTTTTCTGTCCCTTTTCTGTGTCTTATCTCTATATCAAGCTCTTGTAGGAGCAACACCCACCTTATGAGCCTAGATTTTGAATCCTGCTTTGTGAGTAGATATTTAAGAGCAGCATGGTCTGTGTACACAATCACCTTTGATCCTACTAAATAGGATCTGAACTTGTCAATGTCATAAACCACTGCAAGCAATTCCTTTTCTGTGGTTGTGTAATTCTTCTGTGCATCATTTAGAACACGGCTGGCATAGTAGATGACATACAAAAGTTTGTCATGCCTCTGTCCCAATACTGCACCAATGACATGGTCACTGGCATCACACATCAGTTCGAATGGTAATGTCCAGTTTAGTGCAGAAATGACTGGTGCTGTGACCAGCTTAGCTTTCAGAGTCTCAAACGCCTGTAGACACTCTGTGTCAAATATAAATGGCGTGTCAGCAGCTAGCAGATTACTTAGAGGTTTTGCGATTTTTGAAAAATCCTTTATAAACCTCCTATAGAATCCTACATGCCTCAGAAAGCTTCTGATTGCCTTAACATTGGCAGGTGGTGGTAATTTTTCAATTATCTCTACCTTAGTTTGATCCACATCTATTCCTTTATTCGAAATCTTGTGCCCAAGGACGATCCCTTCAATCACCATAAAGTGAAATTTTTCCCAGTTTAAAACCAGGTTAGTCTCTTGACACCTTTTCAGAACAAGTGTCAGGTGACCAAGACAGGAGCTGAATGAGTCTCCATATACTGAGAAGTCATTCATGAAGACTTCCAAAAATTTTTCCACCATATCAGAGAAAGTAGAGAGCATGCATCTCTGAAAGTTGCAGGTGCATTACACAGCCCAAATGGCATCTTTCTGTAGGCAAATACTCCAGATGGACATGTGAATGATGTTTTCTCTTGATCCTGGGGATCTACTGCAATTTGGATGTAACCTGAATAGCCATCCAAAAAGTAGTAATAATTATGACCTGCTAGTCTTTCTAGCATCTGGTCTATGAATGGTAAAGGAAAATGATCATTTCTGGTGGCTGTATTGAGTCTTCTGTAGTCAATACACATGTGCCACCTGATGAAGATATTTTTGATGGTTTAGAATTTTCTCAAATGAATGAATTCTCATTGTAAAGTATAGTTTCTAAACCAATCAATAATCCTTTCATACAAAAATATAGGTTGTCACAAGAGCAAACCCCAAATAAGAAATAACCGGAGTATTTGGACTCTGGATCGTCTCACAAGGAATTACAATGAAGTGTATGATTATTGGCTATGAAGGACCAAGGGGGTTTTTGGTTGATAAGAGGGGCAAGAATTTAAATGGCAAGGAAAGTAAATCAAGCAAGTAATTAAAGAAAGCAATTAATAAAGAGAGACATTCATGGTAAGAATTGAGATCATAGGCTCTCTATCCTAGTCATACATTGATTAATTCATCTCATTTAGTCAACTCCAACAAAAGGAAGAAGGTATCATGTCATCTTCACATAGGGAGAATGTCAAACAAGACTAAATAATCATGTCACAAATATAAACAATAATTTATCATATTACGTCATCTCCAACGTTGGAAGAAGGTATCATATTATCTTCCATGAGAGAAAGTCTAATAAGACTAGCTAATCTCAATCCAAAAGTCCTAATCAACTTACTAATTAAATTAGCAAAAGATTAGCGTCAATGGAAACAATATTAGCTAACAACTCTAGATCACCAACATGAGTTGGGTTTTCATGACTCAAGATTGCCTAATTACTCTTTCCAAGCCAAGAATGCTCAAAATCTACTCTAAAGCCCAACCAAGCATTTTGTCAAAGACTTGGTGGGTACAAATGGAAGGCATGGTAAAAATACAAGAATAATAAAATCTAACAACTACCAATTGCAAAGAAAGTAAATCAACAACTTAATTCATCAATGAAATAAACATCAACATTAAATTGCATTAAATGTAAACTAAATCCAACATGAGTTCATCATCACAAAAGAGTGCAAAATGAGAAATTAACATGACAATTAAGAAAATCAAGATGTAGAAAAGAGAGATTATAGAAGAAACAAGATGAGATCAAGGAATTAAACATAGGTCTATGGCAATTTAACCTAATCCTAACCTAATTCTAGAGAGAAGAGGGAGCTTCTCTCTCTAGAAACTACTCTACATGATGCTAACACTTCAAACAATTGCTCTCCCTTTGCCCAAGCTTGAATTCTGCATGAAATAGCATTAGAAATGAGTTGGGTTGGGCCCAAAGTGCTTCAAAAATCGCTGGGTGCGAATTCACTTTAGTGGGCCATGGCAGCATCGGCGCGCACACATACATGGCACGTGCGTGCCCTTGAACGCGAAGTAACATATATCATTTTGAAGCCCCGGATGTTAGCTTTCCAACGCAACTAGAACCGCCTCATTTGGACCTCTGTAGCTCAAGTTATGGTCGATTGAGTGCGAAGAGGTCGGACTTGACAGCTTTACGGTTCCTTCATTTCTTCATGAGTTCTCCCACTTTGCATGCTTTTCTCCTCACTTCTTCCATCCAATACTTGCCCTATGAACCTGAAATAACTCAACAAATATATCAAGGCATCGAATAGAATTAAAGTGAATTAAAATTACCAATTTTAGGGCCTAAAAAGCATGTTTTCACATTTAAGCACAATTCAAGGGAGAGTTACAAAAGCATGCTATTTTATTGAATAAATGTGAGAAAAGGTGATAAAATCCCCCAAAATAAGTATAAAATAAATCATGAAATCAGGGTTTATCACCATCCTATAACTGTTCTTGTAGGAACCAGTTCATTCTTTTCATTATGAACTACTGTCATGACTCCCTTCTTAGGGACGACTTGGACAGGGCTCACCCAAGGGCTATTAGAAATAGGATAAATAATCCCAACCTCTAGTAGTTTAGTGACCTCTTTCTGCACCACTTCCTTCATGGCTAGATTCAGCCGCCTTTGTGGTTGAACAACTGGCTTAGCATTATCCTCCAAGAGGATCTTGTGCATGCATCTGGCTGGGCTAATGCCCTTAAGATCACTTATGGACCACCCAAGAGCTATCTTGTGTGTCCTTAGCACTTGAATTAGTGCTTCCTCTTCTTGTGGCTTCAAGGTAGAGCTTATGATCACAGGAAAAGTGTTGTCTTCTCCCAGAAATGTATATTTCAGTGATGGTGGTAGTGGTTTGAGCTCGGGTTTGGGAGGCTTTTCCTCCTCCTGAGGCATTTTCAGAGGTTCTTCTGTTTCCTCTGATTCCTCTTGATCAGGCTGAACATCTTTAAAGATGTCCTCTAGCTCTGATTCGAGACTCTCAGTCATATTTACTTCCTCTACCAAAGAGTCAATAATACCAACTCTCATGCAGTTCTTCGGTGTGTCTGGATGCTGCATAGCTTTGACAGCATTCAACTTAAACTCATCTTTATTGACTTTCAGGGTTACTTCCCCTTTTTGAACATCAATGAGAGTTCGTCCAGTTGCTAGGAAAGGTCTTCCTAGAAAGAGAGTTGCACTCTTGTGCTCCTCTATTTCCAGCACTACAAAGTCAGTGGGAAAGGCAAATGGCCCAACCTTGACAATCATGTCTTCAATTATACCTGATGGGTATTTTATGGAGCCATCAGCAAGTTAAAGACAAATCCGGGTTGGTTTGATCTCTTCATTCAAACCAAGCTTTCTGATAGTGGATGCAGGGATTAGGTTGATACTTGCCCCAAGATCACATAGAGCTGTCTTGGTGCAAATTCCCTCTAATGTGCATGGTATCATAAAGCTTTCGGGATCCTTAAGCTTCTCTGGTAAGCTTTTCAGAATGACAGCACTGCATTCCTCAGTGAGAAAAACTTTTTTATTTTCTCTCCAATCCTTCTTATGGCTTAAGATTTCTTTCATGAACTTAGCATAAGAGGGTATTTGCTCAAGTGCTTCTGCAAACGGAATCTTTATTTCAAGAGTCCTGAGATAGTATGCAAAGCAGGCAAATTGTTTATTCTATTCCGCTTGGCAGAGTTTCTGAGGATAAGGTATTTTGGCTTTATATTCTTCAACCTGGTTGCTGCAGGTTTATTTCCTACAGAAGTAGGCTGAGAAGCCTTCTTGAGGGAGTTATTATCAGCACTTGCAGGTGTCTGATCCCTCACTGGCGTTTGAACGCCAGGATTGGGTGCTGGATTGGCATTTAACGCCAAATTCCTACCCTGTTCTGGCATCTGAATGCCAGAATTGAACATGGAATTGGCATTTGACGCCAACTTTTCACCCTTTTCTGGCATTTGAACGCCAGAACTGGGCGTCCACTAGGCGTTTAACGCCAGTTTGTCACCTTTTTCTAGCGTTTGAACGCCAGAATTATTCCTCTCTGGGCTCTTAGTATCCTCAGAAGGATTTTGGGTAGCATTCTGCTCATCCTCTGTCAGTTGTTCTTTCCTTGGCTTTCTGCTGCTTTGAGTTAATGTATTTAATATTTTTCCACTCCTTAATTGAATAGCTTGACACTCCTCTGTTATCTGTTTTGATAACTGCTATTTTGTCTGATTAAATTGGGATTTCATATCCTTGTTAGCAATTTTGGTTTCTTGTAGCATCTCCTTAACTTCTGCTAACTGCCTTGTTATAGAAGATAGTTGCTGATTGAGATCAGCAACTTGTCCTTGAGGACTAAAGTCAGTTGATACTGTCTTGGCTTCTTCTTTCATGGAGGACTCATTACTTATGTACAGATGCTGATTTCTAGCAACTATATCGATAAGCTCTTGAGCCTCTTCAATAGTCTTTCTCATGTGTATAGATCCACCAGCTGAGTGGTCTAGAGATATCTGAGCTTTTTCTGTAAGCCCGTAGTAGAAGATGTCTAACTGCACCCACTCTGAAAATATTTCAGAGGGGCATTTCCTTAGCATCCCTCTGTACCTCTCCTAGGCGTTATAAAGGGATTCATCATCCTCTTGTTTAAAACCTTGGATGTCCAGCCTTAGCTGTGCCATCTTTTTTGGAGGGAAATATTGATTCAGGAATTTGAAAAATAGATAAAAAGGAAATTGAAAATTAAAATAAGTAATTAATTTAAAAGATTTGAAAAAGGTATGATTTTAAAATTTGAGATTGGAAAAGATAAGATAAGATTTTGAAAAAGATATGATTTTAAAAATTTTGACCAAATCAACCTAATGAGTTCGAAAATTATGAGCAATTAAAGGAAAGGATATTTTTTTTTATTTTTGAATTTTATGAAGAAAGAGAAGAACACACAAAAGACACAAGACTTAAAATTTTTAAATCTAATGCTCCTTGTTTTTTGAAAATTTTGGAGGGAAAACACCAAGGAACACCAAACATAAAAATTTTAAGATCAAAATATAAAGAAGACTCAAGAACACCTTGAAGACTCACAAGAACAACAAGAATAAAATTCAAAGACTCAAGAACATAAAGAGAACACCAAACTTAAAACTTTTAGAAAACTAAAAATAAATTTTCAAAAATTAAAGAAAAATAACAAGAGAACACCAAACTTAAAAGTTTGACACAAGATTTAATCAAAGAAAGATTATTTTTGAAAAAGTTTTAAAAGGATGATACCCAATTACCAAGAACATAAGCACAACGCTCTAGCCAACTGAGCTATAAATTTAACGTGTTTTAAAAAAAGGTATTTAATGTATATAACATTTTTTTAATACTGATAATTTGAAAACAAACAAGAAAAATAAGAAAAGACATAGAATAGGAAAAACTAAAGATCAAACAAGAAAAATAGCAAGAACAACTTGAAGATCAAGAAAGAACAATGAACACAAATTTTGAAAATTTCAAGGAAAATAAAAATATGCAATTGACACCAAACTTAAAATATGAATTTAAACTCAAACAGAAGACTCAAAGAAAAATAAAAAATTAATAAAGAAAAATAGTATTTTTGAAAGGAAAATAGCAGATGCAATTCTAGTGACTCTAAACCAACAAAAATAAACTATTCCTAATCTAAGCAAAAAAATAAACCATCATTTGTCCAAACTTGAACAATCCCCAGCAATGACGCCAAAATCTTGGTGCACGAAATCAGCAAGTGCACTGGGTCGTCTAAGTAATACCTTACGTGAGTAAGGGTCGATCCCACGGAGATTGTCGGCTTGAAGTAAACTATGGTTATCTGGTAACTCTTAGTCAGGATATCAATAATTCTCAGATTTAATTGTAAAAAGTAAAAGAACATGAAACACATACTTGTTATGCAGTAATGGAGAACAGGTTAAGGTTTTGGAGATGCTCTGTCATCTGAATCTCTGCTTTCCTACTGTCTTCTTCTTCACGCACGTTAGTCTCCTTCCATGGAAAGCTGTATGTTGGTGGATCACCGTTGTCAATGGCTACCATCCGTTCTCTCAGTGAAAATGGTCCAAATGCGCTGTCACCGCAGGGCTAATCATCTGTCGGTTCTCGCTCATGTTGGAATAGGATCCATTGATCCTTTTGCGTCTGTCACTATGCCCAGCATTCGTGAGTTTGAAGCTCGTCATAGTCATCCCTTCCCAGATCCTACTCGGAATACCATAGATAAGGTTTAGACTTTTTGGATCTCAGGAATGACCGCCAATAATTCTAGCCTATACCACGAGGTTCCAATCTTAGATTAGAAACCCAAGAGATACACATTTTAGCTATTGCAGATAGAACGGAGGTGGTTGTCAGGAACGCGTTCATAGGTGAGAATGATGATGAGTGTCACAGATTATCACATTCATCAGGTTGAAGTGCGAATGAATATCTTAGAATGGAAACAAGCGTGATTGAATGGAAAATAGTGGTAATTACATTAATTCATCAAAACACAGCAGAGCTCCTCACCCCCAACCATGGGGTTTAGAGACTCATGCCGTAGAAGATACAATATGAAACGTGTAAAGTATGATGATCCCAAAAATAGATCTCTAAAAGTAGTTTTTATACTAAGCTAGTGACCTAGGTTTACAGAAATTGAGTAAACTAAGGTAGATAGTGCAGAAATCCACTTCCGGGGCCCACTTGGTGTGTGTTTGGGCTGAGCATTGAATCTTCCATGTGTAGAGACTTTATTTGGAGTTAAACGCCAGGTTGTAGCATGTTTCTGGCGTTTAACTCTGGTTTGCAACCTGTTTCTGGCGTTTAACGCCAGAATAGGGTAAGGACTTGACGTTAAACGCCAATTTTCGTCATCATAACTTGGGCAAAGTATGGACTATTATATATTGCTGGAAAGCCCTGGATGTCTATTTTCCAACGCAATTAAGAGCGCGCCAATTAGGCTTATGTAGCTCCAAAAAATCCATTTCGAGTGCAGGGAGGTCAGAATCCAACAGCATCTGTAGTCCTTTTTCAGCCTCTAAATCAGATTTTTGCTCAGGTCCCTCAATTTCAGCCAAAAAATACCTGAAATTACAGAAAAACACACAAAATCATAGTAAAGTCCAGAAATGTGATTTTTATTAAAAAACTATTAAAAATATAATAAAAACTAACTAAAACATACTAAAAACTACCTAAAAATAATGTTAAAAAGCGTATAAATTATCCGCTCATCACAAACAACTCGGGCAAATAAGGAAACAACTTGGACAATAACATATGAACATCAAGAGTCAGATATGGCAGTAAAAGGGAATCCCCAGGACTCACACTACAGTCCAGGGGCACCCTTTGGAGGCAGTAATAAGGCAAGAACCCAAAAAGAAGGAAATCGACGGTCTATGCCCTAACATCTCTCAATAAAGAAAACACAATCATTCTCTGGCAACGACATTCCACACAAAACAGCAAGAAAGTTATCATCACCAACAAAAAACATCAAAGTTACAAACTTTCCTACTAACAGTTTATCATCAAAGCTACAAAAAGTTTTCAAAGCTATAACCTCAATCTACCAAATCCATAAAATCCAAGACTTTGATCAGGGGGATACAACCATGAAAAGAGACAGAAATTGTGACAAACAATAAAACCCTAAGAAAGCAAAAAATAACCAGGC
Organism: Arachis ipaensis; assembly: GCF_059453495.1. Lineage (NCBI taxonomy): Eukaryota > Viridiplantae > Streptophyta > Magnoliopsida > Fabales > Fabaceae > Arachis > Arachis ipaensis. The sequence goes on from NC_142436.1 coordinate 73,931,939, forward strand.
GCACGTCACAGCAAAAGAGTGCAGGGATCACCACAAAGATGCAAGCTTTTCCAGAAAGTTGTGAAAACAAAATGTTGAAAAGAAAGGCACAATCTTTTTTCGAATGGGTCAAGATTCTCAGAGACAAAATCAGTAAAAATGACATGCAACAGTGGAGACATACAAGAAAGGTGACTAATGAAAACATGAAAGGGAAAGAAATACCAACCTATAGAGAAAGAAGAAGCAAAGCGTGACGGAAGGATCAGGAAGAAACAGCGACGAATCCACACCAACAAATTGCTTTCGAAGCAAGGGTGGAGGAATAAAGCACTGCATCAAGCAAAAGCGAAAAGAAAGGAGAGGAGAAACTGAAAGATGAGGTGTAAAAATTCAAAATGAAATGGAAAAGAGGGAAAGAAGGGAACGGCAAAAAAGGAGTTAATGAGCATTTAACCCCCGCACATTCCCAAGAAAGCGCAACGCGCGCTGCAATTAAAGAGAAAAAAGAAAGAAAAACGCTCCGCATTCAAGTCCCAGCAGGAGTCATACTGGAGAGCGACACAAGGTGAAATGCTCGAGCTTGATTTCCTCAAAAGGATCGAAGTCTAAAGGACATGACCTTAAGGGAAAAGTCGAGCTCAAGCTGGAGCACTATTCATACCCTTGGTCGAGCTATCTGACACAGGCTGATTGAAGACAAAGCGACCGACCTCTTTAGGTTAGGTCCCTTGACCTCTTCTTTAAAGAGTTCGGTCAAATCGCTACAAGAAGCCCAAGCAGGCCCAAACAAAGGGACATAGGCCAAATCTAAAGGCAGCTAAAGCCTATAAAGATAAAGGCAGTTCCCCTTAGAGATAAGATAACTTCACTTAAAGATAAGATAAGATAACTAACTTATCTTATCTAGAAAGGTTAGCCCACACTACTATAAATATACTGGAGCATCCAGGTATAACTCATACTCTGATTCTTCACAAAATACCTGCTTAAAGCCCATGCTAACTTAAGCATCGGAGTCTCTTGTAGGTACCACCACCCTCCGGTGACGAAGCATCAGCAACACCAACAAGCCCAGCAAGTCAGACACGACAGCTCCGGTCACCATCGCAGATCTCATCCGAGATCGACCTTCTGTTTCAGGTAACCCTCATAACACTTTCCTTAATGTGTCGTAAAAAGGAAGAGATTTGATGGCTGAGCCGGCTAGAAACCTGGACAGGGCTGCAAGTCTTCTGTTGAGCTGTTGTACTTCTTTGACGTAAGTCGGGCTTTTCATGTCGAGTATAGGCTGACATTTATCTGGGTTTGCCTCGATTCCTCTTTGCGTGAGCATGAAGCCTGAGAATTTGCCATCTTCTACCACAAAGGTGCATTTTACGAGATTATGTCGTATTCCATGCTTTCTGATGTTGTCGAACACTTTGGTTAGGTCAGGCAACAAGGATTCCTCACTTTGTGTTTTTACCAGCATATCGTCTACATAAACCTCCATTAATATCCCAATGTGGTCTCCAAAGACTTTGTTCATCAATCTTTGATAGGTAGCTCCTGCGTTTTTAAGCCCGAATGGCATGACGATATAGCAGTAATTTACTTTTGGGGTTAGGAACGAGGTCTTTTCCTGATCGGGTGGATACATCAGGATTTGATTATATCCTGAATAAGCATCCATGAAGGAGAGGTACTTGTATCCGGAAGAGGCATCCACTAGAATGTTTATATCTGGGAGTGGGTAGGGATCTTTTGGGCAGGCTTTATTGAGATCGGTGTAGTCAGTACACATCCGCCACTTCCCATTTGACTTTTTTACCAAGACAACGTTGGCTAGCCATAGTGGGTATGTTAACTCCCTTATGAACCCTGCCTCTAGTAAGGCTTTTACTTGTTCTTCCACAGCTTGGGATTTTTCTGGTCGGAGCTTCCTACGCTTTTGCTGTACTGGTCGAGACCCTGGATATACCGCTAGTTTGTGACACATTAGCTTGGGATCTATGCCTGGCATATCTGCGGCCTTCCATGCAAAGAGGTCGGCATTATCCTTTAGGAGCTGTATCAGAGGCTCCTTTAAGCCTCCCTTTAAGGTTGCCCATATGTTTGTTGTCTTATCTCGGGCATTGCCGATTTGGACTTCTTCAGTCTCGCCTTCCGGCTGTGGACGAAGTCACCTTGCGAGCTCGGACTCCCCTGAGCTCAATAGTGTTGACTTCCTCTCTTTTGGGATTGCCTTTAAGGTTTAGACTTTCATTGTAACAGCGTCGTGTGATTTTTGGTCTCCCTTTATCGTGGCGATCCCCTCTAGAGTTGGAAATTTCATGCAGAGATGTGGAGTCGAGACCACTGCGGCGAGCTGGTTCAGCGTTGTCTGACCTATTAGGGAATTGTAAGCTGAGCTCACATCGACTACGATGTAGTCTATGTTGAGTGTCCTTGACCGGATTCCTTTTCTAAAGGTTGTGTGTAATGAGATATATCCAAGTGGTTGAATTGGAGTGTCTTCTTGTCCGAACAAGCTATTCGGATATGCTCTGAGCTCTTTATCTTGCAAACCGAGTTTGTCGAAGGTAAATTTGAACAAGATATCTGCGAATCTTCCTTGGTCTACCGACGTTCTATGGAGATTAGTGTTGGCTAGTATGATGGTAATGACCATGGGATCATCATGTCCCGGGATAATGTCTGTTGCATCTTCTTGGGTGAAGGTAATGGTGGAGAGGTCAGATGACCTCTCTTCTTCCCCAACATGATATATCTCTTTAAGGTGTCTTTTGCGAGATGATTTAGAGATCTATCCTCCTGTGAATCCTCCATTTATCATATGAACATGTCTCTCAGGAGGGTGAGGTGGTTGTTCAGCTTGTCTGACCTCTTCATCCCTTTTTCTTTTTCTCGGTTCATCTACTTCGTTGGCTAAGAACCGATCTAGTCGCCCTTCTCTTGCCAATTTCTCTATGACATTCTTTAGGTCGAAGCATTCGTTAGTAGGATGTCCATAGATTCGGTGGTATTCGCAGTACTCTATCCAGCTTCCCCCTCCTATTTTGCTTTTAATTAGGCGAGGTGGTGGGATCTTCTCAGTGTTGCATATTTCTGAATAAACATCCACAAGAGACACCCGGAGAGGGGTGTAATTGTGGTATTTTCTAGGCTTCTCACCAGGATGATCTTCTTTTTTCTTGGACTCTTTATCCTTGTCCCTAGATGGGTAGGAGAATCCAGGTTTTGAGGTCTCTCCTAGTCGTGAGTTCTCCTCCATGATAATGTATTTCTCTGCCCGTTCCTGTACCTCGTTTAAAGATGTGGGATGCTTTTTTGATATGGAGTGGATAAAAGGTCCTTCTCGCAGGCCATTGATGAGACCCATGATGGCTGCTTCTGTTGTTAAACTTTGTATGTCCAGACACGCTTTGTTGAATCTTTCCATGTAGTTGCGAAGACTCTCCCAATATCCCTGCTTGATCCCTAATAGGCTTGGGGCGTTGTAAGCTGAGCTCACATCGACTACAATGTAGTCTATGTTGAGTGTCCTTGACCGGATTCCTTTTCCAAAGGTTGTGTGTAATGAGATATATCCAAGTGGCTGAATTGGAGTGTCTCCTAGTCCAAACAAGCTATTCGGATATGCTCTGAGCTCTTTATCTTGCAAACCTAGTTTGTCGAAGCCAGATTAGAACAAGATATCTGCGGAGCTTCCTTGGTCTACCGACATTCTATGGAGATTAGCGTTGGCCAGTATGATGGTAATGACCATGGGATCATAATGTCCCGGGATAATGTCTGTTGTATCTTCATGGGTGAAGGTAATAGTAGGGAGGTCGGATGACCTCTCCCCTTCCTCAACATGATATATCTCTTTAAGGTGTCTTTTACGAGATGATTTAGAGATCCCTCCTCCTACGAATCCTCTATTTATCATATGAACATGTCTCTCAGGAGTGTGAGGTGGTCGTTCAGCTTGTCTGACCTCTTCATCCCTTCTTCTTTTTCTTAGTTCATTTGCTTTGTTGGCTAAGTACCGATCTAGTCGCCCTTCTCTTTCCAATTTCTCTATGACATTCTTTAGGTCAAAGCACTCGTTAGTAGGATGTCCGTAGATTCGGTGGTATTCGCAGTACTCTGTCTGACTTCCCCCCTCCTTTTTTGCTTTTAATTGGGCGAGGTGGTGGGATCTTCTCAGTGTTGCATATTTCTCGATAAACATCCACAAGAGACACCCAGAGAGGGGTGTAATTGTGGTATTTTCTAGGCTTCTCACCGGGTTGATCTTCTTTTTTCTTGGACTCTTTATCCTTATCCCAAGATGGGTAGGAGAATCCAGGTTTTGAGGTCTCTCCTAGTCGTGAGTTCTCCTCCATGTTAATGTATTTCTCTACCCATTCCTGTACCTCATTTAAAGATGTGGGATGCTTTTTTGATATGGAGTGGCAAAAGGTCCTTCTCACAGGCCATTGATGAAACCCATGATGGCTGCTTCTGTTGAATCTTTCCATGTACTTGTGAAGACTCTCTCGATCTCCCTGCTTGATCCATAATAGGCTTGGGGCGTGTTTGGCTTTGTCCTTCTGGATGGAAAATTCGGCAAGAAATTTTTTAGCTAAGTCGTCAAAACTTGTGATGGATCTAGGAGGCAAACTGTCGAACCACTTAATTGTTGTTTTTGTTAGGGTAGTCGGGAAAGCTTTTCATCGAATAGCGTCCAAAGCGTCAGTGAGATACATTCTGCTTCTGAAATTGCTGAGATGATGGCTTGGATCGGAGGTACCGTCGTATGGGGTCATGTCGGGAGCTTTAAATCTTTTGGGACTTTAGCTTTCATGATCTCTTTGGTGAAGGGATCTTGGTTCTTGTGGGAGCTATCATTGTGAATGGACTGAACTATTTTAGCTTTGAGATCAGCCTCGAGCTTTAGGAGCTTGTCTTCTAGCTCTCGGCATCGTCTAGTTTCTCTCTGGAGGTCTCTCTCGGCTTTGCGCTGGTGTTCGGCTTCCTGTTCAAGCTGTTTGAAACGATCCTGCTGTTCTCGGAGGACATCTAAAATTTCTGTATTTGGAGAATGCTTGTCCCCGTTCTGTTGAGGTGTATCCTTTGGTGTGATGTCCGCGTTCTTATGCGGTGTTCTTTCTTCCAAACCGGAGTTGTGATCGTTGTCAAGGTTGTCCGCGATGATGGTGGAATGACTTCTAGGTTCCCCGGCAACGGCGCCAATATTCCAAGGGTTACCTGAAACTGAAGGTCGATCTCGGATGAGATCTGCGAAGGTGGCTGGAGCTGTCGTGTCCGACTTGCTAGGCTTGGTGGTGTTGCTGATCTTTCGTCACCAGAGGGTGGTGGTACCTGCAAGAGACTCCGATGCTTAAGTTAGCATGGGATTTAAGCAGGTATTTTGTTTAGAATCAGAGTATGAGTTATACCTGGGTGCTCTAGTGTATTTATAGTAGTGTGGGCTGACCTTTCTAGAAAAGATAAGTTAGTTATCTTATCTTATCTTTAAGTGAAGTCATCTTATCTCTAAGGGGGACCTCCTTTATCGTTCTAGGCTTTAGCTGCCTTTAGATTTGGGCTACGTCCCTTTGTTTGGGCCTGCTTGGGCTTCTTGTATCGATTTGACCGAACTCTTTAAAGAAGAGGTCGGTCACTTTGTCTCAATCAGTCTGGGTCGGATAGCTCGATCCAGGGTATGAACACATATTATGGAAATTCATCAAAATGAATCATACATATAAGAGACCTTACTAATTTTCTTTCTAATTTTCACTTACTAATTCTATGCAAAACATTGCATGCATTAGCAAATGCCTTGACCACCTATATATAGTTTTCTAGAAATATTGATATGAAAAGCAAATAAATTGCCAATTGTTGAAGTTGTCATCTTGGACAACTGTATCAAGTTGTATGACAAGTTGATAAATATAAACTTAATCTTATCAACATGTATAACTTGTTTTCAACACATGATTAGCCAGACTAGGTAACAACTCATTTTTTAAATAATGTCGAAAATCAACTAAGCTAGCTTATCCAATTTCGACCTTTGTCAAAAATTATCACTAGATATTTTAGACTTCCATATGCTATGTATATGTATCATCTTCAAGTTGATCAAGTTGTAGCATCAAACTTAGACTCTAGTCAAAGTTCTATAATGTTCTTTAGTTTTCTTCAAACTTCAACTTGCTCCACTTATAACCTCTAGCCATTTTTGTTGACTTCAAACCAAAAAGAACAATTTTGCTTCTTTTTTAAATAATTAGAAGCACAAGCATCATAAATTATGGTATTTATAAATGTACAATATATATTTGCAATAATAAAGTTTGAATCTATTTGTTTAACAAATATTCTAAACAAATAAGCTTTTTCTTAACTAGGTTCAATCATGTCAAATTTACGTATGCACTTCTTACATTCTCATTCTCATTCTCATTGATGTTGTTGTTGTTGTTGTTATTGTTCATATTAGTTTATTCTTACAATGTAGTCTATGTTGAGTGTCCTTGACCGGATTCCTTTTCCAAAGGTTGTGTGTAATGAGATATATCCAAGTGGCTGAATTGGAGTGTCTCCTAGTCCGAACAAGCTATTCGGATATGCTCTGAGCTCTTTATCTTGCAAACCTAGTTTGTCGAAGCCAGATTAGAACAAGATATCTGCGGAGCTTCCTTGGTCTACCGACATTCTATGGAGATTAGCGTTGGCCAGTATGATGGTAATGACCATGGGATCGTAATGTCCCGGGATAATGTCTGTTGTATCTTCATGGGTGAAGGTAATAGTAGGGAGGTCGGATGACCTCTCCCCTTCCTCAACATGATATATCTCTTTAAGGTGTCTTTTACGAGATGATTTAGAGATCCCTCCTCCTACGAATCCTCTATTTATCATATGAACATGTCTCTCAGGAGTGTGAGGTGGTCGTTCAGCTTGTCTGACCTCTTCATCCCTTCTTCTTTTTCTTAGTTCATCTGCTTTGTTGGCTAAGTACCGATCTAGTCGCCCTTCTCTTTCCAATTTCTCTATGACATTCTTTAGGTCAAAGCACTCGTTAGTAGGATGTCCGTAGATTCGGTGGTATTCGCAGTACTCTGTCTGACTTCTCCCCTCCTTTTTTGCTTTTAATTGGGCGAGGTGGTGGGATCTTCTCAGTGTTGCATATTTCTCGATAAACATCCACAAGAGACACCCAGAGAGGGGTGTAATTGTGGTATTTTCTAGGCTTCTCACCGGGTTGATCTTCTTTTTTCTTGGACTCTTTATCCTTATCCCAAGATGGGTAGGAGAATCCAGGTTTTGAGGTCTCTCCTAGTCGTGAGTTCTCCTCCATGTTAATGTATTTCTCTACCCATTCCTGTACCTCATTTAAAGATGTGGGATGCTTTTTTGATATGGAGTGGCAAAAGGTCCTTCTCACAGGCCATTGATGAAACCCATGATGGCTGCTTCTGTTGAATCTTTCCATGTACTTGTGAAGACTCTCTCGATCTCCCTGCTTGATCCATAATAGGCTTGGGGCGTGTTTGGCTTTGTCCTTCTGGATGGAAAATTCGGCAAGAAATTTTTTAGCTAAGTCGTCAAAACTTGTGATGGATCTAGGAGGCAAACTGTCGAACCACTTAATTGTTGTTTTTGTTAGGGTAGTCGGGAAAGCTTTTCATCGAATAGCGTCCAAAGCGTCAGTGAGATACATTCTGCTTCTGAAATTGTTGAGATGATGGCTTGGATCGGAGGTACCGTCGTATGGGGTCATGTCGGGAGCTTTAAATCTTTTGGGACTTTAGCTTTCATGATCTCTTTGGTGAAGGGATCTTGGTTCTTGTGGGAGCTATCATTGTGAATGGACTGAACTATTTTAGCTTTGAGATCAGCCTCGAGCTTTAGGAGCTTGTCTTCTAGCTCTCGGCATCGTCTAGTTTCTCTCTGGAGGTCTCTCTCGGCTTTGCGCTGGTGTTCGGCTTCCTGTTCAAGCTGTTTGAAACGATCCTGCTGTTCTCGGAGGACATCTAAAATTTCTGTATTTGGAGAATGCTTGTCCCCGTTCTGTTGAGGTGTATCCTTTGGTGTGATGTCCGCGTTCTTATGCGGTGTTCTTTCTTCCAAACCGGAGTTGTGATCGTTGTCAAGGTTGTCCGCGATGATGGTGGAATGACTTCTAGGTTCCCCGGCAACGGCGCCAATATTCCAAGGGTTACCTGAAACTGAAGGTCGATCTCGGATGAGATCTGCGAAGGTGGCTGGAGCTGTCGTGTCCGACTTGCTAGGCTTGGTGGTGTTGCTGATCTTTCGTCACCAGAGGGTGGTGGTACCTGCAAGAGACTCCGATGCTTAAGTTAGCATGGGATTTAAGCAGGTATTTTGTTTAGAATCAGAGTATGAGTTATACCTGGGTGCTCTAGTGTATTTATAGTAGTGTGGGCTGACCTTTCTAGAAAAGATAAGTTAGTTATCTTATCTTATCTTTAAGTGAAGTCATCTTATCTCTAAGGGGGACCTCCTTTATCGTTCTAGGCTTTAGCTGCCTTTAGATTTGGGCTACGTCCCTTTGTTTGGGCCTGCTTGGGCTTCTTGTATCGATTTGACCGAACTCTTTAAAGAAGAGGTCGGTCACTTTGTCTCAATCAGTCTGGGTCGGATAGCTCGATCCAGGGTATGAACACATATTATGGAAATTCATCAAAATGAATCATACATATAAGAGACCTTACTAATTTTCTTTCTAATTTTCACTTACTAATTCTATGCAAAACATTGCATGCATTAGCAAATGCCTTGACCACCTATATATAGTTTTCTAGAAATATTGATATGAAAAGCAAATAAATTGCCAATTGTTGAAGTTGTCATCTTGGACAACTGTATCAAGTTGTATGACAAGTTGATAAATATAAACTTAATCTTATCAACATGTATAACTTGTTTTCAACACATGATTAGCCAGACTAGGTAACAACTCATTTTTTAAATAATGTCGAAAATCAACTAAGCTAGCTTATCCAATTTCGACCTTTGTCAAAAATTATCACTAGATATTTTAGACTTCCATATGCTATGTATATGTATCATCTTCAAGTTGATCAAGTTGTAGCATCAAACTTAGACTCTAGTCAAAGTTCTATAATGTTCTTTAGTTTTCTTCAAACTTCAACTTGCTCCACTTATAACCTCTAGCCATTTTTGTTGACTTCAAACCAAAAAGAACAATTTTGCTTCTTTTTTAAATAATTAGAAGCACAAGCATCATAAATTATGGTATTTATAAATGTACAATATATATTTGCAATAATAAAGTTTGAATCTATTTGTTTAACAAATATTCTAAACAAATAAGCTTTTTCTTAACTAGGTTCAATCATGTCAAATTTACGTATGCACTTCTTACATTCTCATTCTCATTCTCATTGATGTTGTTGTTGTTGTTGTTATTGTTCATATTAGTTTATTCTTACAATGTAGTCTATGTTGAGTGTCCTTGACCGGATTCCTTTTCCAAAGGTTGTGTGTAATGAGATATATCCAAGTGGCTGAATTGGAGTGTCTCCTAGTCCGAACAAGCTATTCGGATATGCTCTGAGCTCTTTATCTTGCAAACCTAGTTTGTCGAAGCCAGATTAGAACAAGATATCTGCGGAGCTTCCTTGGTCTACCGACATTCTATGGAGATTAGCGTTGGCCAGTATGATGGTAATGACCATGGGATCGTAATGTCCCGGGATAATGTCTGTTGTATCTTCATGGGTGAAGGTAATAGTAGGGAGGTCGGATGACCTCTCCCCTTCCTCAACATGATATATCTCTTTAAGGTGTCTTTTACGAGATGATTTAGAGATCCCTCCTCCTACGAATCCTCTATTTATCATATGAACATGTCTCTCAGGAGTGTGAGGTGGTCGTTCAGCTTGTCTGACCTCTTCATCCCTTCTTCTTTTTCTTAGTTCATCTGCTTTGTTGGCTAAGTACCGATCTAGTCGCCCTTCTCTTTCCAATTTCTCTATGACATTCTTTAGGTCAAAGCACTCGTTAGTAGGATGTCCGTAGATTCGGTGGTATTCGCAGTACTCTGTCTGACTTCTCCCCTCCTTTTTTGCTTTTAATTGGGCGAGGTGGTGGGATCTTCTCAGTGTTGCATATTTCTCGATAAACATCCACAAGAGACACCCAGAGAGGGGTGTAATTGTGGTATTTTCTAGGCTTCTCACCGGGTTGATCTTCTTTTTTCTTGGACTCTTTATCCTTATCCCAAGATGGGTAGGAGAATCCAGGTTTTGAGGTCTCTCCTAGTCGTGAGTTCTCCTCCATGTTAATGTATTTCTCTACCCATTCCTGTACCTCATTTAAAGATGTGGGATGCTTTTTTGATATGGAGTGGCAAAAGGTCCTTCTCACAGGCCATTGATGAAACCCATGATGGCTGCTTCTGTTGAATCTTTCCATGTACTTGTGAAGACTCTCTCGATCTCCCTGCTTGATCCATAATAGGCTTGGGGCGTGTTTGGCTTTGTCCTTCTGGATGGAAAATTCGGCAAGAAATTTTTTAGCTAAGTCGTCAAAACTTGTGATGGATCTAGGAGGCAAACTGTCGAACCACTTAATTGTTGTTTTTGTTAGGGTAGTCGGGAAAGCTTTTCATCGAATAGCGTCCAAAGCGTCAGTGAGATACATTCTGCTTCTGAAATTGCTGAGATGATGGCTTGGATCGGAGGTACCGTCGTATGGGGTCATGTCGGGAGCTTTAAATCTTTTGGGACTTTAGCTTTCATGATCTCTTTGGTGAAGGGATCTTGGTTCTTGTGGGAGCTATCATTGTGAATGGACTGAACTATTTTAGCTTTGAGATCAGCCTCGAGCTTTAGGAGCTTGTCTTCTAGCTCTCGGCATCGTCTAGTTTCTCTCTTGAGGTCTCTCTCGGCTTTGCGCTGGTGTTCGGCTTCCTGTTCAAGCTGTTTGAAACGATCCTGCTGTTCTCGGAGGACATCTAAAATTTCTGTATTTGGAGAATGCTTGTCCCCGTTCTGTTGAGGTGTATCCTTTGGTGTGATGTCCGCGTTCTTATGCGGTGTTCTTTCTTCCAAACCGGAGTTGTGATCGTTGTCAAGGTTGTCCGCGATGATGGTGGAATGACTTCTAGGTTCCCCGGCAACGGCGCCAATATTCCAAGGGTTACCTGAATCTGAAGGTCGATCTCGGATGAGATCTGCGAAGGTGGCTGGAGCTGTCGTGTCCGACTTGCTAGGCTTGGTGGTGTTGCTGATCTTTCGTCACCAGAGGGTGGTGGTACCTGCAAGAGACTCCGATGCTTAAGTTAGCATGGGATTTAAGCAGGTATTTTGTTTAGAATCAGAGTATGAGTTATACCTGGGTGCTCTAGTGTATTTATAGTAGTGTGGGCTGACCTTTCTAGAAAAGATAAGTTAGTTATCTTATCTTATCTTTAAGTGAAGTCATCTTATCTCTAAGGGGGACCTCCTTTATCTTTCTAGGCTTTAGCTGCCTTTAGATTTGGGCTACGTCCCTTTGTTTGGGCCTGCTTGGGCTTCTTGTATCGATTTGACCGAACTCTTTAAAGAAGAGGTCGGTCACTTTGTCTCAATCAGTCTGGGTCGGATAGCTCGATCCAGGGTATGAACACATATTATGGAAATTCATCAAAATGAATCATACATATAAGAGACCTTACTAATTTTCTTTCTAATTTTCACTTACTAATTCTATGCAAAACATTGCATGCATTAGCAAATGCCTTGACCACCTATATATAGTTTTCTAGAAATATTGATATGAAAAGCAAATAAATTGCCAATTGTTGAAGTTGTCATCTTGGACAACTGTATCAAGTTGTATGACAAGTTGATAAATATAAACTTAATCTTATCAACATGTATAACTTGTTTTCAACACATGATTAGCCAGACTAGGTAACAACTCATTTTTTAAATAATGTCGAAAATCAACTAAGCTAGCTTATCCAATTTCGACCTTTGTCAAAAATTATCACTAGATATTTTAGACTTCCATATGCTATGTATATGTATCATCTTCAAGTTGATCAAGTTGTAGCATCAAACTTAGACTCTAGTCAAAGTTCTATAATGTTCTTTAGTTTTCTTCAAACTTCAACTTGCTCCACTTATAACCTCTAGCCATTTTTGTTGACTTCAAACCAAAAAGAACAATTTTGCTTCTTTTTTAAATAATTAGAAGCACAAGCATCATAAATTATGGTATTTATAAATGTACAATATATATTAGCAATAATAAAGTTTGAATCTATTTGTTTAGCAAATATTCTAAACAAATAAGCTTTTTCTTAACTAGGTTCAATCATGTCAAATTTACGTATGCACTTCTTACATTCTCATTCTCATTCTCATTGATGTTGTTGTTGTTGTTGTTATTGTTCATATTAGTTTAACGATAACAAAAGTAACACATAAATTTTTTATTAACAAAAGTAACACAGAAATTTTTTGTTAATGACACAAGAAATCTATTAGAAATGACACAGAAATTTTTTATAAATGATTCAAAAAATTTTAAAAAGTTCGGTGTCAAGATTAAAAAACTTCTTGTGACACGATTAAAAAATTTCGGTGCTATTTTTCTAATAAATTATACATAATTCAAAACTTTTTTTCTCATTCTCCTCTTTTTGGTTTTTTTTTTTTGGTGACTGATCTCCTCTTCTTGTTTCATATTCCTATAATTCTTCTTGTTTCACCCTCTCAACAAGATCCTATGTCACGGTTAAGAAATTTCATTGTCATAATTAAAAAATTTCTTCTATTCTTCTTTTTCATCATCATCTTCTTCTTCTTACCTTTTCATAATACTTCTTATTTCTGTAAGATTCTAAATTTTTGAAAATTGAATAATGAGTTATTTATGATTTATTATATTTGTTTAGGATTTTATTTTCAAAAAATTATTTCACTAAAAGTAATTAAATCAAATTTTATGATACTTTAAGTTTAAAATTAATTACGACTCATATATAATTTTCATAATAGTTGAATTATTTTATTTAAAATTTTAAAAATTAAAATTAATAAAAATTTGATAATTTAATTTAAATAATTAAAATTTTTAGTTTAATTTTATAAACTAAAAAATTTAATTGAATTATCTCTAATTTTAAATTAGAGTAGTGACGTGGCGGAATTTAACTGATTAAGAAATTAATATAGAAATAACGTTGCGAGTACAGTTCTTAACCAGAAAAAATCTGCTTATCAATTTAGAAGGGTTGTCACAAAATTAGAATAAAAATACTGGGAGTAGAAATCCCAGGTCGTCTCCTAACGAGTTGACAAAAGAGTGCTATTTTTTTAATCAGGAGTTTTCCAAGAAATTTTAAGACTTGAGGAACAGAAAAATAAAGAATTGTGAATTAAAGCAATGTAAATTAAAAGAGATTTTTGTATTCAGAATAAAAAGCCTTGACCGGGGGACTGATTAATTGGAAGTTCTATCCTTGTTGGATTTTCTTAAGTGTAGTATCAAGAGGTTGTTATTTTCACTTAGTTAACCCTTACTAAATAACGGAAAGTCAAGTGATTGAGCTAACTATTATTCGCAAGTCCTAATCCTCTCCCTTGGGAAGGATTAGTGTTAGTAAATAGAGAATTAGCCAACAACTTCCAATTTAACTAATCACTTGAGCGTTCCAACTCAAGGGTCTCCTTTTAATCAACCCCCAGGTCAAGTTGGGAGTCTACTCTATTGACATGAATATAACGTTCACAGAAATATAAGAAGGAGACATGATAAATTAAATAAAATAGGAACTGAAAATTAATTAAAGGTAAAAGTAATTCTTTGCATTAATAAATCCCAAAATGTAATATACGTATCTAAACAGGGTTATTAAGTAATCAAAACAGTAGAGGAAGAAGAAATCAAACTAGAATAATAGCGACTTCGACGGAGGTAATGACTCTTCTCAATATCCAAAGAAAAAACATAAAACTCTAACAGGCATGAATGTGAAGGAAGCCTAGAGGAAGTAGTAATTTTTCTCTAAGATTCAAAACTAAAACTAAAAATTATGCGAATGAGAATGTCTCTTGAGTCTCTGCTTCTCCCCTGGCTCTAGTCTGTGTTTATGGGCCAAAAACTGAGTCCAAACTCAGCCCAAAATTGCCCCCAGCATTTTCTGCGATTTCTGCAGGTAGCGCATGTTATGCGTACACGTCAGTCACGCGTACGGGTCGTTTGGCAAACTTCCTTGTCACGCGTACGCGTCAGGCACGTGCACGCGTCGCCGTGCAAAACTCCAATCCACGAGCACGCGTGAGCCATGCGTGCGCGTCGATGCTCGCTGGTTGCCTCCTTTATTTCTTGTGCTCCTTCCATTTATGCAAGCTTCCTCTCCATCCTCTAAGCCATTCCTGCCCTATAAGGCCTAAAAACACTTAACGCACAGATCACTGCATCGAATGGTATAAAGGAGAATTAAAATATACAATTAAAGGGCTTAGGAAGCAAGTTTTCCATTATAGAACAAAACTAGGAAGGAATTTTAAAACCATGCAAATTGTATGAATAAGTGTGCAAAAGACTTGATAAAACCACTCAACTGAGCACAAGATAAACCATAAAATAGTGGTTTATCAAGTATCTATTTAAAACTAATTAGTAAACTATAATTTTATTAACACTCTCGCCTTTCTCACACGCACACCAACATTTCTCATTCACTGTCATACTCTAAAAGAATAAAGAAAGGAAAGGAGAAAGAACCAAGAGTGAAAGAGGGAAGAAGAAGAAAATAAGATATGGAAAGGGGGGACGCGGCGCCAGTACAGGAAAGACGTCGCTCGCTGTCGTAAAGAAGGGAGCCAAGGGAGAAGAGAGAAGAAAGCGCACCGAGGTGAGAGAGAGAGAGAGAGAGAGAGAGAGAGAACACCATGGAGAAGGCGATGCCTCTATCGTTGCCAAGCCGTCACTATCGAGACTGCCGTCGTCCTTGCTCAGACCTCCATTGTCACCAAATAGGGCAGTGAAGAAAGGCATGAATGGGAAAGAGAAAGGGGAGCTCTGCTAGAGCTTGCCGCCGAGCTGCTGTCATCTCCCACAACTGCTTCTGGAGATTGCACCATCGTGCCCCTAGTAACCGGGAAATGGGACTATTGCCGCTAGAAACCACCATTATAGCCACTGCTATCTTCCCTAGCTTTGGTGAGATACTGCTTCGCCATCCTGCCTTTTTTTCATGGTGAGATTTATTTGGTTCTGTTTCATATTATGACAATACTCCATTACTGACTTTGTTATAATCATGCGTAACATGCACTTTTGCCTTGTTTCGCCGTGTTTGATTTTGTGTGTTACCTAGAGTTGCTACGTTCGTTGTTACTTTTACTGCCATTCTTATGGTTATTTCTCCTTTGATGTTCTACCCGTTTTGCCCTTCTCTTGCTTTAGATGTTGTCAATTTTTCTGTTCTAAAGTTACTACTACTGCTAGTAGAGTTGTTGTTGATGTTGTTACCTTTGAATTGGAAACCGATAGCTGTTACACTCCTAATTTCTGTGTATTTTAACTAATTGAGGTAAGGATGTTTGTTTTACTAACTTGGAATACTTTAAAGGTTTAGCAAATATGTGCATTTGAGTTGATTAACATTTTATGTTTTGATTATCTTTATTAAACTTTGGTTAGTTAAATTTTGATAATTTATAATTATTTTTAGTAATTGAATGAAATTGATATAGGGTTAACAAGGAATACATATTATAAATATTAAAATTTATTAGTAATAATATTTGAAGCTTCTTGGTGGGTGGATTAGGATTTGAATTCTTGTTTATTGTCTTCATGATTGAAAACTTAATAACTTAAAAGACAGTTAAAGATAACAAACCTAGAATATTTATGTTGTGGAATTGTTTGGTATTTGAAAAGTTGAAAAGGGTTGAGAAATATTTTGTTTGAACGGAACCCTTGAAAGGTGAAAAAATCTTAGTTTTAAGAGAGGTTTTACCAAAATTTGTATAAGAGTTTGAAAGAATTAGAATAATAAGAATGATGAAAAATGGATGCTACTTTCATAAAGCTAGAGATTTTGTCTTGGAGTTTAATTTGATTAATTCTGAAAAAAAAAATATGTTTTGGAAATTTTTAGTGTATCCAAAGTAATGGATGCAATTATTTAAGGATAAATGATCATAAAAAAGATAAATAATTGAAATTAATTTAAAAAGATGTGTAACTAATTATAAATTTAAAAGTTAATTAATTATCAACTCAAGAGTTTGGGAATAGGAAGTCTGAGTATGATGTTTTAATAGAATTAAACATAAGAATTGAGAAAAAAGAAATATTTAAATAATATAATGAAAAAGTTGTGATTTTCAAGAATTATGAGGTAAGTGTTAAGAACCTTTAGCTATATTCTAAATTGAACTTGAGGATCATAGAAATTTGGTTTATTAGCCTATAAAGCGATTAATTAAATGATAATGTGATGAGATCGAATGAGGAAAAGATGATATGTTTGGGATTGGTTGAGGTTGGTGGTAGCACGAATTCCCACACTTTCGTACTGTTATACCAGCAAGTGCACTGGGTCATCCAAGTAATACCTGAGCGAGTCAGGGTCGATCCCACGAGGATTGTTGGCTTGAAGTATGCTATGGTTATCTTGCAGGTCTTATTCAGGCAGATCAGAAGGTTGTTGGAAGAGTTGTCAAATTTGCATTAAAGGAATATCATATGTAATATTCTATAAATAAAAAGGAATCAATAATAGGGATATGTTGAAGGATTGGAGTTGCTTTGTCTTTCTGAATTAACTCTAGTATTACCGCCCTCTTTGCTTGTGAGTGATTTCATCAGTGGCAGGCTGTATGTGATTGACACTGGTTCGAGCAGCTGCCAATACTCCTCCAAATCTGAATCCCAAGTTTAGTGCGGATCCATTCTGATTGAAGGTGAAGCTCGTACAGTTCATTCTCCATAATGATCCTACTCAAAATGCCACAGACAAGGTCAGATCTTCCAGATCAGAGAATGCTGCACCTTGGGTTCTACCCTCTACGACAAAGACCCTAATCTCCCCGAAAATCAGCTGAACTGATGTCTCGAGAAGTCTCCAACAAAGTCGTAGATTAGCCGTCTGAGAGACGTATATTCAAGCTGGTGATTCATCGTTGTCCGATGAAAGATGCACTCTGAACCCATGTAGAATGTGATAACCTTGTGCCAGTTCAACGCATTCATATTGATGAAGAACGAATATACATCTTAGAATTAATCAAACACGGATCAAAGAGAAACAGTAATATTTTTATTAATTCATAAGACTCAGCAGGGCTTGACGGAGGAAAAATGTCGGTAAAGATTTTCTCAAAAATATCAAGTTGCAAGTATAGTTCTAAATTAACAAATTATCCTCAGTTAATATTTAAATTATTTGTCACAAATACAAACCCAAAAAAATTAACTGAAGTATTTAAACCTCGGATCGTCTCTCAAGGAATTGCAGGGAAGTGTACTTATAATTGGTTATGGGAAATTATATTTTGGGTTTTGAAATAAGGAACAAGTAATGTAAATAACAAGCAAATAAAATAACAACTAAGAAAAGTCCTAACAAGGATTGAGAATTGGAATTCATATCCTCATTATCATTATCAATTGTGATGGTAATTGCCTTTTTCTTTCACTTAGTTAACCTCTAACAATGAAGGAAAGTCAAGTGAGCAAAATCAACTTAAGTTCACAAGTCCTAATCAAAGATTAGATTTAGTGAAGCCTAAGCCAACTAGCAAGTCTCAATCACCTATCAACAAAAGAATTTTGATAACTCAAGAGTCTCTAATTGATCAATCCAAGTTAAGAACATAAAAATCTAATTTAAAATCCAACCAAGCATTTTATCAAACACTTGGTAGGCACAAAATAAAAGCATGAAAAAATTAACAAGGAATATTAAATCCAAACAACCAATTGCAAGCATCAATGACTAACAATTAAAGAGAATAACAATAAACATGGAAAACATAAATTGAATTAAAAGATATCAAACATAACAAGAGTTCATAAACATAAAAATGGCAAAAAAGGGAAATTAACAAGAGAAGAAGATGAGCTAAAGTACTTAAACAAATAAAAGTAAGACAAAAACTAATTAAAGGAAGATTGAACCTGAACCTAATGAGAAATTGAAAGAAGAAACCTTAAACCTAGAGAGAGGAGAGAGCCTCTCTCTCTAGAAAACTGCATCTAAAACCTAACTAATGTGAATGAAAGTATGAATGATTGATTCCCCCTTCCAGCTTCACTCTGCAGCCTCTAATCAGTATTTTCGGGCCTGAAACTGGGTCAAAAGTAGCCCAAAAATTGCCCCCAGTGTTTTCTGTAATTGCAGCACGTGACGCTCTGTCACACGTACGCGTCGCTGGGATTTTTCACTGGCCACGCGTAAGTGTCAGCCACGTGTGTGCCTCGCTTGTCTCCTGCACCAGTCACGTGTACGCGTCGTCCACGCGTGCGCGTCACTACCAGATTCTGAAATACTTGATTTCTTGTGTTCCTTCCACTTTTGCATGCTTCCTTTCTATCCTATAAGCCATTCCTGCCCTGGAAAATCTAAAATCACTTAACACACATATCACAGCATCGAATTGTAATAGGAGAGAATTAAAATTAGCAAATTTAAGGCCAAAGAAGCATGTTTTCAATCATAGCACAAAATTAGGATGGAAATTGTAAAACATGCGAATTCTATGAGTAAGTGTGAGAATAATGGGTAAAATCCACTCAATTCAGTCTAAAATGTACCACGAAATAGTGGTGCATCAAATCTCCCCACACTTAAACATTAGCATGTCTTCATGCTAAGCTCAAGAGAACCAAAAGAGTGAAGAGGAATGGTAGAAATTATGAAATGCAACATATCTATATGAATGCAACTAAATGCAAAATACTTTTATGTACTTGGTTAAAAGTGAATAAATCTTTCAAGAACAAATATGAACTAGATCTCACTAATTCAAATCATAAAATGTAGTACAAATAGACTTGCAAGAAGAAAGCTCGTGAAAGCTGGGAACAAAGAATCGAGCATCGAACCCTCACCGGAAGTGTATACACTCTAATCGCTCAGGTATTTAAGGTTCGATTCTCTCAATTCTCTACTAATCTTGCTTTCTAAGACTTGCTCTTCTTCTACCAATCAAAAAAAAATTAATGCACAAATACACATATCAAGAGGTCTTTTAAGGGTTGTAATGGGGTTAGGGTCAAGGTAGGAATGTATTTGGTTAAGTGGACTAAAATCTGAATCCTTGATTAACTCAAACTTCCAACCTAACTTAAGACAATCTATGTAATCAAAATCCAAAACCTAAGTATCCATTAACTATGTTTACCACATATTCATGCATCCCAATTTTAAGTACAGAACATATGCATTGCTATCACCATTTACTTTGGGATATTTTGTCCCCTTTTATTATTTGCTCTTTTTCTTTTCTTTTTCTCTTTTTTTTTTCTTTTTATTTTTCTTTTCTTTTGTTTTTCTCAATGCATATGATTAAGGTATTGAATGCAAGAATATGTGCTCAACTATCTTTTTAACATTTTCACAAAAATATACAACACCCAATTCCCAAACCAAATGTTTCCAAACCCAACTTCCCCATACTTAAATCATGAGCACTTTCACTAGTCTAAGCTAACCAAGAATTCAAATTACAGTTATTATTGTTTTCTGCTTAGAGTTAGTAATGAGCTAAAGTAAAGAATAAATGGGGTTAACAAAGGCTCAACATTGGTTTGCAAGGGATAATGAAATGGTAAGGCCATATGGGTATGTGAGCTATAGTAAAGCAATGGCTTCAATCACATAAGTGTATGCATACATCAAACAATGGAAATATAAAGTTTAAGCAAGACAAAGATCATAATTTTAGAGAGAACAACACACACCAAAATAAAACATAGGTTGATAAAATCCAACCAATCAAATAAGTTCAAAAAATCTCACTGGGTTTGTGTGTTCGAGCTCTAAACCATGTTCCAAAATAAAATTCTTCAAGCAAGTTCAAAAAGTTTTAATTCAAATTAGTAAAATGCTCTAACAAGTTTCTTGAAAAAGAAAATATTACTTCAACCAAGCAGTACATACATGCAAGTAATTAACTACACATGCAATCTATTATGCAATGCAACAACTAGCTACAAAGAAAAATAAGGATTGGTGTTGAAAAGAAAGTAACTAACCCACGGAAGTCGGTATCGACCTCCCCACACTTAAAGATTGCACCGTCCTCGGTGCATGCAAAGATGTGCAAGTAGACGGGTTGCTACAACTGACGAGTTTCTTAAACGAATTGTGCAGATGGACTTGTCTGTTGTCCCATGTGGAAACTTTTCCTTTTTCTTCTTGGTGGCCATCCTGAAAGAAGAGAAAAAGGAAGAAAAATAACCCACAAACAAAAATATGAAAAGAAATAAAATAATGTGGGCTATTGCCAAATAATAAGGTTCTCAACTACATGGTAGCTACAACATGCAAGTGAGAAAATAATATAAGCAAAGGGCAAGTGGAATAAATACCAAACATGTTAAGACGCACCCAAAACAATTCAAGAAATATGCAACAGTTGAGTAAGAACATTCAACACCAATAGAAAATTAGTAAACTTAGAAAAGAAAATAAAAACATGTACAAAGTCAAAATGCAATGAATGATAGTATGCAAATGAAACTTGTGAAAGAGAATGAAGGATAAAAAAATGATAAGTGAACTTTTGAAAAGTAAGAGAAGAAGAATGCAAGAAAGGAAGAAGAAAGAAGGATAAAAGAGAAATAAAGAAGAAGAAAGGCATAAAGAAGGAGCGAACACGACGCGCACGCACAGGTCAAGCGTGCGCGTGGAAACAGAAACAGGCAAGTGATGCGTGAGCGTCGTCCAAAATCAAAAGTGATGCGTGAGCGTGAGTCACGCGTACGCGTGACTTCTCGTCATGCTGGACGCACAGTTCCAGCACAGTGGTAGCCTAACTCTCTGTTTGATGTTCTGGACAGTCAAAATTTTGAGTCGACGCGCACGCGTGGATGGTGAAAAAAATGCAAATGAGGCGCACGCGTCAGTGGCACGTATGCGTGGGGTTGGCTATTCGCCTAGCACTCCACCAGCACAGTCCTGGCACAACTCTCTGTCCAGACCGTGCTGCCGCACCGTTCCAGCACGGTTTGGGCACGAACCAGTTTTGGGCGTCGACGCGTACGTGTCGGTCACGCGTCGGTCACGCGTACGCGTGACTACCTCTTTTTTTTTTTAATAATAAACTAACCAGTTGCCAAAGTAAAGCTAGACTTTATTAAATAAATAAAACCACAACATAAACTAAATAAACCTAACCAAAAATAAAATTGCAACTTATAACCAATATAAATAAAAGAGAAAATAGAAAGAATTTACCATGGTGGGGTGTCTCCCACCTAGCGCTTTTAGTTAAAGTCCTTAAGTTGGACATTTGGTGAGCTCCTTGTCATGGTGGCTTGTGCTTGAACTCATCTTGAAACTTCCATCAACGCTTGGACTTCTAATAAGCTCCAACATTCCCAAGTGAAGTCACCAAGCCTTGATGAAGTTCTTTACAATCTTTGAGCTCCCTAAGTTGATCCTCTTGTATGTCGGGATCCCAAATCTTGTTTCTACACCCGTCTTTAAGTGGATCATCATTGTTCCAACCGGGTGGCAAGCAATCTGAATTCTCACTGAGGCATCCCAACAACTTCCTAGACCCAATCAATTGAGAATTATACCAACCATTGCAATTAGGCCTGGAGCTTCCAACCATAATGAACTTTGAATGGAGATTCCAACTACTAACCATCCCCTTTTTACTCTTAAAGCCACAGAGAACTCTAAGTTGTCCATCCGTCTCAAGAAAATCATATGCAAGCAAGAAATTAAAGCTTAAGGAGTAGAAATTTACCCCGTTGAATGAAAGGACGGATGGTGATGACTTCAGGAGAGATGTCTCCAATGGCGGCCCTGCCAATGTATGCTTCACTCTCTTGGACTCCTCTTTGATGATCTCCACCTCTTGACAAGCTTCTTCAACATCAACATTTTCCTCCAGTCCAATGGGAGAGGATTCAATTGTAGATAAAAACTCATTAATTATTGAATCTATATCATGATCAATCTCCTCAAAGTCTTCAACCATGATATGCCTTGGAGGTTGCTCACCCTCCTCAACATCAAATTCAAATGTCTTGGAAGGAGGTTCTATGACTTGAGATTCCCATGGAGGTTCCACATCTCCTAAATCTTCAACCACTGCCTCTTCTTCAATAATTTCAGTGTTCTCCACTTGCTCTAGTACAAAATCCAGCTCCTCCTTGATGACTTCCATCTCTTGTTCAACCTCCCCTAATTCTTCAACTATTCCTTCATCTTTAAGGGTCTCTCCTATCTCCACCTTTTGGGTCTCCTCTTGCTTCTCTTGAAGTATGGATGCGTGAACCCGATCCATTAAGTCCCTATGATGATCCCTTCTCTCTTGTTCCATGTTACCAGCATAATTGGGATCGTATTGCTCTTGGATTGATGGATATGGATGAAAAGGAAGTTCACTAGAGCTCGACGATTGAGTATTGGGTAGAGGATGGATCCACATGGGAGATAAGAGCTTGGAGAGTAGAAGTGAGACAAGTGAGAGTAGAGGTAAGTGTGGTTTGAAGCTCTCTTTACTCTTGGCGAATAATAGTAAAAGTATCATCTATGAGAGCTTAGGGTCGATAGGAGGGTTCATTTGGTGGGAGAAAGGGCTCATAATACGAAGGTGGTTCTTCTTGATAAGGATATGGAGATGGTGTATATTGAGGTGGTGGTTCTTGGGAGTAATTATGTTGGAATTAGGGTGGTTCTGTGTATGGTTCATATGGTTCATATGGTGGTTGGTGTGGTGGATAAAGGTTAGGGTCATATAGAAGTGTTTGATTGTAGGGGACATGTGAGTATGGTGGTTCAAAGCTATGTTAGGAGGGGGTTCATAGGCATATGGTAGGGCTTGTTGGTAACTACAAGGGGGTCCACCATATCCATTGTCTTGGTATGTACCTTGGAATGGCTCTTGCTCATAGTAAGTTGGTGGAGGTTGTTGCCAAGAGGGTTGTCCATAAGCTTAAGGCTCCTCCCACCTTTGATTGTCCCATCCTTGATGCATGTTCTCATTGTGGCTTCCATTCCCTACAACATAGTTTGAATAAAACTCATAGCCAAAGGGGTGAGAATTCATAGTAACAAGAGAAAATAAAAACAAAAACTAACAAAAAATAATGAAAATAAACTCCTAAAACTAGAAAAAACTAACAAAGAAACAAAAAGGCAAACATATTCATAATAACCAATAATAAGGCACACATTTGCAATTCCCCGGCAACGGCGCCAAAAACTTGACGGAGGAAAAATGCCGTTAAAGATTTCACAAAAATATCAAGTTGCAAGTATAGTTCTAAACCAACAAATTATCCTCAGTCAATATTTAAAATGTTTGTTACGAATACAAATCCAAGAAAATTTACCGAAGTATTTAAACCTCGGGTTGTCTCTCAAGGAATTGCAGGGAAGTGTACTTATAATTGGTTATGGGAAAGTATATTTTTGAGTTTCGAAATAAGGAACAAGTAATGTAAATAACAAGGAAATAAAATAACTACTAAGAAATTCCTAACAGGGATTGAGAATTGGAATTCCTATCCTCATTATCATTATCAATTGTGATGGTAATTGCCTTTTTCTTTGACTTAGTTAACCTCTAACAATGAAGGAAAGTCAAGTGAGTAAAATAAACTTAAGTTCACAAGTCCTAATCAAAGATTAGATTTAGTGAAGCCTAAGCCAACTAGCAAGTCTCAATCACCTATCAAGAAAAGAATTTTGATAACTCAAGAGTCTCTAATTGATTAATCTAAGTTAAGAACATAAAAATCTAATTTAAAATCTAACCAAGCATTTTATCAAACACTTGGTAGGCATAAAATAAAAGCATGATAAAATTAACAAGGAATATTAAATCCAAACAACCAATTGCAAGCATCAATGACTAACTATCAAAGAGAATAACAATAAATATGGAAAACATAAATTGCATTAAAAGATATCAAACCTAACAAGAGTTCATAAACATAAAAATGGTGAAAAAGATAAATTAACAAGAGAAGAAGATGAACTAAAGTGCTTAAACAACTAAAAGTAAGACAAAAACTAAATTAAAGGAAGATTGAACCTGAACCTAATGAGAAATTGAAAGAAGAAACCCTAAACCTAGAGAGAGGAGAAAGCCTCTCTCTCTAGAAAACTACATCTAAAAACTAACTAATGTGAATGAAAGTATGAATGATTGATTCCCCCTTCTAGCTTTACTTTGTAGCCTCAAATCAGTATTTTCGGGCCTAAAACTGGGTCAAAAGCAGCCCAGAAATCGCCCCCAGTGTTTTCTGTAATTACAGCACATGACGCTCTGTCACACGTATGCGTCAGCCACGCATACACATCAACCACGCGTACGTGTCGCTGGGATTTTTCACTGGCCACGCATAGGCGTCAGCCACGTGTGCGTGTTGCTTGTCTCCTGCACCAGTCACGCGTACACGTCGTCCACGCGTGCGCTTCGCTACCAGATTTTAAAATACTTGATTTCTTGTGTTCCTTCCACTTTTGCATGCTTCCTTTCTATCCTCTGAGCCATTCCTGCCCTGAAAATCCTCAAATCACTTAACACACATATCGCGGCATCGAATGGTAATAGGAGAGAATTAAAATTAGCAAATTTAAGGCTAAAGAAGCATGTTTTCAACCATAGCACAAAATTAGGAAGGAAAATGTAAAACATGCAAATTCTATGAATAAGTGTGAGAATAATGGATAAAATCCACTCAATTCAGCCTAAAATGTACCATGTGATAGTGGTGCATCAGGGCTCGTCCCCTCAACCCCTAGGAGGTTTACAAACTCATGCTGAAAGGAAAATACAATGGTAAATGTGTATGATGGGCAAAGATCGTAGAAAATATCTGAATTACATAAACATAATCCCTTAAATACTAAACAAATGACTAGTAAGGGTAAAACAGTCTATCTAGTGCTAAAATTCACTTCTAGGGCCCACTTGGTGAGTGTTTGGGCTGAGCTTTAATGAGATACACGTGCTATGAGATCTTTGGGCATGGAACACCAGATAGGGGATCCTCTTTGGGCATTTGTACATTGGTTTCTACTCTTTTGGGCTCTAGACGCCTGGAAGGGGGCAGAAAGCTGGCGTTAGACACCAGTTTTGGGCCTTCTAATCCAAAATAAAGTATGGACTATTATATATTTCCGGAAAGCTCTAGAAGTCAGCTGTCCATAGCCATTGAGAGCGCTTCATTTGGACTTCTGTAACTCCAGAAAAGCTCTTCCGAGTGTAGGCAGGTCAGATTTGGACAACATCTGCAGTACTTTCTCTGTCTCTGAATCTGACTTTTGCTCCTGCTCCTCAATTTCAGCCAGAAAATTCCTGAAATCGTTCAAAAACAAAAAAACTCATAGTAGAATTCAAAAATGTGAATTTAATACTAAAACCTATAAAAACTTAAAAAAACTAAATAAAATATACTAAAAACTATATGAAAATGATGCCAGAAAGCGTATAAAATATCCGCTCATCACAACACCAAACTTAAACTGTTGCTTGTTCCCAAGCAACTAAAAACACATTAGGATAAAAAAGAAAATTAAGACACAATAAATATCTATGTTTCAAATGAAGCTTAGTTACAATTAGATGAGCGGGACTTAGTAGCTTTTTGCTTCTGAACAGTTTTGGCATCTCACTATCCATTGAAACTCAGAGATGTTGGCATCCTTAGGAAGTTAGAATCTGGATGATATTATTGACTCTCTTAGTTAAGCTTGTTTTGATTCTTGAACACATCATTCAGAGTCTTGACCGTGATCGTAAGCACCTTGTCTTCTGATGAGCGGATAATTTATACCCTTTTTGGCATTATTTTTACATAGTTTTTCGTATGTTTTAGTTACTTTTTATTATATTTTTATTAGTTTTTATGCAAAAATCACATTTCTGGACTTTACTATGAGTTTGTGTGTTTTTCTATAATTTCAGGTATTTTCTGGCTGAAATTGAGGGACCTGAGCAAAAATCTGATTCAGAGGCTGAGAAAGGACTGCAGATGCTGTTGGATTCTGACCCTCCTGCACGCGAAGTGGATTTTTTGGAGCTACAGAAGCCCAATTGGAGTGCTCTCAATTGCTTTGGAAAGTAAACATCTTGGGCTTTCCAGAAATGTATAATAGTCTATAGTTTTCCCGAGATTTGATGGCCCAAAATGACGTCTAAACGCCAGCCAAAGACCCTTTTCTGGCATAAAACGCCAGAACTGGCACCAAAACTGGAGTTAAACGCCCAAACTGGCATCCAAGTTGGCGTTTAACTCTGGAAAAGTCCTATGCACGTGTAAAGCTCAATGCTCAGCCCAAGCACACACCAAGTGGGCCCTAGAAGTGGATTTTTACACTATATGTGCTTAGTTACTTATTTTCTGTAATCCTTAGTAACTAGTTTTAGTATAAATAGCACTTATTACTATTGTATTCATATCTTTAGATCATATAATCTTTTATCATCCTTGGACTGGAGGCTGGCCATTCGGCCATGCCTAGACCTTTTTCTCTTATTTATTTTCTACGGTGGAGTTTCTACACCTCATAGATTAAGGTGTGGAGCTCTGCTGTTCTTCATAAATTAATGCAAGTACTGTTGTTTCTCTTTCAATTCACGCTTACTTCTTCTCCAAGATATACTCTCGTACTTAATTTAGTTAAGTCAGAATGAAAGGGTGACCCGTGACAATCACCCACTATCTTCGTTACTCGCTTAGCCAAGATCCGCGTGCCTGACAACCACAAGCGGTCTACATGATGTTCAACGTAGTCATTGGACGACAGCCATGGTATAATCTCTTGGGTCTCTAATTCACAGACCGAGTCCGTGAGATTAGAACCTTCGTGGTAGAGGCTAGAACCAATTGGCAGCATTCCTGAGATCCGGAAGGTCTAAACCTTGTCTGTGGTATTTCGAGTAGGATCTGGGAATGTTGGGCGCAGTGACAGTTTGCAAAAGGATAGAGAGATCCTATTCCGACACAAGTGAGAACTGACAGATGATTAGCCGTGCGGTAGCTATACATGGTATTTTTCATCCGAGACGAGAAATCCGACAGTTGATTAGCCGTGCAAAAATCGTACTTGGACCATTTTCACTGAGAGGATCATACAGCTTGCCATGGAAGGGAGCACGCATGATTGGATGAAGACAATAGGAAAGCAGAGGTTCAGAAGCAGCAAAGCATCTCCAAACGCTTATCTGAAATTCCCACCAATGAATTACATAAGTATCTTTTTTTATTTTATGTTTTATTTATCTTTTAATTATCAAAACCTTATAACCATTTGAATCTGCCTAACTAAGATTTACAAGATGACCATAGCTTGCTTCAAGCCAACAATCTCTGTGGAATCGACCCTTACTCACGTAAGGTATTACTTGGACGACCCAGTGCACTTGCTGGTTAGTTGTGTGGAGTTGTGAAAAGTGTAATAACAATTTCGTGCACCAAGTTTTTAGCGCCGTTGCCAGGGTTTGCTCGAGTTTGAACAACTGACAGTTCATCTTGTTGCTTAGATTGGGTAATTTTATTTTATGTTTAAGCTTTTTATTTTTATTTTCAAAAAAATACAAAAACAAAAATTAATAAAATCATAAAACCAAAAAAAAATTTTGTTTCTTGTTTGAGTCTAGTGTCAAATTTTAAGTTTGGTGTCAACTGCATGTTTTTAATTTTTTTTAGATTTTCGAAAATTCATGCATTGTGTTCTTCTTTGATCTTCAAGTTGTTCTTGATGATTTTCCTTGTTTGATCTTTAAATTTTCTTGTTTTGTGTCTTTTCTTGTTTTTCATATGCATTTTCAAATTGTTAGTGTCCCTAGTACAAAAGTTCTTAAGTTTGGTGTCTTGCATGTCTTTCTTTTCTATAAAAAAATTTTCAAAAGTATGTTCTTGATGTTCATCATGATCTTCAAAGTGTTCTTGGTGTTCATCTTGATATTCAAAGTGTTCTTGCATGCATTAATTGTTTTGATCTTAAATTTTTATGTTTTGTTTCATTTTGTTGTTTTTCTCTCTCCTCATTAAAAATTCAAAAATAAAAAAAAAATATCTTTTCCTTATTCTTCTCATAATTTTCGAAATTTTGAATTGGCTTGATCAAAAAAAAAATTTAAAATTTAGTTGTTTCTTGTTAGTCAAGTCAAAATTTCAATATAAAAAAATTTTATCTTTTCAAATCTTTTTCAAAAATCAAATCTTTTTCATTTTTCTTCTTAATATTTTCGAATTTCTTAAATAAATTTTCAAAATCTTTTTCTTAATTTTATTTCATATTTTCAAAAATCCTTTCTAACAATTAATGTTTTGATTCAAAAATTTCAAGTTGTTACTTTCTTACTAAGAAAGATTCAATCTGTAAATTCTAGAATCATATCTTTTAGTTTATTGTTAGTCAAGTCATCAACTTTAATTTTTAAAATCAAATCTTTTTAAATTTATTTTTCAATTCTTTTTCAAAATAAATTTCAATCATGTCTTTTTAAATTTTTAATTTCAAAATCTTTTTCTAACTTCTTATCTTTTTAAAATTTATTTTCAAATCTTTTTTAATTAATCACTTGACTTGTTTGTTTTAATTTTAAAAAGTTTACTATTTCTTATCTTTTTCAAAACTACCTAACTACTTTTCTCTCTCATTAATTTCGAAAACTAACTAACAAATTTTTCAAAAATCTTTTTAATTAATTAATTTATTTAGTTTTCAGTTTGCTTTTATTCCTTTTCTTAAAATTCGAATTCTAACTTATAATTAAAATAAAAACAAAAATATTTTTCTTTTCTTTTAGTTAATATTCGAATACTCTGTCTCTCTCATCTCTTTCTATTTATTTTATTTATTCACTAACACTTCTCTTCTACTCATCTAATAATTCGAACCCTCTCTCTCTCTCTCTGTGTTCGAATTTCTTCTTCTTCCTTCTTCATTCTATTCTTCTGTTCCTCTGACACATAAAGGAATCTCTATACTGTAACATAGAGGATTCCTCTTCTTTTCTGTTCTCTTCTTTTTCATATGTGCAGGAACAGGGATAAAAACATTCTTGTTGAAGCTGATCCTAAACCTAAAAGGACTCTGAAGAGGAAGCTAAGAGAAGCTAAAGCACAACACTTCGGAGAGGACCTTGATGAGAAGGACTTTTGACAGTTTAGAATTCACAATAAATTCTCGTTGTAAAGTATAGTTTCTAAACCAACAATAATCCTTTCATACAAAAGTTTGTTTGTCACTAGTACAAACCCCTAAATTTATAAACCAAAGTATTGAAACCTCGGGTCGTTCTCCCTAGGAATTGCAATGAAGTGTCTTGTTATTGGTTATGGAATATCTTTAAGGGTTTTTGAGATAGGAGAGAGAAATGTAAAATGCAATGAAAATAAACTAACAACTATGAAAAGCTCTTGGCAAGGTTATGAGAATTGGAAGTCCTATCCTCATTATCCTCCTCAATTATGATGAGAATTGTCCATTGCTACCACTTAGTTAACCTCTAACCATGGAGGAAAGTCAAGTGGATGAATCAACTTGATTCTACAAGTCCTAGCCAACTCCCAAGGGAAAGACTAGCTTTAGTGGTATCCAAATCAATTAGCAACTTCTAATTATCAATCAACAAAGGAATTAGATAACTCAAGCGTCACTAATTACTCCACCTAAGCCAAGAGGATAAAATTCTATACTAAAACCCAACCAAGCATTTCATCAAATACTTGGAAGGCACAAAAGGAAAACATAGTAAATTGATAACAAGAATAGAATCTAACCACAATTGAATGTAAGAAATCAACGACAACAATTTAAGAAAACAAGATCTACATGAATTACCTCAAATTGCATTAAAAGAAAATAGAATGAACAAAAGTATATCTACAAACAAAGTAGAAGAAAGTATAACAAACAATAGAAGAATGATAAATGTAACAACAAAGAATTAAGAAGAAGAAGTAGAAGAGAGCTTGAATTAAAACCTAGATCAAAGAACTAAACCTAATCCTAATCCTAATCCTAGAGAGAAGTGAGAGCTTCTCTCTCTAAAACTAAAACTAAAGTAGCCTAAGGTGTGTGTATGAATCTATGATCCTTCCCCTTCATTCCTTGGTCCATTTAGCCTTTTCCCGCCAAAAACTCAGCTCCAAATGGGGCTAGAAACCCTCCAAAATCGCCAGGCGCGTGTTCCTCTTTAAAAATCACGTGCGGCTTTCGGCGCGCACATGCACAGTGCGCGTGCGCATCCCTGGAAAATTTTGCGATCTATGCGTAAGCGCATATTACGCGTACGCGCCCATGGGCTTTTTCCAAATCTTTAGCTTTTCATGAATTCTCCACTTTGTATGCTTTCCTTCCACTCCTTTGATCCCTTCCTAGCCCCTTTTCAACCTGAAAGCACTAGCAAACACATCATGGCATCTAGTGGAAATCAAAGGTGAATCAAAATTATCAAATTAAAGGTCTAAAAAGCATATTTTCACATCTAAGCATAAGTACGGAGACAATCACAAAATCATGCTATTTCATTGAATAAATGTGAGGAAAGGTTATCAAAATCCTCTAAATTCAACACAAGATAAACCCTACAAAAGGGGTTTATGATCCTCCCCACACTTAAATCAAGCATGTCCTCATGCTTAACCAAGAATGAAGCAAAGGGTATCACATTTATTCAATTCAACTAAACTATCTAAATGCAAATTATCTAAATGAATGCAACTAACTATATGGCTGTTAATGCTTGGTCAAAACAAATCAAATTCCAAGAGAGTACATGCAAGCACAAAGGGCTTAAACAATGAAAATCAAATCCAACCCTCAATCGCATTGAATTATCAAAAGGATTTACAAAATTGCATGAATGTAGGTGATAGTGGTGAATACATGTAATTGAGCAATTGAACCCTCACCGGATGTGTGTCCCCTCTATTTTACTCAAGTGTTTAGGGGTTGATTTACTCAATTCTCTCCTAATCATGCTTTCCAAAGTTTGTTCTTCATCTAACAATCAACAATCATTCAATGCATGCATACAAATATCATGAGGTCTTTCTCAAAGGTTGTAATGGGGCTAGGGTCAAGGTAGGATCATGTATGGTTAAGTAGACTAGAATTTGAATCTTTGATTAGTCTAGACCTTCCCACCTAACCTATATAATGACCTATACAATTAAGTACTAATCTAACTACCCATCCTCCTCACTTTTTACATACTCATGCATTTTCTTTTTTATTATAACACATACGCATTGATCTTTATTGAGCTCCACTTTGGGGCACTTTGTCCCCTTTTTATTTCCTTCTTTTTTTCTATTATTTATATTATTTTTTTAAGCTACATACAAGAGCATCAATGCATAAGGTTTATATATTTAATCAATACATGAGTATGCACCCAATTCCCAAATATAAATACAAAGCACCCTTTTCTCCCAATCAATGTTCCCAATCTCCCCAAACTTAAATATAAAACACTCTCACTAGCCTAAGCTAATCAAAGATCCAAACAAGGGACTTTTATTATTTTCCGCTTTAGGCTTGTAATGTGCTAAAATAAAGAACAATTGGGTTAAGCATAGGCTCAAAATTGGTTAACAATGGAGAGTAAAAGGTAGGCTATTTGGGTAAGTGAGCTAATGAAATAATGGCCTCAATCATATAAATGCATGTATACAAGAAATAATTGGACATATGGAATTAAACAAATCAAGGATCACAATCATAGGAGGAGAACAATTTAACACAAGAAGGAAAATTAAGTGGCTATAAGATGTAACTATACCAATAGGGTTAAAACTCACAAGCTTGTGTTCTTAGCTCAAAACATGATTCACAAAAGTATGAATTCAAGCAAGTTCCACAAAAAATTTTCCAATCAATTGGGGTGGTGCCCTCTAAATAAATCCTTTTGGAAATTCTATCATTTTGACTAAGCATATCCTAAATGCAAGATTGTGATAAAGAATTTCTAAAATTCCGTAGTTTACCCTCTTTTCTAATCAAAATAATTTCTTTTATGCATAAGGGGTTTAACTAAGTTTTCAACAATTCAAAAGATTTTCCAAATCACAACCACAAGGCTAAAATGCAAATACAATAAAAGTGTGCAACAACCAAAATAAAAGTATCCATACTAGCAAATATAGACAATAATCCCAAAATAGTGCAAAATAAAGTAAAATAAGAAGAGCTAAGTGATAATGTCCGAAAAGTGTTCACCAAATCTACCGACGATGATGGTGACCTCTCCGCACTTAAGATGAAGCATCATCCTCGATGCTACTGATCAACTTCATGGTGAGGGTCAATAGTCGCATCTGTCTCCTGCTGGATCTCAAACTGGAGAACTGGCTCCTCGGCATGCTACGGAGTATCCTGGGTGGCCTGTTTCTCTAGAGGTGCCTCCTGCCGAACCGGCTCCTCAACATGCTCCTCCGCGCGCTCTTCCTCGCATTCTGCCTCGTGATCCTCCTCAGTGGAAGCGGGAGAGTCGGGGAGAGGTGGTAGCTCAATGCCCTGGGATACAAATACCTGGTCTATGCGGTCGAGACGTCGCATCATATGACGCTCGCTGCGCTCTATGAAGCGAAATAGGCGCTGTACTAGCAGGTATGTCGGCTCGGGTGCTGGTGGTGGTAGAGGTACTGCTGCTGGTGCTGTAAAAGAAGATGGTTCTGCTGCTGCTGTGGAAGATGAAGGTCTGGCTACCTCTATTACTGATCTAGCCCGAGAGCGGCGCCTGGATGGGGGCTTCTCGTGCACCCATGTAACCCAAGGAATAGTAACCTCCTTGTCGTCCTCGTCTGGGGGTGCTGAAATCGTGTCATCATCCCTCCATGGGGTGCCAGCCAACTCAACCATCCTAGTGACCATGGTGGGAAATGGTAGAAGGCCACGGATGTGTGCTCGCCACATGCCTCTCCTGATCAGCCGGGGGAAATATACCTCCTTCCCCTCCATGACACAGCCAATCAGGAGAAGCATATCCATCAGAATCTCAGAAAAGTGTGTAGTAGGCAAGACATAGTGGGTGAAGATCTGCTGCAAAGTCCAAGCCTCTCTAGACAAATAAGCAAATAGCATCCCCTTGGGCCTTGTATTGCTAGAATCCATCACCCAAGGGGCTTCCGGTGTGGCGATAACACACTTCAGCTCCTTATAATCAAAAGTCATGGCATTTATAGCCATCTCTGCCTACTGGTATGCACATGTATCACCAGTCCGTGGCAGGCTGTGCAAAACACTCTCTATAGCAGCCTCAGTCACTAGAACCTGACCGCCCCGTAGGTGGACCGACTCGAGAGTCGTGCGGAAGAGGTTGCAGTAGAACTCCTTGACCCACGAAATGTTTATCCGTCCCAAATCTCTATCAACAAACCCTAAACCCAATTCCTGAATACGGGTGTTCATGGAGCGCCTCAGATCATTAGGAAGGGCCAGTTTCTTCTCAATGTTCAGGTTCGTCTTCCGGTAGGTAGGAAAACGAAGCTCACAGTAGAGGTTGGGAAACATGTATGTGTCGGTGGGCAGTAGCAACTGATTTTGCTTATCCACTTCATTCAGTGGATTCTTTGCATAATTAGCATAAGGAGACATGGCAGAGGACTGAGCTTTCTTCCTCTTTCTTGAGGTGGTAGCCTTTTCTTTTCCTCTATCGGCCATCCTGAAAGCAAATATGACATAATATAAACAAGTAGCCAAGTAGAGAGATAGGAAGAAAGTAATGGCATATTAACATAAAATGAGTTAAAAATGAAGAAAACTTGGAACACAAGCAACATGAATTAGCATTCAACACAAAAGCCATGAACCAAGAATTCAAGCAAAATATGCACAATGCTTGTTCATTAAGCTCAATGAGCATCATACCCAAAAAGAATGGTGAAGAAGTTAGTTGAAAGCTAAAAAGGAAGAAATCAGCAAGTTAGGCAAGGCAAAAGTTAGAAAAATTGGTTCAACAGTTAGGGGTATGATGTTCATTTGCTTAATCACTATGAATCACAAGTATGGATAACAAGCATACTCACAAACATGAGGAGGAAGTAGTCATTGATGATGAAATATGAATTTGCAAAAGAAGCAATTAATTGAAAGCAAGTCATCAATCCATGGCATGGTCACTGGGTTTGCAATAATTCCTCAACTACGCTTTTCCAATGCACACCAACGGGAATCAAATCGGATGCGGGAATGCTACCCAAGTAACCTAAGAATTGAACTTGGTGAGGTTGGGTAACTTTAATTGAAGAAATTGCAAGTTCAATTCTAGGTAACAAGTTGGAAACAAGCAGTTTATAAAAATTTGGGCAGCATCCCGGCAGTAAAATGGACGTTCCCGGATAGCAACAGTAGTGAAAATCAGGCATATGTGTTCGACATAGCAATAGGCAAAACAATCAACGAAAGCATGAGACTCGGGCAACATGAAGCAAGCAAGACAGCAGTGAAGCAAAACACAAAAATAGAGCAGCATGTAACATTCAAACAGATAAACACAAACGGAGCACTTATCAGGCCTAGAATCCTCTAAGCACATCCTAACTACCTAACCGCAGTTATATCTATCTAGCCTAACATGCAAATTATTCAACTAACTAACTAAAACTAATTAACAAAATTAATAAAAAGCAGTAAAAAAATAGAGCAGTGGCTCAGGCTATGAAACCTGGGAGCAGAGGTGCAGAGCAAAATGGAATGGCACTAGAGAAAGGAGATGGGTGGAGGAGCGCCGCCCAGTAGTGGAGGCGGCAGCGAACTCACGGTGGCGGTTGAGCAAGGAAGGGGAAACACAGAACGGGGCAGTGAACTTGGGGGTAGAGCAGAAGCAAGAATGGAAATGGAGGAATAAGGAGAAGGGCACCGCCAACGTGGAGGTCGCGACTAGGGGTTCGCCGGCGGTGGCTGATGCCCGCGGCAGGTAGGGAGCAGAGAGAGGGAGATGGTGAGAGAAGGAAGAATGATAGGCGAGGGAGAAGGAACGAGTGAGAGAGGAAGAGATAGGGGAACTCGGAGAGGAGAGGGTGGCGGCGGTGACGGCGGGGTGGCGCGGCCGGCGCGGTGGTAACGGAGTGAGAAGGGGAGAAAGGGGGACGAAGAGGAAGAGACGTTGTGGGGGGGGTGAGGGTTTGCGCGAAAGCGCTGGTTCATCGCGCAGGAAGGGTTTAATGAATTTGAATCCACGCGGGCGCGCACCGTGCGCGTCCGCGGGATTGGGTGGAAAATGGGGT
Source organism: Arachis ipaensis (assembly GCF_059453495.1). Classification (NCBI taxonomy): domain Eukaryota; kingdom Viridiplantae; phylum Streptophyta; class Magnoliopsida; order Fabales; family Fabaceae; genus Arachis; species Arachis ipaensis. Next base: position 73,967,315 of record NC_142436.1, read on the forward strand.
AGACGCAGAAGCGTCTTGTGCACTTTTGCGTGGATGGCAAGATAGATGTGGGGCGCGGAAGCAGCATATGCGCCGACGCGCGGATAGGAGATATGGGTATGGGCACGAACGCGTACAGTGCGCGTCCGCGCGAAGTGAGCTGGGCTAAACGCTTAATGCCAGCCCAAAGTTGGTATAAGTCTCGGGTCATTGGCCTGGAAATGGTTTTGGCAAATCGGCGCGCACACAGCATGTGCGCGGGTGCGCGCATTTGCAAAATGTTGATATCGACGCGTATGTGCGCAATGCGCGCACGCGTACACACGGTTGTGCCATTGGCCCAGTGTTGGCGCGAGAGTGGCCCAACTCTCTGGAAAGAGTATGGGCCTGCATATGCGTATGGACGCGCATGCGCACAACGTGCGTACGCGTCCTTGTCACTTTTTTTTTACAAGATGACAAAATCTTTTTTTTTGGCTTTTTGAAAATCTTCAAATACAAGCAAAAGAGTTTGCTCCACAAGTAACCTACAACCAATTTATTGAAACAAATATATAGAAAGAAAACTATCTACAATGGTAACTCAATTCACTTATTAATCAAAACTACAAGAGAGTGGAAATAGTTTACCATGGTGGGGTGTCTCCCACCTAGCACTTTTAGTTTAAGTCCTTAAGTTGGACATTTTGGGACGCTCTTTGTCATGGTGGCTTATGCTTGTACTCATCCTTGAAACTCCAAGGATCCTTGCTCCTCATATGGTTGACAGAAGTTCCAACCATCCTCACCAAGTTTGGATGGAGTTCAAGCCAGTGTATGAGCTCCTATAGTTGGTCTCCGTGCTTCGATCCGGGGTCCCATATCTTATTTTCGCATCCGTCTTCTTGTTGATCTTCATGAATTTTTCGTTCGGGTGGTTGACAAGTAGAACAAGCAGAATTCTATCTAGCATACCAAGCCTTCTTCCTAGACCCATATAAAGTAGCATTCATCCAATCATAGTCCCTATACTTTGAAGCTTTGACCTTGATGAGCCTAATTCCAAACTTCCAACCACTACACAACTCCTTCTTACCCTTAGTTCCACAAAGAGCTCTAAGTTGTCCATCCGTTTCAATCAAGCCATATTCAAGTGAGAAAGTGAAGATTAAGGGTGAGAGTTTTACCCACTTGAATGTTATGTTGGATGGTGACTTAGGGAGGGTGACCTCCCCACACTTAGACAATGCAAGGTTGACTGCTTGATGCTCTTCTTTCTGTATTTCCACCTCTTGATAACTTCTTTCATCTTCTTCATGCTTGTTGACTTCTTCCAATTCCTCCTCATCATCAATCAAATTAAATTTGGGAGGTTATGTGAAATCGACTTCCATATCAACTTCACCTTTTATGGAAGAGTCTTCAATGAGATCACCAACATCATTTAATGTTGAGCTATCTTCAATAGCTTCAATTTCATGTCCCATGGGAGAGGATTCAATGTTTGATAAGAAATTATTGATGATTGAATCTATCTCTTGATCAACCTTTTCATATTCTTCAATCTTGATATGCTCTGGAGGTTGTTGCGACGTCCATGGTGGTTCTGCATCTCCTAGGTCTTCAACCACTTCTTCCTTTTCTTTAATGACCCTTGGTTCCTCCAATTTCTCCAATACAAAGTTCGACTCCTCCTTCTTTTCCACCGAATTTTCCAATTTCTCCTTCATACTTTGCTCTTCTTTTGGTTTTCCACATGTGGCCACGGAGGCCCCTTGAGTATTCAAACATTGGTAGGCTAAAGTGTGCACTACCTTGGTCAAATTAGTCACAAACTCTAGGGTGTTCCTTTGCATATCGGCTTGGCCTTGAAGTAGCAAGGTGAGATAATCATCTATTGGGGCTAGGGGTGGATAAGAGGTTTCGTCATTTTGGAGAGAGAGTTGATAGTAGAAAAGTGGTTCTTCTTGGTAAGGGTATGGAGATGGTGAGTATTGAGGTGGTTCTTCATAGTAGTCATGATAAGGTTGTGGTGGTTCCAAAGATTCTTGCTCATAATGGCCGCAAGAAAATGGTATGGGTGATTGGTCATATGGTGGATATGGATCATAAGAAGGTGCTTGGTAAAGATGGGCTTGTGAGCAAGGTTGATAGTCATGTTGAAGATAAGGTTCACAAGCATATGGTGGTAGTACTTGGTTATCACCAAAGGATTCACCATAGCCGTTAAATTGGCATGCACTAGGATGTGAATTATACCTATAAGTATTCGGAGGTTGTTGCCAATAGGAGTGATCAATTCCTTGAGGCTCCTCCCATCTTGGAGTGTTCCATCCTTGGTGCATGTTATCATTAAAGTCTACATTTCCTACAACATAGCGAGAACCAAACTCATAGCTAAGAGGGTGAGAATTCATAAGGGAAAAGAAAAATAAAACTAACAAAAACTAGAAAACAAGCTAAAGACAAATCTATTTACACTATTCACATATATACAATAATCAATAACATAACACCATTGCAAATCCCCAGCAACGGCGCCATTTTGATGAGAAGGACTTTTGACGGTTTAGAATTCACAATAAATTCTCGTTGTAAAGTATAGTTGATGAGCGGATATTTTATACGCTTTTTGGGGTTAATTTCATGTAGTTTTTAGGATGTTTTAGTTAAGTTTTTAGTATATTTTCATTAGTTTCTAGAAAAAATTCATATTTCTAGACTTTACTATGAGTTTGTGTGCTTTTCTGTAATTTCAAATATTTTCTGGCTAAAATTGAGGGAGCTGAGCAAAAATCTGATTCGGGCTGAAAAAGGATTGCTGATGCTGTTAGATTCTGACCTCTCTGCACTTGGAATGGATGTTCTAGAGCTACAAAAGTCCAATTGGCATGCTTCCAATTGCGTTGGAAAGTAGACATCCAGGGCTTTCCAGCAATATATAATAGTCCATACTTTTCTCAAGGATAGATGATGTAAACTGGCGTTCAACGCCAGTTCCATGTTGCAGTCTGGCGTCCAGCGCCAGAAACAGGTTACAAGTTGGAGTTCAACGCCAGAAACAGGTTACAACCTGGCGTTGAACGCCCAAAACAGCCCAGGAACGTGAGAAGCTTTAGTCTCAGCCCCAGCACACACCAAGTGGGCCCCAGAAGTGGATTTCTGCACTATCTATCATAGTTTACTCATTTTCTGTAAACCTAGATTACTAGTTTAGTATTTAAACAACTTTTAGAGATTTATTTTGGATCTCATGACATTTTTAGATCTGAACTTTGTACTCTTTGACGGCATGAGTCTCTGAACTCCATTGTTGGGGGTGAGGAGCTCTGCTGTGTTTCGATGAATTAATGCAATTACTTCTGTTTTCTATTCAAACACGCTTGTTCCTATCTAAGATGTTCATTCGTGCTTCATTATGATGAATGTGATGATCCGTGACACTCATCACCATTCTCAACCTATGAACGTGTGCCTGACAACCACTTCTGTTCTACATTAGATTGAATGAGTATCTCTTAGATTCCTCAATCAGAATCTCCGTGGTATAAGCTAGAATCTATTGGCGGCATCCTTGAGAATCCGAAAAGTCTAAACCTTGTCTGTGGTATTCCGAGTAGGATTCTGGGATTGGATGACTGTGACGAGCTTCAAACTCGCGAGTACTGGGCGTAGTGATAGACGAAAAAGGATAGTAAATCCTATTCCGGTATGATCGAGAAACTATAGATGATTAGCCGTGCGGTGACAACGTACTTGGACCATTTTCACTGAGAGGAAGGATGGTAGTCATTGAGAACGGTGATCCACCTACACACAGCTTACCATAGGAGGGACGTGCGTACGTGAAGAAGAAGACAGGGAGAAAGCAGAGATTCAAAAGACAAAGCATCTCCAAAACTCCAACATATTCTCTATTACTGCATAACAAGTATTTATTTCATACTCTTTTACTCTTTGCAATTCAATTTGATAAGTGAATTGTTTTCCTAAATAAGAGTCACAAGGTAACCATAGATTGATTCAAGCCAACAATCTCCGTGGGATTCGACCCTTACTCACGTTAGGTATTACTTGGACGACCCAGTGCACTTGCTGGTTAGTTGTGCAAATTTGTGAAAAATAGTAATATTGACAATGACATGTAACAAATTTGTGCACCAAGTTTTTGGCGCCGTTGCCGGGGATTGTTCGAGTTTGGACAACTAACAATTTATTTTGTTGCTTAGATTAGAAAATTTTTTTCTTTTTGGTTTAGAGTCTTCTATTATTGTTTTTGGTTGAAATTTTCTTTTTTTAAATCCTTATTTTCTCTTTTTTTAAATTTTTCAAAAATTTTATAAACTGATAATTGAGTTCTTCTATTTGAGTTTAGTTTCATATTTTAAGTTTGGTGTCAATTGCATATTTTTATTTTCTTTTAAAAAAAGTTTTGAAATTTATGTTCTTTGTTCTCTCTTCATCTTCAAGTTGTTCTTGTTTATTTTTCTTGTTTGATCTTTAGTTTTTCTTGATCTGCATCTTTTCTTGTTTTTCTTGTGCCTTTTCAAAACATTAGTTTTCAAAAAAGTTTAATTCTTAGTTATTAAAAATACTTCTTCAAAACAAGTGTTACATTTACTGCCCAATTGGCTAGAGCGTTGGTCTATGTTCTTGGTAATTGGGTATCTTCTTTTTAAAATCTTTCTTTTCAAAAATAATTTTTCTTTGATTAAATCTTGTGCCAAACTTTAAGTTTGGTGTTTTCTTGTTAATCTTTTTATAATTTTCGAAAATTTTAGTTTGGTTTTCTAAAAATTTTAAGTTTGGTGTTCCTCCTTCATGTTCTTGTTGTTCTTGTGATTCTTCAAAGTGTTCTTGAGTCTTCCTTGTGTTTTGATCTTAAAATTTTTAAGTTTGGTGTTCCTTGGTGTTTTCCCTCCAAAATTTTCGAAAACAAGGAGCATTAGATCTGAAAATTTTAAGTTGTGTGTCTTTTGTGTGTTTTTCTCTTTCATCATAAAATTCAAAAATAAAAAAAAATAATATCTTTTCTTTATTCTACTCATAATTTTTGAAAAATTAGCATTAAACTAATCATCAAATTTAAAAATCATATCTTTTTCAAATCATATATTTTCCAATCAAATCCTTTCAATCATATCTTTTTCAAAACTTCTTAACCATTTTTTCTCTCTCTCTCTCCATTTTTCGAAAATCTTCACCCATTTTTATTTATTTTATTTTAATTTATTTTATTTTCGAAATAAATAAATAAATAAATAAATAAAAATATTTTTTCTCTATTTTACATCATCTCCCTTTCTCCATCATGGATCTAAGTGAAAATGAACAGTCCAGAAGGACTCTGGGGTCATATGCTAACCCCACCACTGCTTCATATGGGAGTAGTATCAGTATACCCTCCATTGGAGTCAATAGCTTTGAGTTGAATCCTCAGCTCATTATGATGGTGCAGCAAAGTTGCCAGTATTCCGGTCTTCCACAGGAAGAACCTACAGAGTTTCTTGCACAGTTTTTACAAATTGCTGACACAGTACATGATAAGGAAGTAGATCAGGATGTCTATAGATTATTAATGTTCCCATTTGCTGTAAAAGACCAAGCTAAGAGGTGGTTAAATAACCAACCTAAGGCTAGCATAAAGACATGGAAACAGCTGACAGAAAAATTCCTGAATCAATACTTTCCTCCAAAACGGATGACACAGCTAAGGCTGGACATCCAAGGCTTTAAACAAGGAGATAATGAATCTCTTTATGATGCCTGGGAGAGATACAGGGAGATGCTAAGAAAATGCCCCTCTGAGATGCTTTCAGAGTGGGTTCAGCTAGACATCTTCTATTATGGGCTTACAGAAAGAGCTCAGATGTCTCTAGACTACTCAGCTGGTGGATTTATCCACATGAGCAAGACAATTGAAGAAGCTCAAGAGCTCATTGATACAGTTGCTAGAAATCAACACCTGTACTTAAGCAGCGAACCTTCCATGAAAGAAGAGGCTAAAACAGTGACTACTGAACTCACTCCTGCTGAACAAGCTACTGAATTCAATCAGCAATTGGATTTTTTAACAAAACAATTAGCCGAATTCAAGGAGAGACTACAAGAGACAAGGATGGCTAATATAAATATGGAAGAACAATTAAAGCAAACAAAGCAGCAGCTGTCAAAACAAATAACAGAAGAATGCCAAGCAGTTCAATTAAAAAGTGGGAAAACATTAAATACCCCACCTCAAGGCAGCAGAAAGCCAATAAATGAGCAAACTACCTAAATTCCATATGAGGACAGTAAGAGCCCGGGGAAAAATAATTCTGGCGCTAAAACGCCAGAAATTGGGTGGAAGGCTGGCGCTGAACGCCCAAATCATGCTCAGGACTGGCGTTCAACGCCAGAAACAAGCAAGGAACTGGCGTTGAATGCCCAAAGGAAGCACAGTTCTGGCGTTCAGACGCTAGGAACATATGAGGAGTTGGCGTCTAACGTCACTCCAGCTTCCAACCCTGGCACTCAATTGCCAGTGAGGGATCAAACACACACAAGTGCTGATGACAACCCCTCTAAAAAGGCTTCTTCAACCACTTCTGTAGGAAATAAACCTGCAGCAACCAAAGTTGAGGAATATAAAGCCAAGATACCTTATCCTCAAAAACTCCTCCAAGAGAAGCAGGATAAGTAATTTGCTCGCTTTGCAAATTATCTCAGGACTCTTGAAATAAAGATTCCGTTTGCAGAAGCACTTGAGCAAATACCCTCTTATGCTAAGTTCATGAAAGGGATCTTAAGTCATAAGAAGGATTGGAGAGAAACTGAAAAAGTTCTCCTCACTGAAGAATGCAGTGCAGTCATTCTGAAAAGTTTCCCTGAAAAGCTTAAAGATCCCGAAAGCTTTCTAATACCATGCATATTAGAGGGTAATTGCACCAAGACAGCCTTATGTGATCTTGGGGCAAGAATCAACCTAATACCTGCATCCACTATCAGAAAGCTTGGTTTAACTGAAGAAGTTAAACCAACCCGGATATGTCTCTAACTTGCTGATGGCTCCATTAAATACCCATCAGGCGTGATTGAGGACATGATTGTCAGGGTTGGGCCATTCGCCTTTCCTACTGACTTCGTAGTGCTGGAGATGGAAGAGCACAAGAGCGCTACTCTCATTCTAGGAAGACCTTTCCTAGCAACTGGACGAACTCTCATTGATGTTCAAAAGGGGGAAGTCACCCTGAGAGTCAATGAGGATGAGTTTAAGTTGAATGCTGTCAATGCCATGCAGCATCCAGACACACCAAAAGACTGTATTAAAGTTGATCTTATTGACTCTTTGGTGGAGGGGATCAACATGGCTGAGAGTCTCGAATCAGAGCTGGAAAACATCTTTAAAGATGTTCTGCCTGATCTAGAGGATTCAGAGGAATTGAAAGAGTCTCTGAAATTTCCTCAGGAAGAGGAAAAACTTCCTAAACCCGAGCTCAAACCATTACCACCATCCCTGAAATATGCATTTCTGGGAGAAGGTGATACTTTTCCAGTGATCATAAGCTTTGCTTTAAATCCACAGGAAGAGGAAGCACTAATTCAAGTGCTAAGGACACACAAGACAGCTCTTGGGTGGTCCATAAGTGACCTTAAGGGCATAAGCCCAGCTAGATGCATGCACAAGATCTTATTGGAGGACAATGCTAAGCCAGTGGTTCAACCACAGAGGCGGCTAAATCCTGCAATGAAGGAAGTGATGCAGAAAGAGGTCACCAAATTACTGGAGGCTGGGATTATTTATCCTATTTCTAATAGCCCCTGGGTGAGCCCTGTTCAAGTTGTCCCCAAAAAGGGAGGCATGACAGTGGTTCATAATGAAAAAAATGAACTGGTTCCTACAAGAACAGTTACAGGGTGGCACATGTGTATTGACTACAGAAGGCTCAATACAGCCACCAGGAAGGATCATTTTCCTTTACCATTCATAGACCAGATGCTAGAGAGACTAGCAGGTCATGATTATTACTGCTTTTTGGACGGCTATTCAGGCTACAACCAAATTACAGTAGATCCCCAGGATCAAGAGAAAACAGCATTCACATGTCCATCTGGAGTATTTGCTTACAGAAGGATGCCATTTGGGCTGTGTAATGCACCTGCAACCTTTCAGAGATGCATGCTCTCTATTTTTTCTGATATAGTGGAAAAATTTCTGGAAGTCTTCATGGATGACTTCTCAGTATACGGAGACTCATTCAGCTCCTGTCTTGATCACCTGACACTGGTTTTAAAAAGATGCCAAGAGACCAACCTGGTTTTAAACTGGGAAAAATGTCACTTTATGGTGACTGAAGGGATTGTCCTTGGGCATAAAATTTCAAACAAGGGAATAGAGGTGGATCAAGCTAAAATAGAAGTAATTAAAAAATTACCACCACCTGCCAATGTTAAGGCAATCAGAAGCTTTCTGGGGCATGCAAGATTCTATAGGAGGTTTACAAAGGATTTTTCAAAAATTGCAAAACCTCTAAGCAAACTGCTAGCTGCTGACACGCCATTTTTGTTTGACACAGAGTGCCTGCAGGCATTTGAAAGTCTGAAAGCTAAGCTGGTCACAGCACCAGTTATCTCTGCACCAGACTGGACATTACCATTCGAATTAATGTGTGATGCCAGTGATCACGCCATTGGTGCAGTACTGGGGCAGAGGCATGACAAACTTCTGCATGTCATTTATTATGCTAGCCGTATTTTAAATGATGCCCAGAAAAATTACACAACCACAGAAAAGGAATTGCTTGCTATCTATGCCATTGACAAGTTTAGATCATACTTAGTAGGATCAAAAGTGATTGTGTACACTGACCATGCTGCTCTTAAATATCTACTTACAAAGCAGGATTCAAAACCTAGGCTTATAAGATGGGTATTGCTTCTGCATGAGTTTGATATAGAAATAAGAGACAGAAAAGGGACAGAAAACCAAGTGGCTGATCATCTGTCCCGAATAGAACCAGTAGAAGGGGCGCCCTCTCCCTCTATTGAGATCTCTGAAACCTTTCCGGATGAGCATTTGTTCGCCATTCAGGAAACACCATGGTTTGCAGACATTGCAAACTATAAAGCTGCAAGGTTCATACCTAAGGCGTACAGCAGGCAACAAAAGAAAAAATTAATTTCTGATGCAAAGTACTACTTGTGGGATGAACCCTATCTCTTTAAGAGATGTGCAGACGGAATAATCCGTAGATGTGTGCCTAGAGAAGAAGCACAGAGCATCTTATGGCATTGCCATGGTCACAATATGGAGGTCATTTCGGAGGTGAGCGAACAGCCACCAAGGTCCTCCAATGTGGTTTCTACTGGCCTACACTCTACAGAGATTCCCGAGAATTTGTACGTAACTGTGACAGTTGCCAGAGAGCTGGTAATTTGCCTCATAGTTACGCCATGCCTCAACAAGGAATCTTAGAGATTGAGTTGTTTGATGTATGGGGAATTGATTTCATGGGGCCTTTCCCACCATCATACTCAAACACTTATATTCTGGTGGCAGTTGACTATGTATCAAAATGGGTAGAGGCCATTGCCACACCCACCATTGATACTAAAACAGTGCTGAAGTTCCTCCAGAAACATATATTCAGCAGGTTTGGTGTCCCTAGGGTACTAATCAGTGTTGGGGGCACTCACTTCTGCAACAAACAGCTTTACTCTGCCATGGTCCGGTATGGGATTCGCCACAAGGTGGCGGCTCCATATCATCCACAGACAATGGGCAAGCTGAAGTTTCTAACAGAGAACTGAAAAAAATCCTGGAACGGACTGTAAGTACCCGTAGAAAGGATTGGGCACGAAGCTTGGATGATGCTCTGTGGGCTTACAGAACAGCATTCAAGACTCCTATAGGGACCTCTTTGTACCAACTTGTGTATGGTAAGGCTTGTCACCTGCCCGTGGAACTAGAACATAAGGCCTACTGGGCAACCAGATTCCTAAACTTTGATGCCAAATTAGCTGGAGAAAAAAGATTGCTCCAGCTGAATGAGCTAGAGGAATTCAGATTCACTGCTTTCGAAAATGCCAAGCTTTATAAAAAGAAATCTAAAAGGTGGCATGACAGAAAGCTGTCATCTAGAATCTTTGAACCAGGAGAAAAGGTTCTGTTGTTTAACTCTAGGCTCAGGCTATTCCCAGGGAAACTGAAATCCCGGTGGAGGGGACCATATATGATTACAAGTGTATCACCGTATGGTTATGTGGAGCTTCAAGACATTGATTCTGATAAGAAGTTCATTGTTAATGGACAGAGAATCAAGCACTATCTTGAAGGCAATGTTGAGCAAGAGTGCTCAAGGCTGAAGCTAGATTAAAAGCTCAGCAAGGTCCAGCTAAAGACAATAAAGAAGTGCTTGCTGGGAGGCAACCCAGCCATTGGGAAGACTTTTTCTGTTATTTTGCCTTATTCTTGATTTTATTTGTTTATATAAAGTTCATTGCTACTAAGGTAAAGAGTCAATTGTATAAGTTCACAGGGTTACAGAAGGATTCAGCACACAAAACAGAGAAAGAGAGCTCACTGGCAAGAAAACGCCAGTAAAAGTCTGTTTTGGGCGTTCAACGCCCAAAAGAAGCATCCACTGGGCGTTGAACGCCAGAAAGAAGCATCTTCTGGGCATTGAACGCCAGAAAGAAGCTCCTTCTGGGTGTTTAACGCCAGATTTACAGCGTCCTGGGCGTTCAGAAAAACGCCCAGTGACAAAGGAGTTCCTGGCGTTCAACGCCAGAAAGAAGCAACAGCTGGGCGTTGAACGCCCAGGAGAAGCAGCAATTGGGCGTTAAACGCCCAAAACATGCAGCGTTTGGGCGTTTAACGCCAGGATGGTGGGGAGGAGGTAAATTCATTTTTACTTCATATTTTTCATTTTAATTTTAATTTTCATGTTTCAATTCATGATTTCTTGCATAAACATGTTACAAACCCTGATTTCTAAAATCCCTAATTTCTAAAAACCCTACTTTAAAAATATCAAATGTATCTTAATCCATAAACACAAATTCTTTTTCAATCCAATCCAACTCTTTTTCAAAATTTCCAAAACAAATCTATCTCTTTTCCTTCTAAAATCCTTTCAACTCATCAATATCTTTTTCAAATCTCCACATTATCTTTTTCAAAATCCAAATTTATCTTTTTCAAATATCTTTCGTATCTTTTCAATTTTAAATCACATCTTTTCATATCATACTTATTTTTTTTTATAAATCATATCTTCTATCTTATCTTTTTTTTTTTTAAAAAAAAATTTTCGAAAACCCACCCCCTCCCTTTTAAATCCACATTCGGCCTCCCTCCTCTCATCCACCATTCAACACTAGCTCTCCTTTTATCCCTCTCCTTTCTTTTCTTTTGCTTGAGGACAAGTAAACCTCTAAGTTTGGTGTGTTTATCCGTGATCACTAAATTATACCCACTAAGATCATGGCTCCTAAAGAAAAACAAACCACTCCAAGAGGCAAGAAAGAGAGTATTCCAAAACCACTTTGGAATCAAGGGAAGTTCTTAACCAAAGAACATTCAGACCATTACTACAAAATAATGGGTCTAAGATCAGTGATCTCGGAAGTCAAGTTCGATCTGAAGGAAGATGAATATCCAGAGATCCAAGAGCAGATTCGTAATAGGAACTGGGAAGTCCTAGCTAATCCTGAAACAAAAGTGGGAAGGAATATGGTTCAGGAGTTCTACGCTAATCTGTGGCAAACAGACAGGCAGAGAATATCTGGAACTGCCCTCTATGGCTATCGGACTATGGTCAGAGGAAAGATTGTTCACATCCACCCTGACAAAATCAGGGAGATCTTTAAGCTACCTCAGCTGAAAGATGACCCAGACTACTTCAATAGGAGAATGATGAGAACAAACAAGGGCCTGGATAAGATTCTAGAGGATATATGCATCCTTGGAGCCAGGTGGACCACCAGCAGCAAGGGTGTCCCAAATCAACTCAAGAGAGAAGATCTCAAACCAGTCACTAGAGGATGGCTGGACTTCATTGGGTGTTCTATATTGCCCACTAGCAACCGTTCTGAAGTCACTGTCAAAAGAGCAGTGATGATCCATTGCATTATGTTGGGAAAAGAAGCGGAAGTTCATCAACTGATTTCATCTGAATTTTACATACTTGCAAACAAGAACTCCAAAGATGCCAGGTTGGCTTATCCAAGCGTAATCTCTATGCTCTGCAAAGATACTGGAGTAAGGATGGGAATAACGGAGTACATCTCAGTGGAGCAAACAATCACTAAAACCACAATGGAAAAACAACAAATGCAGGATGACCCCATCAAGAGGAGGGCGCAAGAATTCCTCCCGGAAGTCCCTCAATTTGAATATTGGGAATAACTTGAAGCATCTGTCACCAAGTTGCAAGAATCTATGGACCAAATAAAGGAAGAACAGCAAAATCAAAACAGTATGCCCTGCAAACTGCTCAGGGAACAAGAAGGGCAAGGGCGTGACTTAAAGGAACTGAAGTGTCAGAAGTTATATCTTGAAGGACCAAGCACTCCACAGACTAGAGGAACATCCACATCCCAAACTCAAGGTTGTTGAGTTCTAATCTTAACCTTAACTCTGTGATAATTGTTCTTATTTTAGTTTTACCTTAGAAGTTATAGTAGTAATTAGTAGTTATTTTATCTCCAATTAAGCTATAATTTATTTTTCTCATCATCATTAAACATGAATAAAATAGAAGATTTTCTTTAGAATAAGGAGGCAATATTTTTTGAATTTTTAATAAAACAAATTCTAATTGTTTACATGTGGTGGCAATGCTTTTTGCCTTCTGAATGAATGCCTGAACAGAGCATATGTCTTTGAAATTTGATGTTCCTGAATGTTAAATATGTTGGCTCTTGAAAGAATAATGAACATGAGACATGTTATTGATAATCTGAAAAATCATAAAAATGATTCTTGAAGCAAGAAAAAGCAGTGGATACTAAGCTTGCAAAAAAAAAAAAAGCAAGCAGAAAAAGCCAATAGCCCTTAAAACCAAAAGGCAAGGGTAGTAAAAAGGATCCAAGGCTTTGAGCATCAGTAGATAGGAGGGCCTAAGGGAATCAAATCCTGGTCTAAGCGGCTAAACCAAGTTGTCCTTAACCATGTGCTTGTGGCGTGAAGGTGTCAAGTGAAAACTTGGGACTGAGTGGTTAAAGTCAAGGTCCAAAGAAAAAAGAAGAGTGTGCTTAAGAACCCTGGACACCTCTAATTGGGGACTTTAGCAAAGCTGAGTCACAATCTGAAAAGGTTCACCCAATTATGTGTCTGTGGCATTTATGTATCCGGTGGTAATACTGGAAAACAAAGTGCTTAGGGCCACGGCCAAGACTCATAAAAGTAGTTGTGTTCAAGAATCAACATACTGAACTAGGAGAATCAATAACACTATCTGAATTCTAAGTTCCTATAGATGCCAATCATTCTGAGCTTCAATGGATAAAGCGAGATGCTAAAACTATTCGGAAGCAAAAAGCTACTAGTCCCGCTCATTTAATTAGAATCCGAGCTTCACTCAAAAAACTCTGAGATATTATTGCTTCGTGACTTATTTGTATTCTATTTTATTTGTCTAGTTGCTTGGGGACAAGCAACAGTTTAAGTTTGGTGTTGTGATGAGCGGATATTTTATACGCTTTTTGGGGTTAATTTCATGTAGTTTTTAGGATGTTTTAGTTAAGTTTTTAGTATATTTTTATTAGTTTCTAGGAAAAATTCATATTTCTGGACTTTACTATGAGTTTGTGTGCTTTTCTATAATTTCAGATATTTTCTGGCTGAAATTGAGGGAGCTGAGCAAAAATCTGATTCGGGCTAAAAAAGGATTGCTGATGTTGTTGGATTCTGACCTCTCTGCACTCGGAATGGATGTTCTGGAGCTACAGGAGTCCAATTGGTGCTCTTCCAATTGCGTTGGAAAGTAGACATCCAGGGCTTTCCAGCAATATATAATAGTTCATACTTTTCTCAAGGATAGATGACATAAACTGGCATTCAACGCCAGTTCCATGTTGCAGTCTGGCGTCCAGCGCCAGAAACAGGTTACAAGTTGGAGTTCAACGCTAGAAACAGGTTACAACCTGGCGTTGAATGCCCAAAACAGCCCAGGCACGTGAGAGGCTTTAGTCTCAGCCCCAGCACACACCAAGTGGGCCCCAGAAGTGGATTTCTGCACTATCTATCATAGTTTACTCATTTTCTGTAAACCTAGGTTACTAGTTTAGTATTTAAACAACTTTTAGAGATTTATTTTGGATCTCATGACATTGTTAGATCTGAACTTTGTACTCTTTGACGGCATGAGTCTCTAAACTCCATTGTTGGGGGTGAGGAGCTCTGTTGTGTTTCGAAGAATTAATGCAATTACTTCTGTTTTCTATTCAAACACGCTTGTTCCTATCTAATATGTTCATTCGTGCTTCATTATGATGAATGTGATGATCCATGACACTCATCACCATTCTCAACCTATGAACGTGTGCCTGACAATCACTTCTGTTCTACATTAGATTGAATGAGTATCTCTTAGATTCCTCAATCAGAATCTCCGTGGTATAAGCTAGAATCTATTGGCGGCATCCTTGAGAATCCGGAAAGTCTAAACCTTGTCTGTGGTATTCCGAGTAGGATTCTGGGATTGGATGACTGTGACGAGCTTCAAACTCACGAGTGCTGGGCGTATTGACAGACGAAAAAGGATAGTAAATCCTATTCCGGTATGATCGAGAACCTAAAGATGATTAGCCGTGCGGTGACAGCGCACCTGGACCATTTTCACTGAGAGGAAGGATAGTAGCCATTGACAACGGTGATCCACCTACACACAGCTTGCCATAGGAGGGACGTGCGTGCGTGAAGAAGAAGACAGGGAGAAAGCAGAGATTCAAAAGACAAAGCATCTCCAAAACTCCAACATATTCTCTATTACTGCATAACAAGTATTTATTTCATACTCTTTTACTCTTTGCAATTCAATTTGATAAGTGAATTATTTTCCTGACTAAGAGTCACAAGGTAACCATAGATTGCTTCATGCTAACAATCTCCGTGGGATTCGACCCTTACTCACGTAAGGTATTACTTGGACGACCCAGTGCACTTGCTGGTTAGTTGTGCGAATTTGTGAAAATAGTAATATTGACATTGACATGTAACAAATTTGTGCACCAATAGTTTCTAAACCAACAATAATCCTTTCATACAAAAGTTTGTTTGTCACTAGTACAAACCCCTAAATTTATAAACCGAAGTATTGAAACCTCGGGTCGTTCTACCTAAAAATTGCAATGAAGTGTCTTGTTATTGGTTATGGAATATCTTTAGGGGTTTTTGAGATAGGAGACAAAAAATGTAAAATACAATGAAAATAAACTAACAACTATGAAAAGCTCTTGGCAAGGTTATGAGAATTGGAAGTCCTATCCTCATTATCCTCCTCAATTGTGATGAGAATTGTCCATTGCTACCACTTAGTTAACCTCTAACCATGGAGGAAAGTCAAGTGGATGAATCACCTTGATTCCACAAGTCTTAGCCAACTCCCAAGGGAAAGACTAGCTTTAGTGGTATCCAAATAATTAGCAACTTCTAATAATCAATCAACAAAGGAATTAGATAACTCAAGCATCACTAATTACTCCACCTAAGCCAAGAGGATAAAATTCTATACTAAAACCCAACCAAGCATTTCATCAAACACTTGGAAGGCACAAAAGGAAAACATAGTAAATTGATAACAAGAATAGAATCTAACCACAATTGAATGTAAGAAATCAACAACAACAATTTAAGAAAACAAGATATACATGAATTACCTCAAATTGCATTAAAAGAAAATAGAATGAACAAAAGTAGATCTACAAACAAAGTAGAAGAAAGTATAACAAACAATAGAAGAATGATAAATGTAACAACAAAGAATTAAGAAGAAGAAGTAGAAGAGAGCTTGAATGAAAACCTAGATCTAAGAACTAAACCTAATCCTAATCCTAATCCTAGAGAGAAGTGAGAGATTCTCTCTCTAAAACTAAAACTAAACTAGCCTAAGGTGTGCGTATGAATCTATGATCCTTCCCCTTCATTTCTTGGTCTATTTAGCCTTTTCCTGCCAAAAACTCAGCTCCAAATGGGGCTAGAAACCCTCCAAAATTGCCAGGAACGTGTTCCTCTTTAAAAATCACTTGCGGCCTTTGGCGCGCACGCGCACAGTGTGCGTGCGCGTCCCTGGATAATTTCGCGATCTGCGCGTAAGCGCATAGTGCGCGCGCGCCCATGTGCTTTTTCCAAATCTTTGGGTTTTCATGATTTCTCCACTTTGTATGCTTTCCTTCCACTCCTTTGATCCCTTCCTAGCCCCTTTTCAACCTGAAATCACTAGCAAACACATCAAGGCATCTAGTGAAAATCAAAGGTGAATCAAAATTATCAAATTAAAGGTCTAAAAAGTATATTTTCACATCTAAGCATAAGTATGGAGACAATCACAAAATCATGCTATTTCATTGAATAAATGTGAGGAAAGGTTATCAAAATGCTCTAAATTCAACACAAAATAAACCCTACAAAGGGGGTTTATCAGACCTTACAGAAATTTTCGATAAAGAAGCAGACATGGCAGCCGAACCTAACAACAATCGTGGAGGTGCAAGGAAGATGCTTGGTGACTTTACTGCACCAACTTCCGACTTCTATGGAAGAAGCATCTCAATTCCTGCAATTGGAGCAAACAACTTTGAGCTTAAGCCTCAATTAGTTTCTCTAATGCAGTAGAATTGCAAGTTTCATGTTCTTCCATTGGAAGATCCTCATCAGTTCTTAGCTGAATTCTTGCAAATCTGTGATACTGTTAAGACCAATGGGGTTGATCCCGAGGTCTAAAGACTTATGCTTTTCCCCTTTGCTGTAAGAGACAGAGCTAGGATATGGTTGGACTCACAACCTAAAGAAAGCCTGAACTCTTGGGAAAAGTTGATCAATGCTTTCTTGGCCAAATTCTTTCCACCTCGAAAGATGAGTAAGCTTAGAGTGGAAGTCCAAACCTTCAGACAGAAGGAAGGTGAATCCCTCTATGAAGCTTGGGAAAGATACAAGCAATTGATCAGAAGGTGTCCTTCTGACATGCTTTTAGAATGGAGCATCTTATGTATATTCTATGATGGTCTGTCTGAATTGTCCAAGATGTCATTGGACCACTCTGCTGGTAGATCTCTTCATTTGAAGAAAATACCTGCAGAAGCCCAGGAACTCATTGAGATGGTTACAAATAACCAGTTCATGTACACTTCTGAAAGAAATTCTGTGAATAATGGGATGACTCAAAAGAAAGGAGTTCTTGAGATTGATACTCTGAATGCCATATTGGCTCAGAATAAAATATTGACTCAGCAAGTCAATATGATTTCTCAGAATCTGACTGGAATGCAAGCTGCATCCAGCAGTACCAAAGAAGCCTCCTCTGAAGGAGAAGCTTATGACCCTGAGAATCCTGCAATGGAAGAGGTGAATTACATGGGAGAATCCTATGGAAACACCTATAATCCTTCATGGAGAAATCATCCAAATTTCTCATGGAAGGATCAACAGAAGCCTTAACAAGGCTTCAATAATAATAATGGTGGGAGAATTCGGTTTGGCAATAGCAAACCTTTTCCATCATCTTCTCAGCAACAGACAGAGAATTCTAGGCAGAGCTTCTCTGACTTAGCAACCATAGTCTCTGATCTAACTAAGACCACTCACAGTTTCATGACTGAAACAAGGTCCTCCATTAGAAATCTGGAGGCACAAGTGGGTCAGCTAAGTAAAAGAGTTACTGAAACTCCTCCTAGTACTCTCCCAAGCAATACAGAAGAGAATCCCAAAAGAGAGTGCAAGGCCATAACTATATCCAAAGTGGCCAAACCTAGAGAGAGTAAAAAGGCAGTGATTTCCAGTGAGGAAGACCTTGCTGGACGTCCACTGATCAATAAGGAGTTCCCTATTGAGGAACCAAAGGAATCTGAGGCTCATATAGAGACCATAGAGATTCCATGGAACTTAATGCTGCAGTTCATGAGCTCTGATGAAGATTCTTCCTCTATTGAGGATGAAGATATTATTGAAGAGCAAGTAGCTCAGTATCTAGGATCAATCATGAAACTGAATGCCTTGGTTCAACAGAAATTACCTCAGAAGAAACCGGATCCCAGAAGGTTCTTAATACCTTGTACCATAGCCACCATGACCTTTGAGAAGGCTCTGTGTGACCTGGAGTTAGGAATAAACCTCATGCCACTCTCTGTAATGGAGAAACTAGGGATCTTTGAGGTACAAGCTGCAAGAATCTCACTAGAGATGGCAGAAAAATCAATAAAACAGGCTTATGGACTTGTAGAGAATGTCTTAGTAAAGGATGAAGGCCTGTACATCCCTGCTGACTTCATAATCCTAGACACTGGGAAGGATGAGGATGAATCCATTATCCTTGGAAGACCCTTCCTAGCCACAGCAAGGGCTGTGGTTGATGTTGACAGAGGAGAGTGATGACGAAAAAATATTACTTCTTCCGTTTTAACTACGGACAAGTGCACTGGGTCGTATCAAGTAATAAAACTCACAAAGAGTGAGGTCGAACCCACGAGGATTAACGGATTAAGCAAGCAATAGTTGATTAATTATTCTAGTTAGACGATTCATAATTGGGTGATAAGCAACAAGGAAATATAAATGACATAAAAGTAAAGGAAAGCAATTAAGTGCAAGGAAAGTAAATGACAAGAAATTAAAGTGCTGAAAATTAAAGTACAAGAAAGTAAAGTGCAAGAAAGTAAATGACTAGAAAGTAAAACCAAGTGAAGTATTTCTACAAACACTTGGAAGGCACAAATGTGCAAAAGTAAATAAAATCATAAATGGACATAAGTAAATGACAAGAATTAAAGACAAAAAGTGAATAACAAGAATTAAGAATGAAATTAACACTAGGATCAAGAGATATTGCATTCTTAGGATCAATGGTTTTCATCTTATCTTCAATCATGCAACTTATTGACCTCTTGGCAATCATGATTGATTGAATCCCAATTCCTTGGTAATTCAATCTCTCAAATCTTGATCAATAGCCAATTCCTTGGTCTAATTGGTCATGAGAAGAGATGAAGAATGGTCCCTAATTATACCACACATCCTCATAGATTCAAGTAGAGGGAGGATTATATGTCACCATATCCAAACACCAAAACCCAAATCTACTCAAGTGTGAGAAGGATTTTCAAGCATGGTTTTATGTTTTCTCTTCCAAGGTTCCCATAAAACACAATTGCATTCAATCTCTTTTCCAAGATAATTGAATGCTAAGCATGAAGAACGAAAATCCTTCAAGTAAATCAATGAGAGATGAAGAGAAGAAGAAGAATAAAAACAAATTAATCCATCAAATAGCAATAGAGCTCTCTTTCCCAATGTTGGAAATTAGAAACTCATAACTAAATATTTATAAAAGTGTATATGAAAGAAATGGAAGAAGAGAAGAGAAGGAGAATGAGAGGGGAGTGGATTCACCTCCACCCCTCTATGGTGTGTGTCAATTGATGAATCTAAGGTCCTATTTATAAGCTACCTAAATTACAAATTCAAATGAAATTCAAAATCAAATGCAAATTTCCTAATTACTTCTAGATGATTCTTGTGGCCTTGATTGATTGTCAATTGTGGCTTGACTTGGGCTTGTGAACTTTTAATTCTCTTCATAGAAGCTTGAAACATTGAAGAATAAATGAAGGAATTGGAGTATTAGAAGTGGCCCAATGTGGAGTGTCATTGAAGTGGCATTTTGGGCTTGTGAAGGTTTAGAAAACCTTGCACGCTGAAGTATTGATCTTTTTGGGTCTCCAAATTAGATGCCCATTATAGACTATTATATATCATTGGAAAGCTATGGATCTCAGCTTTCCAACGCCGCTGAAAGCATGTGATTTGGATTTCTCTAGTCCAAGTTATGATCTTTTGAAGGTGAAGAGGTCAGTCTGGCAGGCTTGCTGGAATTTTGGCCCAGCGTGCCACGCCCAGGTTTTGGCGTGCCACGCCGAGTACACAGTGCTGACAAGAATTACGATTTGCACCCTCAAATATAGTGTCCACTATAGAGTGTTATATATGGTTGAAAAGCTATGGAAGTCGACTTTCCAATGGCACTGAGATCACCTCATTTGAAGCTTTGTAGCTCGAGTTATTCTTGTTTGAGTGTGAAGAGGTCAGGATTGTAAAGCCTCTTTACTTCTCTTTGAGTTTGTTTCCAACTCTTTTGCCACCTTGAGGGTGTGCTTCTTCTATTAGTTTTTTTATTTCTTCTTTTTCTATCATTTCCTACAAAATTCAACACAAACCCATTTCAAAGCAATGTACCATAATATTTATCATTTAGTTCATAAAATTGCTTGAAACAATGAATATGTGCTCTTTTTATGGTCCTTTTGCGTAGGTATAAAGGGTAAATGATGCAAGTCATCACAACACCAAACTTAAACTTTGCTTGTCCTCAAGCAAACAAAGAATCATGCAATAAAGATTGACAAACCAAGGTGAGAAGAATAGCAATATTTATGTTCATGGTTGGCTAGTTTCTTGTGCATGCTACAATCACAAAAGAAATTCAAATGATTGATGCTTCTATCTAGCTCATTTTATGAAATCATTTTCTTTATGTTCCTTCCTTGAAACAAGCTTTTCATTCTTTTCTTAGCTTAACTTTTTGGGTGCTTTGCACCATGTGTTGAAAGCTACGACTCTAAATGTTTTTTTTTCAAGTATTACCACTTGATACATAAGCATCACAAGCATTTGATTAGAGGACTCTTGAAGCTCATTTCTTTCTTTTCTTTACTTCTAATCATTGGTGCTTAGAGCCTTGAGCTTTAAGGGAGTGCTTTGCACTTGAGCCTAGCCTTGACTCTAAGTGTTTTGTTTTTAAGCTTTTTGCTTGATACATAAACACCACAAGTATTTAACAATTGAATTGTCATTGGTACCCAAAGCCTTCAACTTTCTCATTCTTTCCCTTTTTCTTTTTTTGCCTTATTTGCATTTGCTTCTTCAAGGTTTTCATGATTTCAAAAATTTTATAAAATGTCCTAGATGAAAACTTCAATTAAACAAATTCAAATGCAATTGAGCAATAATAGTCATGCTAGCCTTCCAATCTTATATGCTCATGCTAGGCTCTTCTTTAATTACCTTGTTTGTTTATGATCATGATGCTTAATTGCTTTGACTCACAAATTTCAAGATGGTAGTTATGATGTAAAAGCAACATGTTACAATTCAAAATAAAACTACGCTTTTCCAAAAAGAAGAACGCACATGCATATAAAAGAAATGGAAGACAATCATGCAATTGAAAGTATAGGAAATAAATAAGAGAAAAAGAAACTTAACCACCTTGTAGATCTTCATCTTTGTTGTCATTTTCCTCCTATTCCTTCCTTCCCCAACACCAAACTTAGAATGATTGCTTGTCCTCAAGCAACAAGTAAAATAGTAGTGATGGAATTTATGATTAATCATGAATGTCTTCAAGAAGAGATGTGAGTGATGCATGTCTTTAAGCAAGCAAAATTAAAGATAACAATCAAGGTATATAGAAAAGAGACAATATGATTGCATTAATAAGTGAGTTGTGCATGGTACTATGCATGAAAGGTAAGTGGCAACACCAAACTTAGTGTGACACTTTCATTTTAGAATGATGCAAGTACCCACTAAAGATTGAAGATCAAATTGTTGCATGCAACACTAAACTTAGAATGCAATCATATGCCAAATTATTGAAAGTAAACTAAGCAAAGAAAGAAAATGTTACCAACGGTTGGGTTGCCTCCCAACAAGCGCTCTTTTAATGTCATTAGCTTGACATGTTGGTTCTTGAATCTTCTTCCTCTTCTTCTAATTGGTTAAGAGAAATGACTTCAAGGGAGAATAGGAGAAAATTGATGCCCCTTGATTTGATTCCCTCCTAACAAGCCTTCCTTTTTTGTTATTAGCTTGATTCCTCTTGCTTGTTGGGGTGGGGGTTGGATTACTTTTTGTTGACCTTCTCTTTTTCATGGATGTTATCTTTTGTTTCTTGGTCACAATCCTTCTTTGAGTGCTTTCCTTGATTGCCTTCACTTCCTTGATTGCAAGATTTAGGTGTTGTGTGATGGTTGGAGTGTCCTCTTCATCAAGAACCTCTTGGATTGATGGTTCAACTAAATCATCCTCCATGCAACTCTCTACTTCATTGGAGTGTGGACTTCCTTGGTTGTTTTCCTCCCTTTTTTTTGTAGGATCTTGCATTGCTTCTTTTGGGAGTGAGTTTGCATGTTCCTTTGTCACCCTTAGTAGCCTTTGTGGATATGGAGCCCTAGATTTATATACTGTCACAACTTCCTCCTTCTTCATTGGAATCTCACTTGGTATGGGTGCCTCTTTTTCTTGTTTTTCTAATTCCTCTCTTGCACCTATCATTTGGTCTAAATACATTCCAATGTTTTTGAGAGAGGTTTCTTGTTCTCTAAAAGAATTTCTAGACCATTGGGTGAAATCCTCCATACTTCTTTTCATCCTCTTCCATCCCTCAATAATGCTTTCCATATCCTTCAAAGGTTTCTCAAACATGGATACAAGTTTTAAAAGTCTTTGGTCAAATGTTAGCTCAAGAGATGAAGGTTGAGAATGATTTTATGGATATGTGGGTGTTGTGGTGAAGTCATTTTGAGGAGTGTGAAAGGAGTTTTGTGAGTTGTGAAAGGAATTTTGTGGTTGATGAATTGAATTGTATGTATTTTGGAAAGAATTTTGTGTTGAGGCAAACTCAAGTGGTGAAGAATTTTGATATGAAAAATTTGGAGGTGAGGTAAGACAATTTTGCTTAAATGCATCTAAGGATGATGGCTCTTGATGGATGGGATAGGAAATATTGAATTCTCTTTGGTTTTGGCCTTCCCAATCATAATTTGGATTGTTGTTCCATTCATAGGAGTATGAATCATTTTGAGACCTTGGGAAGTATTCCATTTGGTTTGATTGCTCAAACCCCATCATTCCTTGATCTTGGTATCCCCAACCACAATTAGTATAGTAACATGAATCATTTTGTGGTGGTGGGAAATATCCCATGTAACTTGCTTGATCATTGTGTGACCTTGGGGCATATCCCATTTGGGTTGATTGATCATGATCCATCATTTCTTGTTGATATTCCCATCTACCATGAGGATAATAACATGAATCATTTTATGGTGGTGGGCAATATCCCATGTAATGTGAATGATCAACATGTGAGGTAAACTCCATTTTTCTTGCGAAATGCTTTGTCTCAAACAATAATCACCAAAAGAAATTGGAATCCCCATTGTCACAGATGAGGGATTCTTAGTGAGGCAATACACAAACACCTTATTAGCAATAAGAAAAGAGAAATAAAAAAAATAAAGTAAATGACAAAAACGGGAAAAAATGTCTAATCTAGATAATCAACCAACCGGTAGTTTGTTAATCACAATTAATCCCCAGCAACGGCGCCAAAAACTTGATGACGAAAAAATATTACTTCTTCCGTTTTAACTACCGGCAAGTGCACCGGGTTGTATCAAGTAATAAAACTCACAAAGAGTGAGGTCGATCCCACGAGGATTAACGGATTAAGCAAAAAACAGTTGATTAATTATTCTAGTTAGATGATTCATAATTGGGTGATAAGCAACAAGGAAATGTAAATGAAATAAAAGTAAAGGAAAGCAATAAAGTGCAAGGAAAGTAAATGACAAGAAATTAAAGTGCTGAAAATTAAAGTACAAGAAAGTAAAGTGCAAGAAAGTAAATGACTAGAAAGTAAAACCAAGTGAAGTATTTCTACAAACACTTGGAAGGCACAAATGTGCAAAAGTAAATAAAACCATAAATGTGCATAAGTAAATGACAAGAATTAAAGACAAAAAGTGAATAACAAGAATTAAGAATGAAATTAACACTGGGATCAAGAGATATTGCATTCTTAGGATCAATAGTTTTCATCTCATCTTCAAACATGCAACTCATTGACCTCTAGGCAATCATGATTGATTGAATCCCAATTCCTTGGTAATTCAATCTCTCAAATCTTGATCAATAGCCAATTCCTTAGTCTAATTGCTCATGAGAAGAGATGAAGAATGGTCCCTAATTATACCACACATCCTCATAGATTCAAGTAGAGGGAGGACTATATGTCACCATATCCAAACACCAAAACCCAAATCTACTCAAGTGTGAGAAGGATTTTCAAGCATGGTTTTATGTTTCCTCTTCCAAGGTTCCCATAAAACCCAATTGCATTCAATCTCTTTTCCAAGATAATTGAATGCTAAGCATGAAGAACAAAAATTCTTCAAGTAAATCAATGAGAGATGAAGAGAAGAAGAAGAATAAAAATAAATTAATCCATCAAATAGCAATAGAGCTCTCTTTCCCAATGTTGGAAATTAGAAACTCATAACTAAATATTTACAAAAGTGTATATGAAAGAAATGGAAGAAGAGAAGAGAATGAGAGTAAGAGGGGAGTTGAGTCACCTCCACCCCTCTATGGTGTGTGTCAATTGATGAATCTAGGGTCCTATTTATAAGCTACCTAAATTACAAATTCAAATAAAATTCAAAATCAAATGCAAATTTCCTAATTACTTCTAGATGATTCTTGTGGCCTTGATTGATTGTCAATTGTGGCTTGACTTGGGCTTGTGAACTTTTAATTCTCTTCATAGAAGCTTAAAACATTGAAGAATAAATGAAAGAATTGGAGTATTAGAAGTGACCCAATGTGGAGTGTCATTGAAGTGGCATTTTGGGCTTGTGAACGTTTAGAAAACCTTGCATGCTGAAGTATTGATCTGTTTGGGTCCCCAAATTAGATGCCCACTATAGACTATTATATATCATTGAAACACTATGGATCTCAGCTTTCCAACGCCGCTGGAAGCATGTCATTTGGACTTCTCTAGCCCAAGTTATGATCTTTTGAAGGTGAAGAGGTTAGTCTGGCAGGCTTGCTGGAATTTTGGCCCAGCGTGCCACGCCCAGGTTTTGGCGTGCCACGCCGAGTACGTAGTGCTGACAAGAATTATGATTTGCACCCTCAAATCTAGTGTCCACTATAGAGTTTTATATATGGTTGGAAAGCTATGAAAGTCTACTTTCCAATGGCACTGAGATCATCTCATTTGGAGCTTTGTAGCTCGAGTTATTCTTGTTTGAGTGTGAAGAGGTCAGGGTTGTAAATCCTCTTTGCTTCTCTTTGAGTTTGTTTCCACCTCTTTTGCCACCTTGAGAGTGTGCTTCTTGGTGCACGAATTGTAAATCACACTTTTCACAACTCATACCACTAACCAGCAAGTGCACTGGGTCGTCCAAGTAATACCTTACGTGAGTAAGGGTCGAATCCCATGGAGATTGTTGGCTTGAAGCAATCTATGGTTATTTTGTAATTCTTAGTCAGGATATCAATTATAATTATCAGTTTGGATTGCGAAAAATAAAAGAACATGAATTAAATACTTGTTATGCAGTAATGGAGAATATGTTGGAGTTTTGGAGATGCTTTGTCTTCTGAATCTCTGCTTTCTCCCTGTCTTCTTCTTCACGCACGCAAGGTTCTTCCTATGGCAAGCTGTGTGTTGGTGGATCACTGTTGTCAATGGCTACCATCTGTCCTCTCAGTGAAAATGGTCCAGGTGTGCTGTCACCGCACGGCTAATCATCTGTCGGTTCTCACTCAGGCTGGAATAGGATCCATTGATCCTTTTGCGTCTGTCACTACGCCCAACCCTTGTGAGTTTGAAGCTTGTCACAGTCATTCAATCCCTGAATCCTACTCAGAATACAACAGACAAGGTTTAGACTTTCCGGATTCTCAAGAATGCTGCCAATGGATTCTAGCTTATACCACGAAGATTCTGATTAAGGAATCCAAGAGATACTCATTCAACCGAGGGTAGAATGGAGGTGGTTGTCAGGCACGCGTTCATAGGTTGAGAATGGTGATGAGTGTCACGGATCATCACCTCCATCATATTGAAGTGCGAATGAACATCTTAGATAGAAACAAGCGTGTTTGAATAGAAAACAGAAATAATTGCATTAATTCATCGAGACACAGCAGAGCTCCTCACCCCCAACAATGGAGTTTAGAGACTCATGCCGTCAAAGAGTACAAATTTCAGATCTAAAATGTCATGAGGTATAAAATAAATCTCTAAAAGTTGTTTAAGTACTAAATTAGTAACCTAGGTTTACAGAAAATGAGTAAACTAAGATAGATGGTGCAGAAATCCACTTCTGGGGCCCACTTGGTGTGTGCTGGGGCTGAGACTTAAGCTTTACACGTGCCTAGGCTGTTTCTGGAGTCAAACACCAGGTTGTAACCTGTTTTTGGCGTTTAACTCCAATTTGTAACCTGTTTCTGGCGTTTAACGCCAGACTGCAACATGGAACTGGCGTTGAACGCCAGTTTACGTCATTTATCCTTGAGCAAAGTATGAACTATTATATATTGCTGGAAAGCCCTAGATGTCTACTTTCTAACTTAATTGAGAGCGCGCCATTTGGACTTCTGTAGCTCTAGAAAATCTATTTCGAGTGCAGGGAGGTCAGAATCCAACAACATCTGCAGTCCTTTTTCAGCCTGAATCAGATTTTTGCTCAGCTCCCTCAATTTCAGCCAGAAATTACCTGAAATCACAGAAAAACACACAAACTCATAGTAAAGTCCAGAAATGTGATTTTTATTTAAAAACTAATAAAAATATAATGAAAAAGTGACTAAAACATATTAAAAACTACCTAAAAACAATGCCAAAAAGCGTATAAATTATCCGCTCATCACAACACCAAACTTATATTGTTGCTTTTCCCCAAGCAACTAAAAAAAATTAGGATAAAAAGAAGAGAATATGCAATTAATTCCAAAAACATCTATGAAGATCAGTCTTAATTAGATGAGCGGGGCTATTAGCTTTTTGCTTCTGAATAGTTTTTGCATCTCACTTTATCCTTTGAAGTTCAGAATGATTGGCATCTATAGGAACTCAGAATTCAAATAGTGTTATTGATTCTCCTAGTTCAGTATGTTGATTCTTGAACACAGCTACTTTATGAGTCTTGGCCGTGGCCCTAAGCACTCTGTTTTCCAGTATTACCACCGGATACATACATGCCGCAGACACATAATTGGGTGAACCTTTTTCAGATTGTGACTCAGCTTTGCTAAAGTCCCCAATTAAAGGTGTCCAGGGTTCTTAAGCACACTCTGTTTTCGCTTTGGACCTCGACTTTAACTGCTCAGTCTCAAGTTTTCACTTGACACCTTCACGCCACAAGCACATGGTTAGGGACAGCTTGGTTTAGCCGCTTAGGACAGGATTTTATTCCTTTAGGCCCTCCTATCCACTGATTCTCAAAGCCTTGGATCCTTTTTATTACCCTTGCCTTTTGGTTTTAAGGGCTATTGGCTTTTTGCTCTTGCCTTTTAGTTTAAAGAGCTTTTGGCTTTTTCTGCTTGCTTTTTCTTTTTCTTGCTCTCTTTTTTTTCGCATTTTTTTTCTGCAAGCTTTTTTTTTCACTGCTTTTTCTTGCTTCAAGAATCATTTTTATGATTTTTCAGATTATCAATTATAATTTCTCCTTTTTCATCATTCTTTCAAGAGCCAACAATTTTAACATTCATAATCAACAAATTCAAAAGACATATGCACTGTTCAAGCATTCATTCAGAAAACAGAAAGTATTGCCACCACATCAAAATAATTAAACTATTTTAAAATTCGAAATTCATGTACTTCTTTTTCTTTTTCAGAAAACATTTTTCATTTAAGAAAGGTGATGGATTCATAGGACATACATATCTTTAAGACATAGACACTTAGATACTAGTGATCATGTAATAAGACCCAAACATAAATAAACATAAAGCATAGTAAACGAAAAACAGAAAAATAAGAACAAGGAGATTAAAGAACGGGTCCACCTTAGTGAGGGTGGCGTCTTCCTCTTCTTGAAGAACCAATGGTGCTCTTGAGCTCCTCTATGTCTCTTCCTTGTCTTTGTTGCTCCTTCCTCATAGCTCTTTGATCTGCAGTCAAATGCTCTACCACTGAACTATGGACCCTTGACTCGGGGGTGGAAGCAACTGCCTTCCTTTTCCTCTTTCTAGAGGTTTCTCTGGCCTTAGGTGCCATAAATGGTTATGGAAAAATAAAAAGCAATGCTTTTACCACACCAAACTTAAAAGGTTTGCTCGTCCTCGAGCAAAAGAAGAAATAAGTGGAGAAGATGGAGGAGATAGAGGTGTGTGAATGGGTGGGTTTGGGAGGGAAATGGTTTGAATTTGAATGGTGAGGTAGGTGGGGATCCTGTGGGGTCCACAGATCCTGAGGGAATCCTGTGGGGTCCACAGATCAAGTGGGGTCAAGGACTTAACATCCTTGCTCCAATTAGGCGTGTAAAACGCCCTTGCTGTGCAATCCTGGCGTTTAACGCCAGCTTGGTGCTTGTTTCTGGCGTTAAACGCCAGACAGATGCTTGTTTCTGGCGTTTAAATGCCAGACTGCTCTCCTCCAGGGTGTGCTATTTTCAATGCTGTTTTTCATTCTGTTTTTTATTTTTTAGTATTTTTTGTGACTTCACATGATCATCAACCTAAAAAAACATAAAATAGCAAGAGAAAATAAAGAGATATAGTTAAATAACATTGGGTTACCTCCCAACAAGCGCTTCTTTAATGTCAATAGCTTGACCTTACTGAGCTTTTAATCTAGTCTCAGCCTTGAGCATTCTTGCTCAACATTGCCGTCAAGATAATGCTTGACTCTCTGTCCATTAACAATGAACTTCTTATTAGAATCAATGTCTTGAAGGTCCACATGGCCATATGGTGACACGCTTGTAATCACATATGGTCCCCTCCACCGGGATTTCAGTTTTCTGGGGAATAATCTGAGCCTAGAGTTAAATAGCAGAACCTTCTGTCCTGGTTCAAAGACTCTAGGTGACAACTTTCTGTCATGCCACCTTTTTTCTTTCTCCTTGTAAAGCTTAGCATTTTCGAAAGCAGTGAGTCTGAATTCCTCTAGCTCATTTAGCTGGAGTAATCTTTTTTCTCCAGCTAATCTGGCATCAAAGTTTAGGAATCTGGTTGCCCAGTAGGCCTTATGCTCCAGTTCCACGGGCAGATGACAGGCCTTACCATACACAAGCTGGTATAGAGAGGTCCCTATAGGCGTCTTGAATGCTGTTCTGTAAGCCCACAGAGCATCATCCAAGCTTCTCGCCCAATCCTTTCTACGGGTACTTACTGTCCATTCCAAGATTCTTTTTAGTTCTCTATTAGAGACTTCAGCTTGCCCATTTGTCTGTGGATGATATGGAGTTGCCACCTTGTGGCTAATTCCATACCGGACCATAGCAGAGTAAAGCTGTTTGTTGCAGAAGTGAGTGCCCCCATCACTAATTAGTGCTCTAGGGACACCGAACCTGCTGAAGATATGTTTCTGGAGGAACTTCAGCACTGTTTTAGTATCATTGGTGGGTGTGGCAACGGCCTCTACCCATTTTGATACATAGTCGACTGCCACCAGAATATAAGTGTTTGAGTATGATGGTGGGAAAGGTCCCATAAAGTCAATTCCCCATACATCAAACAACTCAATCTCCAAGATTTCCTGTTGAGGCATGGCGTAACCATGAGGCAGATTACCAGCTCTTTGGCAACTGTCACAGTTACGTACAAACTCTTGGGAATCCCTATAGAGTGTAGGCCAGTAGAAGCCACATTGGAGGACCTTGGTGGCTGTTCGCTCACCTCCGAAATGGCCTCCATATTGTGATCCATGGCAATGCCATAGGATCCTCTGTGCTTCTTCTCTAGGCACATACCTACGGATTATTCCGTCTGCACATCTCTTAAAGAGATAGGGTTCATCCCACAAGTAGTAGTTTGCATCAGTAATTAATTTTTTCTTTTGTTGCCTGCTGTACTCCTTGGGTATGAACCTTGCAGCTTTATAGTTTGCAATATCTGCAAACCATGGTATTTCCTGAATGGGAAAAAAAATGCTCATCCGGAAAGGTCTCAGAGATCTCAATAGAGGGGTGAAACTCCCCTTCTACTGGTTTTATCCGGGACAGATGATCAGCCACTTGGTTCTCTGTCCCTTTTCTGTCTCTTATTTCTATATCAAACTCTTGCAGAAGCAACACCCATCTTATGAGCCTGGGTTTTGAATCCTGCTTTGTGAGTAGATATTTAAGAGCAGCATGGTCAGTGTACACAATCACTTTTGATCCTACTAAGTATGATCTAAACTTGTCAATGGCATAAACCACTGCAAGTAATTCTTTTTCTGTGGTTGTGTAATTTTTCTGGGCATCATTTAAAACACGACTAGCATAATAAATGACATGCAGAAGCTTGTCATACCTCTGCCCCAGTATTGCACCAATGGCATGGTCACTGGAATCACACATTAGTTCAAATGGTAATGTCCAGTCTGGTGCAGAAATAACTGGTGCTGTGACCAGCTTAGCTTTCAGGGTTTCAAACGCCTGAAGACACTCTGTGTCAAACACAAATGGTGTGTCAGCAGCTAGCAGATTGCTCAGAGGTTTTGTGATTTTTAAAAAATCTTTTATAAACCTCCTATAGAATCCTGGATGCCCCAGAAAGCTTCTGATTGCCTTAACATTAGCAGGTGGTGGTAATTTTTCAATTACTTCCACTTTAGCTTGATCCACCTCTATCCCCTTGTTTGAAATTTTATGCCCAAGGACAATTCCTTCAGTCACCATAAAGTGACATTTTTCCCAGTTTAAAACTAGGTTGGTCTCTTGGCATCTTTTCAGAACAAGTGCTAAATGGTCAAGGCAGGAGCTGAATGAGTCTCCAAATACTGAAAAGTCATCCATGAAGACTTCCAGAAATTTCTCTACCATATCAGAGAAGATAGAGAGCATGCACCTCTGAAAGGTTGCAGGTGCATTACACAGACCAAAAGGCATTCTTCTGTAAGCAAATACTCCAGAAGGACATGTGATTGCTGTTTTCTCTTGGTCCTGAGGATCTACTGCAATTTGGTTGTAACCTGAATAGCCATCCAAAAAGCAGTAATATTCATGACCTGCTAGTCTCTCTAGCATCTGGTCTATGAATGGTAAAGGAAAATGATCCTTTCTGGTGGCTGTATTGAGCCTTCTGTAGTCAATACATATGCGCCACCCTGTAACTGTTCTTGTAGGAACCAGTTCATTTTTTTCATTATGAACCACTGTCATGCCTCTCTTCTTGGGAACAACTTGAATAGGGCTCACCAAGGGGCTATCAAAAATAGGATAAATAATCCCAGCCTCCAGTAATTTGGTGACCTCTTTCTGCACCACTTCCTTCATGGCTGGATTTAGCCGCCTCTGTGGTTGAACCACTGGCTTAGCATCATCCTCCAATAGGATTTTGTGCATGCATCTAGCTGGGCTTATGCCCTTAAGGTCACTTATGGACCACCCAAGAGCTGTCTTGTGTGTCCTTAGCACTTGAATTAGTGCTTCCTCTTCCTGTGGATTTAAAGCAGAGCTTATGATCACTGGAAAAGTGTCACCTTCTCCCAGAAATGCATATTTCAGGGATGGTGGTAATGGCTTGAGCTCGGGTTTAGGATGTTTCTCCTCTTCTTGAGGAAGTCTCAGAGGCTCTTTCAATTCCTCTGAACCCTCCAAATCAGGCTGAACATCTTTAAAGATGTCTTCCAGCTCTGATTCGAGACTCTCAGCCATGTTGACCTCCTCTACCAAAGAGTCAATGAGATCAACCTTCATACAGTCTTTTGGTGTGTCTGGATGTTGCATGGCTTTGACAGCATTCAATTTAAACTCATCCTCATTGACTCTCAGGGTTACTTCCCCCTTTTGGACATCAATGAGAGTTTGTCCAGTTGCTAGGAAAGGTCTTCCTAGAATGAGAGTAGCACTCTAGTGCTCCTCCATTTCCAGCACTACAAAGTCAGTAGGGAAGGCAAATGGCCCAACCTTGACAATCAAGTCCTCAATTATGCCTGATGGGTATTTAATGGAGCCATCAGCAAGTTGAAGACAGATCCGGGTTGGTTTGACCTCTTCAGTTAAACCAAGCTTTCTGATAGTGGATGCAGGTATTAGGTTGATGCTTGCCCCTAGATCACATAAAGCTGTCTTGGTGCAATTACACTCTAATATGCATGGTATCAGAAAGCTCCCGGGATCTTTAAGCTTTTCTGGAAAGCTTTTCAGAATGACTGCACTGCATTCTTCAGTGAGGAAAACTCTTTCAGTTTCTCTCCAATCCTTCTTATGACTCAAGATCTCTTTCATGAACTTGGCATAAGAAGGTATTTGCTCAAGTGCCTCTGCAAATAGAATCTTTATTTCAAGAGTCCTGAGGTAGTTTGCAAAGCGAGAAAATTGCTTATCCTGCTCCTCTTGGCGAAGTTTTTGAGGATAAGGCATCTTGGTTTTGTATTCCTCACCCTTAGTTGCTGCAGGTTTATTTCCTACAGAGGTGGTTGGAGAAGCCTTTTTAGAGGGGTTGTTATCAGCACTTGTGTGTGTCTGATCCCTCACTGGCATTTGAATGCCAGAGTTAGAAGCTGGATTGGCATTGGACGCCAACTCCTTACTTGTTCCTGGCGTTTGAACGCCAGAACTGAGCTTCCATTGGGCGTTTGACGCCAACTCCTTGCTTGTTTCTGGCATTTGAACGCCGGAGTTATTTCTCTCTGGGCTCTTACTGTCCTCAGAGGAATTTTGAATAGCAATTTGTTTATTTCTTGGCTTCCTGCTACCTTGAAGTGAGGTATTTAATGTTTTTCCACTTTTTAATTGAACTGCTTGGCACTCTTCTGTTATTTGTTTTGATAACTGTTGTTCTGTTTGCTTCAACTGTACCTCCATATTTATATCAGTCATTCTTGTGTCTTGTAGTATCTCCTTGAATTCGGCCAGCTATTTTGTTAGAAAGTCTAATTGCTGATTGAATTCAGTAACTTGTTCTGCAGGACTGAGTTCAGCAGTTACTGTTTTAGCCTCTTCTTTCATGGAAGACTCACTACTTA
This sequence comes from Arachis ipaensis, assembly GCF_059453495.1. Classification (NCBI taxonomy): domain Eukaryota; kingdom Viridiplantae; phylum Streptophyta; class Magnoliopsida; order Fabales; family Fabaceae; genus Arachis; species Arachis ipaensis. Next base: position 74,000,443 of record NC_142436.1, read on the forward strand.
GGTACAGATGCTGATTTCTGGCAACTGTATCAATGAGCTCTTGAGCTTCTTCAATTGTCTTTCTCATGTGTATAGATCCACCAGCTGAGTGGTCCAAAGACATCTGAGCTTTCTCTGTAAGCCCATAATAGAAGATGTCTAACTGCACCCACTCTGAAAACATTTCAGAGGGGCATTTTCTTAGCATCTCTCTGTATCTCTCCTAGGCATCATAAAGAGATTCATTATCTTCTTGTTTAAAACCTTGGATGTTCAGCCTTAGCTGTGTCATCTGTTTTGGAGGGAAATATTGATTCAGGAATTTTTCTGACAGCTGTTTCCATGTCCTTATGCTAGCCTTAGGTTGGTTATTTAACCACCTCTTAGCTTGGTCTTTTATAGCAAATGGAAACAGTAATAATCTGTAGACATCCTGATCTACTTCCTTATCATGTACTGTGTCAGCAATTTGTAAAAACTGTGCCAGAAACTCAGTAGGTTTTTCCTGTGGAAGACCGGAATACTGGCAACTTTGCTGCACCATGATAATGATCTGAGGATTCAACTCAAAACTACTGACTCCGATGGAGGGTATGCAGATACTACTCCCATATGAAGTAGTAGTGGGGTTAGCATATGACCCCAGAGCCCTTCTGGATGTTCATTTCCACTTAGGTCCATGATAGAGAAAGGGAGATGATGTGGATTGCAAATAAAAAAAAAAAAAATATATATATATATATATATATATTTGAAAACCGAAATTAAAATAAAATAAAATAAAAGAAACTAATGAAAAATTAACTATAATTTCGAAAATTTGAAGAAAAATAAATAAAAGAAAATTGAAAACTAAATTAATTAATTAAAAAGAATTAAAAAGATGTGGGTGAGGATTTTCGAAAAAATGAAGAGAGAGAAATTGGTTATGAAGTTTTGAAAAAGATATGTCTTAAATTTAAAGATACTTGTAAGAAAATAAAATAAAATAAAAAAGAAAAGATATGAAAAAGATTTAATTTTATGATTTGAGATTAGAAAAGATAAGATAAGTTAGGTAAGAGAAGATAAGAAATTTAAATTAAAAGGTTTTGAAATTTGAAGTTTGAAATTTGAATTTTGAATTTTAGAAGTTGAAATTTGAAATTTGAAATAGGATAAGATGAGATTTTGAAAAAAAAAAAAGATATGATTTTTTTTTTGAAAAAGATTTGAATTTTGAAATTTTAAAACTAAGGTAAGATAAAATAAAAAATTTTAAAATAAAATCTGAATTTTTAAAAGGAAAATTCGAAAAATCAATTAAAATAAAGGAAAAAGATATTTTTGAATTCAATGAGGAAAGAGAAAAATAACAAAAAGACACAAAACTTAAAATTTTTAGATCTAATGCTCCTTATTTTCGAAAATTTGGAGGAAAAACACCAAGGAATACCAAACTTAAAAATTTTAAGATCAAAACACAAGAAAGACTCAAGAACACCTTGTAGATTCACAAGAACACAAAGAACAAAAAGTCAAAGACTCAAAGGACTCAAGAACATAAAAAAAGAACACCAAACTTAAAATTTTTAGAAAACCAAAAACTAATTTTCGAAAATTAAATAAGAACTAACAAGAAAACACCAAACTTAAAACTTGACACAAGATTTAATCAAAGAAAAATTATTTTTGAAAAGATTTTAGAAAGAAAGACTCAAAGGAGCAACTATTCACAAGAACATAGACACAACGCTATAGCCAATTGAGTTATAAATTTAAAGTGTTTTAACAAGGTGTTTAATGTATAAAAATATTTTATTTTATTTTTTTTATTTTTTTTAGATACCAATAATTCTAGAATGCACAAGAAAAACAAGAAAAATCACAAAACAAGAAAAACTAAAGATCAAACAAGGAAAATAAACAAGAACAACTTGAAGATTAAGAAAGAACAATGAACACAAATTCGAAAATTTAAAAGAAAAGAAACACATGCAATTGACACCAAACTTAAAATATGGAACTAAACTCAAACAGAAAAACTCAATTATCAGTTTATAAAATTTTCGAAAAATTTAAAAAGAAAAAATAAGGATTTAAAAAATAAATTTCAACAAAAAACAATAATAGAAGACTCTAAACCAAAAAGAAAAATTTTTCCTAATCTAAGCAACAAAATAAACCGTCAGTTGTCCAAACTCGAACAATCCCCGGCAACGGCGCCAAAAACTTGGAGCACGAATTGTAAATCACACTTTTCACAACTCATACCACTAACCAGCAAGTGCACTGGGTCGTCCAAGTAATACCTTACGTGAGTAAGGGTCGAATCCCACGGAGATTGTTGGCTTGAAGCAATCTATGGTTATTTTGTAATTCTTAGTCAGGATATCAATTATAATTATCAGTTTGGATTGCGAAAAATAAAAGAGCATGAATTAAATACTTGTTATGCAGTAATGGAGAATATGTTGGAGTTTTGGAGATGCTTTGTCTTCTGAATCTCTGCTTTCTCCCTGTCTTCTTCTTCACGCACGCAAGGTTCTTCCTATGGCAAGCTGTGTGTTGGTGGATCACCGTTGTCAATGGCTACCATCTATCCTCTCAGTGAAAATGGTTCAGGTGCGCTGTCACCGCACGGCTAATCATCTGTCGGTTGTCACTCATGCTGGAATAGGATCCATTGATCCTTTTGCGTCTGTCACTACGCCCAACCCTTGTGAGTTTGAAGCTCTTCACAGTCATTCAATCCCTGAATCCTACTCGGAATACCACAGACATGGTTTAGACTTTCCGGATTCTCAAGAATGCTGCCAATGGATTCTAGCTTATACCACGAAGATTCTGATTAAGGAATCCAAGAGATACTCATTCAATCGAAGGTAGAACGGAGGTGGTTGTCAGGCACGCATTCATAGGTTGAGAATGGTGATGAGTGTCACGGATCATTACCTCCATCATATTGAAGTGCGAATGAACATCTTAGATAGAAACAAGCGTGTTTGAATAGAAAACAGAAATAATTGCATTAATTCATCGAGACACAGCAGAGCTCCTCACCCCCAACAATGGAGTTTAGAGACTCATGCCATCAAAGAGTACAAATTTCAGATCTAAAATATCATGAGGTACAAAATAAATCTCTAAAAGTTGTTTAAATACTAAACTAGTAACCTAGGTTTACAGAAAATGAGTAAACTAAGATAGATGGTGCAGAAATCCACTTCTGGGGCCCACTTGGTGTGTGCTGGGGCTGAGACTTAAGCTTTACACGTGCCTAGGCTGTTTCTAGAGTTAAACGCCAGGTTATAACCTGTTTTTGGCGTTTAACTCCAATTTGTAACGTGTTTCTGGCGTTTAACGCCAGACTGCAACATGGAACTGGCGTTGAACGCCAGTTTACGTCATTTATCCTTGCGTAAAGTATGAACTATTATATATTGCTGGAAAGCCCTGGATGTCTACTTTCCAACGCAATTTAGAACGCGCCATTTGGACCCCTGTAGCTCCAGAAAATCCATTTTGAGTGCAGGGAGGTCAGAATTCAACAGCATCTGCAGTCCTTTTTCAGCCTGAATCAGATTTTTTGCTCAGCTCCCTCAATTTTAGCCAGAAATTACCTGAAATCACAGAAAAACACACAAACTCATAGTAAAGTCCAGAAATGTGATTTTTATTTAAAAACTAATAAAAATATAATAAAAAGTGACTAAAACATATTAAAAACTACCTAAAAATAATGCCAAAAAGCGTATAAATTATCCGCTCATCACTTCCTCTATTAGTTCTTTATTTCTTCTTTTTCTATCATTTCCTACAAAATTCAACACAAACCCATTTCAAAGCAATGTACCATAATATTTATCATTTAGTTCATGAAATTGCTTGAAACAATGAATATGTGCTCTTTTTATGGTCCTTTTGCATAGGTAAAAAGGGTAAATGATGCAAGTCATCAGAGAGTTAGTCCTTCAATTGAATGAGGACAACCTTGTGTTTAAGGCTCAAGGATCTTCTTTTGTAACCATGGAGATTAAGCTTGAAAAGCTTCTCTCAATACAGAGTCAATCAGAGCCCCCACACTCAACTTCTAAGTTTGGTGTTGGGAGGCCACCATTAAGCTCTGAGTCTCTGTGAAGCTCTCTAAGAGCTCACTGTCAAGCTATTGACATTAAAGAAGTGCTTATTGGGAGGCAACCCAATGTTATTTAACTATATTTATTTTTTTTATAGACATTTATTTTCCATTGCCATGTTATGTTTTCTTTAGGTTGATGATCATGTGGAATTATAAAAACAGCTGCAGAATTAAAGCGAAATCAAAAACAGCATAAAAAACAACACACCCTGGAGAACAGGCTTACTGGCGTTTAAACACCAGTAAGGATAGCAGAATGGGCGCTTAACGCCCATGCAGGCAGCATTCTAGGCATTAAACGCCCAGCGCATTCTGGGCGTTTAATGCCAGAAACGGCAGCATTATGGGCGTTCAGAAAAATGCCCAGTAAAGAAAGATTCCTGGCATTTAACGCCAGCCAGGGTATCTGGCTGGGCGTTAAACGCCTAAATAGATAGTCAAGTGGGCGTTAAATGCCAGAATGGATAGCATTCTGGGCGTTTAACGCCAGGATGACACAAGGGAGGTAATTTTGTTTCCAATTCGATTTTTTTTCAATTTTTCATGTTTTAATTCATAATTTTTGCATCAAACATATTTTAAACGTTCATCTTTCAATTTCTATTTTCAAATATTAATAATCTTTCCAATTCTTTTTAATTTTTTTTATTCTTTTCAATTCCTTCCAAAACGTTTTCAAAACTTACATATCTTTTCAAATTCTTTTCAACTCTTTTTAATTTTTCTTGTATAAAGTAATAAGTTTTAAAAAAAATTAATTGCATCTTTTTTCTTCTACTTTCTTCTATCTTATTTTGCTCGAGGACAAGCAAATCTTTTAAGTTTGGTGTGGAAAACTGCTCTGCTCTTTGTTTTTTCATAACCATTAATGGCACCTAAGGCCGGAGAAACCTCTAGGAAGAGGAAAGGGAAGGCAGTTGCTTCCAACTCCGAGTCAGGGAGATGGAGAGATTCATCTCAAAATCCCATCACTAGAAAGAGGATGGAGCAAAAAAGAGAGCCCACTCATAGACCTCAACAAGAGCACTCCATCATCCTCCACGAAATCAGAGAAGATCAAAGAGCCATGAGGGAAGAGTAACAAAGGCAAGGAAGAGCCATAGAGGAGCTCAAGCACTCCAAAGGATATTCAAGAGGAAGAACTAGTCTCCAAGGTAATCCTTGCTTCTTGTGCCTATTGGATTTCCAGCTTCTCCATTATAGAGAGTGGCATGAGGTTTATACATGACCCTAGGTCACACAGAGCCTTCTCAAAGGTCATGGTGCCTATAGTGTAAGGGATTAGAAAGTGTCCTGGATCTGGAAGCTTATGAGGTAGCTCTTGCTGAACCAAAGTACTGAGTTCTTTGGAAAGCAATGGAGGTTCTTCCTCCATAAGCTTTGTACCAAAAACTTTAGCATTCAGCTTCATGAGAGCTCCTAGGAACCGAGCAACTTGCTCTTCCCTAGTCTCCTCATCCCCATTAGAGGATGAGTGTTCATCAGAACTTATGCACTACAGGAGTGCATTCAAATGAACCTCATTGGTCTTTATGGTTTCCTTTGGTTCTGAGATAGAGGGTTCTTGAGTGGGATTTAGGTACTCAAAGGGTGTGCTTTGACTGGCGTTCAATGCCAGCTCTATTAGCTCTTTGGGCATTGAACGCCCTTGCTGTGCACCCTTATTGGCATTAAACGTCAGTCCCTCTGTCTTTTTGGGCATTGAACGCCCAGTAGGAATGTCCTTGCTGGCATTCAACGCCAGCTTCCCTGGGTGTGTGGGCGTTAAACGCCTAGTGAGGAGTTCCTCACTGGCATTCAGTGCCAGAATGGCTGCATGGTTGGGCGTTGAACGCCCAGTGAGGGGTTCCTCACTGGCATTCAACGCCAAAAATCTTGTATCTTAGGGCATTGAACACCCAGTGAGGTCTTCCTCACTGGCGTTCAGCGCCAGGCTTGCTGCCATTATGGGCGTTGAATGCCCAGTGAGGGCTTCCTCATTGGCGTTCAATGCCTTCCCAGTCTCTCTAGACTCGGCCTCTGCCTCAGTGGAAGATATCAGATTTAAACTTAAGCCAAGATCATATAGGGCTTTGTCAAAAATTTTCTTTCCAGTAGTTCATAGGATCTAAAACTTCCATAGATCTGGCATCTTCCTTGGTAGCTCATGCTGAATTAGGATACTGTACTTCTTAGTAAGTATCTCTGTTTCATCTTCCCTTAGGTCCATCTTTTCAAAAGGAATGTCTTTTAGACAGGCCGTATAAGGGGTCTTTTTTTTCAATACCTCTGTAAAAGAGATATTGACTTGCAGCTCCTTAAGGGCTACTGGGAAATGAGCTAACTGCTCATCTGCCAGTTTTTTCTGCATGCCAAGGAAAGGTAGCTCTTGAGGCTCTTTCACCTCTGCAAGGGCGTGCTCTGTGGGAATCACAGGCTCCTCTTGCACACCCAGAGAAGAATCAACTTGAGGTTCCTTCTCTTCTGTAGGGGCGTGCTCAATGGCATTCTCAGAATCCTTCTGGTTCGTGATTGTCTTCGGCCCCTCAATAGCAAACATCTGAGGTTTGGCCCCTTTGGTGAAGACTACTGTCTCACCTTCTTCCAAGGTCTCCTTTGCAGAGAACATTAGGCTTTCTGTGAGGGTCCTTTAGGGATGCACCTCCTCAAATAACTTAGTAAGAGGAATATTAATCTGCTCAGGTATCCACCGGTCATGGGTGAGAATGTCTCCTTGAGGGTAGTTACCACTCATGTTACTGGAAGCAATATAAACCTCAGTAGGGAGTGTAGCTACATGCTCCATATTTAGAACTTCTATCCTAAGTGGGTTCTGAACATCTGTTGCTAACTTAGCTAATCTCTGTAAAGGAAAAACTTATTCAGGAATTTGTTAACAACCTTATCCCAGGTGTTCACACTTCCTTTGGGTAAAATGTGCCACCAATCTTTTGCTCAATCTCTCAGAGCAAATGGGAACATTTTTAGCTTGTGAAATTCAGGTTCCACTCCATTGGTGTCTGCAGTATCATAGAATAGTTAGAAGTCAGAGATAAATTTATTGGGGTCTTCCTGTGGGTGTCCGTAAAATTGGAACTTCTGCAGCACTAGGGCGATCAGTTATGGGTTGATCTCAAAGCTTCTTGCTCTGATAGGAGGCACATTAATACTTTCTCCATAGAAATCAGGAGTGTAGTCACCAAGAACCTTTCTTGCCCTTCCTTCAGGTTCGGCCATGTCTCAGTTTCTTTTTCAAAATTTTCTAAAAGATTTTTTTCGGAGTGTTGTGCTTTAATTTAATGCAAGAGGCTCCTCCTTAAAGTCCTCTCAGGTTCAGGATTAGGAGTCAAGAGAGGTTCTTTATCCATGTTCCTGGTCATAAACAAGAAAAGAAGAAAGACGACAAAATAGAAGCCAAATGGGAGTTTTATGTTCAAGAACAAAGGAATTCCTGTGAGATATAAAGAAAGAAGAAAACAGAAAAGTGAAGATGGGAGATGAGAAAGGAGAAGTAATTCGAATAATTAGAAGTAAAGAAGAGAAGAATTTGAAATAGAAAAGACAAATAAGAATTAAAATATTTTTTTTTTTATTTTATTTATTAATTAATTTTCAAAAATTAAGGTTAATTAATTTAAAAGATTTAAAATTTAAATATTAAATTTTTGAAAATAGAAGAGAGAGAAGAAGAAAACGTTTTTAAAAATTAAGAGAGAAGAGAGTTAGTTAGGAAGTTTTGAAAAGAAGAGAGAGAAGATAAGATATTAATTAAGAAAAGATTTGAATTTAAAATAAGATAAGAGACAAGATAAGAAAAGATTTGATTTTAAAATTTGAAATTAGAAAAAGATAAGATAAGAAATTAAAAAGATTTGAAAAAGATTTAATTTTAAAATTTAAAAGGAAAAAAGATAAGATAGAAAAGTTAAGATAAGTTAGGTAAGATAAGATAAGATAAGAAAGTTAAGAAAAAATAAGTTTTAAAATTAAAAAGATTTGAAATTAAAAATTGAAATTTGAAAATTAAATTTTGAATTTTGAATTTTGAAATTTTGAAAATTGAATTTTGAAATTTGAAATTTGAAATAAGAAAAGATAAGATTTTGAAAAGGATATGATTTTTGAAAAAGATATGATTTTAAAATGATTTGATTTTTAAAATTTAAAGCTAAGATAAGATAAAATAAAAATTTTGAAATTAAATTCTGAATTTTTATTAAGAATTTTCGAAAATTAAATTAATTTTAAGATAGAAAAGATGTTTTTTTTTAAATCTAGCACCCCTAATTTTCGAAAATTTTGGAGAGAAACACAAAGGGACACCAAATTTAAAAATTTTAAAATCAAAATACAAAAAAACTTAAGAACACCTTGAAGACTAACAAGAATACAAAGAACAAAACTCAAGAAGCTTAAAGAACACAAGAACATACAAAGAACACTAAACGTAAAATTTTTAGAAAATCAAACATATATTTTCAAAAATTGAAATAAAAATAACTAGAAGACACCAAACTTAAAGAATTGACACAAGATTTAACCAAAGAAAAACTATTTTTGAAAAAATTTTGAAAGGAAGATACCAAAAATTTGAAAATTGATGTAATTAATAAAAACAAAGACTCAAAAAAAATGAAAATTTACCAAGAACATAAACATAAAGACTCAAACTAAGAACAAAGATAAAAATAATTTTGAAAAGCCTTTTTTTTTTAATTTTCGAAAAAATAGAGAAGGAAAAAATAAAAATACAAGACTCAACAAGAACAAAAATTGAACAAAGAAAAGAAAAATATTTTTGAAAAAGTTTCTAATTTTTTTTGAAAATTGAAGAAGAAGAAAATAGAATTAAAAGACTCAAATAAAATAAAATAAATTACCTGATCTAGGGAGCAAGACAATCTGTCAGTTTGTCCAAACTCAACAATCCCCGGCAATGGCACCAAAACTTGGTAGCATGAATCCCCACACCTTCGTACTATTATACCAACAAGTGCATTGGGTCGTCCAAGTAATACCTGAGCGAGTCAGGGTCGATCCCATGAGGATTGTTGGCTTGAAGCAAGCTATGGTTATCTTGCAGGTCTTAGTCAGGCAGATCAGAAGGTTGTTGGAAGAGTTGTCAAATTTGCATTAAAGGAATATCATATGTAATATTCTGTAAATAAAAAGGAATCAATAATAAGGATATGTTGAAGGATTGGAGTTGCTTTTCCTTTCTGAATTAACTTTGGTATTACTGCCCTCTTTGCTTGTGAGTGATTTCTTCAATGGCAGGCTGTATGTGATTGACACTGGTCCAGATCTGAACCCCAGGTTTAGTGCAAATCCATTCAGATTGAGGGTGAAGCTTGTACAGTTCATTCTCCTTAATGATCCTACTCAAAATGCCACAGATAAGGTTAGATCTTCCGAATCAGAGAATGCTGCACCTTGGGTTCTAGCCTCTACCACAGAGACCCAAATTTTCCCGGAAATCGGCTTAACTGATGTCTCGAAAAGTCCCAAACGAAGTCGTGGATTAGCTATCTAAGAGACGTATATTCAAGCTGGTGGTTCATCATTGTCCGATGAAAGACACACTCTAAACCCATGTAGAATGTGATAACCTTGTGCCAGTTCAATGCATTCATATTCATGAAGAATGAATATACATCTTAGAATTAATCAAACACGGATCAAAGAGAAACAATAATACTTTTATTAATTCAAAGGACTCAACAGGGCTCCTCCCCTCAACCTAGAAGGTTTAGAAACTCATACTGAAAGGAAAATACAATGGTAAACATGTATGATGGGTGAAGATCGAAGAAAAGGTCTGAATTACATATACATAATCCCTTAAATACTAAACAAATGACTAGTAAGGGTAAAATAGTCTATCTAGTGCTAAAATTTACTTTTACGGCCCACTTGGTGAGTGTTTGGGCTGAGCTTTGATGAGATCCACGTGCTATGAGGTCTCTGGGTGTGGAACGCCAGCTAGGGGGTCCTCTTTGGGCGTTTGTAAATTTGTCTCTGCTCTTTTGGGCATTGGACGCCTGGAAGGGGGCAGGAAGCTGGCATTAGACGCCAGTTTTGGGCCTTCTAATCCGAAGCAAAGTATGGACTATTATATATTTCTAGAAAGCTCTGGAATTCAGCTTTCCATAGCCATTGAGAGAGCTCCATTGGGACTTCTATAGCTCCAGAAAAGCTCTTCCAAGTGCAGGCAGGTCAGATCTGGACAGCATCTGCAGTGCTTTCTTTGTCTCTGAATCTAACTTTTGCTCCAGCTCTTCAATTTCAGCCAGAAAATATTTGAAATTTTCCAAAAACACAAAAACACATAGTAGAATCCAAAAATGTGAATTTAACACTAAAACCTATAAAAACTTAATAAAACTAAATAAAATATACTAAAAACTATACGAAAATGATGCCAAAAAGCATATAAAATATCCGCTTATCAATCTTTGATAAAAAAAAACAATGTATATGAATGGCTATGGATACATTTAAGCAAGAGAAAAATTAATTTGAAAATTTCTTAACAAAGGAATCCAAAACTTCTTTAAAAAGGTTCAAATCAAAACTCCGAGAGTATACTGGAAATCACAACCTCACAAGAATATTCAAGAAGATTAAGATGCGCTAAAAAGGAAATCAACTCATTTTAAGAAAGGAACATAAATAATGAGAATTCAAACAGGATTCATAAAATATACAATATCGAACAAGCTTTCAACTTATTCAAAGAAATACAAAACTCACAAAGAAAGATAACACAACAATAGAAAATTCTCAAAAAGGAATCTTTGACTAAAGAATTCTGGTAAGAAGAATAAGAGTGTAAACGACGCACTAGGTCGAAACAAATTCAAGCTAACTCAAATAAGTATGGGATTCACCCAACTAACCAATCGAGTTCCAAGTGTTATTCCATAAAGATTGATGGTCATCTATTGAACACCAGACAAGGCTATCTTTCAAAATATTATAAGCTTTGATGATGCTACTTCAAACATTAGAGGCATTCTTAGAATTTTCTAAGCTTCAAAAATCTCTTAGATATTTGGATGTTAAGAGTTGTACCCATAGTTTATCTTTAAAATGCAGAATATGCCAAATCAATTTTCCAAGCAATGCTATATTAGCACATTTAGAGTCTCTGATGCCAAGGAAACCCAACTTCTTAGGAGCTACCACGCTGTCCCAGTTCACAAGAGATAAGCCTCTTTCATTAGTTTCCCCGCTCCACAAGAATTGTCTCAAAAATAAATTAATTTTATTACAAGCATATGTAGGAAAAAGAGACACCTACATCTGATAAATCGGAATGGAGGACAAAACTGATTTAATAAGGCAAAGCCTTCTAGCCTTGTTGAGCAGTCGTCCTTTCCAGCTAGCCAGTCTACTCTGAATTTTTTACAAAACTTCCTGAATAGTTCTCCTTGCTGCCCTGTCATGCGAGATGTTAACTCCCAAGTACTTTCCCAAGTTCTGAGTAAAGTGAAATTAGATATCCTGGATAAAACATTTTTCCTCCTCTAAAATATATTCTTAGAGCACTGTGCTTTTGATTTAGCAATATTAACTTTAAGCCCTGAAGCCTTAATGAAAATATTGAGAGCTTCCATAACCGTTTCCATCTGACTTCTTGTAGCTTTGCAAAAAAGAAAAAGGTCATCCGTAAATATTAGATGAGAAATCCTTGGTCCCTTTTTAGACACAGCAATAGGAATCCAAGCACCATTAAATGTTGTGATTATTTGAATGTATGTGTGTATATTTGTGTAATTTGGTTTAAAGAAAACATATTGCTTTTCAAAGAAAAGTCACTAATATTTGTATATAAAGGCTTCTACTTTATATAAATATATATAGATAAATTACTGTAATAACTTTATTATCAGAGTGGCGCAACCGAAAGCGTAACATTCTGGTAGCAAGGGTGTTATAGTTTTACCCTCCTAACAAGAACAAAAATGAGGAAAAAAAGAAGAAGAAATCAAACAAAAAAAGAAATAAAAAATGCTACAATAATTACATGAAGAAGGAGAAGAAATAAAGAAAAAAGTGCAACATCAACAATAAAAGAGCAACAATAAGGAAAAAATACGTGAAGAAAAGAAGTGCATAATTCACGCGCATATTGTGTGAGTGGTTTTTGTTAGATTTTACCAACTTAACAAAAAGACTTGGATGTGTAGTGTAACTGTTTGTTTAAATTCTCACTTATAGTACTCAAGATATCACGTTCGATATAACATTATGGTTCTAAGTTCTAACCAGCTCCAAAAGAGTATAATTTTAGGGGACGGTTCTACAACTTTCAAAATTTTACGCAAATTATGATTAATTATGTGTTTCTAATTTCAATCTGTCATAAAATCACTTTTTTTTTAAATTTAAACTAATAATAGAAGATATATGTAATTATATCTCTAACATATTCCTTCATACAAGTAAATTTTTTTTTGAGTTTGTATTGTATAATTCCTTTTATTTATCTTATTTTAATTTTTTTAATAAGGTATTAGACTCTTTAAGAAATGAAAAAGAAATAAGAGAAGAATAGAAAGAGAAAATAAGAGGAACTAAAGAAAATTGATCTTGATTTTCTTGTGAATTAGTATTAGTTGAAGTTATTCAATTTGATACAAGTTGATATATATATATATATATATATATATATATATATATATATATATATATATATATATATATATATTGTTCATACATTGGTTCGAGCTGTAATGAACCGGGTTGGCCGACCTCTTAGAAGGTTGGCCCATGTCCGACCTCTTGGAAGGTTAGCTCATTACCGACCTCTTCTCAAAGAGCTCGGCCAAATCGCCAGGAAAAGCCTAAATAGGGCCCAAACAGAGGAACACGACCCCATTCCAAAGGCAGCCCAAGTCTACAGAACTATGTAAGAGAAGTTGAATGTGCTACGCTCTTTAGCGAACCCTACAAGCGCATTATGGATGCCCTCTCTAACTCGGAGCTGGAGTTAACAAACATGAGACCCCTCAAAAGATGGCAGTTAAATCGATGGAGATAGTGTGGGCATGGAGGGGGGAGAGAAGGTGAAGTGCTACCTGGGCTTGGCTGGCTTGATTGCCGTTGGTGGTTGTGGCGGGAAAGAATGAGGGAAAAGGTAAAAAATAGAATTGATTGTATAGAAAGCAATCCTTTGTCTACGACAAACTTCGCCTTGAAGCTAAGGCATCTTTTCAGCGCATTATTTGGTCAACCCTTATTTTTTTTGTAATATTTCCTTAACTTAAGGCTATGAGCACTTCCACCTAAAGGCTTTCATCAGCTACCAACCTCAAGGTAGCTTTGCTCTCCTCCATCGCTCAACCATTGCGCATTTTACATCATTAAGCAGTTCATCCCCCCACACCCGCAATCTGACCTGGCTGAAGCAGCAGCTATCGTAGGACCTCCGCTACAAAACCGCCCTCTTCCTTTTCCTTGCCTTCATTGATATCGTATGCGGTTTATCGGAATCAGAAAGATCATATATTCAATTACTTAATCCGTGAACGGAACCTTTAGCTTAAGGGTGGTTCCCTTGAAGATAAGACGACCTCACTCAAAGATAAGATAAGATAAGATAACTATCTTATCTCTAGAAAGGTCACTCCTCATCATTATAAATACACTAGAGCACCCAGGTATAACTCATACTCTGATTCTACTAAAAACCTGCTTAAAGCCCATGCTAACTTAAGCATCGGAGTCTCTTGCAGGTACCACCACCCTCCGGTGACGAAGGATCAGTAGCATCTCCAGCTCCATCAGATCCAACAGGTCGGACACGACAGCTCCGGCCACCACAGCAGATCTTGTCCGAGATCGACCTTCAGTTTCAGGTAACCCTCGGAACATATATATATGCAACTTGTATCAAATTACACCTATCAATTTAATTGAATTTTTCTAATTATTTTTAACGTTGACTAACTGCACGTGTTCTCTCATGTGCTATCTCAATTTATTACTGGAGATAAAAACAGGTTAGACCAGGTCAGATTTTATCTTTATCAGGCCAAGCCTGCTGGTGCACGAAATTGTGATCTCAACGGCGCCAAAAACTTGGTACGCACTATCATAATCTCAATTCTTCTTCACAACTTCGCACAACTAACCAGCAAGTGCACTGGGTCATCCAAGTAATAAACCTTACATGAGTAACGGTCGATCCCACGAAGATTGTTGGCTTGAAGCAAGCTATGGTCATCCTTGTAAATCTCAGTCAGGCGGATTCAAATGGTTATGGGATTTTGATAATTAAAATATAAATAAAATATAAAATAGGATAGAGATACTTATGTAATTCATTGGTGAGAATTTCAGATAAGTGTATGGAGATGCTTTGTTCCTTCTGAATCGCTGCTTTCCTACTGCCTTCATCCAATCATTCATACTCCTTTCCATGGCAAGCTGTATGTTGGAGGATCACTGTTGTCAATGGCTACCGTCCGTCCTCTCAGTGAAAATGGTCCAAATGCGCTGTTACCGTACGGCTATTCAGTTGTTGGTTCTCGATCATGTTGGAATAGGATCCATTGATCATTTTGCGTCTGTCACTACGCCCAACACTCGCGAGTTTGAAGCTCGTCACAGTCATCCCATCCCAGATGCTACTCGGAATACCACAGACAAGGTTTATACTTTCTGGATCTCAAGAATGGCCACCAATAATTCTAGCCTATACCACGAAGGTTTTAATCTTAGATTAGAAACCCAAAAGATACACATTCAAGCTTGTTTGCATGTAGAACGGAAGTGGTTGTCAGGCACGCGTTCATAGGTGAGAATGGTGATGAGTGTCACATAATCATCACATTCGTCATGTTCTTGTGCGAATGGATATCTTAGAGAAGAAATAGGCTTGAGTTGAATAGAAAAATAATAGTACTTTGCATTAATTCATGAGGAACAGCAGAGCTCCACACCTTAATCTATCGGTGTAGAAACTCCACCATTGAAAATACATAAGAACAAGGTCCAGGCATGGCCGAATGGCCAGCCCCCTAAACGTGTACAATATGATCTCCCTCGCATCAAATAAATCACTAAAAGTAGTTTTTATACTAAGCTAGTAGCTAGGGTTACATAAGATAAGTAATTGATGCAGAAATCCACTTCCGGGCCCACTTGGTGTGTGCTTGGGCTGAGCATTGAGCTTTCATTTGTAGAGACTCTTTTTGGAGTTAAACGCCAGGTTGTAGCCTATTTTTGGTGTTTAACTCTGATTTGCAACCTATTTCTGGCGTTTAACTTCAGAATAGGGCAGGGAGTTGGCGTTTGAACACCAGTTTGCGTTGTCAATTGAGGGCGTGCCAATTGGGTTTCTGTAGCTCCAGAAAATCCATTTTGAGTGCAGGGAGGTCAGAATCCAACAGCATCTGCAGTCCTTCTTCAGCCTCTCAATCAGATTTTTGCTCAAGTCCCTCAATTTCAGTCAGAAAATACCTGAAATCACAGAAAAACACACAAACTCATAGTAAAGTCTATAATTGTGATTTTTAATTAAAAACTAATAAAAATATACTAAAAACTAACTAAATCATACTAAAAACTACTTAAAAACAACGCCAAAAAGCGTATAAATTATTCGCTAATCACAACACCAAACTTAAATTGTTGCTTGTCCCCAAGCAACTGAAAATCAAATAGAATGAAAAGAAGAGAATGTACTATAAATTCCAAAATATCAATGAAACTTAGCTCCAATTAGATGAGCGGGACTAGTAACTTTTTGCCTCTGAACAGTTTTGGCATCTCACTTTATCCTTTAAAGTTCAGAATGATTGGCATCTATAAGAACTTAGAATTTAGATAGTGTTATTGATTATCCTAGTTCAGTATGTTGATTCTTGAACACAGCTACTTTATGAGTCTTGGCCGTGGCCCTAAGCACTTTGTTTTCCAGTATTACCACCGGATACATAATTGCCACAGACACATAACTGGGTGAACTTTTTCAGATTGTGACTCAGCTTTGCTAAAGTCCCCAATTAGAGATGTCCAGGGTTCTTAAGCACACTCTTTTTTTTTTGCTTTGGACCTCGACTTTAACTGCTCAGTCTCAAGCTTTTCACTTGACACCTTCACGCCACAAGCACATGGTTAGGGACAGCTTAGTTTAGCTGCTTAGGCCAGGATTTTATTCCTTTGGGCCCTCTTATCCACTAATGCTCAAAGCCTTGGATCCTTTTTACCCTTGCCTTTTAGTTTAAAGGGTTATTGGCTTTTTGCTCTTGCCTTTTGGTTCAAAGAGCTTTTGGCTTTTTCTGCTTGCTTTCTCTTTTTCTTCCTTTTTTTTCGCAAGCCTTGTATTCACTGATTTTTCTTGCTTCAAGAATCAATTTTATGATTTTTCAGATCATCAATAACAGTTCTCCTTTTTCATTATTCTTTCAAGAGCCAACAGTTTTAACATTCATGAACAACAATATCAAAAATATACACTGTTCAAGCATTCATTCAGAAAACAAAAAGTATTGTCACCACATCAATATAATTAAACTAATTTCAAGGATGAATTCGAAATCATGTACTTCTTGTTCTTTTTGTTTTTAGAACATTTTTTATTTAAGAGAGGTGATGGATTCATAGGACACTCATAGCTTTAAGGCATAGACACTAGACACTAATGATCATGTAATAAGACACAAACATAAATAAAAATAAAGCATAGAGAACAAAAACAGAAAAATTAAATAGAGAAGGAGATTAAGGAACGGGTCCACCTTAGTGAGGGTGGCGTCTTCTTCCTCTTGAAGAACCAATGGTGTTCTTGAGCTCCTCTATGTCTCTTCCTTGCCTTTGTTGCTCTTCCCTCATAGCTCTTTGATCTTCTCTAATCTCATGGAGAATGATGGAGTGCTCTTAGTGCTCCATCCTTGGTTGTCCCATGTTGAAACTTAATTCTTCTAGGGAGGTGTTAATTTGCTCCCAATAGTTTTGTGGAGGAAAGTGCATCCCTTGAGGCATCTCAGGGATTTCATGATGAGGAATTTCCTCATGCTCTTGTTGAGGTCCATGAGTGGGCTCTCTTGTTTGCTCCATCCTCTTTTCTTAGTGATGGTCTTGTGAGATGAATCTCTCCATCCTCCATGACTCAAAGGTGGAAGCAATTGCCTTCTCTTTCCTCTTTCTTGAGGTTTCTCTGGCCTTAGGTGCCATTAATGGTTATGGAAAAATAAAAAGCAACGCTTTTACCACACCAAACTTAAAATGTTTGCTCGTCCTCGAGAAAAAGAAGAAGGAAAATAGTAGAAGAAGAAGAAAATAGAGGAGATGGAGGGGAAGAGTGTATTCGGCCAAGGGGGGAAGAAGTATTTGTAATGTGTGAAAATGAGGTAGTGTTGAGGGGTTATATAGGGTGGGGGAAGGGTTAGGTTTCGTGTATTAGGGTTCGGTTTGGGAGGGAAAGGATTTTTGAATTTGGAGGTAGGTGAGGTTTTTGGGGAAGAGTGGATGGATGTGAGTGGTGAAGAGTTTTTGGGGAAGAGATATGAAGGTGATTGGTGAAGGGTATTTGGGGAAGAGTGTTATGAAAGAGTGTGAAGAGGAGAGAAGAAGAGGTGAGGTAGGTGGGGATCCTGTGGGGTCCACAGATCTTGAGGGGTCAAGGACTTAGCATCCCTGCTCCATTTAGGCGTGCAAAACGCCCTTAGAGTGCAATTCTGGCGTTAAAAGCCAGGTTGCTACTTGTTTCTGGCATTTAACGCCAGCTTTTCTCCCAGTCTGGTGCCTGTTTCTGGTATTAAATGCCCAGAATGGTGCCAGACTGGGCGTTTAACGCCCATTCTTCTACTCTTACTGGCGTTTAAACGCCAGTAAGCTCTTCCTCCAGGGTGAGCTATTTTTCATTCTGTTTTTGATTTTTCAGTTATTTTTGTGACTTCACATGATCATCAACCTAAAGAAAACATAAAATAGCAATGGAAAATAAATAGATATAATTAAATAGCATTGGGTTGCCTCCCAACAAGCGCTTCTTTAATGTCAATAGCTTGATAGTGAGCTCTCATGGAGCCTCAAAGATAATCAGAGCAGTGTTGTGGCCTCTCAACACCAAACTTAGAGTTTGGTTGTGGCCTCCCAACACCAAACTTAGAGTTTAAATGTGGAGGTTTTGTTTGACTCTGTACTGAGAGAAGCTTTTCATGCTTCCTCTCTATGGTTACAGGAGGAGAACCTTGAGTCTTAAATGCAAGGTAGTCCTCATTCAACTGAAAGACCAACTCTCCTCTGTCAACATCAATCACAGTTTTTGCTGTGGCCAGGAAGGATCTGCAAAGGATGATAGATTCATCCTCATCCTTCCCAGTGTCTAGGATTATGAAATCAGCAGGGATGTAAAGGCCTTCAACCTTCACTAGCATGTGCTCTACTAGTCCATAAGCCTGTTTCATTGATTTATCTGCCATCTCTAGTGAGATTCTTGCATCTTGTACCTCAAAGATTCCCAGTTTCTCCATTACAGAGAGTGGCATGAGGTTTATCCCTGACCCCAGGTCACAGAGAGCCTTCTCAAAGGTTATGGTGCCTATGGTACAAGGTATGAAGAATTTTTCGGGATCTGGTTTCTTCTGAGGTAATGTCTGCCTCATTAATGCACTCAGTTCATTGGTGAACAAGGGGGGTTCATCTTCTCAAGTCTCATTACCAAATAACTTGGCATTCAGCTTCATGATTGCTCCTAGATATTTAGCTACTTTCTCTTCAGTGATGTCTTCATCCTCTTCAGAGGAAGAATATTCATTCGAGCTCATGAATGGCAAAAAGAAGTTCAATGGAATCTCTATGGTCTCTGTATGAGCCTCAGATTCCTTTGGTTCCTCAAAGGGAAACTCCTTTCTGTCTAGAGGACGTCCCATGAGGCTTTTTTCACTGGGATTCACGTCCTCCAAACTACCTCCAGGTTTGGCCATATTGGTCATGGTTATGGCCTTACACTCTCTCTTGGGGTTTTTTTCTGTATTGCTTGGGAGAGTACTGGGAGGAGTTTCAGTAATCTTCTTACTCAGCTGACCCACTTGTTCCTCCAAATTTCTAATGGAGGACCTTGTTTTATTCATGAAACTTAGTGTGGCTTTGGATAGATCAGAGACCATGTTAGCCAGGCCAGAATGGCTCTGTTCAGAATTCTCTATCTGTTGCTGAGAAGATGATGGAAAAGGCTTGCTATTGCTAAACCTATTTCTTCCACCATTATTATTGAAGCGTTGTTTAGGCTTCTGTTGATCCTTCCATGAGAAATTTGGATGATTTCTCCATGAAGGATTATAGGTGTTTCCATAGGGTTCTCCCATGTAATTCACATCTGCCATTGCAGGGTTCTCAGGATCACAAGATTCTTCTTCAAAAGATGCTTCTTTAGTACTGTTGAATGCAGCTTGCAATCCATTTAGACTCTGAGAAATCATATTGACTTGCGGAGTCAATATTTTGTTCTGAGCCAATATGGCATTCAGAGTATCAATTCCAAGAACTCCCTTCTTCTGAGGCATCCCATTGTTCACAGGATTCCTCTCAGAGGTGTACACGAACTGGTTATTTGCAACCATTTTAATGAGTTCCTGAGCTTCTGCAGGGGTTTTCAGATGAAGAGATCCTCCTGCAGAATGGTCCAATGACATTTTTGACAACTCAGACAGACCATCATAGAATATACATATGATGCTCCATTCTGAAAGCATGTCAGTAGGACACCTTTTGATCAGTTGCTTATATCTTTCCCAAGCTTCATAGAGGGATTCTCCTTCCTTCTGTCTAAAGGTTTGGATTTCCACTCTAAGCTTGCTCATCTTTTGAGGTGGAAAGAATTTGGCCAGGAAAGCACTAACCAACTTATCTCAAGAGTTCAGGCTATCCTTGGGTTGTGAATCCAACCATGTTCTAGCTCTTTCTCTTACAGCAAAAGGGAAAAGCATAAGCCTGTAGACCTCGGGATCAACTCCATTGGTCTTGACAGTGTCACAGATTTGCAAGAATTCAGCTAAAAACTTATGAGGATCTTCCATTGGAAGTCCATGAAACTTGCAGTTCTGCTGCATTAGAGAAACTAATTGAGGCTTAAGCTCAAAGTTGTTTGTTCCAATTGCAGGAAGTGAGATGCTTCTTCCATAGAAGTCAGCAGAGGGTGCAATGAAGTCACCAAGCATCTTCCTTGCATTGTTGGCATTGTTATTTGGTTCGGCCATGTCTTCTTCTTTTTCGAAAATTTCTGTCAAGTCCTCTCCAGAGTGTTGTGCTTTAGCTTCTCTTAGTTTCCTCTTAAGAGTCCTTTCAGGTTCAGGATCAGCTTCAATAAGAATGTCTTTATCCTTGTTCCTGCTCATATAAAAAGAAGAGAACAGAAAAGAAAATATGGAATCCTCTATGTCACAGTATAGAGATTCCTTATGTGAGTATAAAAAGAGAAGAATAGAAGAAGGAGAAAAAGGAAAATTCGAACACAGAGAAGAAGATGGGTTTGAATTATGAGTAGAAGAGAAGTGTTAGTAGATGAATAAATAAATAGAAAGAGATGAGAGGGGGAAGAATTCGAAAATTAAATAAAATAAACTAAAAATATTTTTATTTTTATTTTAAATATTAGTTAGTATTCGAAAATTAAGGAGGAAAATAAAATTAAATTGAAATTTAAAATAATTAGTTAACGAAAAGAAATTTTTGAAAAAGAGGTTAGTGATTCTCAAAAATAAGAGAGAGAAAAGTAGCTAGGTAATTTTGAAAAAGATAAGAATTTTTAAAAATTAAACAAAAAGTTAAGTAGTTAATTGAAAAAGATTTGATAATCAATTTTGAAAAGATGAGAAGTTAGAAAAGATTTTGAAATTAAGTTTTGAAAAGATATGATTGAAATTTATTTTGAAAAAGATTTGAAAAAGGAATTTAAAAAGATTTGATTTTGAAAATTGAAGTTGATTACTTGACTAACAAGAAACTAAAAGATATGGTTCTAAAATTTAAAGATTGAACCTTTCTTAATAGGCAAGTAACAAACTTTAAAATTTTTGAATCAATCACATTAATTGTTAGCAAAGATTTTGAAATTATGAAATGAAATTAAGAAAAAGATTTTGAAAATCATTTTTAAAATTTTCAAAAATCATAAAAAGAAAAATGAAAAAGATTTGATTTTTGAAAAAGTTTTGAAAAGATAGAATTTTTAAATTGAAAATTTGACTTGACTCATAAGAACAACTAAATTTTAAAAAATTTTTGACTAAGTCAAACCAAATTTTCAAAATTTATTTGTAAATAAGGGAAAGATATTTTTTTATTTTTGAATTTTTAATGAAGAAAGAGAAAAACACAATAAGACTCAAAACATGAAAATTATGAATCAAAACACACAATGCATGCAAGAACACTTTGAATGTCAAGATGAACATCAAGAACACTTTGAATGTCAAGATGAACACCAAGAACTTATTTTTGAAAATTTTTAAGAAAAGAAACACATGCAAGACACCAAACTTAGAAATTTTCAATGTTTAGACACTAACAAATTGAAGATGCATATGAAAAACAAGAAAAGACACAAAACATGAAGATGCAAAGATCAAACAAAGAAGATCATCAAGAACAACTTGAAGATCATGAAGAACATCATGCATGAGTTTTTGAAAATTTAAAGAAAATTAAAAAGATGCAATTGACACCAAACTTAAAAATTGACACAAGACTCAAACAAGAAACATCAAATTTTTGGTTTTTATGATTTTATTAAATTTTTTGGTATTTTTCAAAAATTAATTTGAAAAAGGAAAATAAAGGAATTAAAAATTTTTAACAAGAATTCTAGGAATCATGCAATGTTAGTCTAAAGCTCTGGTCTAGGAATTAGACATGGCTTACTAGCCAGCCAAGCTTTCAGTGAAAGCTTCGGTCCAAAACGCTAGACATGGCCAATGGCCAGCCAAGCTTTAGCATACAAATCAGGCATACAACAGCTGAATTGATGAGAATCAAAAAGCTCTTGTGATGATGAGTTGAAACCTCGGTCCAAAAGATTAGACATGGCTTCACAGCCAGTCAGACTTCAACAGATCATCATGAAGCTCTAGAATTCATTCTTAAAAATTCTGAAGCCATAGAATAATTTATTTTTTTGAAAATTTTTTAAAATAAAAATAATAAAAACAAAAAGCTTAAAATTAAAAAAATTACCTAATATGAGCAACAAGATGAACCGTCAGTTGTCCAAATTCGAACAATCCCCGGCAACGGCGCCAAAAACTTGGTGCACGAAATTGTGATCTCAACGGCGCCAAAAACTTGGTACGCACTATCATAATCTCAATTCTTCTTCACAACTTCACGCAACTAACCAACAAGTGCACTGGGTCGTCCGAGTAATAAACCTTACGTGAGTAAGGGTCGATCCCACGGAGATTGTCGGCTTGAAGCAAGCTATGGTCATCCTTGTAAATCTCAGTCAGGCGGATTCAAATGGTTATGAGATTTTGATAATTAAAATATAAATAAAATATAAAATAGGATAGAGATACTTATGTAATTCATTGGTGAGAATTTCAGATAAGCGTATGGAGATGCTTTGTTCATTCTGAATCTCTGATTTCCTACTGTTTTCATCCAATCATTCATACTCCTTTCCATGGCAAGCTGTATGTTGGGGGATCACCGTTGTCAATGGATACCGTCCGTCCTCTCAGTGAAAATGGTCCAAATACACTGTCACCGCATGGCTAATCAGCTGTTGGTTCTTGATCATGTTGGAATAGGATCCACTGATCCTTTTGCATCTGTCACTATGCCCAACACTCGCGAGTTTGAAGCTCGTCACAGTCATCCCATCCCAGATCCTACTTGGAATACCACAGACAAGGTTTAGACTTTCCGGATCTCAAGAATGGCCACCAATAATTCTAGTCTATACCACGAAGGTTTTAATCTTAGATTAGAAACCTAAGAGATACACATTCAAGCTTGTTTGCATGTAGAACGGAAGTGGTTGTCAGGCACGCGTTCATAGGTGAGAATGGTGATAAGTGTCACATAATCATCACATTCATCATGTTCCTGTGTGCGAATGGATATCTTAGAGAAGAAATAGGCTTGAGTTGAATAGAAAAACAATAGTACTTTGCATTAATTCATGAGGAACAGTAGAGCTCCACATCTTAATCTATGGGGTGTAGAAACTCCACCGTTGAAAATACATAAGAACAAGGTCCAGGCATGGCCGAATGGCCAGCCTCCTAAACGTGTACAATATGATCTCCCCCTTATGAAATAAATCACTAAAAGTAGTTTTTGTACTAAACTAGAAGCTAGGGTTACATAAGATAAGTAATTGATGCAGAAATCTACTTCCGGGCCCACTTGGTGTGTGCTTGGGCTGAGCATTGATCATTCATGTGTAGAGACTCTTTTTGGAGTTAAACGCCAGGTTGTAGCCTGTTTCTGGCGTTTAACTCTGATTTGCAACCTATTTCTGGCGTTTAACTCCAGAATAGGGTAGGTAGTTGGCGTTTGAACGCCAGTTCGCGTCATCAAAACTCGGGTAAAGTATAGACTATTATATATTTCTAGAAAGCCCTGGATGTCTACTTTCTAACGCAATTGAGAGCGCGCCAATTGGGTTTTTGTAGCTCTATAAAATCTATTTCGAGTGCAGGGAGGTCAGAATCCAACACCATCTACAGTCATTCTTCAGCCTCTGAATCAGATTTTTGCTCAAGTCCCTCAATTTCAGCCAGAAAAATACACAAACTCATAGTAAAGTCCAGAAATGTGATTTTGAATTAAAAACTAATAAAAATATACTAAAAACTAACTAAATCATACTAAAAACTACTTAAAAACAATGCCAAAAAGCGTATAAATTATCCGCTCATCACCTGCAACAAAATATATTGATCTAAGTTACACATGTTGTCTAATATAGATTTTTTAATGAGTACTAAATCTGGCTTGTTGTAAACTCTGACCTGACTTGAAACTTTTCAATAAGCCTAATTTTTTTAATAAATAAATAAGTAATGTTAATATAAAATATTAAATTTTAGGTATAGTTTAATTTTCAAAATTAAAAATTATAAAATAACAAATACAAGGACAATATTGATAAAAAAAATTTAGACACCATGAAAAATTATTGATTAATAACTATCATTGGTGCGCACGAATCCCCAAACTTTCGTACAGCAATACCAGCAAGTGCACTGGGTCATCCAAGTAATACCTGAGCAAGTCAGGGTCAATCCTACGAGGATTGTGGTTTGAAACAAGCTATGGTTATCTTGCAGGTCTTAGTCAGGCAGATCAGAAGGTTGTTGAATTATGATGATCATGAAACTATGAAGACATATAATTAATAAATATACTCTATAAATTAAATGGAAATCAGTGATAGGGATAAGGTAAAGGATTGGAGTTGCTTTGTCTTTTTGAATTAACTCCAGTATTACTACTCTCTTTGCTTATGATAGATTTTTTCAAAGGAAAGCTATATGTGATTGACACTGGTTTGAGCAGCTGCCAATACTCCTCCAGATCTGAATCCCATGTTTAGTGCGGATCCATTCTAATTGAGAGTGAAGCTCGTACAATTCATTCTCAGTAATGATCCTACTCAAAACGCCATAGACAAGGTCAGATCTTCCAAATCAGAGAATGCTACACCTTGGGTTCTAGCCTCTACCACAGAAACCCTAATCTCCCCAGAAATTGGCTGAACTGATGTCTCGAGAAGTCCCCAACGAAGTCATGGATTAGCGGTCTGAGAGATGTATAAACATAGCTGTTGGCTCATCATTGCTCGATAAAAGACACACTCTGAGCCCAAATAGATGCGAGTGTTTGTCAGGCACGTTCGTCTTAATATGACGAACAGATTTGATTTGTCAGATCATCCTATTCACCATGATGAAGATCGGATATACATCTTAGAATTAATTAAACATGGATCGAAGAGAAACAGTAATACTTTTATTAATTCATAGGACTCAGCAGGGCTCTTCCCCTCAACCTAGGAGGTTTAGAAACTCATATTAAAGTAAAAACACAATGTAAAATGAAAATAAGATTGTAAAGTATGCGTTCTCTCATGTGCTCATGTAAAATACACTTTAAATATTAAACAGATGACTAGTAAGGGTAAAACAGTCTATTTAGTGCTAAAATTGACTTCTCGGGCCCACTTTGTGAGTATTTGGGCTGAGCTTTGATGAGATCCATGTGCTATGAGGTCTCTTGGGAATGGAACGCCATCTAGGGAGTCCTCTTTGGGCGTTTGTACATTGGTCTCTGCTCTTTGGGCACTGGACGCCTGGAAGGGGGTAGGTAGCTGGCGTTGGATGCCAGTTTTGGGGCTTCTAATCCGAAGCAAAGTATAGACTATTATATATATCTGGAAAGATCTGGAAGTCCACTTTCCATAGCCATTAAGAGCGCTCCATTTGGACTTCTATAGCTCTAAAAAAGCTCTTTCAAGTATAGGCAGGTCAGATCCGGACAGCATCTGCAGTGCTTTCTCTATCTCTGAATCAGACTTTTGCTCCAGCTCCTCAATTTCAACTAGGAAATACCTGAAATTGCAAAAAAACACAAAAACTCATGGTAGAATCCAAAAATGTGAATTTAACAC
Source organism: Arachis ipaensis (assembly GCF_059453495.1). Classification (NCBI taxonomy): domain Eukaryota; kingdom Viridiplantae; phylum Streptophyta; class Magnoliopsida; order Fabales; family Fabaceae; genus Arachis; species Arachis ipaensis. Next base: position 74,026,149 of record NC_142436.1, read on the forward strand.
TAAAACCTATAAAAACTTAATAAAAACTAAATAAAATGTACTAAAAACTATATGAAAATGATGTCAAAAAGCGTATAAAATATCCGCTCATCAATCATTGATCAAACAAACAATGTATAAGAATGGCTATGGATACATTTAAGCAAGAGAAAAATTAATTTGAAAATTTCTTAAAAAAGGAATCCAAAACTTCTTTAAAATGGTTCAAAGCAAAACTCCGAGAGTATACTTAAAATCACAACCTCACAAGAATATTCAAGAAGATTAAGATGCGCTAAAAAGGAAATCCACTCATTTTAAGAAAGGAACATAAAGCATGAGAATTCAAACAGGATTCACAAAACATACAATATCGAACAAGCTTTCAACTGATCCAAAGAAATACAAAACTCACAAGGAAAGGCAACACAATCAATAGCAAATTCTCAAAAAGGATTCTTTGACTAAAGAATTTTGGTAAGAACAATAAGAGGGTAAACGGCGCATGATGAGCGGATAATTTATACCCTTTTTGGCATTGTTTTTACATAGTTTTTAGTATGTTTTAGTTAGTTTTTATTATGTTTTTATTAGTTTTTATTCAAAAATCACATTTCTAGACTTTACTATGATTTTGGGTGTTTTTCTGTGATTTCAGGTATTTTCTGGCTGAAATTGAGGGACCTGAGCAAAAATCTGATTCAGAGGCTGAAAAAGAACTGCAGATGCTGTTGGATTCTGACCTCCCTTCACTCGAAGTGGATTTTCTGGAGCTACAGAATCCAATTGGTGCGTTCTTAATTGCGTTGGAAAGTAGACATCCTGGGCTTTCCAGAAATATATAATAGTCCATATTTTGCCCGAGATTTGATGGCCCAAACTAGCGTTCCAAGTCAACCTAAAATTTCTGGCATAAAACTCCCAAACTGGCACCAGAATTGGAGTTAAACGCCCAAACTGGCACCAAAGCTGGCATTTAACTCTAGGAACAGCCTAAGCATGAAAAAGCTTCAATGCTCAGCCCAAGCACACACCAAGTGGGCCCCAGAAGTGGATTTCTGCACTATCTGCACTTAGTTACTCATTTTCTGTAACCCTAGGTTACTAGTCTAGAATAAAAACTACTTTCAGAGATTCATTTAGTACCTCATGAAATTTTTATACTTCATATTGTATTTCTGACGGCGTGAGTCTCTAAATCCCATAGGTGGGGGTAAGGAGCTCTGCTGTTTTTCAATGGATTAATGCAATTACTACTGTTTTTTATCCAGTTACGCTTGATTCTATTCTAAGATACTCATTCGTACTTCAATCTGGAGAAGATGATGATTCGTGACACTCATCATTATTCTCAAACCTAAGAGCGCGTGCCTGACAACCACTCCCGTTCTATCTGAGCTCAACGTAGTCATTGGGCGACAGCTTGAGTGCGTATCTCTTGGGTCTCTGATCCGTGAGATCAGAACCTTCGTGGTAGAGACTAGAACCAATTGACAGAATTCCTGAGATCCGAAAAATCTAAACCTTGTTTTTGGTATTCTGAGTAGGATCTGCAAGGGGATGACTGTGACGAGCTTCAAACCTGCGAATGTTGGGCGCAGTGACAGTGTGTAAAAGGACAATGGTCGTATTCTGATGCTAGCGGGAACCGACAGATGATTAGCCGTGCGGTGACAGTGCATACGGATTTGTTTTCATCCGAGAGGATCATACAATCTGCCATAGAAGGAAGCCATGCGTGTTGGAGAAGAAGACAGTAGGAAAGCAGAGATTCAGATGATAGAGCATCTTCGGAACATCAGCATGTTTCTCATTACTGAATCACAAGTACCATTTATTTTATGTTATTTAATTTTCATAAATACAATCACTCTTATCATTAATCTCCTAACTAAGATTTACAAAATAACCATAGCTTGCTTCAAGCCGACAATCTCCGTGGGATCGACCCTTACTCACGTAAGGTATTACTTGGATGACCCAGTGCACTTGCTGGTTAGTTGTGCGGAGTTATGAAAAGTGTGATTTACAATTTTCTGCACCAAGTTTTTGGCGCCGTTGCGGGGAATTGTTCGAGTTTGGACAACTGACGGTTTATTTTGTTGCTTAAATTGGGAAAAATTTATCTTTTTAGTTTAGAGTCACTAAAATTGCGTCTTCTATTCTTGTTTTTGGTTAAAAATTTTTTTAAATCCTTATTTTCTTTTTCAAAATTTTTTCAAAAATTTTTATAAACTAATAATTGAGTTTTTCTGTTTTAGTTTAGTTTCATGTTTTAAGTTTGGTGTCAATTGCATGATTTTATTTTTCTTTAAATTTTTCAAATTATATGTTCTTAGTTCTTTCTTGATCTTCAAGTTGTTCTTGTTTATTTTTCTTATTTGATCTTTAAAATTTCCTATTTGGTGTTTGTTGCTGTTTATCTTATACATTTTCGAATTATTAGTGTCCAAAAATTTGTTCTTGGTGTTCATCTTGATCTTCAAAGTGTTCTTGGTGTTCATCTTGACATTCAATTTCTTATTTGTTTTCTTTGTTTTGATCTAAAAATTCTAAGTTTGGTGTCATTTTATTGTTTTTCTCTTTCCTTAGTAAATTCAAAAATATCTTTTCTATCTATTTAATTGAATTTTTGAAAATTTCATCTAAAAATTCAGATTTTTATTTTTAAATTTTTATTTTATCTTATCTTAGTTTTAAAATTTCAAAAATTCAAAATCTTTTTCAAAAATCATATATTTTTCAAAATCTTATCTCATCTTATTTCAAATTCAAATTTCAAATTCAACTTCCAAAATTCAAATTTCAAATTTCAAAATTCAAAATTCAAATTTCAAATTTCAAAATTTAAAATTCAAAATTGAATTTTCAAATTTAAAAATCAAATCTTTTCAAAATTTAAATCTTTTTCAAATCCTTATCTTATATTGTTGACTTTTTCAAAATTCAAAATTCAAAATTTAAAATTCAAATTTTAAATTTCAAATTTCAAATTTCAAATTTCAAATTTTAAAATTTAAAATTCAAAATTTAATTTTCAATTTTAAAATTTAAATTTCAAAACTTTTTAATTTAAATTCCTTATCTTCTCTTACCTAACTTATCTTATCTTTTCTAATCTCAAATCTTTTAAATTTTTTCTTTTTTTTTATTTATCATTTTGGAATTACTTGTTCTATTTTATTATTTTGATTGAAAAATTTTAAGTTTGGTGTTCCCTTGTTAAGAAAGTTTCAATCTTTAAAATTTTAAAGTCATATCCAAAATTTTTCAAATCTTTTTAGTTAATTAGTCAATTCAGTATTCGAATTTATTTATTTATTTATTTTCCTTTTCTTTTAGTTTTTGAAATCTATTTTCTATTTTCCAATTATTTTATTTTATTTTATCTTAGTTTCTTTTTAATTCGGTTATCTTTAATTAAATAAAATGAAAACAAAAATATATTTTGCAATCTGCATCACCTCCCTTTCTCCATCATAGACCTAAGTGGAAATGAACAGTCTAGAAGGACTCTGGGGTCGTATGCTAACTCCACTACTGCTGCATATGGGAGTAGTATCTGTATACCCCCATAAGAGGGAGCAATTTTGAGCTAAACCCTCAGCTCGTTATCATGGTGCAGCAAAATTGCCAGTATTCTGGTCTTCCACAGGAAGAACCTACTGTGTTTCTGGCATAGTTCTTACAACTTGCTGACACAGTACATGATAAGGAAGTAGATCAGGATGTCTACAGATTATTATTGTTTCTATTTGCCGTAAAAGATCAAGCTAAGAGGTGGTTAAATAACCAACCCACAGCAAGCATAAGAACATGGAAACAATTATCAGACAAATTCCTGAATCAATATTTCCCTCCAAAAAGGATGACACAGCTAAGGCTGGACATCCAAGGCTTTAAACAAGAGGATAATGAATCTCTTTATAATGCCTGGGAGAGGTACAGAGAGATGCTAAGGAAATGCCCCTCTGAAATGTTTTCAGAGTGGGTGCAGTTAGACATCTTTTACTATGGGCTTACAGAAAAGGCCCAGATGTCTGTAGACCACTCAGCTGATGGATCTATACACATGAGAAAGACAATTGAAGAGGCTCAAGAGCTCATTGATACGGTTGCTAGAAATTAATATCTATACTTGAGTAGTGAGTCCTCCATGAAGGAAGAAGCTAAAGCAGTGTCCACTGAACTTAGTCCTCAAGAACAAGTTACTGAACTCAATAAGCAATTGCTTATCATAACAAAACAGTTTAAAGAATTCAAAGAGATGCTCCAAGACACTAAAAATGCCAACAAGAATATGGAAGCACAATTGAATCAAACAAGACAGCAGCTATCTAAACAGATAACAGAAGAATGCCAAGCTGTTCAATTAAAGAGTGTGAAGACATTGAATGTATCAACTCAAGGCACCAGAAAACTAAGAAAGGAACAACTGACAGAGGATAACCAAACCACTACCCAAAATCCCTCTGAGGACAGTAAGACCCTAGAGAGGAATGATTCTGGCGTTCAAACACTAGAAAAGGGTAAAAAGCTGGCGATAAACACCCATTGAATAGCCAAATCTGGCGTCCAAACGCCAGAAAAGGGTAGCAATCTGGCGTTAAACACCCATGCAGTACCCAATTCTGGCGTTCAAATGCTAACAAGGGATCAGACACCTGCAAATACTGATAACAACCCCCTTAGGCAGGCTTCTCCAACCACTTCTGTAGGAAATAAACCTGCACCAACTAAGGGTAAAGAATATAAAGCCAAGATGCCTTATCCTCAGAAACTCCACCAAGCGGAACAGGATAAACAATTTGCCCGCTTTGCAGACTATCTCAAGACTCTTGAAATAAAGATTCCATTTGCAGAGGCACTTGAGCAAATACCCTCTTACGCTAAGTTCATGAAAGAGATCTTAAGCCATAAGAAGGATTGAAGAGAAACTGAAAAAGTTTTCCTCACTGAAGAATGCAGTGCAGTCATTCTGAAAAGCTTACCAGAGAAGCTTAAAGATCCCAGAAGCTTTATGATACCATGCACATTAGAGGATGCTTGTACTAAGACAGCTCTATGTGATCTTGGGACAAGTATCAACCTAATACCTGCATCCACTATCAAAAAGCTTGGTTTGACTGATGAAGTTAAACCAACCTGGATATGCCTCCAAGTTGCTGATGGCTCTATTAAAATCCCATCAGGCATAATTGAGGACATGATTGTCAAGGTTAGGCCATTTTCCTTTCCTACTGACTTTGTAGTGCTGGAAATAGAGGAGCACAAGAGTACAACTCTCATTCTAGGAAGACCTTTCCTAGCAACTGGACGAACCCTCATTAACGTCTAAAGAGGAGAGATAACCCTGAGAGTCAATGAGGATGAGTTTAAGTTGAATGCTGTCAAAGCTATGCAGCATCCAGACACACCAAAAGACTGCCTGAGCATAGATGTTATTGACTCCCTGGTGGAAGAGGTCAATATGATTGAGAGTCTCGAATCAAAGCTAGAAGACATTTTTAAAGATGTTCAGCCTGATATGGAGAAACCAGAGAAAATAGAAGAACCTCTGAAGACTCCTCAAGAAGAAGAGAAACCTCTTACACCCAAGCTCAAACCACTACCACCATCCCTGAAATATACATTTCTGGGAGAAGATAACACTTTTCCTGTGATCATAAGCTCGACTTTAAAACCACAGGAAGAGAAAGCACTAATTCAGGTGCTAAGGACACACAAGACAGCTCTTGGGTGGTCCATAAGTGATCTTAAGGGCATTAGCTCAGCCAGATGCATGCACAAGATCCTATTGGAGGATGATGCTAAGCCAATGGTTCAACCACAGAGGCGGCTAAATCCAGCCATAAAGGAGGTGGTGCAAAAAGAGGTCACTAAGTTACTAGAGGCTGGGATTATTTATCCTATTTCTGATAGCCCTTGGGTGAGCCCTGTCCACGTTGTCCCCAAGAAGTGAGGCATGACAGTGGTTCATAATGAAAAGAATGAACTGGTTCCTACAAGAACAGTTACAGGGTGGCGTATGTGTATTGACTACAGAAGACTCAATATAGCCACCAGAAAGGATCATTTTCCTTTACCATTCATAGACCAGATGCTAGAGAGACTAGCAGGTCATGAATACTACTGCTTTTTGGATGGCTATTCAGGTTACAACCAAATTGTAGTAGATCCTCAGGACCAAGAGAAAACAACATTCACATGTCCTTCTGGAGTATTTGCCTACAGAAGGATGCCATTTGGTCTGTGCAATGCACCTGCAACCTTTCAGAGGTGCATGCTCTCTATCTTCTCTGATATGATAGAAAAATTTCTAGAAGTCTTCATGGATGACTTCTCAATATTTGGAGACTCATTTAGCTCCTGTCTTGACCATCTAGCACTTGTTCTGAAAAGATGCCAAGAGACTAACCTGATTTTAAACTGGGAGAAATGTCACTTTATGGTGACTGAAGGAATTGTCCTTGGGCACAAAATTACAAACAAGGGAATAGAGGTGGATCAAGATAAGGTAGATGTAATTGAAAAATTACCACCACCTACTAATGTTAAGCCAATCAGAAGCTTTCTGGGGCATGCAGAATTCTATAGGAGGTTTATAAAGGATTTTTCAAAAATTGCAAAACCTCTGAGCAATTTGCTAGCTGCTGACACGCTAGTTATCTTTGACACAGAGTGTCTGCAGGCGTTTAAGACTCTGAAAGCTAAGCTGGTCACAGCACCAGTCATTTCTACACCAGACTTGACATTACCATTTGAACTAATGTGTGATGCCAGTGACCATGCCATTGGTACAGTATTGGGACAGAGGCATAACAAGCTTCTGCACGTCATTTATTATGCTAGCCGTGTTTTGAATGACGCACAGAAGAATTACACAACCACAGAAAAGGAGTTGCTTGCAGTGGTTTATGCCATTGACAAGTTTAGATCTTTTTTAGTGGGATCAAAGGTGATTGTGTACACTGACCATGCTCTTCTAAAATATCTCCTCACAAAACAGGATTCAAAACCCAGACTCATAAGATGGGTGTTGCCTCTACAAGAGTTTGATATAGAAATAAGAGACAAAAAAGGACAGAGAACCAAGTGGCAGATCACCTGTCCCGGATAGAACTAGTAGCAGGAGCGTCCCTCCCTTCTACTGAGATCTTTGAAACCTTTTCGGATGAGAAACTCTTTGCCATTCAGGAAGTACCATAGTTTGCAGACATTGCAAACTATAAAGCTATGAGATTCATACCCAAAGAGTACAGTAAGCAGCAAACAAAAAAATTGATTACTGATGCAAAGTACTACTTGTGAGATGAACCATATCTCTTTAAGTGGTGTGCAGATGGAATGATCTGTAGATGTGTGCCTAGAGAAGAGGCACAGAAGATCCTATGGCATTGCCATGGATCACAATATGAAGGACATTTCGGAGGTGAGCGAACAGCCACCAAGGTTCTCCAATGTGGCTTCTACTGGCCTACTCTCTATAGAGACTCCCGAGAGTTTGTATGTAACTGTGACAGTTGCCAGAGAGCTAGTAATCTGCCTCATGGTTATGCCATGCCTCAGCAAGGGATCTTAGAGATTGAGTTATTTGATGTATGGGATATTGACTTCATAGGGCCTTTCCCACCATCTTACTCAAACACTTATATTATGGTGGCAGTAGATTATGTATCTAAATGGGTGGAAGTAATTACAACACCCACTAATGATACTAAGACAGTGATGAAGTTCCTCCAGAAGCATATCTTCAGCATGTTTGGTGTCCCTAGGATACTGATCAGTGATGGAGGCACTCATTTCTGTAATAAACAGCTTGACTCTGCTCTGGTCCGATATGGAATTAACCATAAAGTGGCAACTCTATATCATCCACAGACAAATGGGCAGGCTGAAGTCTCAAATAGTGAACTAAAACGGATCTTGGAATGGACAGTAAGTACCCGTAGAAAGGATTGGGCAAGAAGTCTGGATGATGCTCTTTGGGCATACAGAACAGCATTTAAGACTCCTATAGGGACCTATCCATACCAATTTGTGTATGAAAAAGCCTGTCATCTGCCAGTGGAACTTGAACACAAGGCCTACTGGGCAACCAGGTTCCTAAACCTTGATGCTAAGGTAGCCGGAGAGAAAAGATTACTCCAGTTGAATGAGTTGGAAGAGTTCAGACTCAATGCTTTCGAAAATGCTAAAATTTATAAAGAGAAAGCAAAAAGATGGCATGACAAAAGGATGTCATCTAGAGTCTTTGAACTAGGATAGAAGGTTCTGCTGTTTAACTCTAGGCTCATATTGTTCCAGAGAAATTGAAATCCCAGTGAAAGGGACCATATGTGATTACAACTGTGTCCCCATATAGATATGTAGAGCTTTAGGATATTGACTCTGACAAAAAGTTCATTGTTAATGGACAGTGAGTCAAACATTATCCTGAAGGCAATGTTGAGCAAGAGTGCTCAAAACTGAGACTAAATTAAAAAGCTCAGTAAAAGTCCAGCTAAAGACAATAAAGAAGCGCTTATTGGGAAGCAACCCAATCTTATTTATCTATGATTAATTACTTTTTCAATTCATTTTCTGTTGTTAGTTTATGTTTTCTTTAGGTTGATGATCATGTGGAGTCATAAAAACAGCTGCAGAATTAAAGCGGAATAAAAAATAGCATAAAAAACAACACACCCTGGAGGACAGGCTTACTGGCGTTTAAACGCCAGTAAGGATAGCAGAATGGGCGTTTAACGCCCATGCAGGCAGTATTCTGGGTGTTCAGAAAAATGCCAAATAAAGAAGGATTCCTGGCGTTTAACGCCAGCCAGGGTATCTGGCTGGGCGTTAAACGCCCAAAATGGCACCTAAGGCTAGAGAAACCTCTAGGAAAGGGAGCAACAAAGGCAAGGATGAGACATAAAGGAGCTCAAAAACTCCATTGGATCTTCAAGAGGAAGAAGAAGCCACCATCACTAAGGTGGACCCGTTCTTTAATTTTCTTGTTCTTATTTTTCTGTTTTTCGTTTTTATGCTTTATGTTTTAACTATGTTTGTGTCTTCATTACATGATCATTAGTGTCTAGTGTCTATGTCTTAAAGCTATGAATGATTCCATGAATCCCTCACCTTTCTTAAATGAAAAATATTTTTAATTGCAAAAGAACAAGAAGTGCATAATTTCGAAAATTATCTTGAAGTTAGCCTAATTATTTTGATGTGGTGGCAATACTTTTTGTTTTCTGAATGAATGCTTGAACAGTGCATATTTTTGATACTGTTGTTTATGAATGTTAAAATTTTTGGCTCTTGAAAGAATAATGAAAAAGGAGAAATATTATTGATGATCTGAAAAATAAAAAATTGATTCTTGAAGCAAGAAAAAGCAGTGAAACACAAAGCTTGTGAAAAAAAATGGCGAAAAAAATATTAATAAAAGAAAAAGAAAAAGCAAGTAGAAAAAGCCAATAGCTCTTTAAACCAAAAGGCAAGAGCAAAAAGCCAATAACCCTTTAAACCAAAAGGCAAGGGTAAAAAGGATCCAAGGCTTTGAGCATTAATGGATATGAGGGGCCAAAGGAATAAAATCCTGGCCTAAGCGGCTAAACCAAGCTGTCCCTAACCATGTGCTTGTGGCGTGAAGGTGTCAAGTGAAAAGCTTGAGACTGAGCAGTTAAAGTCGTGATCCAAAGCAAAAAGAGTGTGCTTAAGAAACCTGGGCACCTCTAACTGGGGACTCTAGCAAAGCTGAGTCACAATCTGAAAAGGTTCACCTAGTTATGTGTCTGTGGCATTTATGTATCCGGTGGTAATACTGGAAAACAAAATGCTTAGGGCCACGGCCAAGACTCATAAAGTAGCTGTGTTCAAGAATCAACATACTGAACTAGGAGAATCAATAACATTATCTGAATTCTGAGTTCCTATAGATGCCAATCATCCTGAACTTCAAAGGATAAAGTGAGATGCCAAAACTGTTTAGAAGCAAAAAGCTTAAGTCCCGCTCATCTAATTGAGACAAATCTTCATTGATACTTTTGAGATTCATTGTATATTCTCTTCTTTTTATCCTATTTTGTTTTTAGTTGCTTGGGGACAAGCAACAATTTAAGTTTGGTGTTGTGATGAGCGGATAATTTATACCCTTTTTGGCATTGTTTTTACATAGTTTTTAGTATGTTTTAGTTAGTTTTTATTATGTTTTTATTAGTTTTTATTCAAAAATTACATTTCTGGTCTTTACTATGAGTTTGTGTGTTTTTCTGTAATTTCAGGTATTTTCTGGCTGAAATTGAGGGACCTGAGCAAAAATCTGATTCAGAGGCTGAAAAAGACTGCAGATGCTGTTGGATTTTGACCTCCCTGCTCTCAAAGTGAATTTTCTAGAGCTGCAGAAGCCCAATTGGCGCGCTCTCAGTTGCGTTGGAAAGTAGACATCCTGGAATTTCTATCAATATATAATAGTCCATATTTTGCTCGATATTTGATGGCCCAAACTAGCGTTCCAAGTCAGCCTAAAATTTCTAGCGTAAAACGCCCAAACTGGCACCAAAATTGGAGTTAAATGCCCAAACTGGCACCAAAGCTGGCGTTTAACTCTAGGAACAGCCTAAGCACAAAAAAGCTTCAATACTCAGCCCAAGCACACACCAAGTGGGCCCCAGAAGTGGATTTCTGCACTATCTGCACTTATTTACTCATTTTCTGTAACCCTAGGTTACTAGTCTAGTATAAAAACTACTTTTAGAGATTCATTCAGTACCTCATGACATTTTTACACTTCATATTGTATTTCTGACGGCATGAGTCTCTAAACCCCATAGGTAGGGGTGAGGAGCTCTACTGTGTTTCAATGGATTAATGCAATTACTACTGTTTTCTATCCAATTACGCTTGATTCTATTCTAAGATACTCATTCATACTTCAATCTGGAGAAGATGATGATTCGTGACACTCATCATTACTCTCAAACCTAAGAGCGCGTGCCTGACAACCACTCCCGTTCTATCTGAGCTCAACGTAGTCATTGGGCGACAGCTTGAGTGCGTATCTCTTGGGTCTCTGATCCGTGAGATCAGAACCTTCGTGGTAGAGGCTAGAACCAATTGACAGCATTCATGAGATCCAAAAAGTCTAAACCTTGTCTGTGGTATTCTGAGTAGGATCTAGAAGGGGATGACTGTGACGAGCTTCAAACCTACGAATGTTGGGTGCAGTGACAGTGTGCAAAAGGACAATGGTCCTATTCCGATGCTAGCGGGAACCGACAGATGATTAGCCGTGCGGTGATAGCACATATGGATTTGTTTTCATCCGAGAGGATCATACAGCCTGCCATAGAAGGAAGCCATGCGTGTTGGAAAAGAAGACAGTAGGAAAGCAGAGATTCAGATGACAGAGCATCTTAGGAACCTCAGCCTGTTTCTCATTTTTAAATCATAAGTACCATTTATTTTATGTTATTTAATTTTCATAAATACAATCACTCTTATCATTAATCTCTAACTAAGATTTACAAAATAACCATAGCTTGCTTCAAGCTGACAATCTCCGCGGGATCGACCCTTACTCACGTAAGGTATTACTTGGACGACCCAGTGCACTTGCTGGTTAGTTGTGCAGAGTTGTGAAAAGTGTGATTTACAATTTCGTGCACCAGCGCACTAGGTTGAAACAAATTCAAGCTAACTCAAATAAGTATGGGATTCACAAGAGAAAAAAAACTAAGACTAATGGTGATGTTCATCAAATGTAAAGGAATAGTTATAAACAGAATCAATATGATGCCCATTGAAACGAAAAGCTTAAGAAAGAATTAGTCCAATATTTTTAGGAAAACAACAAAGGCGAGGTTTAGAAAGATAGAGGAACCTTTAAAATTTCAAAAATGAGTTTTCAGCAAAACAGGGATCATGCGTACGCATGTCTGTGTCCACGTATGCATGCGTGTAAAATGCGACAAAGTCACGTACACGAGCATCGTCCGCTACGCGAGATTACCAAACAGAAATGAATCCTTGCATACGTGTGAGTGTTTTTGCATACGCAGGTCTCAAAACTGTAATAACTTTTTTATGAAATAAAATTGTATTTAAATCTTTTAGGAAATTAAATTGTATTTAAAGTAAATATTTTTCTGTAAATCAATAAAAGAGTAGGCGATGCATTGGAAACAAACAGTTTTAAACTGTATAAGGAAGTTTTTATATAAAGAAATGCATGTCGAATCAAAAGCGATTTTATAAAAATTTAAAAAAGGCTGTAAATATAGTTAATTAAGAGATAAATTGAATCACATCTTCTTTAAAAAGAACTCGGAATAAGAACTTAAAAAATATACTGCATCAAAACAAGTTTAAAGTTATATCAAAGAACACATGAATCAATGAGAAGAGTTTAAATAGAGAAAGGCAGATACACCAAGGATTTTAAGCAAATATATGCAGTTAGGATCAAACGAGAATACATATGAACAGAGGAATAGGGTTGGAAAAATCTAACTACCTTCCAAAAGAAAAAGCAAACAAGAACTTCAAGTTAGACTATGAAAGAACAAGTTACATGACTCCAGCAGAATTCAAGACACATAACTGAGTAACCTCGAGAAATAGTTTCTAACATTCCCAAAACCCACGATTTGCGTTACCTATAACTCGTATATCATCTATGATAACCCAATAGTACTTCCATATACAAAATCCACTAGTGTTAAGCCAGCCAAACTTAATACCAAGAAGTATGCAATGATAGACTAATGGCATTAATCAATAGACCGTCATGTGCATAAGGCTCTAACTCTTGCCATCAGGTCAAGACCTATAACATGACAGACGCTCAGAGTACGCAACTGAAGCATAGTCAGTCTATTCCTAAGGCTTTATAGAAAAGACTGATCTGATACCACAAATATAACACCCTCACTATTAGAATGTCATGTTTCTGACTGCACCACTCTGATAGCAAGAATATTACGACGACTCTAAATATAATTAATACTAAGATAGGAGCCTGTTTAAAACTTAAAACCATATAACCTTTCAAAATACTTTTTAGTTGAAAACATAAATATATACTTACAACCCACATACAAAACTTACAAAGAGTATATATACATAATATTAGCTTACCATCATTGCATATCATAACTCCTATCCCTCTTACAAAATTTGGAAAAGTAAAAGCGAGGGAAACATAGTATCTAAAATAATAAAAAATATCATGTAAACAGGAACGAAATAAACTCTTCATGACTTCTTCGTCCATATACTAAAAAGGTAAACCTGTAGGGGGTGAGAACATTGTCTTCGCTTGTTCTCAGTAGAGGGTTAGAAAATTGCTATAATAAGATACGTAAATTAAAATTGTTTTCAAGGTACAGTGATTGTTGCTCATCTGATGTATCTTTTCAAAAACTAAATGTTTACATTTAAAAATTCAACATCCTTTTTAAAAGAGAAATCGGTTAATTTTTCAAATCCTAAACCTTTTACTTTCTTATAAAATGTTAAAAGTTTTTCCTAGACAGTATGAATGACCAATCTGTTCCCAGTATAGGTTCATTAAGACTATGCTAAATCAGTTTGATTTTTCATACTTTACTAAACCACAAACACGAACCAATCACGGTCTCTGGCCCATCACATAATCAATCACGGCCTCAGGCCCAAAAAACTCAATCAACATCCAATTCACCACAATCTGACCAATTTTGGTCACAAACACAAGTAAGGAGATTCGAACAAAAGCCAGAACATTTACAACAAATATACCAATTAGCAGTTAAACAGAATTATTCACATAGGCAAACCAATTACAATATTCACACCCAAACAATGTCACATAGATACATACGATGAATATCTGTATTAACTGGCAGTGAGATCTCACTTATCGGTTATCTTGCCAAACCCAGCAACTCCCAAAGATGACTGATGAGCGGATATTTTATACGCTTTTTGACATCATTTTCATATAGTTTTTAGTATGTTTTGTTTAGTTTTTATTAAGTTTTTATAGGTTTTAGTGTTAAATTCACATTTTTGGATTCTACTACAATTTTTTGTGTTTTTGGACAATTTCAGGTATTTTCTGGCTGAAGTTGAGGAGCTGGAGCAAAAGTCTGATTCAGAGACAGAGAAAGCACTGCAGATGATGTCTGGATTTGACCTCCTTGCACTCGGGAGAGTTTTTCTTGAGCTAAAAACAATCAAATGGAGCGTTCTCAATGGCTATGGAAAGCTGACTTCTAGAGTTTTCCATCAATATATAATAGTCCATATTTTGCTTCAGATTAGAAGGCTCAAAACTGGCATCCAACGCCAGCTTCCTTCCCCCCTTCCAGGCGTCCAGCGCCCAAAGAGCAGAGCTAGCATCCAAATGCCCAGAGAGGACCCCCTAGCCAGTGTTCAACGCCCTAGGAACCTCCTAGCACATGGATTTCATTAAAACTCAGCCCAAACACTCACCAAGTGGGCCCCAAAAGTGAATTTTAGCACTAGATAGACTGTTTTATTCTTGCTAGTCACCTGTTTAGTATTTAAGACTTATTTTACATCTCTCTAAAGGGAGATGCCTATCATACACACCATATTCAAGTTTTACATTGTTTAGTATTTAAGACTTATTTTCCAAAGGTTGTGTGTAATGAGATATATCCAAGTGGTTGAATTGGAGTGTCTCCTAGTCCGAACAAGCTATTCGGATATGCTCTGAGCTTTTTATCTTGCAAACCGAGTTTGTCGAAGGCGAATTTGAACAAGATATCTGCGGATATTCCTTGGTCTACCAACGTTCTATGGAGATTAGCATTGGCTAGTATGATGGTAATGACCATAGGATCATCATGTCCTGGGATAATGTCTGTTGCATCTTCTTGGGTGAAGGTAATGGTAGGGAGGTCAGATGACCTCTCTCCTTCCCCAACATGATATATCTCTTTAAGGTGTCTTTTGTGAGATGATTTAGAGATCCATCCTCCTGCGAATCGTCCATTTATCATATGAACATGTCTCTCAGGAGTGTGAGGTGGTCGTTCAGCTTGTCTGACCTCTTCATCCCTTTTTCTTTTTCTTGGTTCATCTGCTTTGTTGGCTAAGTACCGATCTAGTCGCTCTTCTCTTGCCAATTTCTCTATGACGTTCTTTAGGTCGAAGCATTCGTTTGTAGGATGTCCATAGATTCGGTGGTATTCGCAGTACTCTATCCAACTTCCCCCTCATTTTTTGCTTTTAATTAGGCGAGGTGGTGGGATCTTCTCAGTGTTGCATATTTCTCAATAAACATCCACAAGAGACACCCGGAGAGGGGTGTAATTGTGGTATTTTCTAGGCTTCTCACCAGGATGATCTTCTTTTTTCTTGGACTCTTTATCCTTGTCCCTAGATGGGTAGGAGAATCCAGGTTTTGAGGTCTCTCCTAGTCGTGAGTTCTCCTCCATGATAATGTATTTCTCTGCCCATTCCTGTACCTCGTTTAAAGATGTGGCATGCTTTTTTGATATGGAGTGGATAAAAGGTCCTTCTCGCAGGCCATTGATGAGACCCATGATGGCTGCTTCTGTTGGTAAATTTTGTATGTCCAAACACGCTTTGTTGAATCTTTCCATGTAGTTGCAAAGACTCTCCCGATCTCCCTTCTTGATCCCTAATAGGCTTGGGGCATTGTAAGCTGAGCTCACATCGACTACGATGTAGTCTATGTTGAGTGTCCTTGACCGGATTCCTTTTCCAAAGGTTGTGTGTAATGAGATATATCCAAGTGGTTGAATTGGAGTGTCTTCTAGTCCGAACAAGCTATTCGGATATGCTCTGAGCTCTTTATCTTGCAAACCTAGTTTGTCGAAGCCGGATTTGAACAAGATATCTGCAAAGCTTCCTTGGTCTACCAACGTTCTATGGAGATTATCGTTGGCCAGTATGATGGTAATGACCATGGGATCATAATGTCCCGGGATAATGTCTGTTACATCTTCATGGGTGAAGGTAATAGTGGGAAGGTCGGATGACCTCTCCCCTTCCTTAACATGATATATCTCTTTAAGGTGTCTTTTGCGAGATGATTTAGAGATCCATTGATGAGCGGATATTTTATACGCTTTTTGGGGATAATTTCATATAGTTTAGAGTATGTTTTAGTTAGTTTTTAGTCTATTTCTAGTAGTTTTTAGGAAAAATTCATATTTCTGGACTTTACTATGAGTTGTGTGTTTTTCTGTAATTTCAGGTATTTTTCTGGCTGAAATTGAAGGAGCTGAGCAAAAATCTGATTCAGGCTGAAAAAGGACTGCTAATGCTATTGGATTCTGACCTCCCTGCACTCAAATTGGATTTTCTGGAGCTACAGAACTCGAAATGGCATGCTTCCAATTGAATTGGAAAGTAGACATCCAGGGCTTTCCAGCAATATATAATAGTTCATACTTTGCACAAGGATAGATGACGTAAACTGGCGTTCAATTCTAGTTCTCTGCCCAATTCTGGCGTCCAGCGCCAGAAAAGGATAAAAAACTGGCGTTCAACTCCACAAATGGCCTCTGCACGTGACTCACTCAAATCTCAGCCCCAGCACACACCAAGTGGGCCCCAGAAGTGGACCTCTGCATCATCCATCATAGTCCACTCATATTTTGTAACCCTAGGCTACTAGTTTAGTATTTAAACAACTTTTAGAGACTTATTTTGTATCTCATGACATTTCAGATCTAAACTTTGTATTCTCTGACGGCATGAGTCTCTAAACCCCATTGTTGAGGGTGAGGAGCTCTGCTGTGTCTTGATGAATTAATGCAAGTATTTCTGTTTTCCATTCAAACACGCTTGTTCCTATCTAAGATGTTCATTCGCGCTTAACTGTGATGGAGGTGATGATCTGTGACACTCATCACCTTCCTCAAATCATGAACGTGTGCCTGACAACCACCTCCGTTATATATACGATTGAATGAGGATCTCTTAGATTCCTTAATCAGAATCTCCGTGGTATAAGCTAGAACTGATGGCGGCATTCATGAGAATCCGGAAAGTCTAAACCTTGTCTGTGGTATTCCGAGTAGGATTCAAGGATTGAATGACTGTGACAAGCTTCAAACTCCTGAAGGCTGGGCGTTAGTGACAGACGCAAAAGGATAGTAAATCCTATTCCAACCGGATCGAGAACCAACCGGTGATTAGCCGTGCTGTGACAGAGCGCGTGAGCGTAGTTTTCACTGGAAGGATGGAAGGTAGCCATTGACAACGGTGATCCACCAACACACAGCTTGCCATAGGGGGACGTGCGTGCGTGAACAAGAAGACAGAGGAAAGCAGAGATTCAGAAGACAAAGCATCTCCAAAACTCCAACATATTCTCCATTACTGCACAACAAGTAACTTTTAATTTATGCTCTACTGGTTACTCACAATTCAATTGATAAACATAATTGTCTTCCTGACTAAGATTTACAAGATAACCATAGATTGCTTCAAACCAACAATCTCCGTGGGATTCGACCCTTACTCACGTAAGGTATTACTTGGACGACCCAGTGCACTTGCTGGTTAGTGGTACGCGTTGTGAAAAGTGTGATTCACATCTCGTGCACCAAGTTTTTGGCGCCGTTGCCGGGGATTGTTCGTGTTTGAACAACTGACGGATTATTCTGTTGCTTAGATTAGGAAAAATCTTTCTTTTTTTGGTTTAGAGTCTTTTATTATTTATCCCTTGTTAAAATATTTTAAACTTATAGCTCAGTTATTTAGAACGTGGTGTTTATGTTCATGATAATTGGCTATCATATTTTTTAAAACCTTTTTCAAAAATAATTTTTCTATTAAATCCTGTGCCAAACTTTAAGTTTGGTGTTTTCAAAAATAATCTTTCTAAAAATTTTTTTTAAGGTCCCATAACTCATTTGGCTAGAGCGTTAATCTGTGTTCTTGGTAATTGGGTTAGAATCTTTCATACTCTTTTCAAAACCTTCTTTTTCAAAAAATATTTTTTCTATTAAATCTTGTGCCAAACTTTAAGTTTGGTGTTTTCTTGTTGATTTCCCTTTGATTTTCGAAAATTTTGGTTTGGTTTTCTAAAAATTTTAAGTTTGGTGTTCTTCCTTCATGTTCTTGTGTTCTTGTGAGTCTTCAAAGTGTTCTTGAGTTTTCCTTGTGTCTTGATCTTAAAATTTTTAAGTTTGGTGTTCCTTGGTGTTTTCCCTCCAAATTTTTCGAAAACAAGGAGCATTAGATCTAAAAATTTTAAATCTTGTACTATCTTATTGTTTTTCTCTCTCCTCACTAAATTCAAAAATATCTTTTCAAAATATCTCTTCTAACTTCCTAACTTCTTATCTTTTCAAAATTTGTTTCAACTAACTAACTAACTTTTTGTTTGTTTCTTAACTTTTTCAAAACTACCTAACTAACTCTCTCTCTCTCTAATTTTCGAAAATATCTTCCCCCTTTTTCAAAAATTTCTGTTTTTTTTTTACTAATTATTTTTATTTTTTTTTTTACGAAAAAAAAATTTTTAATTTCAAAATTCAAATTCTTTTTAGTTATTTTATTTTATTTAAGTGTTTACTTCTTATAAAATAAAATAAATAAAAAGATAAATCAGTCCAAGTTATATCCATAGATCCATCATGGACATAAGTGGAAATGAACAGTCCGGGAGGACTCTGGGGTCATATTCTAACCCCTCTACTGCTTCATATGGGAGTAGCATATGCATACCCTCCATTGGAGTTAGTAGCTTTGAGTTGAATCCTCAGCTCATTATCATGGTGCAGCAAAGCTGCCAGTATTCCGGTCTTCCACAGGAAGAACCTACAGAGTTTCTGGCACAATTTTTACAAATTGCTGACACAGTACATGATAAGGAAATAGATCAGGATGTCTACAGACTATTACTGTTTCCATTTGCTGTAAAAGATCAAGCTAAGAGGTGGTTAAATAACCAACCTAAGGCCAGCATAAGAACATGGAAACAGCTGACAGAAAAATTCCTGAATCAGTATTTCCCTCCAAAAAGGATGACACAGCTAAGGCTGGACATCCAAGGCTTTAAGCAAGGAGATAATGAATCTCTTTATGATGCCTGGGAGAGATACAGAGAGATGCTACGAAAATGCCCCTCTGAAATGTTTTCAGAGTGGGTTCAGTTAGACATCTTCTACTATGGGCTTGCAGAAGGAGCTCAGATGTCTTTAGATTACTCAGCTGGTGGATCTATCCATATGAGAAAGACAATTGAAGAAGCTCAAGAGCTCATTGATACAGTTGCCAGGAATCAGCATCTGTATCTAAGCAGCAACCCTTCCATGAATGAAGAGGTTAAAACAGTAACTGCTGAATTCAGTACTGTAAAACAAGCTGCTGAATTCAATCAGCAATTAGATTTTCTAACAAAGCAGCTAGCTGAATTCAAAAACAGGTTACAGGAGACAAGGATAGCTAATATACATATGGACGAACAGTTTAAACAAACAAAGCAGCAGCTATCAAAGCAAATAGCAGAAGAATGCCAAGCAGTTCAATTAAGAAGTGGGAAAACATTAAATACCCCACCTCAAGGCATCAAAAATTCAAGAAATGAGCGACCCACCAAAGATTCCCCTGAGGACAGTAAGAGCCCAGGGAAAAATAATTCTGGCACTAAAATGCCAGAAAATGGGTGGAAAGCTGGCGCTGAACGCCCAGACCATGCCCAAAACTGGCGTTCAGCGCCAGAAACAAGGCAGGATTGGCGTTCAACGCCAGAAATGGGCAAGAATCTGGCGTTGAACGCCCAAAGGGGGCATAATCCAGCGTTGAACGCCCAAAATGGGCACATTTCTGGCGTTCAGGCGCCAGGAACAGACAGTGAGTTGGCGTCTAACGTCACTCCAGCTTCTGACTCTGGTACTCAATTGCCAGTGAGGGATCAGACACACACAAGTGCTGATAACAACCCCTCTAAAAAGGCTTCTTTAACCACTAAGGTTGAGGAATATAAAGCCAAGATACCTTATCCTCAAAAACTCCGGAAAGAGGAGCAGGATAAGCAATTTGCTCGCTTTGCAGATTATCTAAGGACTCTTGAAATAAAGATTCCTTTTGCAGAGGCACTTGAGCAAATACCTTCTTATGCCAAGTTCATGAAAGAGATCTTGAGTCATAAAAAGGAGTGGAGAGAAACAGAAAGAGTTCTCCTCACTGAAGAATGCAGTGCAGTCATTCTGAAAAGCTTTCCTGAAAAGCTTAAAGACCCTGGGAGTTTTCTGATACCATGCATATTGGAAGGTGATTGCACCAAGACAGCCTTATGCGATCTTGGGGCAAGCATCAACCTAATACCTGCATCCACTATCAGGAAGCTTGGCTTAACTGAAGAAGTTAAACCAACCCGGATATGTCTCCAACTTGCTGATGGTTCCACTAAATACCCATCAGGCGTGATTGAGGACATGATTGTCAGAGTTGGGCCATTCGCCTTTCCCACTGACTTTGTTGTGCTGGAAATGGAGGAGCACAAGAGTGCCACTCTCATTCTAGGAAGACCCTTCCTAGCAACTGGACGATCCCTCATTGACGTCCAACAGGGGGAAATAACCCTGAGAGTCAACGATGACGAGTTCAAGTTGAACGCTGTCAAAGCCATGCAGCATCCAGACACATCAATAGACTGCATGAAAGTTGACCTTATTGACTCTTTGGTAGAAGAGATCAACATGGCTGAGAGTCTCGAATCAGAGTTGGAAGACATCTTTAAAGATGTTCAGCCTGATTTGGAGGATTCAAGGGACATGAAAGAGCCTCTGAACTTTCTTCTGAAAGAGGAAAAACCTCCTAAACCAGAGCTCAAGCCACTGCCACCATCCTTGAAATATGCATTTCTAGGAGAAGGTGACACCTTTCCAGTGATCATAAGCTCTGCTTTAAATTCACAGGAAGAGGAAGCACTTATTCAAGTGCTAAGGACACACAAGACAGCTCTTGGGTGGTCCATAGGTGACCTTAAGGGCATAAGCCCAGCTAGATGCATGCACAAAATCCTACTGGAGGATAATGCCAAACCAGTGGTTCAACCACAGAGGCGGCTAAATCCAGCCATGAAGGAAGTGGTGCAGAAAGAGGTCACCAAATTACTAGAGGCTGGGATTATTTATCCCATTTCTGATAGCCCCTGGGTGAGCCCTGTTCAAGTCGTCCCAAAAAAGGGAGGCATGACAGTGATTCATAATGAAAAAAATGAACTGGTTCCTACAAGAACAGTTACAGGGTGGCGCATGTGTATTGACTACAGAAGGCTCAATACAGCCACCAGAAAGGATCATTTTCCTTTACCATTCATAGACCAGATGCTAGAGAGACTAGCAGGTCATGATTATTACTGCTTTTTGGATGGCTACTCAGGCTATAACCAGATTGCAGTAGATCCCCAGGATCAAGAGAAAACAGCATTCACATGTCCATCCGGAGTGTTTGCTTATAGAAGGATGCCCTTTGGGCTATGCAATGCACCTGCAACCTTCCAGAGATGCATGCTCTCTATTTTCTCTGATATGGTGGAAAAATTTCTGGAAGTCTTCATGGATGACTTCTCAGTATATGGAGACTCATTCAGCTCCTGTCTTGATCACCTGAAACTTGTTCTGAAAAGATGCCAAGAAACCAACCTAGTTTTAAACTGGGAAAAGTGTCACTTCATGGTGACTGAAGGAATTGTTCTTGGGCATAAAATCTCAAACAAGGGAATAGAGGTGGATCAAGCAAAAATAGAGGTAATTGAAAAATTACCACCACCTGCCAATGTTAAGGCAATCAGAAGCTTTCTGGGGCATGCAAGATTCTATAGGAGGTTTATAAAGGATTTTTCAAAAATCGCAAGACCTCTAAGCAATCTGCTATCTGCTGACACGCCATTTGTGTTTGACACAGCATGCCTGCAGGCGTTTGAAACGCTGAAAGCTAAGCTGGTCGTAGCACCAGTCATTTCTGCACCAGACTGGACATTGCCATTTGAGTTAATGTGTGATGCCAGTGATCATGCCATTGGTGCAGTATTGGGACAGAGGCATGACAAGCTTCTGCATGTCATTTATTATGCCAGTCGCGTTCTAAATGATGCCCAGAAAAATTACACAACCACAGAAAAAGAACTACTTGCAGTGGTTTACGCCATTGACAAGTTCAGATCATACTTAGTAGGATCAAAAGTGATTGTGTATACTGACCATGCTGCTCTTAAATATCTACTCACAAAGCAGGATTCAAAACCCAGGCTCATCAGATGGGTATTGCTTCTGCAAGAGTTTGATATAGAAATGAGAGACAGAAAAGGGACAGAGAACCAAGTGGCTGATCATCTGTCCCGGATAGAGCCAGTGGAAGGGACGTCCCTCCCCTTTCTTGAGATCTCTGAGACGTTCCCTGATGAGCATCTATTTGCCATTCAGGAAGCACCATGGTTTGCCGATATTGCAAACTATAAAGCTGCACGATTCATACCCAAGGAGTACAATAGAATACAAAAGAAGAAATTAGTCACTGATGCAAAGTACTACTTGTGGGATGAACCCTATCTCTTTAAGAGATGTGCAGACGGAATTATCCGTAGGTGTGTCCCCAGAGAGGAAGCACAGAGAATCCTATGGCATTGCCACGGATCTCAATATGGAGGCCATTTCGGAGGTGAGCGAACAGCCACCAAGGTCCTCCAATGTGGCTTCTATTGGCCCACACTCTATAAAGATTCCCGAGAGTTTGTACGTAATTGTGACAGTTGCCAAAGAGCTGGTAATCTGCCTCATGGTTACGCCATGCCTCAACAAGGAATCTTGGAAATTGAGTTGTTTGACGTGTGGGGAATTGACTTCATGGGACCTTTTCCACCATCATATTCAAACACTTATATTCTGGTGGCAGTTGACTATGTATCAAAATGGGTCGAGGCTATTGCCACACCCACCAATGATACTAAAACAGTGCTGAAGTTCCTCCAGAAACATATCTTTAGCAGGTTTGGTGTCCCTAGAGTGTTAATCAGTGATGGGGGCACTCACTTCTGCAATAAACAGCTTTACTCTGCCATGGTTCGGTATGGAATTCGCCACAAAGTGGCCACACCATATCATCCACAAACCAATGGGCAAGCTGAAGTCTCTAACAGAGAATTAAAGAGAATCCTGGAACGGACAGTAAATACCCGTAGAAAGGATTGGGCAAGGAGCTTGGATGATGCTCTGTGGGCTTACAGAACAGCATTCAAGACCCCTATAGGGACCTCTCCATACCAACTCGTGTATGGTAAGGCATGCCACTTGCCCGTGGAACTGGAACATAAGGCCTACTGGGCAACCAGATTCCTAAACTTTGATGCCAAATTAGCAGGAGAAAAAAGATTGCTCCAGCTAAATGAGCTAGAGGAGTTCAGATTCACAGCTTTCGAAAATGCCAGGCTATATAAAGAAAAATAAAAAAAGTGGCATGACAGAAAGCTGTCATCTAGAATCTTTGAACCAGGACAAAAGGTTCTGTTGTTTAACTCTAGACTCAGGCTATTCCCCGGGAAACTGAAATCCCGGTGGAGGGGACCATACGTGATTACAAGTGTATCACCATATGGTTATGTGGAGCTTCAAGATATTGATTCTGATAAGAAGTTCATTGTCAATGGACAGAGAATCAAGCATTATCTTGAAGGCAACACTGAGCAAGAATGCTCAAGGCTGAAGCTAGATTAAAAGCTCAGCAAAGTCCAGCTAAGGACAGTAAAGAAGCGCTTGTTGGGAGGCAACCCAATTTTTATTTATTCTCATGATTTTTCATGTTTTATTAGGTTCATGATCATGTGGAGTCACAAAATAAATATTAAAAATTGAAAACGGAATCAAAAACAGCAGAAGAAAAATCACACCCTGGAGGAAGCACCTGTCTGGCGTTCAACGCCAGAACAGAGCATGGTTCTGGCGTTCAACGCCAGAAATGGCTAGTAAATGGGCGTTGAATGCCCAAAATGGGCACCAACCTGGCGCTGAACGCCCAGAGTTGTGTGCAATTCCCTCTTCTTTTGCTCGAGGGCGAGCAACATTCTAAGTTTGGTATGGTAAAACAATTATGTAAAGGATCTATAGCTCAGTGGTAGAACATGTGGCTGCAAATCAAGAGATACCTCAGGGGATGCACTTCCCTCCACATAATTATTGGAAGCAACTGAGGATAGAAATACCAAAAATCACTAGGAATCAAGCCACAAAGGCAAAGAAGAGACATAAAAGAGCTCAAGAACATCATTGGTGCCTCAAGAAGGAAATGCCATCATCACTAAGGTGGACTCATTCCTTGTTCTTACTTTCTCTGTTTTTCGTTTTCTCTATGATAAGTGCTTATCTATGTCTGTGTCTTCATTACATGATCATTAGTAGTAATTAGTGTCTAGTTTGATTTTATCCCCAATTAAGTTATAGTCTATTTTTCTCATCATCAGCAAACATGAATAAAATAGTAGATCTTTTGAATAAGAGGCAATAAAATTTCGAGTTTAATAAGAGAAATTCTAATTAGTTAAATGTGGTGGCAATGCTTTCTGTCTTCTGAATGAATGCTTGAACAGTGCATATGTCTTTTGAATTTGTTGTTTAAGACTGTTAAATATGTTGGCTCTTGAAAGAATGATGAACATGAGACATGTTATTGATAATCTGAAAAATCATAAAAATGATTCTTGAAGCAAGAAAAAGCAGCAAAGAACAAAGCTTGCAGAAGAAAAAAAAAAAAAAGAAAAAGCAAGCAGAAAAAGCCAATAACCCTTAAAACCAAAAGGCAAGGGCAAATAAAAGGGATCCCAAGGCTTTGAGCATCAGTGGATAGGAGGGCCTAAAGGAATAAAATCCTGGTCTAAGCGGCTAAACCAAGCTGTCCCTAACCATGTGCTTGTGGCGTAAAGGTGTCAAGTGAAAACTTGAGACTGAGCGGTTAAAGTCAAGGTTCAAGCGAAACGAAGAGTGTGCTTAAGAACTCTGGACACCTCTAATTGGGGACTTTAGCAAAGCTGAGTCACAATCTGAAAAGGTTCACCCAGTTATGTGTCTGTGGCATTTATGTATCTGGTGGTAATACTGGAAAACAAAGTGCTTAGGGCCACGGCCAAGACTCATAAAGAAGCTGTGTTTAAGAATCATCACACTGAACTAAGAGAATCAATAACACTATCTGAATTCTGAGTTCCTATAGATGCCAATCACTCTGAGCTTCAATGGATAAAGTGAGATGCCAAAACTGTTCAGAAGCAAAAAGCTACTAGTCCCGCTCATCTAATTAGGATCTGAGCTTCAATCAAAAAATCTGAGATATTATTGCTCCTCAACCTATTAGTCTTCTATTTTATTTGTCTAGTTGCTTGAGGACAAGCAACAGTTTAAGTTTGGTGTTGTGATGAGCGGATATTTTATACGCTTTTTGGGGATAATTTCATATAGTTTAGAGTATGTTTTAGTTAGTTTTTAGTCTATTTCTAGTAGTTTTTAGGAAAAATTCATATTTCTGGACTTTACTATGAGTTGTGTGTTTTTCTGTAATTTCAGGTATTTTTCTGGCTGAAATTGAAGGAGCTGAGCAAAAATCTGATTCATGCTGAAAAAGGACTGCTAATGCTGTTGGATTCTGACCTCCCTGCACTCAAATTGGATTTTCTGGAGCTACAGAACTCGAAATGGCATGCTTCCAATTGCATTGGAAAGTAGACATCCAGGGCTTTCCATCAATATATAATAGTCCATACTTTGCACAAGGATAGACGACGTAAACTGGCGTTCAACGCCAGTTCTCTGCCCAATTCTGGCGTCCAGCGCCAGAAAAGGATCAAAAACTGGCGTTCAACTCCACAAATGGCCTCTGCACGTGACTCACTCAAATCTCAGCCCCAGCACACACCAAGTGGGCCCCAGAAGTGGACCTCTGCATCATCCATCATAGTCCACTCATATTTTGTAACCCTAGGCTACTAGTTTAGTATTTAAACAACTTTTAGAGACTTATTTTGTATCTCATGACATTTAAGATCTAAACTTTGTATTCTCTGACGGCATGAGTCTCTAAACCCCATTGTTGGGGGTGAGGAGCTCTGCTGTGTCTTGATGAATTAATGCAAGTATTTCTGTTTTCCATTCAAACACGCTTGTTCCTATCTAAGATGTTCATTCGCGCTTAACTGTGATGGAGGTGATGATCTGTGACACTCATCACCTTCCTCAAATCATGAACATGTGCCTGACAACCACCTCCGTTCTATATACGATTGAATGAGGATCTCTTAGATTCCTTAATCAGAATCTCCGTGGTATAAGCTAGAACTGATGGCGGCATTCATGAGAATCCGGAAAGTCTAAACCTTGTCCGTGGTATTCCGAGTAGGATTCAAGGAGAATGAGGATCTCTTAGATTCCTTAATCAGAATCTCCGTGGTATAAGCTAGAACTGATGGCGGCATTCATGAGAATCCGGAAAGTCTAAACCTTGTCTGTGGTATTCCGAGTAGGATTCAAGGATTGAATGCCTGTGACGAGCTTCAATCTCCTGAAGGCTGGGCGTTAGTGACAGACGCAAAAGGATAGTAAATCCTATTCCAACCGGATCGAGAACCAACCGGTGATTAGCCGTGCTGTGACAGAGCGCGTGAGCGTAGTTTTCACTGGAAGGATGGAAGGTAGCCATTGACAACGGTGATCCACCAACACACAGCTTGCCATAGGGGGACGTGCGTGCGTGAACAAGAAGACAGAGGAAAGCAGAGATTCAGAAGACAAAGCATCTCCAAAACTCCAACATATTCTCCATTACTGCACAACAAGTAACTTTTAATTTATGCTCTACTGGTTACTCACAATTCAATTGATAAACATAATTGTCTTCCTGACTAAGATTTACAAGATAACCATAGATTGCTTCAAACCAACAATCTCCGTGGGATTCGACCCTTACTCACGTAAGGTATTACTTGGACGACCCAGTGCACTTGCTGGTTAGTGGTACGCGTTGTGAAAAGTGTGATTCACATCTCGTGCACCATCCATCCTCCTACGAATCCTCCATTTATCATATGAACATGTCTCTCAGGAGTGTGAGGTGGTCATTCAGCTTGTCTGACCTCTTCATCCCTTCTTCTTTTTCTTAGTTCGTCTGCTTTGTTGGCTAAGTACCGATCTAGTCACCCTTCACTTTCCAATTTCTCTATGACATTCTTTAGGTCAAAGCACTCGTTAGTAGGATGTCCGTAGATTCGGTGGTATTCGCAGTACTCTGTCCGGCTTCCCCCTCCTTTTTTGCTTTTAATTGGGCGAGGTGGTGGGATCTTCCCAGTGTTGCATATTTCTCGATAAACATCCACAAGAGACACCCGGAGAGGGGGTGTAATTGTGGTATTTTCTAGGCTTCTCACCAGGATGATCTTCTTTTTTCTTGGACTCTTTATCCTTGTCCCTAGATGGGTAGGAGAATCCAGGTTTTGAGGTCTCTTCTAGTCGTGAGTTCTCCTCCATGTTAATGTATTCCTGTACCTCATTTAAAGATGTGAGATGCTTTTTTGATATGGAGTGGCTAAAAGGTCCTTCTCACAGGCCATTGATGAGACCCATAATGGCTGCTTCTGTTGGCAAACTTTGTATGTCCAGACATTCTTTGTTGAATCTTTCCATGTAGTTGTGAAGACTCTCTCGATCTCCCTGCTTGATCTATAATAGGCTTGGGGCGTGTTTGGCTTTGTCCTTCTGGATGGAATATCCGGCAAGAAATTTTTTGGCTAAGTCGTCAAAACTTGTGATGGATCTAGGAGGTAAACTGTCGAACCACTTAATTGCTGTCTTTGTTAGGGTAGTCGGGAAAGCTTTGCATCGAATAGCGTCCAAAGCGTCGATGAGATACATTCTGCTTCTGAAATTGCTGAGATAATGGCTTGGATCGGAGGTACCGTCATATAGGGTCATGTCGAGAGCTTTAAATCTTTTGGGACTTTAGCTTTCATAATCTCTTTGGTGAAGGGATCTTGGTCCTTGTGAGAGCTATCATTGTGACTGGACTGAACTGTTTTAGCTTTGAGATCAGCCTCGAGCTTTAGGAGCTTGTCTTCTAGCTCTCGGCATCGTCTAGTTTCTCTCCAGAGGTCTCTCTCGGCTTCGCGCTGGTGTTCGGCTTCCTGTTCAAGCTGTTTGAGACGATCCTGCTGTTCTCAGAGGACATCTAAAATTTCTGTATTTGGAGAATGCTTGTCCCCGTTCTGTTGAGGTGTATCCTTTGGTGTGATGTCCGTGTTCTTATGCGGTGTTCTTTCTTCCAAACCGGAGTTGTGATCATTGTCAAGGTTGTCCGCGATGTTGGTGGAATAACTTCCAGGTTCCCCAGCAACGGCTCCAATATTTCGAGGGTTACCTGAAACTGAAGGTCGATCTCGGATGAGATCTGCGAAGGTGGCCAGAGCTGTCGTGTCCGACTTGCTAGGCTTGGTGGTGTTGCTGATACTTCATCACCGGAGGGTGGTGGTACCTGCAAGAGACTCTGATGCTTAAGTTAGCATGGGATTTAAGCAGGTATTTTGTGTAGAATCAGAGTATGAGTTATACCTGGGTGCTCCAGTGTATTTATAGTAGTGTGGGCTGACCTTTCTAGATAAGATAAGTTAGTTATCTTATCTTATCTTTAAGTGAAGTCATCTTATCTCTAAGGGGGACCTCCTTTATCTTTCTAGGCTTTAGCTGCCTTTAGATTTGGGCTACGTCCCTTTGTTTGGGCCTGCTTGGGCTTCTTGTAGCGATTTGACCGAACTCTTTAAAGAAGAGATCGGGGGACCTGACCTGAAGAGGTCGGTCACTTTGTCTTCAATCAGCCTGGGTCGGATAGCTCGACCCAGGGTATGAACACATATTATGGAAATTCATCAAAATGAATCATACATATAAGAGACCTTACTAATTTTCTTTCTAATTTTCACTTACTAATTCTATTCAAAACATTGCATGCATTAGCAAATGCCTTGACCACCTATATATAGTTTTCTAGAAATATTGATACGAAAAGCAAATAAATCGCCAATTGTTGAAGTTGTCATCTTGGACAACTGTATCAAGTTGTATGACAAGTTGATAAATATAAATTTAATCTTATCAACATGTATAACTTGTTTTCAACACATGATTAGCCAGATTAGGTAACAACTCATTTTTTAAATAATGTCGAAAATCAACTAAGCTAGCTTATCCAATTTCGACCTTTGTCAAAAATTATCACTAGATATTTTAGACTTCCATATGCTATGTATATGTATCATCTTCAAGTTGATCAAGTTGTAGCATCATACTTAGACTCTAGTCAAAGTTCTATAATGTTCTTTAGTTTTCTTCAAACTTCAACTTGCTCCACTTATAACCTCTAGCCATTTTTGTTGACTTCAAACCAAAAAGAACAATTTTGCTTCTTCTTTAAATAATTAGAAGTACAAGCATAATAAATTATGGTATTTATAAATGTACAATATATATTAACAATAATAAAGTTTGAATCTATTTGTTTAACAAATATTCTAAACAAATAATCTTTTTCTTAACTAGGTTCAATCATGTCAAATTTACGTATGCACTTCTTACGTTCTCATTCTCATTCTCATTGATGTTGTTGTTGTTGTTGTTGTTCATA
Organism: Arachis ipaensis; assembly: GCF_059453495.1. Classification (NCBI taxonomy): domain Eukaryota; kingdom Viridiplantae; phylum Streptophyta; class Magnoliopsida; order Fabales; family Fabaceae; genus Arachis; species Arachis ipaensis. Next base: position 74,055,753 of record NC_142436.1, read on the forward strand.
TTAGTTTAACGATAACAAAAGTAACACATAAATTTTTTATTAACAAAAGTAACACAGAAATTTTTTGTTAATGACACAAGAAATCTATTAGAAATGACACAGAAATTTTTTATAAATGATTCAAAAAATTTTAAAAAATTCGGTTCTATTTTTCTAATAAATTATACATAATTCAAAACTTTTTTTTCTCCTTCTCCTCTTCTTGGTTTTTTTTTTGTGACTGATATCCTCTTCTTGTTTCATATTCCCATAATTCTTCTTGTTTCACCCTCTCAACAGGATCCTGTGTCACGGTTAAGAAATTTCGTTGTCACAATTAAAAAATATCTTCTATTCTTCTTTTTCATCATCGTCTTCTTCTTCTTACCTTTTCATAATACTTCTTATTTCTGTAAGATTCTAAATTTTTAAAAATTGAATAATAATTTATTTATGATTTATTATATTTGTTTAGGATTTTATTTTCAAAAAATTATTTCACTAAAAGTAATTAAATCAAATTTTATGATACTTTAAGTTTAAAATTAATTACGACTCATATATAATTTTCATAATAGTTGAATTATTTTATTTAAAATTTTAAAAATTAAAATTAATAAAAATTTGATAATTTAATTTAAATAATTAAAATTTTTAGTTTAATTTTATAAACTAAAAAAATTAACTGAATTATCTCTAATTTTAAATTAGAGTAGTGACGTGGCAGAATTTAACCGATTAAGAAATTAATATAGAAATAACGTTGCGAGTACAGTTCTTAACCAGCAAAAATCTGCTTATCAATTTAGAAGGGTTGTCACAAAATTAGAATAAAAATACTGGGAGTAGAAATCCCAGGTCGTCTCCCAACGAGTTGACAAAAGAGTGCTATTTTATTAATCAGGAGTTTCCGAGAAATTTTAAGAGTTGAGGAACAGAAAAATAAAGGATTGTGAATTAAAGCAATGTAAATTAAAAGAGATTTATGTATTCAGAATAAAAAGCCTTGACCGGGGGACTGATTAATTGGAAGTTCTATCCTTGTTGGATTTTCTTAAGTGTAGTATCAAGAGGTTGTTATTTTCACTTAGTTAACCCTTACTAAATAAAGGAAAGTCAAGTGATTGAGCTAACTATTATTCGCAAGTCCTAACCCTCTCGCTTGTGAAGGATTAGCGTTAGTAAATAGAGAATTAGCCAACAACTTCCAATTTAACTAATCACTTGAGCATTCCAACTCAAGGATCTCCTTTTAATCAACCCCCAGGTCAAGTTGGGAGTCTACTCCATTGACATGAATATAACGTTCACAGAAATATAAGAAGGAGACATGATAAATTAAATAAAATAAGAACTGGAAATTAATTAAAGGTAAAAATAATTCTTTGCATTAATAAATCCCAAAATGCAACATACGTATCTGAACAGGGTTATTAAGTAATCAAAAGAGTAGAGGAAGAAGAAAGCAAACTAGAATAATAGCGACTTCGACGGAGGTAATGACTCTTCTCAATATCCAAAGCAAAAGCATAAAACTCTAACAGGCATGAATGTGAAGGAAGCCTAGAGGAAGTAGTAATTTTTCTCTAAGATTCCAAACTAAAACTAAAAATTATGCAAATGAGAATGTCTCTTGAGTCTCTGCTTATTCCCTGGCTCTAGTCTGTGTTTCTGGGCAAAAAACTGAGTCCAAACTCAGCCCAAAATTGCCCCCAGCATTTTCTGCGATTTCTGTAGGTAGCGCATGTCACACGTACACGTCAGCCACGCGTACGCGTCGTTTGGCGAACTTCCTTGTCACGCTTACGCGTCTGGCACGCGCACGCGTTGCCGTGCAAAACTCCAATCCACGAGCACGCGTGAGCCATGCGTGCACGTTGATGCTCGCTGGTTGTCTCCTTTATTTCTTGTTCTCCTTCCATTTATGCAAGCTTCCTCTCCATCCTCTAAGTCATTCCTGCCCTATAAGGCCTGAAAATACTTAACGCACAGATCACTGCATCGAATGGTATAAAGAGAATTAAAATATACAATTGAAGGGCTTAGGAAGCAAGTTTTCTATTATAGGACAAAACCAGGAAGGAATTGTAAAACCATACAAATTGTATGAATAAGTGTGCAAAAGACTTGATAAAACCACTCAACTGAGCACAAGATAAACCATAAAATAGTGGTTTATCAAGTAGCTATTTGAAACTAATTAGTAAACTATAATTTTATTAACACTCTCGCCTTTCTCACACGCACACCATAATTTCTCATTCACTGTCATACTCTAAAAGAATAAAGAAAGGAAAGGAGAAAGAACCAAGAGTGAAAGAGGGTAGAAGAAGAAAAGAAGATATGGAAAGAGGGGACGCGGCGCCAGTGGAGGAAAGACGTCACTCGCTGTCGTAGAGAAGGGAGCCAAGGGAGAAGAGAGAAGAGAGCGCACCGAGGTGAAAGAGAGAGAGAGAGAGAGAGAACACCATGGAGAAGGCGATGCCTCTATCGCTGCCAAGCCATCACTATCGAGACTGCCGTCATCCTTGCTCAGACCTCCATTGTCGCCAAATAGGGCAGTGAAGAAAGCCATGAATGGGAAAGAGAAAGGGGAGCTCTGCTAGAGCTTGCCGCCGAGCTACTGTCATCTCCCACAACTGCTTCTGGAGATTGCACCATCGTGCCCCTAGTAACCGGGAAATGGGACTATTGCCGCTAGAAACCACCATTATAGCCACTGCTATCTTTCCTAGCTTTGGTGAGATACTGCTTCGCCATCCTGCCTTTTTTCATGGTGAGATTTATTTCGTTTTGTTTCATATTATGACAATACTCCATTACTGACTTTGTTATAATCATGCGTAACATGCACTTTTGCCTTGTTTCGCCGTGTTTGATTTTGTGTGTTACCTAGAGTTGCTACGTTCGTTGTTACTTTTACTACCATTTTTATGGTTATTTCTCCTTTGATGTTCTACCCGTTTTGCCCTTCTCTTGCTTCAGATGTTGTCAATTTTTCTGTTCTAAAGTTACTATTACTGCTAGTAGAGTTGTTGTTGATGTTGTTGCCTTTGAATTGGAAACAGATGGCTGTTACACTCCTAATTTCTGTGCATTTTAACTAATTGAGGTAAGGATGTTTGTTTTACTAACTCGGAATACTTTAAAGGTTTAGCTAATATGTGCATTTGAGTTGATTAACATTTTATGTTTTTATTATCTTTATTAAAGTTTGGTTAGTTAAATTTTGATAATTTATAATTATTTTTAGTAATTGAATGAAATTGATATAGGGTTAACAAGGAATACATATTATTAATATTAAAATTTATTAGTAATAATATTTGAAGCTTCTTGGTGGGTGGATTAGGATTTGAATTCTTGTTTATTGTCTTCATGATTGAAAACTTAATAACTTAAAAGACAGTTAAAGATAACAAACCCAGAATATTTATGTTGTGGAATTGTTTGGTATTTGAAAAGTTGAAAAGGGTTGAGAAATATTTTGTTTGAATGGAACCCTTGAAAGGTGAAAAAATCGTAGTTTTAAGAGAGGTTTTACCAAAATTTGTATAAGAGTTTGAAAGAATTAGAATAATAAGAATGATGAAAAATGGATGCTACTTTCATAAAGCTAGAGATTTTGTCTTGGAGTTTAATTTGATTAATTCTGAAAAAAAATTATGTTTTGGAAATTTTTAGTGTATCTAAAGTAATGGATGCAATTATTTAAGGATAAATGATCATAGAAAAGATAAATAATTGAAATTAATTTAAAAAGATGTGTAACTAATTATAAATTTAAAAGTTAATTAATTATCAACTCAAGAGTTTGGGAATAGGAAGTCTGAGTATGATGTTTTAATAGAATTAAACATAAGAATTGAGAAAAAAGAAATATTTAAATAATATAATGAAAAAGTTGTGATTTTCAAGAATTATGAGGTAAGTGTTAAGAACCTTTAGCTATATTCTAAATTGAACTTGAGGATCATAGAAATTTAGTTTATTAGCCTATAAAGCGATTAATTAAATGATAATCTGATGAGATCGAATGAGGAAAAGATGATATGTTTGGGTTTGGTTGAGGTTGGTGGTAGCACGAATTCCCACACTTTCGTACTGTTATACCAGCAAGTGCACTGGGTCATCCAAGTAATACCTGAGCGAGTCAGGGTCGATCCCACGAGGATTGTTGGCTTGAAGTAAGCTATGGTTATCTTGCAGGTCTTATTCAGGCAGATTAGAAGGTTGTTGGAAGAGTTGTCAAATTTGCATTAAAGGAATATCATATGTACTATTCTATAAATAAAAAGGAATCAATAATAGGGATATGTTGAAGGATTGGAGTTGCTTTGCCTTTCTGAATTAACTCTAGTATTACCGCCCTCTTTGCTTGTGAGTGCACTACAAGAAAAACACCCATTCAGGTACACTTGAAAAGTGTAGCTAAAAGTATGATGCCTTAGGCTACGGCTACGCTTTTTGGGCTACGGCTACACTTTTTGGGGTGATTCCTATTCGGCCGTTGCCTATTCTCAAAGGCTACGCTTTTCTGCACCAAGGGCTATGCTTTTGGTGTTTGGGAATAGGCTACGCTTTTCAAGTGATGCTGTGATTGCTGTCCAGGACCAAAGGCTACGCTTTTCAGCTTTCATTTTTCCAGAATAGGCTACGCTTTTCAACGCTACTGCATCACCTGTAAAGCGTAGCCACATTGTATACCATAGCTACTTTTTATAAGCGTAGCCTTAGGTCCCTCTTTTTTTTTTGTATACTATAGCTACTGTATATAAGTGTAACCTTAGGTCTCGTTTTTTTTTTTTGTATGCTATAGCTACTGTATATAAATGTAGCCTTAAGTCTCTTTTTTTTTTGTATATATATATATATATATATATATATATATATATATATATATATTATCTAATAATTATTAATACAACATAATAGCTAATATAACTACATGTATAATAATTCGGCATTTTTATTTAAATGAGTTGAATATTACAAAATAAAAATAAATACATAATTATACTAAATAATTTCTTTAAATAATAAAAATTATCTCTAACCAAAATATATTTATAATATTGATCCAAAAGTACTAGAATAAAGTTAACTGTAAAAATTCATACATCTCGCACTAAAGTAAGCATAGCCATAGAAAATCATAATATCACTTAGCTAATAAAAGTATCTTCTAATAAAAATCATTAGTCAACCATACATGTAAAGATTCTAAATAGCACTCTATCTTAGCCAATAAACCACAATAATAGTCAGCTTAATCTTCATTGCTTAATCTTCATTGTTACCCTGCATAATTATATAGAAAAATAGTTAAAAAAAATTCATAATGACATTCATAATTATAAAAATTAAATAGAACACGTAGACATAGTAAACCAAGAAAGCATATACTAAAAAAAAATAACATGGTCACAGCAAAAGAGGTAAATTCAAGGAATTATGTATTATCTTATTTCATTCCAAACCATGAAAATCTGCAGGTGTTTCTTTCTTCTATTTCCTTTAACACAATCCTGATATGTCCCTATAGCATTTTTCATGCACTAATTAACCAGACTTTCACACTTAAATTAGATATAGGGACAAATTCATATGTACAAAGTGCACAAAATCAGAGAAACAACAACCAGAATTACACAAACAAATTTCAGCCATAGCAATACAACTTCGGTGTTAATAAAGCCAAGAAACATTTCCAACTTCGGTGTTAAATTGGAACTTCAAAACTAACAAATCAAAAGAATTAAAGTATGCATTGTACCTTGCCATGACGCGATCAACGTTTTGACAAAATCTGCTTGAAAGACCTTAACCAACCACTTTCGCCTTCAATCTTAACCACGAATAACTGTAAAAATTACAGACAAAAAAATTGTAATTGCCATATGCAACCATTTAACCATGAATTCAGCACAATCATCATTTAGCAAGAATTAAATTGATATAATCAAACAGATTTGGGACCCAGCAGCAGCAGCAACAATTAAATCATTCAAGAGATAACGGCAAAACAAAGATTTGGAACCTGTCCATCATACATTAATAGCTATGGAATTAACTTGCTAGCATTAGCCTTGACTTGAAGAATACCAAAGATATATGCACAAGGATCTATATCCATGCAATATTCATGAATCACAACGATAGTGCACTGCTACCTTATATTCCAAAACAACTTTTCATATAGTTTGACAAGCAATTTGTGATTGTAAATTTTGCTAAGCCTCAGAGCATTAATCTATTTTATCTACTGAATTAGAATATTGACTATCACTCGGTAAAACGCATCCAGAATAATTCTCTCGTGACATGGCATGATCAATTCTTAACCTCCAAAACATTACTATATCATGCCATAGAACATGTCCACCCCTTACTCCAAGTGCTTGCAAGTAGTTACAATGCTAAAACTCAGCCAACTCTATATTCACGATTCCCTCACAAGTAATACGGACCTCTTTCATAACCTTTTGTTTATCCCCCTAACAAAAAGAAGCATAATCCCTCACACAGTTCTCTAAACTATACAGGAAATAGTTCTCATTGCCAATCAACAAAATCACTATAAGTTTCAAATTCCATGGCATGCATTCCCTTTTAAAAACATTGAATCAGACATACCCAGAATGCCACAACAGTAAATTATGGACCTAAATTGTTAGCAGGCAATCTAGTTTCTATCAATAATTAATCAAAGATAAATTACAAAATAATTAATCAAGAATTATCATCACAATCTGTGTGGTGCACAAGCGCACTTGTTAATAAAATGAATCCAACTAATGAGTCTAAAACAAAATAATGGTGAAAGCACGCATATACCTCCACCAAACTTATGCTAAGTGGGTTGAGGCCAGCAACAGTCTGTCTAGCAAATTCCTCATCCCTAAACCAGAAAAATCTATCCCCTGCAAAATAAATATTAATAAAGAATAAGATATCAGAATCTGGATATAGATAAAACTCATGAGCCATGGTTATACAATTTAGCTACTATGCATATTATCAAAATAGGCAATTAATAGAGGCTTGGCAATCGAGCACCTAGATTCTGAAGACCACGACAAGAACATATGAAAAGAAGTACACAAGATCCAAACTGTGATATTCACAATTTGCACCAAACAAAGAGGTTTAAAGGAATCTTTTTCAAAGTTAAAACAATGTTATTAACAACCCTAGCCCTTGATGCAGCTTAGCAAAGTTTCCATTTCAGAATTCTTATCTTAACTATTTGTAACTTTCCATTATCTACATTAACATGTTTGGATTTTCTGTTTGCAACTCCAAAACTAGGGTTTGGGCAAAAGCAATAGAGAAAAGCTTTGGCTACAACCATGATCCAGAGCTTTTCTACATAGGAATTCAAACATGCAGTTACTTAGAAAAGTTAACCACCCATAGAAACAACTATTTAGTTGAAGTTGCATAAAAAGCACACAAATTCAAATAGCTTCTATTTAAAAATAAAAAAGTTAAATTTAAAACCTGATCAGTTCATAAACATTGTCTACGAATTTTTAAATTTTAAATTCATCAGCTTCTACTTTCACTTGCATGTTAAAGAATCTACAATTTTGGCCTGGAATATACACAGACAAGAAAGGACACCAATTTATAAAATGTAGAAATGAGAAACAAAATACAAGAAGAAATAGCCTTATGCTTAAGTTATAAGTTATAACTGAAATGAATGGGATTGAAAATGTAATAAATCATTAGTAACAAAACTCTTGTTTTTTTTTTCTTATCCTGGTTTACCTTTACCTTAGCATTAGTAAAAGGAAAAAAAGAAGTTTGGTAAATACACAGTTTCTGAAAGCGAGAGAGAGAAAGTGTGCAAGTTGAAACTATTTTTGGTGGAGGCAAGATTAATGAACATTAACTATACGGAAAATGTCGAATGGAAGAAGGAATTCAGTTACAAAAGAAAAAGTTTTTCATTATATTGAACAATATCAATTTTAAGATTAAGTGCGATCAAGGCTGACACTTCTTTTCATGAACTTCTGTTGGTTTGCATGCCAAGGCTTGTTTACTTCAATTCCTAGCATGTTAGCATGATTATTTGCAGCTGTAAGAGAAGCCTGTGCAAGTTCTTAATTTCAACATTCTTGATTTTACTTTAAGTGTTGATTTATTGATAAACTGTTTTTTGGTACTATTTATAGTTTTATACCCAGGAATCCAGGATAGTGGCAAACTGTAACACAAGTTTCATCATACATTACTTTTAACAAGAAAGTGAACCAACTACTTAAGAATTAAAATACCAACTACTTAAGAATTAAAATGTGAAATAACTAAGATTTAATAAATTTTACATAAAGTATGCATGATTGGAGACATGCCAATATTCCTTTAGTGTTGTTGATTCAAGTTCTTAATGACTTATTAATATGGTCATAGAGCATGTGCAACTAGCGGAGTTGGGCAAATGACGATATTCTACTGTGGTAAGGTGAATGTCTATGATGGAGTCTCACCTGATAAGGTAGGTAATGATGTTCTAGTATAATGCATGGCCTTAAATCCAAACAAATTGCACATTCCAATGGAGCCAAATTTGATTTGCAGGCATAGGCTATCATGCAACTTACAGCAAGTCCAGTCCAATTTGCTCAGGATGATCCTGTAAACAGAAATACAAATTTGTTAAACTAACATTAACCAATTTGTTCTTTTTTACTAAAAATATATAAAAAAAAATGTTTATGGATGAAAAACTGATTCTTGATGTGTTGATCAATCACTCACAGACCATAAATATAAAATATATAAGTATATAACCTATTATAAGCAATCATAACAGTGGAATAGCAGGTGGACTAGTTGAAACTCGGACCAAGATACACAAAAAATGCAAGAAAGTATAAGATAAATGACTTTAATCCATTTATTTTCACACTGGTGAGGGCCACAAAAATCAACAATTTCTAGTAACAAGATAATCTACTGAAAGCTTATTTGATTTCAATCACAAATACCATGTCATCAATTCAAAAATCCTTTACAACAAAGCACATTCAAGCAATTACTCTTCCTTCAATATATCTCACAATGTACAATCAAGTAGCTAACCTCACAACACAAATTTAGGATTAAATAGATCATCAATTTTACTCCATTGACCAATGGGTCACACACAAAACCTAACTTACATGGAATTTAGGCGATTCTAGGGCTTCAAATCTAGAATTTTTATAGCAAAAAGCTCAAATTTCCAAACCCAGAACCAATTTCCCGAACTAATATAGGCAAAAGAAATTATCGGCATAATCAAACAAACCGTGTGCTATATAATGTTAGATGTATTCATGTTGCTTTACCTAATAGCTTAAGCTTTTGTAAGAGTTGATTATAAACATTGTAATAAAGAATAGACTATGACTGGAAGAATAGGAATTGAAATCTTGCCATTACGACACATTATCAAATCCCTAGGGTTGATCAATTTTGAGCATTCACCTAAAAATCTTATGATTCTTGACACGAGGATAATATATTCAGTCTCACTACAACCTATTAACTAATCTAATTTCATAATCCAGAGTAAGAAGCTAGATAATTAATCAATTATTAAAAATTGAAAAAAATGATAAGGATAGACATCATACATGCCTCTTCTATTGGATCTGAGTTGGCCACGCCTGACAAGATCAGCTACGGAGCCAGGGCGGTGGTTTCTTTGGGATAATACTCTCTCTACAAATGCTCTCACTCCCACAAACAAAACAAGAGCCACAACGCACATCCAAATCGGATACTTCATTCCACCATCTCCATTAACCTGGTGGTCCAAATTTGCATTTTTTTTCAATCTTTCAAAATATTAATAATAAATTGAAGTTATGAACGGGGAAGGAAAGCTTGCCAAAAAGGAAAGAGGAGGAGGCGGAGGATTGAGGATGGAAGTAAATAGGTGATTGTGGAATTTCGCAACCAAATTAACGGAGTCTTGTCTGAGCTGGTTGGTGCGAGTGGTGATTAGGAAGCACCATTTGGAGATTTTGTTCCTAATTATACGAACACCATTACCACCGCCACTGCCATGACTGTTGTTGCTGCTGCTACAGATGACGATGGAGGGCTACATACAATGTGTGAACAATTCCTGCGCATCAACTAATCATTGCCAAACTCACCTGTGTTAACGAAATAAAACCCCTAAATTCACGGGTTCTCCTGCGCTGCACAATAGCATGCATGTTCATCAATTCACGATGTCACAGATTATTGTACCAAATCCCCCAAATTGAAACCTAAATTTAGAACCCTAACCTCACGAATGAAGAAAGCTTTCAATTGAGCGCAGAGTCTTCGTGATGTGACCACGCAGCGAAGAGAAGCGACGATGAAGATGAGTGGGGAAGATGAGTGAGCGTAGAGTCTTCCTCGAGTGGTGAATGGTGACACCATGAGTGGTGAGTGGTGATGGCAAACGCTTTTCTCTGATTTGGGGGTGATGACGGTGGTGAGGGCGGCGCAGCGATGATGGTGAGGGCGGCGCAGCGACGGTCAATAGTGCAGTAATGTGGAGAGTGGTGAGTGCGGGTGAGTGGGAGAGGGTCAATGGCGAGAGTGAGAGGATCAATGACGAGAGCGAGAGTGTCAACGGCGAGAGTGAAGAGAGTGAGTGGGGACAGGGTTTCCACTTCGCGACGGTGCAGTGAGTGAGTGGGGGCGACGATGGTGAGCTTTTGGAGGCAGGGTTTCTGAAGGGGATGAACGTGCTTGTGGAGGTGAGTGGGATTTGGAGGGAATAATGGATAAAAAATTTACTTAGTGTATGAGTTTGCTTGTGGAGGGAATGAACAAAAATTTTACTAAGTGTGAGTTTGTTTTCAGAAGAAAGAGGAAAAAATTTCACTAAGTGTTAAGTTTTTTGTTCTAGATATATTAGGCTTCACTTTAAAAATACACCTAAAATTTAACAAATAGGCTACCCTCTAAAAGCGTCCCCTTTGATACGAAAAGTTAACCTATAGATATCAACCTACGGCTACGCTTTATAAGTGATTTCTATAATACCTAAGGCTACACTTTTTAAATGATGCTGCAATTGTGTATCCTTTTCTCTTATAAAAAGGCAACACGGGAAAAAGCATAGCCTATTCTATGAATAGGCTACGCTTTTCATATGTAGCTTAAAAAAAGTGTGGCTGAATGGGTATTTTTCTTGTAGTGGTGATTTCATCATTGGCAGGCTGTATGTGATTGACACTGGTTCGAGCAGCTGCCAATACTCCTCCAAATCTGAATCCCAGGTTTAGTGCGGATCCATTCTGATTGAAGGTGAAGCTCGTACAGTTCATTCTCCGTAATGATCCTACTCAAAACGCCACAAACAAGGTCAGATCTTCCAGATCAGAGAATGATGCACCTTGGGTTCTACCCTCTACGACAAAGACCCTAATCTCCCGGAAATCGGCTGAACTGATGTCTCGAGAAGTCTCCAACAAAGACATGGATTAGCCGTCTGAGAGACGTATATTCAAGCTGGTGGTTCATCGTTGTCCGATGAAAGATGCACTCTGAACCCATGTAGAATGTGATAACCTTGTGCTAGTTCAACGCATTCATATTGATGAAGAACGAATATACATCTTAGAATTAATCAAACACGGATCAAAGAGAAACAGTAATACTTTTATTAATTCATAAGACTTAGCAGGGCTTGACGGAAGAAAAATGTCGGTAAAGATTTTCACAAAAATATCAAGTTGCAAGTATAGTTCTAAATCAACAAATTATCCTCAGTCAATATTTAAATTGTTCGTCACAAATACAAACCCAATAAAATTAACTGAAGTATTTAAACCTCGGGTCGTCTCTCAAGGAATTGTAGGAAAGTGTACTTATAATTGGTTATGGGAAAGTATATTTTGGGTTTTGAAATAAGGAACAAGTAATGTAAATAACAAGCAAATAAAATAACAACTAAGAAAAGTCCTAACAAGGATTGAGAATTAGAATTCCTATCCTCATTGGCATTATCAATTGTGATGGTAATTGCCTTTTGCTTTCACTTAGTTAACCTCTAACAATGAAGGAAAGTCAAGTGAGCAAAATCAACTTAAGTTCATAAGTCCTAATCAAATATTAGATTTAGTGAAGCCTAAGCTAACTAGCAAGTCTCAATCACCTACCAACAAAAGAATTTTGATAACTCAAGAGTCTCTAATTGATCAATCCAAGTTAAGAACATAAAAATCTAATTTAAAATCCAACCAAGCATTTTATCAAACACTTGGTAGGCACAAAATAAAAGCATGATAAAATTAACAAGGAATATTAAATCCAAACAACCAATTGCAAGCATCAATGACTAACAATTAAAGAGAATAACAATAAACATGGAAACATAAATTGCATTAAAAGATATCAAACGTAACAAGAGTTCATAAACATAAAAATGGCAAAAAAGGGAAATTAACGAGAGAAGAAGATGAGCTAAAGTACTTAAACAAATAAAAGTAAGCCAAAAACTAATTAAAGGAAGATTGAACCTGAACCTAATGAGAAATTGAAAGAAGAAACCTTAAACCAAGAGAGAGGAGAGAACCTCTCTCTCTAGAAAACTACATCTAAAACCTAACTAATGTGAATGAAAGTATGAATGATTGATTCCCCCTTCCAGCTTCACTCTGCAGCCTCTAATCAGTATTTTCGGACCTGAAACTGGGTCAAAAGTAGCCCAGAAATCGCCCCCAGTGTTTTCTGTAATTGCAGCACGTGACACTCTGTCACGCGTACGCGTCGCTGGAATTTTTCACTGGCCACGCGTAAGCGTCAGCCACGTGTGTGTGTCGCTTGTCTCCTGCACCAGTCACGTGTACGCGTCGTCCACGCGTGCGCATCGCTACCAGATTCTGAAATACTTGATTTCTTGTGTTCCTTCCACTTTTGCATGCTTCCTTTCTATCCTCTAAGCCATTCCTGCCCTGGAAAACCTAAAATCACTTAACACACATATTGCGGCATCGAATGGTAATAGGAGAGAATTAAAATTAGCAAATTTAAGGCCAAAGAAGCATATTTTCAATCATAGCACAAAATTAGGAAGGAAATTGTAAAACATGCGAATTCTATGAATACGTGTGAGAATAATGGATAAAATCCACTCAATTCAGCCTAAAATGTACCACGAAATAGTGGTGCATCAAATCTCCCCACACTTAAACATTAGCATGTCCTCATGCTAAGCTCAAGAGAATCAAAAGAGTGAAGAGGAATGGTAGAAATTATGAAATGCAACATATCTATATGAATGCAACTAAATACAAAATACTTTTATGTACTTGGTTAAAAGTAAATAAATCTTTCAAGAACAAATATAAACTGGATCTCACTAATTCAAATCATAAAATGAAGTACAAATAGACTTGCAAGAAGAAAGCTCGTGAAAGCTTGGAACAAAGAATCGAGCATCGAACCCTCACCGGAAGTGTATACACTCTAATCGCTCAGGTATTTAAGGTTCGATTCTCTCAATTGTCTATTAATCTTGCTTTCTAAGACTTGCTCTTCTTCTACCAATCAACAAAAATTTAATGCACAAATACACATATCAAGAGGTCTTTTAAGGGTTGTAATGGGGTTAGGGTCAAGGTAGGAATGTATTTGGTTAAGTGGACTAAAATCTGAATCCTTGATTAACACAAACTTCCAACCTAGCTTAAGACAATCCATGTAATCAAAATCCAAAACCTAAGTATCCATTAACTATGTTTACCACATATTCATGCATCCCAATTTTAAGTACAGAACATATGCATTGCTATCACCATTTACTTTGGGACATTTTGTCCCCTTTTATTATTTGCTCTTTTTCTTTTCTTTTTCTCTTTTTTTTCTTTTTATTTTTCTTTTCTTTTGTTTTTCTCAATGCATATGATTAAGGTATTGAATGAAAGAATATGTGCTCAACTATCTTTTTAACATTTTCACAAAAATATACAACACCCAATTCCCAAACCAAATGTTTCCAAACCCAACTTCCCTATACTTAAATCATAAGCACTTTCACTAGTCTAAGCTAACCAAGAATTTCAAATTACAGTCATTATTGTTTTCTGCTTATAGTTAGTTATGAGCTAAAGTAAAGAATAAATGGGGTTAAGAAAGGCTCAACGTTGGTTTGCAAGGGATAATGAAATGGTAAGGCCATATGGGTATGTGAGCTATAGTAAAACAATGGCCTCAATCACATAAGTGTATGCATACATCAAATAATGGAAATATAGAGTTTAAGCAAGACAAAGATCACAATTTTAGAGAGAACAACACACACCAAAATAAAATATTGGTTGATAAAATGCAACCAATCAAATAAGTTCAAAAAATCTCACTGGGTTTGTGTGTTCGAGCTCTAAACCATGTTCCAAAATAAAATTCTTCAAGCAAGTTCAAAAATTTTTAATTCAAATTAGTGAAATGCTCTAACAAGTTTTCTGAAAAAGAAAATATTACTTCAACCAAGCAGTATGATGAGCGAATAATTTATACGCTTTTTGGCATTATTTTTAGTATGTTTTTAGTATATTTTAGTTAGTTTTTATTATGTTTTTATTAGTTTTTAAATAAAAATCACTCTTCTGGACTTTACTATGAGTTTGTGTGTTTTTCTGTGATTTCAGGTATTTTCTGGCTGAAATTGAGGGAACTGAGCAAAAATCTGATTCAGAGGCTGAAAAAGGACTGTAGATGCTGTTGGATTCTGACCTCCCTACACTCGAAGTGGATTTTCTAGAGCTACAGAAGCCCAATTGGCGCGTTCTCAATTGCGTTGAAAAGTAAAAATTCTGGGCTTTCCAGAAATATATAATAGTCCATACTTTGCCCGAGATTTGATGGCCCAAACAGGTGTTCCAAGTCAGCTCAAGAATTCTGGTGTTTAACTCCAGAACTGGCACAAAAGCTGGAGTTAAACGTCCAAACTGGCACAAAATCTGGCGTTTAACTCCAAGAAAAGTCTCTACATATGGAAGCATCAACGCTCAGCCCAAGCACACACCAAGTGGGCCCGGAAAAAGATTTCTGCATTAATTACTTATTTCTGTAAAACCTAGGCTACTAGTTCTCTATAAATAGGACCTTTTGCTATTGTATTTGGGGGGGATCTTTGGACGTTTAGTCCCTAGACCATGGAGGCTGGCCATTCGACAATGCTGACACCATTATCACTTTTGTATTTTCAACGGTGGAGTTTCTACACACCATAGATTAAGGTGTGGAGCTCTGCTGTTCTTCATGAATTAATACAAGTACTATTGTTCTTCTATTCAACTCAAGTCTATTTCTTCTCCAAGATATTCATTCGCACCCAAGAACATGATGAATGTGATGATTATGTGACACTCATCACCATTCTCACCTATGAACGCGTGACTGACAACCACTTCCGTTCTACATGCAAACAAGCTTGAATGTGTATCTCTTGGGTTTCTAATCTAAGATTGGAACCTTCGTGGTATAGGCTAGAATTATTGGCGGCCATTCCGGAGATCCAGAACGTCTAAACCTTGTCTGTGGTATTCTGAGTAAGATCTGGGAAGGGATGACTGTGACGAGCTTCAAACTCGCGATTGTTGGGCGTGTGACAGACGCAAAAGGATCAATGGATCCTATTCCAACATGATCGAGAACCGACAGATGATTAGTCGTGCGGTGACAGCGCATTTGGAACATTTTCACTGAGAGGACGGGAAGTAGCCATTGACAACGGTGATGCCCAACATAAAGCTTGCCATGGAAAGGAGTATGAATGATTGGAAGAAGGCAATAGGAAAGCAGAGGTTCAAGAGGAACAAAGCATCTTCATACGCTTATCTGAAATTCCTACCAATGAATTACATAAGTATCTCTATCTTTACTTTATGTTTTATTTATTTTTAATTATCAATCCTCCATAACCATTTGAATCTGTCTGACTGAGATTTACAAGATGACCATAGCTTGCATCAAGCCGACAGTCTCCGTGGGATTGACCCTTACTCACGTAAGGTATTACTTGGACGACCCAGTGCACTTGCTGGTTAGTTGTACGGAATTGTGACAAAGTGTGATTCACGTTTGAGAGCTCCAAGTCTTTGGCGCCATTGTTGATGATCACAATTTCATGCACCAAGTTTTTGGCACCTTTGCTGGGGATTGTTCGAGTTTGGACAATTGACGGTTCATCTTGTTGCTTAGATTAGGTACTTTTCTTTTTATTTTTCAGAATTTTTAAGAATGAATTCTAGAGTTTCAAGGTGATGTTCTTATCATCACAAAAGCTGATTGATTCTCATCAATTTAGCTGCTGAATGTAATGTCCTGCTGAAGCTTGGCTAGCCATGTCTAATCTTTTTAGACTAAAGCTTTAGAATAACATTTCATGATTCCTGGAATTCTTATTAAAAGTTTTGAATCTCTTTATTTTCTTTTCCACTCAGTTTTTGAGAAAATCACAAAAAAATTTTATAAAATCATAAAAATCAAAAATATTTTATGTATCTTAGTGTCAATTTTGAAGTTTGGTGTCAATTGCGTGTTTCTATTCTTCTTGCATTTTTCAAATATATGCATTATGTTCTTCATTGATCTTCAAGTTGTTCTTGATGATTTCCTATCTCTGATCTTTAAATTATCTTATTTTGTGTGTTTTATTGTTTCTTACATGCATTTTCAAATTGTTATAGTCCTTAGTATACAAACTTCTAAGTTTGCTGTCTTGCATGCATTGTTTATTTGATCTTAGTTGCATTTTTTTATTGTTTCTCATCAGTAAAAATTCAAAAATATTTTCAAAATTGTGTCTTTTCAAGTCAATAATATAGAGAATTGAAGATTCAGAACATTCAGCAGAGGAATTAAACAGAAAAAGCTGGGCATTCAAAACGCCCAGTGAAGAAGGAAAACTGGTGTTTAAACACCAGTCAGGGTACCTGGCTGGGCGTTTAACGCCCAAAAAGGTAGGATTTTGGGCGTTAAACGCCAGAATGGATGCCATTCTGGGCGTTTAACGCCAGGATGACACTAGAGGGAAGATTTTATTTTTAATTCAAATCTTTTTCAAATTTTCATAATTTTTCAAAATCAAATCTTTTTCAAATCATATATTTTCAATCATATCTCTTCAAAATCAATTTCTTTCCTTTTTTTTATTTATTACTATTTTCGAAAACCCTTGCTACAATTAATAATTTAATTCAAAATTTTCTAGTTGTTACTTGCCTATTAAGAAAGGATCAAAAGTTTTAATTCTAGAATCATATCTTCTAATTTCTTGTTAGTCAAGTAATCAACTTTAATTTTAAAACTTTCTCTTTTTAATTTGATTTTCAATCATATCTTCTCAATCATATCTTTTCAATCACATCTTTTTCAAAATTAAGTTTCAATCATATCTTTTTTATTTCTAATTTCAAAATCTTTTTCAAAAATCACTTAATTTCTTTCCCAATCTTAATTTTCAAAAAACCTTTACCAAATTTTCAAAATTTCTTTTAATTATTTCAAAATCTTTTACTTTAATTTCGAAAATTCTTCCCCTCTTCTCACATCCTTCTATTTAAGGACTAACACTCCTCCACTATCAACAATTCAAACTCTATCCCTCTTGATAAGTTTGAATTCTTCTCTTTCTACCTCCTCCTTTTATTTTTCTTTTCCTCTGACACCTCAAGGAATCTCTATACTGTGACATAGAGGATTCCATACTTTCTTCTTCCCTCTTTCATATGAGCAGGAGTAAGGACAAAGACATTCTTGTTGAAGCTGATCCTGAACCTGAAAGGACCTTGAAGAGAAAGCTAAGAGAAGCTAAGCCACAACTCTCTCTAGAGGGCCTAACTGAGCTCTTCAAAGAGGAAGAAGCCATGGCAGCCGAAAACAACAATGCCAACAATGCAAGGAAGGTTCTTGGTGACTTTACTGCACCTACTCCCGACTTCTATGGGAGAAGCATCTCAATCCCTGCCATTGGAGCAAACAACTTTGAGCTTAAGCCTCAATTAGTTTCTCTAATGCAACAGAATTGCAAGTTTCATGGACTTCCATTGGAAGATCCTCATCAGTTCTTAGCTAAATTCTTGCAAATCTGTGACACTGTCAAGACCAATGGGGTTGATCCTGAGGTCTACAAGCTTATGCTTTTTCCTTTTGCTGTAAGAGACAGAGCTAGGACATGGTTGGACTCACAACCTAGAGAAAGCCTGAACTCTTGGGAAAAGCTAGTCAATGCCTTCTTGGCAATGTTCTTTCCACCTCAAAAATTGAGCAAGCTTAGAGTGGAAGTCCAAACCTTCAGACAGAAGGAAGGTGAATCCCTCTATGAAGCTTGGGAAAGATACAAGCAACTGATCAGAAGGTACCCTTCTGACATGCTTTCAGAATGGAGCATCATAGGTATCTTCTATGATGGTCTATCTGAACTGTCCAAGATGTCATTGGACAGCTCTGCTGGAGGATCTCTTCATCTGAAGAAGACGCCTGCAGAAGCTCAGGAACTCATTGAAATGGTTGCAAATAACCAATTCATGTACACTTCTTAAAAGAATCCTGTGAATAGTGGGACAACTCAGAAGAAAGGAGTTCTTGAGATTGATACTCCGAATGCCATATTGGCTCAGAATAAGATATTGACCCAACAAGTCAATATGATTTCTCAGAGTCTGTTTGGAATGCAAGCGGCAACAGGCAGTACTAATGAAGCTTCCTCTGAAGAAGAAGCTTATGATCCTAAGAACCCAGCAATGGAAGAGGTGAATTACATGGGAGAATCCTATGGAAACACCTATAATTCTTCATGGAGAAATCATCCAAATCTCTCATGAAAGGATCAACAGAGACCTCAACAAGGTTTCAACAACAATAATGGTGGAAGAAATAGGTTTAGCAATAGCAAGCCTTTCCCATCATCTTCTCAGCAACTGATAGAGAATTCTAAGCAGAGCTACTCTAACTTAGCAACCATTGTCTCTGATCTAATGAAAACCACTCAAACTTTCATGACTGAAACAAGGTCCTCCATTAGAAATTTGGAGGCACAAGTGGGTCAGCTAAGTAAGAAAATTACTGAACTCCCTCCTAGTACTCTCCCAAGCAATACAGAAGAGAATCCAAAAAGAGAGTGCAAGGTCATAACCACAACCCACACGGCCGAACCTGGAGAGGAGGAAGAGGCAGTAATCTCTACTGAGGAAGACCTCAATGGACGTCCACTGGCCTCCATGGAGTTCCCTGATGAGGAACCATGGGAATCTGAGGCTCACACAAAGACCATAGAGATTCCATTGAATTTACTTCTGCCATTCATGAGCTCTGATGAGTATTCTTCCTCTGAAGAGGATGAAGATGTTACTAAAGAGCAAGTTGCTAAGTACCTTGGAGCAATCAAGAAGCTAAATTCCAGGTTGTTTGGTAATGAGACTTGGGAGGATGAACCTCCATTGCTCATCAAAGAACTGGATGACTTGACTAGGCAGAAATTACCTCTGAAGAGACAAGACCCTAGAAAATTCTCAATCCCTTGTACCATAGGCACCATGACCTTTGAGAAGGCTCTGTATGACCTGTGGTCAAGTATAAACCTTATGCCTCTCTCTGTAATGGAGAAGTTAGGGTTCATTGAGGTACAAGCTACTAGAATCTCACTAGAGATGGCAGACAATTCAAAGAAATAGGCTTATGGACTTGTAGAGGATGTCTTGGTAAAGGTTGAAGGCCACTACATCCCTGCTGACTTCATAATCCTAGAGACTGGGACGTGTATGGATGAATCCATCATCCTTGGTAGACCCTTCCTAGCCACAGCAAAAGCTGTAATTGATGTTGACAGAGGAGAATTGATCATTCAAGTGAATGAAGACTCCCTTGTGTTTAAAGCTCAAGGATATCCCTCTGTAACCATGGAGAGGAAGCATGAAGAGCTTCTCTCAATATAGAGTCAAACAGAGCCCCCACAGTCAAACTCTAAGTTTGGTGTTGGGAGGCCACAACCAAACTTTAAGTTTGGTGTTGAACCCCCACATTCAAACTCTGAATCTGGTGTTGGGAGGTTCCAACATTGCTCTGAACATCTGTAAGGCTCCATAAGAGCCCACTGTCAAGCTATTGACATTAAAGAAGCGCTTGTTGGGAGGCAACCCAATCTTTAATTATCTATGTTAAATTTCTATTTTCTTTTGTTATTTTATGTTTTCTGTAGGTTGATGATCATGTGAAGTCACAAAAACAATTGAAAAAGCAAAAACAGAAGGAAAAACAGTATTAAAAATAGAACACCCTAGAGGAGAAACTTACTGGCGTTTAAACGCCAGTAAGGGTAGCAGAATAGGCATTAAATGCCCAATCTGGCACCATTCTGGGCGTTTAATGCCAGAAATGGGCAACAGACTGGCGTTTAACGCCAGAAAAGGGCAAGAAGCTGGTGTTAAACGCCAGAAATGGGCAGCAGCCTGGCGTTTAATGCCAGGATTGGCAGAAAGGGGCATTTTTGCATGCCACTTGGTACAGGGATGAGATATCCTTGACACCTCAGGATCTGTGGACCCCACAGGATCCCCACCTACCACACCTCTCTCTCTCTTCTTCACCATTCACCAATCACCTTAATACCTCTTCCCCAAAACCCCTCACCTATCAAATCCCACCATTCTCTTCACCACTCACATCCATCCTTCATAAAACCCCACCTACCTCACCATTCAAATTCAAACCACTTTCCCACCCAAACCCACCCATAATGGCCGACTATACCCCCCTCTCCACTCCTATATAAACCCATCTTCACTCCTTCATTTTCACACAACCTAAACACTACTTCTCCCCCTTGGCCGAAACACAAAGCCCCCTCCATCTCCTCTATTTCTTCTTCTTCTACTCTCTTCTTTCTTTTTTTCCTCGAGGACGAGCAAACCTTCTAAGTTGGTGTGGTAAAAGCTAAAGCTTTTTGTTTTTGCATAACCATTTATGGCACCAAAGGCCAGAGAAACTCTAGAAAGAGGAAAGGGAAGGCAAAAGCTTCCACCTCCGAGTCATGGGAGATAGAGAGATTCCTCTCAAGGGTGTATCAAGACCACTTCTATGAAGTTGTGGCCAAGAAGAAGGTGATCCCCGAGGTCCCTTTTAAGCTCAAAAAGGGCGAATATCCAGAAATCCGATATGAGATCCGAAGAAGAGGTTGGGAAGTTCTCACCAACCCCATTTAACAAGTCAGGATCTTAATGGTTCAAGACTTATATGCCAATTCATGGATCACCAAGAACCATGATCAAAGTGTGAACCCAGACCCAAAGAATTGGCTTACAATGGTTCGGGAAAAATACTTAGATTTTAGTCCAGAAAATGTAAGGTTGGCGTTCAACTTTCCCATGATGCAAGGAAATACACACCCATACACTAGAAGGGTCAACTTTAATCAAAGGTTGGACCAAGTCCTCATAGACATCTGTGTAGAGGGCGCTCAATGGAAGAGAGATTCAAGAGGGAAGCCGGTTCAACTAAGAAGGCATGACCTCAAGCCCGTGGCTAGGGGATGGTTGGAGTTCATCCAACACTAAATCATTCCCACTAGCAACCGGTCTAAATTTACTATAGACCGGGTTATCATGATCCATAGCATCATGATTAGGGAGGAAGTAGAAGTTCATGAAGTTATATCCCAAGAACTCTACAAGGTGGCGGACAAGTCCTCTACTTTGGCAAGGTTAGCCTTCCCTCACCTCATTTGTCACCTCTGCAATTCAGTTGGAATTGACATAGAGGGAGACATTTTTATTGATGAGGACAAGCCCATCACTAAGAAAAGGATGGAGCAAACAAGAGATCCCACTCATGGACATGAGGAAATTCCTCACCATGAAATCCCTGAGATGCCTCAAGGGATGCATTTTCCTCCACAAAACTATTGGGAGCAAATTAACACCTCCCTAGGAGAATTAAGTTCCAATATGGGACAACTAAGGGTGGAGCACCAAGAGCATTCTATCCTCCTCCATGAAATTAGAGAAGACCAAAGAGTCATGAGAGAGGAGCAACAAAGGCAAGGAAGAGACATTGAGGAGCTCAAGCACTGCATAAGATCTTCAAGAGGAAGAACAAGCCGCCATCACTAAGGTGGACCCGTTCTTTAATTTCCTTGTTCTTTATTTTCCTGTTTTTCAAATTTTTATGCTTTATGTTTATTTATATTTGTGTTTTTATTACATGATTACTAGTGTCTAAGTGTCTATGCCTTAAAGCTATGAAAATGAATCCATCACCTTTCTTAAATGGAAAATGTTTTTAATTGAAAAAGAAAAAGAAGTGCATGAATTTCGAATTTTAAAATAGTTTAATTATTTTGATGTGGTGGCAATACTATTGTCTTTCTGAATGAATACTTGAACAGTGCATATTTTTTTGAATTTGTTAATTCATGAATGTTAAAATTGTTGGCTCTTGAAAGAATGATGGAAAAGGAGAAATGTTATTTGATAATCTGAAAAATCATAAAATTGATTCTTGAAGCAAGAAAAAGCAGTGAAAAGCTTGCAGAAAAAAAAGAAGAAGAAAAAAAGAAGCGAAAAAAAAAAGAAAAAGAAAAGCAAGCAGAAAAAGCCAATACCCCTTTAAACCAAAAGGCAAGAGTGATAAAAAGGATCCAAGGCTTTAGCATCAGTGGATAGGAGGGCCCACAGGAATAAAATCCTGGCCTAAGCGGCTAAACCAAGCTGTCCCTAACCATGTGCTTGTGGCGTGAAGGTGTCAAGTGAAAACTTGAGACTGAGCAGTTAAAGTCGTGGTCCAAAGCAAAAAGAGTGTGCTTAAGAGCTCTGGACACCTCTCACTGGGGACTTTAGCAAAGCTGAGTCACAATCTGAAAAGGTTCACCCAGTCATGTGTCTGTGGCATTTATGTATCCGGCGGTAATACTGGAAAACAAAATGCTTAGGGTCACGGCCAAGACCCATAAAGTAGCTGTGTTCAAGAACCAACATACTTAACTAGGAGAATCAATAACACTATCTAGATTCTGAGTTCCTATAGAAACCAATCATTCTGAACTTCAAAGGATAAAGTGAGATGCCAAAACTGTTCAAAAGCAAAAAGCTAAAAGCCCCGCTCATCTAATTAATACTGATCTTCATAGATATTTTTGAAATTCATTGTATATTCTCTTCTTTTTAGCTTATATGATTTTCAGTTGCTTGGGGACAAGCAACAATTTAAGTTTGGTGTTGTGATGAGCGGATAATTTATACGCTTTTTGGCATTGTTTTTAGTATGTTTTTAGTATATTTTAGTTAGTTTTTATTATGTTTTTATTAGTTTTTAAATAAAAATCACTCTTCTGGACTTTACTATGAGTTTGTGTATTTTTCTGTGATTTCAGGTATTTTTTGGCTGAAATTGAGGGAACTGAGCAAAAATCTAATTCAGAGGCTGAAAAAGGACTCCAGATGCTGTTGGATTCTGACCTCCCTTCACTCGAAGTGGATTTTCTGGAGCTACAAAAACCCAATTAGCGCGCTCTCAATTGCGTTGGAAAGTAGATATACTGGGATTTCCAGAAATATATAATAGTCCATACTTTGCCCGAGATTTGATGGCCCAAACAGGCGTTCCAAGTCAGCTCAAGAATTCTGGCGTTTAACTCCAGAACTGGCACAAAAGCTAGAGTTAAACGCCCAAACTGGCACAAAAGCTAGCGTTTAACTCCAAGAAAAGTCTCTATACATGGAAGCTTCAATGCTCAGTCTAAGCACACACCAAGTGCGCCCGGAAGAAGATTTTTGCATTAATTACTTATTCTGTAAAACCTAGGCTACTAGTTCTCTATAAATAGGACCTTTTGCTATTGTATTTGGGGGGATCTTTGGACGTTTAGTCCCTTGACCTTGGAGGCTGGCCATTCAGCCATGCTAACACCATTATCACTTTTGTATTTTTAACAGTGGAGTTTCTACACACCATAGATTAAGGTGTGGAGCTCTGCTGTTCTTCATGAATTAATACAAGTACTATTATTTTTCTATTCAACTCAAGTCTATTTCTTCAAGATATTCATTCGCACCCAAGAACATGATGAATGTGATGATTATGTGACACTCATCACCATTCTCACCTATGAACGCGTGACTGACAACCACTTCCGTTCTACATGCAAACAAGCTTGAATGTGTATCTCTTGGGTTTCTAATCTAAGATTGGAACCTTCGTGGTATAGGCTAGAATTATTGGGGGCCATTCCTGATATCCGAAATGTCTAAACCTTGTCTGTGGTATTCTGAGTAGGATCTGGGAAGGGATGACTGTGACGAGCTTCAAACTCGCGATTGTTGGGCGTGTGACAGACGCAAAAGGATCAATGGATCCTATTCCAACATGATCGAGAACTGACAGATGATTAGCCGTGCGGTGACAGTGCATTTGGAACATTTTCACTGAGAGGACGGGAAGTAGCCATTGACAACGGTGATGCCCAACATAAAGCTTGCCATGGAAAGGAGTATGAATGATTGGAAGAAGGCAATAGGAAAGCAGAAGTTCAAGAGGAACAAAGCATCTTCATATGCTTATCTGAAATTCCTACCAATGAATTACATAAGTATCTCTATCTTTAATTTATGTTTTATTTATTTTTAATTATCAATCCTCCAAAACCATTTGAATCTGCCTGACTGAGATTTACAAGATGACAATAGCTTACTTCAAGCCGACAGTCTCCGTGGGATCGACGCTTACTCACGTAAGGTATTACTTGGACGACCCAGTGCACTTGCTGGTTAGTTGTATGGAATTGTGACAAAGTGTGATTCACGTTTGAGAGCTCCAAGTCTTTAGCGCCATTGTTGATGATCACAATTTCGTGCACCACAGTATATACATGCAAGCAATTAACTACACATGCAATCTATTATGCAATGCAACAACCAGCTACAAAGAAAAATAAGGATTGGTGTTGAAAAGAAAGTAACTAACCCACGGAAGTCGGTATCGACTTCCCCACACTTAAAGATTGCACCGTCCTCGGTGCATGCAAAGATGTGCAAGTAGACGGGTTGCTACAACTGATGAGTTTCTTGAACGGATTATGCAGATGGACTTGTCTGTTGTCCCATGTGGAAACTTTCCTTTTTCTTCTTGGTGGCCATCCTCAAAGAAGAGAAAAAGGAAGAAAAATAACCCACAAACAAAAATATGAAAAGAAATAAAATATATGTGGGCTATTGCCAAATAATAAAGTTCTAAACTACATGGTAGCTACAATATGCAAGTGAGAAAACAATAAAAGCAAAGGGCAAGTGGAATAAATACCAAACATGTTAAGACGCACCCAAAACAATGCAAGAAATATGCAACAGTTGAGTAAGAACATTCAACATCAAAAGAAAATTAGCATACTTAGAAAAGAAAATAAATACACGTACAAAGTGAAAATGAAATGAATGATAGTATGCAAATAAAACTTGTAAAAGAGAATGAAGGATAAAAAAAATGATAAGTGAACTTTTGAAAAGTAAGAGAAGAAGAATGCAAGAAAGGAAGAAGAAAGAAGAAGAAAAGAGAAATAAAGAAGAAGAAAGGCATAAAGAAGGAGCGAACACGACGCGCGCGCACAGGTCACGCGTGCACGTGGAAACAGAAATAGGCAAGTGACGCGTGAGCGTCGTCCACGCATACGCATGGATGGCCCAAAATCAAAAGTGACGCGTGAGCGTCGGTCACGCGTACGCGTGACTACTCATCGAGCTAGATGCACAGTTCCAGCACAGTGGCAGCCCAACTCTCTGTTTGATGTTATGGACAATCAAAATTTTGAGTCGACGCACACGCGTGGATGGTGAAAAAAACGCAAATGAGGCGCACGCGTCAATGGCGCGTACGCGTGGGATTGGCTATTCACCTAGCACTCCACCAGCGCAGTCCTGGAACAACTCTCTGTCCAGACCGTGCTGCCGCACCGTTCTAACACAGTTTGGGCACGAACCAGTTTTGGGCGTCGACGCGTACGCGTCGGTCACGCGTACGCGTGACTGCCTCTTTTTTTTTTAACAATAAACTAACAAGTTGCCAAAGTAAAGCTAGACTTTATTAAATAAATAAAACCACAACATAAACTAAATAAACCTAACCAAAAATAAAATTGCAACTTATTACCAATATAAATAAAAGAGAAAATAGAAAGAATTTACCATGGTGGGGTGTCTCCCACCTAGCACTTTTAGTTAAAGTCCTTAAGTTGGACATTTGGTGAGCTCCTTGTCATGGTGGCTTGTGCTTGAACTCATCTTGAAACTTCCATCAACGCTTGAACTTCCAATAAGCTCCAACATTCCCAAGTGAAGTCACCAAGCCTTGATGAAGTTCTTCACAATTTTTGAGCTCCCTAAGTTGATCCTCTTGTATGCCGGGATCCTAAATCTTGTTTCTACACCCGTCTTTAAGTGGATCATCATTGTTCCAATCGGGTGGCAAGAAATCTAAATTCTCACTGAGGCATCCCAACAACTTCCTAGACCCAATCAATTGAGAATTATACCAACCATTGCAATTAAGCCTAGAGCTTCCAACCATAATGAACTTTGAATGGCGATTCCAACTACTAACCATCCCCTTTTTACTCTTAAAGCCACAGAGAGCTCTAAGTTGTCCATCCGTCTCAAGAAAACCATATGCAAGCGAGAAATTAAAGCTTAAGGAGTAGAGATTTACCCCCTTGAATGAAAGGACGGATGGTGATGACTTTGGGAGAGATGTCTCCAATAGCGGCCCTGCCAATGTATGCTTCACTCTCTTGGACTCCTCTTTGATGATCTCACCTCTTGAAAAGCTTCTTCAACATCAACCTTTTCCTCAAGTCCAATGGGAGAGGATTCAATTGTAGATAAAAAATCATTAATTATTGAATCCATATCATGATCAATCTCCTCAAAGTCTTCAACCATGATATGCCTTGGAGGTTGCTCACCCTCCTCGACATCAAATTCAA
This sequence comes from Arachis ipaensis, assembly GCF_059453495.1. Taxonomy (NCBI): domain Eukaryota; kingdom Viridiplantae; phylum Streptophyta; class Magnoliopsida; order Fabales; family Fabaceae; genus Arachis; species Arachis ipaensis. Next base: position 74,082,706 of record NC_142436.1, read on the forward strand.
ATGTCTTGGAAGAAGGTTCTATGACTTGAGATTCCCATGGAGGTTCCACATCTCCTAAATCTTCAACCACTGCCTCTTCTTCAATAATTTTGGCGTTCTCCACTTGCTCTAGTACAAAATCCATCTCCTCCTTGATGACTTCCACCTCTTGTTCAACCTCCCCTAATTCTTCAACTATTCCTTCATCTTTAAGGGTCTCTCCTATCTGCACCTTTTGGGTCTCCTCTTGCTTCTCTTGAAGTATGGATGCGTGAACCCGATCCATTAAGTCCCTATGATGATCCCTTCTCTCTTGTTCCATGTTACCAGCATAATTGAGATCGTATTGCTCTTGGATTGATAGATATGGATGAAAAGGAAGTTCACTAGAGCTTGAGGGTTGAGTATTGGGGGGTAGAGGATGGATCCACATGGGATATAAGAGCTTGGAGAGTAGAAGTGAGACTAGTGAGAGTAGAGGTAAGTGTGGTTTGAAGCTCTCTTTACCCTTGGCAAATAACAGTAAAAGTATCATCTATGGGAGCTTGGGGTGGATAGGAGGGTTCATTTGGTGGGAGAAAGGGCTCATAATACGAAGGTGGTTCTTCTGGATAAGGATATGGAGATGGTGTATATTGAGGTGGTGGTTCTTGGGAGTAATTATGTTGGAATTAGAGTGGTTCTGTGTATGGTTCATATGGTTCATATGGCGGTTGGTGTGGTGGATAAAGGTTAGGGTCATATAGAAGTGTTTGATTGTAGGGGACTTGTGAGTATGGTGGTTCAAACCTATGTTAGGAGGGGGTTCATAGGCATATGGTGGGGCTTGTTGGTAACTACAAGGGGGTCCACCATATCCATTGTCTTGGTATGTACCTTGGAATGGCTCTTGCTCATAGTAAGTTGGTGGAGGTTGTTGCCAAGAGGGTTGTCCATAAGCTTGAGGCTCCTCCCACCTTTGATTGTCCCATCCTTGATGCATGTTCTCATTGTGGCTTCCATTCCCTACAACATAGTTTGAATAAAACTCATAGCCAAAGGGGTGAGAATTCATAGTAACAAGAGAAAATAAAAACAAAAAATAACAAAAAATAATGAAAATAAACTCCTAAAACTAGAAAAAACTAACAAAGAAACAAAAAGGCAAACATATTCACAATAACCAATAATAAGGCACACATTTGCAATTTCCCGGCAATGGCGCCAAAAACTTGACGGAGGAAAAATGTCGTTAAAGATTTCACAAAAATATCAAGTTGCAAGTATAGTTTTAAACCAACAAATTATCATCAATCAATATTTAAAATGTTTGTTACGAATACAAACCCAAGAAAATTTACCGAAGTATTTAAACCTCGGGTTGTCTCTCAAGGAATTACAGGGAAGTGTACTTATAATTGGTTATTGGAAAGTATATTTTTGAGTTTTGAAATAAGGAACAAGTAATGTAAATAACAAGGAAATAAAATAACTACTAAGAAAGTCCTAACAGGGATTGAGAATTGGAATTCCTATCCTCATTATCAATTGTGATGGTAATTGCCTTTTTCTTTGACTTAGTTAATCTCTAACAATGAAGGAAAGTCAAGTGAGTAAAATCAACTTAAGTTCACAAGTCCTAATCAAAGATTAGATTTAGTGAAGCCTAAGCCAACTAGCAAGTCTCAATCACCTATCAAGAAAAGAATTTTGATAACTCAAGAGTCTTTAATTGATTAATCTAAGTTAAGAACATAAAAATCTAATTTAAAATCTAACCAAGCATTTTATCAAACACTTGGTAGGCACAAAATAAAAGCATGATAAAATTAACAAGGAATATTAAATCCAAACAACCAATTGCAAGCATCAATGACTAACTATTAAAGAGAATAACAATAAATATGGAAAACATAAATTGCATTAAAAGATATCAAACCTAACAAGAGTTCATAAACATAAAAATGGCGAAAAAGGGAAATTAACAAGAGAAGAAGATGAACTAAAGTGCTTAAACAACTAAAAGTAAGACAAAAACTAAATTAAAGGAAGATTGAACCTGAACCTAATGAGAAATTGAAAGAAGAAACCCTAAACCTAGAGAGAGGAGAAAGCCTCTCTCTCTAGAAAACTACATCTAAAAACTAACTAATTTGAATGAAAGTATGAATGATTAATTCCCCCTTCTAGCTTCACTCTGCAGCCTCTAATCAGTATTTTCGGGCCTAAAACTGGGTCAAAAGCAGCCCAGAAATTGCCCCCAGTGTTTTCTGTAATTGAAACATAGACGCTCTGTCACACGTACGCGTCAGCCACGCGTACGCGTCAACCACGCATACGTGTCACTGGGATTTTTCACTGGCCATGCATAGGCGTCAACCACGTGTGCGTGTTGCTTGTCTCCTGCACCAGTCACGCGTACACGTCGTCCACGCGTGCGCGTTGCTACCAGATTTTGAAATACTTGATTTCTTGTGGTCCTTCCACTTTTGCATGCTTCCTTTCTATCCTCTGAGCCATTCCTGCCCTGAAAATCCTCAAAGCACTTAACACACATATCGCGGCATCGAATGGTAATAGGAGAGAATTAAAATTAGCAAATTTAAGGCCAAAGAAGCATGTTTTCAATCATAGCATAAAATTAGGAAGGAAAATGTAAAACATGCGAATTCTATGAATAAGTGTGAGAATAATGGATAAAATCCACTCAATTCAGCCTAAAATGTACCACGAGATAGTGGTGCATCAGGGCTCGTCCCCTCAACCCCTAGGAGGTTTACAAACTCATGCTGAAAGGAAAATACAATGGTAAATATGTATGATGGGCGATGATCGAAGAAAATATCTGAATTACATAAACATAATCCCTTAAATACTAAACAAATGACTAGTAAGGGTAAAACAGTCTCTCTAGTGCTAAAATTCACTTCTAGGGCCCACTTAGTGAGTGTTTGGGCTGAGCTTTGATGAGATCCACGTGCTATGAGATCTTTGGGCATGGAACGCCAGCTAGGGGATCCTCTTTGGGTGTTTGTACATTGGTCTCTGCTCTTTTGGGCTCTGGACGCTTGGAAGGGGGCAGAAAGCTGGCGTTAGACACCAGTTTTGGGCCTTCTAATATAAAACAAAGTATGGACTATTATATATTTCTGGAAAGCTCTAGAAGTCAGATTTCCATAGCCATTAAGAGAGCTTCATTTGGACTTTTGTAGCTCCAGAAAAGCTCTTCCGAGTGCAGGCAGGTCAGATTTGGACAACATCTGCAGTGCTTTCTCTGTCTCTGAATCTGACTTTTGCTCCAGCTCCTCAATTTCATCCAGAAAATACCTGAAATTCTTCAAAAACACAAAAACTCATAGTAGAATTCAAAAATGTGAATTTAACACTAAAACCTATAAAAACTTAAAAAAACTAAATAAAATATACTAAAAACTATATGAAAATGATGCCAGAAAGCGTATAAAATATCCGCTCATCACAACACCAAACTTAAACTGTTTCTTGTTCCCTTCTAACTAAAAACACAGTAGGATAAAAAATAAAATTAAGACACAATAAATTTCTATGTTTCAAATGAAGCTTAGTTACAATTAGATGAGCGGGACTTAGTAGCTTTTTGCTTCTGAACAGTTTTGGCATCTCACTATCCATTGAAACTCAGAGATGTTGGCATCCTTAGGAAGTTAGAATCTGGATGATATTATTGACTCTCTTAGTTAAGCCTGTTTTGATTCTTGAACACATCTTTCAGAGTCTTGACCGTGATCGTAAGCACCTTGTCTTCCAATGAGCGGATAATTTATACCCTTCTTAGAATTGTTTTTACATAGTTTTTAGTATGTTGTAGTTACTTTTTATTATATTTTTATTAGTTTTTATGCAAAAATCATATTTCTGGAATTTACTATGATTTTGTGTGTTTTTCTATAATTTTAAGTATTTTCTGGCTGAAATTGAGGGACCTGAGCTAAAATATGATTCAGAGGCTGAGAAAGGACTGCAGATGCTGTTGGATTCTGACGCTTCTGCACGCGAAGTGAATTTTCTGGAGCTACAGAAGCCCAATTGGAGAGATCTCAATTGCTTTGGAAAGTAGAAATCTTGGGCTTTCCAGAAATGTATAATTGTCTATACTTTTCCCAATATTTGATGGCCCAAAATGACATCTAAACGCCAGCCAAAGACCCTTTTCTGGCATAAAACGCGAAAACTGGCACCAGAACTGGAGTTAAACGCCCAAACTGGCATCCAAGCTGGTGTTTAACTCTAGAAAAGGCCTATGCACGTGTAAAGCTCAATGCTCAACCCAAGAACACACTAAGTGGGCCCTGGAAGTGGATTTCTACACTATCTGTACTTAGTTACTTATTTTCTGTAATCCTTAGTAACTAGTTTTAGTATAAATAGTACTGTTTACTATTATATTCATATCTTTAGATCATATAATCTTTTATCATCCTTGTACTAGAGGCTAGCCATTCGGCCATGCCTAGACTTTTTTCTCTTATGTATTTTCTACGGTGGAGTTTCTACACCTCAATGATTAAGGTGCGGAGCTCTGCTGTTCTTCATGAATTAATGCAAGTACTATTGTTTCTCTTTCAATTCACTCTTACTTCTTCTCCAAGATATACTCTCGTACTTAATTCAGTTAAGTCAGAATGAAAGGGTGACCTGTGACAATCACCCACTATCTTCGTTACTCGCTTAGCCAAGATCCGCGTGCCTGACAACCACAAACGGTCTACATGATGTTCAACGTAGTCATTGGACGACAGCCGGGGTATAATCTCTTGGGTCTCTAATTTACGGACCGAGTTCGTAAGATTAGAACCTTCGTGGTAGACGCTAGAACCAATTGGCAGCATTCCTGAGATCCGAAAGGTCTAAACCTTATCTATGGTATTCCGAGTAGGATCTGGGAAGGGATGACTGTGACGAGCTTCAAACTCGTGAATGTTGGGCGCAGTGACAGTTTGCAAAAGGATAGAGAGATCCTATTCCGACACAAGTGAGAACCAACAGATGTTTAGTCGTGCGGTAGCTGTACATGGTATTTTTCATCCGAGACGAGAAATCTGACAGTTGATTAGCCGTGCAGAAACCGTACTTGGACCATTTTCACTGAGAGGATCATACAGCTTTCCATGGAAGGGAGCATGCATGATTGGATGAAGACAATAGGAAAGCAGAGGTTCAGAAGCAACAAAGCATCTCCAAACGCTTATCTGAAATTCCTACCAATGAATTACATAAGTATCTTTTTTTATTTTATGTTTTATATATCTTTTAATTATCAAAACCTTATAACCATTTGAATCCGCCTGACTAAGATTTACAAGATGACCATAGCTTGCTTCAAGCTGACAATCTCTGTGGGATCGACCCTTACTCACGCAAGGTATTACTTGGACGACCCAGTGTACTTGCTGGTTAGTTGTGCGGAGTTGTGAAAAGTGTAATAACAATTTCGTGCACCAAGTTTTTGGCACCGTTGCCAGGGATTGTTCGAGTTTGAACAACTGACAGTTCATCTTGTTGCTTAGATTGGGTAATTTTATTTTATGTTTAAGCTTTTTATTTTTATTTTCGAAAAAATACAAAAAACAAAAATTAATAAAATCATAAAACCAAAAAAAAATTTTGTTTCTTGTTTGAGTCTAGTGTCAAATTTTAAGTTTGGTGTCAACTGCATGTTTTTAATTTTTCTTAGATTTTCAAAAATTCATGCATTGTGTTCTTCTTTGATCTTCAAGTTGTTCTTGATGATTTTCCTTATTTGATCTTTAAATTTTCTTGTTTTGTGTCTTTTCTTGTTTTTCATATGCATTTTCAAATTATTAGTGTCCCTAGTACAAAAGTTCTTAAGTTTGGTGTCTTGAATGTCTTTCTTTTCTTAAAAAAAATCTTCAAAAATATGTTCTTGATATTCATCATGATCTTCAAAGTGTTCTTGGTGTTCATCTTGACATTCAAAGTGTTCTTGCATGCATTAATTGTTTTGATCTTAAATTTTTATGTTTTGTTTCATTTTGTTGTTTTTCTCTCTCCTCATTAAAAATTCAAAAATCAAAAAAATATAGTTTCCTTATTCTTCTCATAATTTTTGAAATTTTGAGTTGGCTTGGCAAAAAAAAATTTAAAATTTAGTTGTTTCTTGTTAGTCAAGTCAAAATTTCAATCTAAAAAAATTTTATCTTTTCAAATCTTTTTCAAAAATCAAATCTTTTTCATTTTTCTTCTTAATTTTATTTCATATTTTCGAAAATCCTTTCTAACAATTAATGTTTTAATTCAAAAATTTCAAGTTGTTACTTTCTTACTAAGAAAGATTCAATCTGTAAATTCTAGAATCATATCTTTTAGTTTATTGTTAGTCAAGTCATCAACTTTAATTTTTAAAATCAAATCTTTTTAAATTTATTTTTCAATTCTTTTTCAAAATAAATTTCAATCATGTCTTTTTAAATTTTTAATTTCAAAATCTTTTTCTAACTTCTTATCTTTTTAAAATTTATTTTCAAATCTTTTTCAATTAACCACTTGACTTGTTTTTTTTAATTTTAAAAAGTTTACTATTTCTTATCTTTTTCAAAACTACCTAACTACTTTTTTCTCTCATTAATTTCGAAAACTAACTAACAATTTTTTCAAAAATCTTTTTAATTAATTTATTTATTTAGTTTTCAATTTGCTTTTATTCCTTTTCTTAAATTTCGAATTCTAACTTATAATTAAAATAAAAACATATTTTTCTTTTCTTCTAATTAATATTCGAATACTCTCTCTCTCTCTCTCATCTCTTTCTATTTATTTTATTTATTCACTAACACTTCTCTTCTACTCATCTAATAATTCGAACCCTCTCTCTCTCTCTCTCTCTGTGTTCGAATTTCTTCTTCTTCCTTCTTCATTCTATTCTTCTGTTCCTCTAACACATAAAGGAATCTCTATATTGTAACATAGAGGATTCCTCTTCTTTTCTGTTCTCTTCTTTTTTATATGAGCAGGAACAGGGATAAAGACATTCTTGTTGAAGCTGATCCTGAACTTGAAAGGACTCTGAAGAGGAAGCTAAGAGAAGCTAAAGCACAACACTCCGGAGAGGACCTTGATGAGAAGGACTTTTGACGGTTTAGAATTCACAATAAATTCTCGTTGTAAAGTATAGTTTCTAAACCAACAATAATGCTTTCATACAAAAGTTTGTTTATCACTAGTACAAACCCCTAAATTTATAAGCCAAAGTATTGAAACCTCAGGTCGTTCTCCCTAGGAATTGCAATGAAGTGTCTTGTTATTGGTTATGAAATATCTTTGGGGGTTTTTGAGATAGGAGACAAGAAATGTAAAATGCAATGAAAAAAAACTAACAACTATGAAAAGCTCTTGGTAAGGTTATGAGAATTGGAAGTCCTATCCTCATTATCCTCCTCAATTGTGATAAGAATTGTCCATTGCTACCACTTAGTTTACCTCTAACCATGGAGGAAAGTCAAGTGGATGAATCAACTTGATTCCACAAGTCCTAGCCAACTCCCAAGGGAAAGACTAGCTTTAGTGGTATCTAAATCAATTAGCAACTTCTAATAATCAATCAACAAAGGAATTAGATAACTCAAGCGTCACTAATTACTCCACCTAAGCCAAGAGGATAAAATTCTATACTAAAACCCAACCAAGCATTTCATTAAACACTTGGAAGGCACAAAAGGAAAACATAGTAAATTGATAACAAGAATAGAATCTAACCACAATTGAATGTAAGAAATCAACAACAACAATTTAAGAAAACAAGATCTACATGAATTACCTCAAATTGCATTAAAAAAAATAGAATGAACAAAAGTAGATCTACAAACAAAGTAGAAGAAAATATAACAAACAATAGAAGAATGATAAATGTAACAACAAAGAATTAAGAAGAAGAAGTAGAAGAGAGCTTGAATTAAAACCTAGATCTAAGAACTAAACCTAATCCTAATCCTAATCCTAGAGAGAAGTGAGAGCTTCTCTCTCTAAAACTAAAACTAAACTAGCCTAAGGTGTGTGTATGAATCTATGATCCTTCCCCTTCATTCCTTGGTCTATTTAGCCTTTTCCTGCCAAAAACTCAGCTCCAAATGGGGCTAGAAACCCTCCAAAATTTCCAAGAACGTGTTCCTCTTTAAAAATCGCTTGTGGCCTTCGGCGTGCACGCGCACAGTGCGCGTGCGCGTCCCTGGATAATTTTGCAATCTGCGTGTAAGCGCATAGTGCGCGTGCGCCCATTTTCCAAATCTTTGGGTTTTCATGATTTCTCCACTTTGTATGCTTTCCTTCCACTCCTTTGATCCCTTCCTAGCCCCTTTTCAACCTGAAATCACCAGCAAACACATCAAGGCATCTAGTGGAAATCAAAGGTGAATCAAAATTATCAAATTAAAGGTCTAAAAAGCATATTTTCACATCTAAGCATAAGTATGGAGACAATCACAAAATCATGCTATTTCATTGAATAAATGTGAGAAAAGGTTATCAAAATGCTCTAAATTCAACACAAGATAAACCCTACAAAGGGGGTTTATCAGACCTTACAGAAATTTCTGATAAAGAAGCAGACATGGCAGCCGAACCTAACAATGGTGTAGATGCAAGGAAGATGCTTGGTGACTTTACTGCACCAACTTCCGACTTCTATGGAAGAAGCATCTTAATTCCTGCAATTGGAGCAAACAACTTTGAGCTTAAGCCTCAATTAGTTTCTCTAATGCAATAGAATTTCAAGTTTCATGGACTTCCATTAGAAGATCCTCATCAGTTCTTAGCTAAATTCTTGCAAATCTGTGACACTGTTAAGACCAATGGGGTTGATCCCGAGGTCTAAAGACTTATACTTTTCCCCTTTGCTGTAAGAGACAGAGCTAGGATATGGTTGGACTCACAACTTAAAGAAAGCTTAAACTCTTGGGAAAAGTTGATCAATGCTTTCTTGGCCAAATTCTTTCCACCTCGAAAGATGAGCAAGCTTAGAGTGGAAGTCTAAACCTTCAGACAGAAGGAAGGTGAATCCTTCTATGAAGCTTGGGAAAGATACAAGCAATTGATCAGAAGGTGTCCTTCTGACATGCTGTTAGAATGGAGCATCTTATGTATATTCTATGATGGTCCGTCTGAATTGTCCAAGATGTCATTGGACCACTCTACTGGTGGATCTCTTTATTTGAAGAAAACACCTGCAGAAGCCCAGGAACTCATTGAGATGGTTGTAAATAACCAGTTCATGTACACTTCTGAAAGAAATCCTGTGAATAATGGGATGACTCAAAAGAAAGGAGTTCTTGAGATTGATACTCTGAATGCCATATTGGCTCAGAATAAAATATTGACTCAGCAAGTCAATATGATTTCTCAGAATCTGACTGGAATGCAAGCTACATACGGCAGTACCAAAGAAGCCTCCTCTGAAGGAGAAGCTTATGACCCTGAGAATCCTGCAATGGAAGAGGTGAATTACATGGGAGAATCCTATGGAAACACCTATAATCCTTTATGGAGAAATCATCCAAATTTCTCATGGAAGGATCAACAGAAGCCTTAACAAGGCTTCAATAATAATAATGGTGGGAGAATTTGGTTTGGCAATAGCAAACCTTTTCCATCATCTTCTCAGCAACAGACAGAGAATTCTAGGTAGAGCCTCTTTGACTTAGAAACCGTAGTCTTTGATCTAACTAAGACCACTCATAGTTTCATGACTGAAACAAGGTCCTCCATTAGAAATCTGGAGGCACAAGTGGGTCAGCTGAGTAAAAGAGTTACTGAAACTCCTCCTAGTACTCTCCCAAGCAATACAGAAGAGAATCCCAAAAGAGAGTGCAAGGCCATAACTATATCCAAAGTGGCCGAACCTAGAGAGAGTAAAAAGGCAGTGATTTACAGTGAGGAAGACCTTGCTAGACGTCCACTGATCAATAAGGAGTTCCCTATTGAGGAACCAAAGGAATCTGAGGCTCATATAGAGACCATAGAGATTCCATGGAACTTAATGCTATAGTTCATAAGTTCTTATGAAGATTCTTCCTCTGATGAGGATGAAGATATTGTTGAAGAGCAAGTAGCTCGGTATCTAGGAGCAATCATGAAACTGAATGCCTTGGTTCAACAGAAATTACCTTAGAAGAAACCGGATCCCGGATGGTTCTTAATACCTTGTACCATAGCCACCATGACCTTTGAGAAGGCTCTGTGTGACCTGGGGTTAGGAATAAACCTCATGCCACTCTCTATAATGGAGAAACTAGGGATCTTTGAGGTACAAGCTGCAAGAATCTCACTAGAGATGGCAGACAAATCAATAAAATAGGCTTATGGACTTGTAGAGGATGTCTTAGTGAAGGTTGAAGGCCTGTACATCCCTGCTGACTTCATAATCCTAGACACTGGGAAGGATGAGGATAAATCCATTATCCTTGGAAGACCCCTCCTAGCCACAGCAAGGGCTGTGGTTGATGTAGACAGAGGAGAGTGATGACGAAAAAATATTACTTCTTCCGTTTTAACTACCGGCAAGTGCACCGGGTCGTATCAAGTAATAAAACTCACAAAGAGTGAGGTCGATCCCACGAGGATTAATGGATTAAGCAAGCAATAGTTGATTAATTATTCTAGTTAGACGATTCATAATTGGGTGATAAGCAACAAGGAAATGTAAATGACATAAAAGTAAAGGAAAGCAATAAAGTGCAAGGAAAGTAAATGACAAGAAATTAAAGTGCTGAAAATTAAAGTACAAGAAAGTAAAGTCCAAGAAAGTAAATGACTAGAAAGTAAAACCTAGTGAAGTATTTCTACAAACACTTGGAAGGCACAAATGTGCAAAAGTAAATAAAACCATAAATGTGCATAAGTAAATGACAAGAATTAAAGACAAAAAGTGAATAACAAGAATTAAGAATAAAATTAACATTGGGATCAAGAGATATTGCATTCTTAGGATCAATAGTTTTCATCTCATCTTCAATCATGCAACTCATTGACCTCTTGGCAATCATGATTGATTGAATCCTAATTCCTTGGTAATTCAATCTCTCAAATCTTGATCAATAGCCAATTCCTTGGTCTAATTGCTCATGAGAAGAGATGAAGAATGGTCCCTAATTATACCACACATCCTCATAGATTCAAGTAGAGGGAGGATTATATGTCACCATATCCAAACACCAAAACCCAAATCTACTCAAGTGTGAGAAGGATTTTCAAGCATGGTTTTATGTTTCCTCTTCCAAGGTTTCCATAAAACCCAATTGCATTCAATCTCTTTTCCAAGATAATCGAATGCTAAGCATGAAGAACGAAAATCCTTCAAGTAAATCAAAGAGAGATGAAGAGAAGAAGAAGAATAAAAACAAATTAATCCATCAAATAGCAAGAGAGCTCTCTTTCCCAATGTTGGAAATTAGAAACACATAACTAAATATTTACAAAAGTGTATATGAAAGAAATGGAAGAAGAGAAGAGAATGAGAGTGAGAGGGGAGTGGAGTCACCTCCACCCCTCTATGGTGTGTGTCAATTGATGAATCTAAGGTCCTATTTATAAGCTACCTAAATTACAAATTCAAATGAAATTCAAAATCAAATGCAAATTTCTTAATTACTTCTAGATGATTCTTGTGGCCTTGATTGATTGTCAATTGTGGCTTAACTTGCACTTGTGAACTTTTAATTCTCTTCATAGAATCTTGAAACATTGAAGAATAAATGAAGGAATTGGAGTATTAGAAGTGGCCCAATGTTGAGTGTCATTTAAGTGGCATTTTGGGCTTGTGAAGGTTTAGAAAACCTTGCACGCTGAAGTATTGATCTGTTTGGGTCCTCAAATTAGATGCTTACTATAGACTATTATATATCATTGGAAAGCTATGGATCTCAACTTTCCAACGCTGCTGCAAGCATGTCATTTGGACCTCTCTAGCCCAAGTTATGATCTTTTGAAGGTGAAAAGGTCAGTCTGGCAGGCTTGCTGGAATTTTGGCCCAGCGTGCCACGCCCAGGTTTTGGCGTGCCACGCCGAGTACACAATGCTGACAAGAATTACGATTTTCACCCTCAAATCTAGTGTTCACTATAGAGTGTTATATATGGTTGGAAAGCTATGAAAGTCTACTTTCCAATGGCACTGAGATCACCTCATTTGGAGCTTTGTAGCTTGAGTTATTCTTGTTTGAGTGTGAAGAGGTCAGGGTTGTAAATCCTTTTTGCTTCTCTTTGAGTTTGTTTCCAACTCTTTTGCCACCTTGAGGGTGTGCTTCCTCTGTTAGTTCTTTATTTCTTCTTTTTCTATCATTTCCTACAAAATTCAACACAAATCCATTTCAAAGCAATGTACCATAATATTTATCATTTAGTTCATGAAATTGCTTGAAACAATGAATATGTGCTCTTTTTATGGTCCTTTTGCATAGGTAAAAAGGGTAAATGATGCAAGTCATCAGAGAGTTAGTCCTTCAATTGAATGAGAACTACCTTGTGTTTAAGGCTCAAGGATCTTCTTTTGTAACCATGGAGAGGAAGCTTGAAAAGATTCTCTCAATACAGAGTCAAACAGAGCCCCCACCCTCAACTTCTAAGTTTGGTGTTAGGAGGCCAACAATAAGCTCTGAGTCTCTGTGAAGCTCTCTAAGAGCTCACTGTCAAGCTATTGACATTAAAGAAGTGCTTATTGGGAGGCAACCCAATGTTATTTAACTATATTTATTTTTTTATAGACATTTGTTTTCCATTGCCATGTTATGTTTTCTTTAGGTTGATGATCATGTGGAATCATAAAAACAGCTGCAGAATTAAAGTGAAATCAAAAATAGCATAAAAAACAGCACATCCTGGAGTATAGGCTTACTGGCGTTTTTTAAATGCCAGTAAGGATAGCAGAATGGGCGTTTAATGCCCATGCAGGCAGCATTCTAGGCGTTAAACGCCCAGCGCATTCTGGGCGTTTAATGCCAGAAATGGCAGCATTCTGGGCGTTCAGAAAAATGTCCAGTAAAGAAAGATTCCCGGCGTTTAACGCCAGCCAGGGTATCTGGTTGGGCGTTAAATGCCCAAAGAGATAGTCAAGTGGGCGTTAAACACCAGAATGGATAGCATTCTGGGCGTTTAACGCCAGGATGACCCAAGGGAGGTAATTTTGTTTCCAATTCGATTTTTTTTCAATTTTTCATGTTTTAATTCATAATTTTTGCATCAAACATATTTTAAACGTTCATATTTCAATTTCTATTTTCAAATATTAATAATCTTTCCAATTCTTTTTAATTTTTTTTTATTCTTTTCAATTCCTTCCAAAATGTTTTCAAAACTTACATAACTTTTCAAATTCTTTTCAACTCTTTTTAATTTTTCTTGTATACAGTAATAAGTTTTAAAAAAAATTAATTGCATCATTCTTCTTCTACTCCCTTTTATCTTATTTTGCTCGAGGACAAGCAAACCTTTTAAGTTTGGTGTGGAAAACTGCTCTGCTCTTTGTTTTTCCATAACCATTAATGGCACCTAAGGCCGGAGAAACCTCTAGGAAGAGGAAAGGGAAGGCAGTTGCTTCCAACTCCGAGTCATGGGAGATGGAGAGATTCATCTCAAAATCCCATCACTAGAAAGAGGATGGAGCAAACAAGAGAGCTCACTCATGGACCTCAACAAGAGCACTCCATCATCCTCCATGAAATCAGAGAAGATCAAAGAGCCATGAGGGAAGAGCAACAAAGGCAAGGAAGAGACATAGAGGAGCTCAAGCACTCCAAAGGATATTCAAGAGGAAGAACTAGTCTCCAAGGTAATCCTTGCTTCTTGTGCCTCTTGGATTTCCAGCTTCTCCATTATAGAGAGTGGCGTGAGGTTTATACATGACCCTAGGTCACACAGAGCCTTCTCAAAGGTCATGGTGCCTATAGTGTAAGGGATTAGAAAGCGTCCTGGATCTGGAAGCTTCTAAGGTAGCTCTTGCTGAACCAAAGTACTGAGTTCTTTGGAAAGTAATGGAGGTTCTTCCTCCATAAGCTTTTTACCAAATACCTTGGTATTCAGCTTCATGAGAGCTCCTAGGAACCGAGCAACTTACTCTTCCCTAGTCTCCGCATCCTCATCAGAGGATGAGTGTTCATCAGAACTTATGCACTACATGAGTGCATTCAAATGAACCTCATTAGTCTTTATGGTTTCCTTTGGTTCTGAGATAGAGGGTTCTTGAGTGGGATTTAGGTACTCAAAGGGTGTGCTTTGACTGGCGTTCAACGCCAGCTCTATTAGCTCTTTGGGCATTGAACGCCCTTGCTGTGCACCCTTATTGGCGTTAAACACCAGTCCCTCTGTCTTTTTGGGCATTGAACACGCAGTAGGGATGTCCTTGCTGGCATTCAACGCCAACTTCCCTGGGTGTGTGGGCGTTGAACGCCTAGTGAGGAGTTCTTCACTGGCGTTCAGTGCCAGAATGGCTGCATGGTTGGGCGTTGAACGCCCAGTGAGGGGTTCCTCACTGGCGTTTAGCGCCAGAAAGCCTACCTAGTTGGGCGTTGAACGCCAGTGAGGGGTTCCTCACTGGCATTCAACGCCAGAAAGCCTGTATCTTAGGGTGTTGAACGCCTAGTGAGGTCTTCCTCACTGGCGTTCAGCGCCAGGCTTACTGCCATTATGGGTGTTGAATGCCCAGTGAGGGCTTCCTCACTGGCGTTCAATGCCTTCCCAGTCTCTCTAAACTCGGCCTCTGCCTCAGTGAAAGGGATCATATTTAAACTTAAGCCAAGATCATATAGGGCTTTGTAAAAAAAGTTCTTTCCAGTAGTTCATAGGATCTAAAACTTCCATAGATCTGGCATCTTCCTTGGTAGCTCATGCTGAATTAGGATACTGTACTTCTTAGTAAGTATCTCTATTTCATCATCCCTTAGGTCCATCTTTTCAAAAGGAATGTCTTTTAGACAGGCTGTATAAGGGGTCTTTTTTTTCAATACCTCTATAAAAGAGATATTGACTTGCAGCTCCTTAAGGGCTGCTGGGAAATGAGCTAACTACTTATCTGCCAGTTCTTTTTGCATGCCAAGGAAAGGTAGCTCTTGAGGCTCTTTCACATCTGCAAGGGCGTGCTCTGTGGGAATCACAGGCTCCTCTTGCACGCCCAGAGAAGAATCAACTTGAGGTTCCTTCTCTTCTGTAGGGGCGTGCTCAATGGCATTCTCAAGATCCTTCTGGTTCGTGATTGTCTTCGGCCCCTCAGTAGCAAACATCTGAGGTTTGGCCCCTTTGATGAAGACTACTGTCTCACCTTCTTCCAAGGTCTCCTTCACAGAGAACATTAGGCTTTTTGTGAGGGTCCTTTAGGGATGCACCTCTCCAAACAACTTAGTAAGAGGAATATTAACCTTCTCAGGTATCCACCGGTCATGGATGAGAATGTCTCCTTGAGGGTAGTTACCACTCATGTTACTGGAAGCAATATAAACCTCAGTAGGGGGTGTAGCTACAGGCTCCATATTTAGAACTTCTATCCTAAGTGGGGTCTGAACATCTGTTGCTAACTTAGCTAATCTCTGTAAAGGAAACACTTATTCAGGAATTTGTTAACAACCTTATCCCAGGTGTTCACACTTCCTTTGGGTATAATGTGCCACCAATCTTTTGCTCAATCTCTCAGAGCAAATGGGAACATTTTTAGCTTGTAGAATTCAGGTTCCACTCCATTGGTGTCTGGAGTGTCATAGAATAGTTGAAAGTCAGAGATGAATTTATTGGGGTCTTCCTGTGGGTGTCCGTAAAATTGGAACTTCTGCAGCACTAGGGCGATCAGTTATGGGTTGATCTCAAAGCTTCTTGCTCTGATAGGAGGCACGTTAATACTTTCTCCATAGAAATCAGGAGTGTAGTCACCAAGAACCTTTCTTGCCCTTCCTTCAGGTTCGGCCATGTCTCAGTTTCTTGTTCAAAATTTTCTAAAAGATTTCTTCCGAAGTGTTGTGCTTTAATTTAATGCAAGAGGCTCCTCCTTAAAGTCCTCTCAGGTTCAGGATTAGGAGTCAAGAGGGGTTTTTTATCCCTGTTCCTGGTCATAAACAAGAAAAGAAGAAAGACGACAAAATAAAAGCCAAATGGGAGTTCTATGTTCAAGAACAAAGGACTTCCTGTGAGATGTGAAGAAAGAAGAAGAAAACAGAAAAGTGAAGATGGGAGATGAGAAAGGAGAAGTAATTCGAATAATTAGAAGTAAAGAAGAGAAGAATTTGAAATAGAAAAGACAAATAAGAATTAAAATATTTTTGTTTTTATTTTATTTATTAATTAATTTTTGAAAACTAAGGTTAATTAATTTAAAAAGATTTAAAATTTAAATGTTAAATTTTCGAAAATAGAAGAGAGAGAAGAAGAAAACGTTTTCAAAAATTAAGAGAGAAGAGAGTTAGTTAGGAAGTTTTGAAAAGAAGAGAGAGAAGATAAGATATTAATTAAGAAAAGATTTGAATTTAAAATAAGATAAGAGACAAGATAAGAAAAGATTTGATTTTAAAATTTGAAATTAGAAAAAGATAAGATAAGAAATTAAAAAGATTTGAAAAAGATTTAATTTTAAAATTTAAAAGGAAAAAAGATAAGATAGAAAAGTTAAGATAAGTTAGGTAAGATAAGATAAGATAAGAAAGTTAAGAAAAAATAAGTTTTAAAATTAAAAATATTTGAAATTAAAAATTGAAATTTGAAAATTAAATTTTGAATTTTGAATTTTGAAATTGAATTTTGAAATTTTGAAAATTGAATTTTGAAATTTGAAATTTGAAATAAGAAAAGATAAGATTTTGAAAAAGATATGATTTTTGAAAAAGATATGATTTTAAAATAATTTGATTTTTAAAATTTAAAGCTAAGATAAGATAAAATAAAAATTTTAAAATTAAATTCTGAATTTTTATTAAGAATTTTCGAAAATTAAATTAATTTTAAGATAGAAAAGATGTTTTTTTTTTTAAATCTAGCACCCCTAATTTTCGAAAATTTTGGAGAGAAACACAAAGGGATACCAAATTTAAAAATTTTAAGATAAAAAACCCAAAAAAACTTAAGAACACCTTGAAGACTAACAAGAATAAAAAGAACAAAACTCAAGAAGCTTAAAGAACACAAGAACATACAAAGAACACCAAACGTAAAATTTTTAGAAAACCAAACATATATTTTCGAAAATTGAAAGAAAAATAACAAGAAGACACCAAACTTAAAGATTTGACAAAAGATTTAACAAAAAAAAACTATTTTTGAAAATTTTTTGAAAGGAAGATACCAAAAATTTGAAAATTACTGTAATTAATAAAAACAAAGACTCAAAAAAACGAAAATTTATCAAGAATATAAACATAAAGACTCAAACTAAGAACAAAGATAAAAATAATTTTGAAAAGCCCTTTTTTTTTAAATTTTCGAAAAAAAAGAGAAGGAAAAAATAAAAATACAAGACTCAACAAGAACAAAAATTGAACAAAGAAAAGAAAAATATTTTTGAAAAAGTTTCTAATTTTTTTCGAAAATTGAAGAAGAAGAAAATAGAATTAAAAGACTCAAATAAAATAAAATAAATTACCTGATCTAGGGAGCAAGACAATCTGTCAGTTTGTCCAAACTCAACAATCCCCGGCAATGGCGCCAAAAACTTGGTAGCATGAATCCCCACACCTTCGTACTGTTATACCAACAAGTGCACTGGGTCGTCCAAGTAATATCTGAGCGAGTCAGGGTCGATCCCATGAGGATTGTTGGCTTGAAGTAAGCTATGGTTATCTTGCAGGTCTTAGTCAGGCAGATCAGAAGGTTGTTGGAAGAGTTGTCAAATTTGCATTAAAGGAATATCATATGTAATATTCTGTAAATAAAAAGGAATCAATAATAGGGATATGTTGAAGTATTGGAGTTGCTTTTCCTTTCTGAATTAACTTTGGTATTACTGTCCTCTTTGCTTGTAAGTGATTTCTTCAATGGCAGGCTGTATGTGATTGACACTGGTCCAGATCTGAACCCCAGGTTTAGTGCAGATCCATTCAAATTGAGGGTGAAGCTCATACAGTTCATTCTCCTTAATGATCCTACTCAAAATGCCACAGATAAGGTTAGATCTTCCGGATCAGAGAATGTTGCACCTTGGGTTCTAGCCTCTACTACAGAGACTCAAATCTTCCCGGAAATCGGCTGAACTGATGTCTCGAAAAGTCCCAAACGAAGTCGTGGATTAGCTATCTAAGAGACGTATATTCAAGCTGGTGGTTCATCATTGTCCGATGAAAGACAAACTCTGAACCCATGTAGAATGTGATAACCTTGTGCCAGTTCAATGCATTCATATTGATGAAGAACGAATATACATCTTAGAATTAATCAAACACGGATCGAAGAGAAACAATAATACTTTTATTAATTCAAAGGACTCAACAGGGCTCCTCCCCTCAACCTAGAAGGTTTAGAAACTCATACTGAAAGGAAAATACAATGGTAAATGTGTATGATGGGCGAAGATCAAAGAAAAGGTCTGAATTACATATACATAATCCCTTAAATACTAAACAAATGACTAGTAAGGGTAAAACAGTCTATCTAGTGCTAAAATTCACTTTTACGGCCCACTTGGTGAGTGTTTGGGCTGAGCTTTGATGAGATCCACGTGCTATGAGGTCTCTGGGTGTGGAACGCCAGCTAGGGGGTCCTCTTTGGGCGTTTGTAAATTTGTCTCTGCTCTTTTAGGCATTGGACGCCTGGAAGGGGGTTGGAAGCTGGCATTAGACGCCAGTTTTGGGCCTTCTAATACGAAGCAAAGTATGGACTATTATATATTTCTGGAAAGCTCTGGAATTCAGGTTTCCATAGCCATTGAGAGAGCTCCATTGGGACTTCTGTAGCTCCAGAAAAGCTCTTCCAAGTGCAGGCAGGTCAGATCTGGACAGCATTTGCAGTGCTTTCTCTGGCTTTGAATCTAACTTTTGCTCCAGCTCTAACATTATGGTTCTAAGTTCTAACCAGCTCCAAAAGAGTATAATTTTAGGGGACGGTTCCACAACTTTCAAAATTTTACGCAAATTATGATTAATTATGTGTTACTAATTTCAATCTGTCATAAAATCACTTTTTTTAAAAATTTAAACTAATAATAGAAGATATATGTAATTATATCTCTAACATATTCCTTCATACAAGTAATTTTTTTTTGAGTTTGTATTGTATAATTCCTTTTATTTATCTTATTTTAATTTTTTAATAAGGTATTAGACTCTTTAAGAAATAAAAAAGAAATAAGAGAAGAATAGAAAGAGAAAATAAGAGGAACTAAAGAAAATTGATCTTGATTTTCTTGTGAATTAGTATTAGTTGAAGTTATTCAATTTGATACAAGTTGATATATATATATTGTTCATACATCGGTTCGAGCTGTAATGAACCGGGTTGGCCGACCTCTTAGAAGGTTGGCCCATGTCCTACCTCCTGGAAGGTTGGCCCATTACCGACCTCTTCTCAAAGAGCTCGGCCAAATCGCCAGGAAAAGCCCAAATAGGGCCCAAACAGAGGAACACGACCCCAATCCAAAGGCAGCCCAAGCCTACAGAGATAAAGGCAGTTCCCTTGAAGATAAGATGACCTCACTCAAAGATAAGATAAGATAAGATAACTATCTTATCTCCAGAAAGGTCACTCCTCATCATTATAAATACACTGGAGCACCCAGGTATAACTCATACTCTGATTCTACTAAAAACCTGTTTAAAGCCCATGCTAACTTAAGCATCGGAGTCTCTTGCAGGTACCACCACCCTCCAGTGATGAAGGATCAGCAGCATCTCCAGCTCCATCAGATCCAACAGGTCGGACACGACAGCTTCGGCCACCACAGCAGATCTCGTTCGAGATCGACCTTTAGTTTTAGGTAACCCTCGGAACATATATATATGCAACTTGTATCAAATTACACCTATCAATTTAATTGAATTTTGCTAATTATTTTTAACGTTGACTAACTGCACGTGTTCTCTCATGTGCTATCTCAATTTATTACTGGAGATAAAAATAGGTTAGACCAGGTCAGATTTTATCTTTATCAGGCCAAGCCTGCTGGTGCACGAAATTGTGATTTCAACGGTGCCAAAAACTTGGTACGCACTATCATAATCTCAATTCTTCTTCACAACTTCACACAACTAACCAGCAAGTGCACTGGGTCATCCAAGTAATAAACCTTACATGAGTAAGGGTCGATCCCACAAAGATTGTCGGCTTGAAGCAAGCTATGGTCATCCTTGTAAATCTCAGTCAGGCGGATTCAAATGGTTATGGGATTTTGATAATTAAAATATAAATAAAATATAAAATAGGATAAAGATACTTATGTATTTCATTGGTGAGAATTTCAGATAAGTGTATGGAGATGCTTTGTTCCTTCTGAATCTCTGCTTTCCTACTGCCTTCATCCAATCATTCATACTCCTTTCCATGGCAAGCTGTATGTTGGGGGATCACCGTTGTCAATGGCTACCGTCCGTCCTCTTAGTGAAAATGGTCCAAATGCACTGTTACCACACGGCTAATCAGCTGTTGGTTCTCGATCATGCTGGAATAGGATCCATTGATCATTTTGCGTCTGTCACTACGTCCAACACTCGCAAGTTTGAAGCTCGTCATAGTCATCCCATCCCAGATCCTACTCGAAATACCACAGACAAGGTTTAGACTTTTCGGATCTCAAGAATGGCCATCAATAATTCTAGCTATACCACGAAGGTTTTAATCTTAGATTAGAAACCCAAAAGATACACATTCAAGCTTGTTTGTATGTAGAACGGAAGTGGTTGTCAGGCACGCGTTTATAGGTGAGAATGGTGATGAGTGTCACATAATCATCACATTCATCATGTTCTTGTGTGCGAATGGATATCTTAGAGAAGAAATAGGCTTGAGTTGAATAGAAAAACAATAGTACTTTGCATTAATTCATGAGGAACAGCAGAGCTCCACACCTTAATCTATGGGGTGTAGAAACTCCACCATTGAAAATAAATAAGAACAAGGTCCAAGCATGGCCGAATGGCCAGCCCCCTAAACCTGTACAATGTGATCTCCCCCGTATGAAATAAATCACTAAAAGTAGTTTTTATACTAAGCTAGTAGCTAGGGTTACATAAGATAAGTAATTGATGCAGAAATCTACTTCCGGGCCCACTTGGTGTGTGCTTGGGCTGAGCATTGAGCTTTCATGTATAGAGACTATTTTTGGAGTTAAACGCCAGGTTGTAGCTTGTTTCTGGCGTTTAACTCTGATTTGCAACCTGTTTCTGGCATTTAACTCCAGAATAGGGCAGGGAGTTGGCGTTTGAACGCCAGTTTACGTCATCAAAACTCGGGCAAAGTATGGACTATTATATATTTCTGGAAAGCCCTAGATGTCTACGTTCCAACGCAATTGAGAGCGTGCCAATTGGGTTCCTTTAGCTCTAGAAAATCTATTTTGAGTGCAGGAAGGTCAGAATCCAACAGCATCTGTAGTCCTTCTTCAGCCTCTGAATAAGATTTTTGCTCAAGTCCCTCAATTTCAACCAGAAAATACCTGAAATCACAAAAAAACACACAAACTCATAGTAAAGTCCAGAAATGTGATTTTTAATTAAAAAATAATAAAAATATACTAAAAACTAACTAAATCATACTAAAAACTACTAAACAATGCCAAAAAGCGTATAAAGTATCCGCTAATCACAACACCAAACTTAAATTGTTGCTTGTCCCCAAGCAACTAAAAATCAAATAGGATGAAAAGAAGAGAATATACTATAAATTCTAAAATATCAATGAAACTTAGCTCCAATTAGATGAGCGGGACTAGTAGCTTTTTGCCTCTGAACAGTTTTGGCATCTCACTTTATCCTTTGAAGTTCAGAATGATTGGCATCTATAAGAACTTAGAATTTAGATAGTGTTATTGATTATCCTAGTTCATTATGTTGATTCTTGAACACAGATACTTTATGAGTCTTGGCCGTGGCCCTAAGCACTTTGTTTTCCAGTATTACCACCGGATACATAAATGCCACAGACACATAACTGGGTGAACCTTTTCAGATTGTGACTCAGCTTTGCTAGAGTCCCTAATTAGAGGTGTCCAGGGTTCTTAAGCATACTCTTTTTTTTTTGGTTTGTACCTCGACTTTAACCGCTCAGTCTCAAGCTTTTCACTTGACACCTTCACGCCACAAGCACATGGTTAGGGACAGCTTAGTTTAGCCGCTTAGGCCATGATTTTATTCTTTTGAGCCCTCCTATCCACTAATGCTCAAAGCCTTGGATCCTTTTTACCCTTGCTTTTTAGTTTAAAGGGTTATTGGCTTTTTTCTCTTGCCTTTTGGTTTAAAGAGCTTTTGGCTTTTTCTGCTTGCTTTCTTTTTTTCTTCCTTTTTTTTTCGCAAGCCTTGTATTCACTGCTTTTTCTGGTTTCAAGAATCAATTTTATGATTTTTCAGATCATCAATAACAGTTCTCCTTTTTCATTATTCTTTCAAGAGCCAACAGTTTTAACATTCATGAACAACAATAAAAAAAATATGCACTGTTCAAGCATTCATTCAGAAAACAAAAAGTATTGTCACCACATCAATATAATTAAACTAATTTCAAGGATGAATTCAAAATCATGTACTTCTTGTTTTTTTTTTAGAATATTTTTTATTTAAGAGAGGTGATGGATTCATAGGACACTCATAGCTTTAAGACATAGACACTAGACACTAATGATCATGTAATAAGACACAAACATAAATAAAAATAAAGCATAGAGAACAAAAACAGAAAAATTAAATAGAGAAGGAGATTAAGGAACGGGTCCACCTTAGTGAGGGTGGCGTCTTCTTCCTCTTGAAGAACCAATGGTGTTCTTGAGCTCCAATATGTCTCTTCCTTGCCTTTGTTGCTCCTCCCTCATAGCTCTTTGATCTTCTCTAATCTCATGGAGAATGATGGAGTGCTCTTGGTGCTCCATCCTTGGTTGTCCCATGTTGGAACTTAATTCTTCTAGGGAGGTGTTAATTTGCTCCCAATAGTTTTATGGAGGAAAGTGCATCCCTTGAGGCATCTCAGGGATTTCATGATGAGGAATTTTCTCATGCTCTTGTTGAGGTCCATGAGTGGGCTCTCTTGTTTGCTCCATCCTCTTTTCTTAGTGATGGGCTTGTGAGATGAATCTCTCCATCTCCCATGACTCAGAGGTGGAAGTAATTGCCTTCCCTTTTCTCTTTCTTGAGGTTTCTCTGGCCTTAGGTACCATTAATGGTTATGGAAAAACAAAAGGCAATGCTTTTACCACACCAAACTTAAAATGTTTGCTCATCCTCGAGCAAAAGAAGAAGGAAAATAGTAGAAGAAGAAGAAAATGGAGGAGATGGAGGGGAAGAGTGTATTCGGCCAAGGGGGGAAAAAGTGTTTGTAATGTGTGAAAATGAGGTAGTGTTGAGGGGTTATATAGGGTGGGGGAAGGGTTAGGTTTCGTGTATTAGGGTTGCGTTTGGGAGGGAAAGGATTTTTTAATTTGGAGGTAGGTGAGGTTTTTGGGGAAGAGTGGATGGATGTCAATGGTGAAGAGTTTTTGGGGAAGAGATATGGAGGTGATTGCGGAAGTGTATTTGGGGAAGAGTGTTATGAAAGAGTGTGAAGAGGAGAGAAGAAGAGGTGAGGTAGGTGGAGATCCTGTGGGGTCTACAAATCCTGAGGGGTCAAGGACTTAGCATCCCTGCTCCATTTAGGCGTGCAAAACGCCCTTAGAGTGCACTTCTGGCGTTTAACGCCAGGTTGCTGCTTGTTTCTGGCGTTTAACACCAGCTTTTCTCCCATTCTTG
Organism: Arachis ipaensis; assembly: GCF_059453495.1. Classification (NCBI taxonomy): domain Eukaryota; kingdom Viridiplantae; phylum Streptophyta; class Magnoliopsida; order Fabales; family Fabaceae; genus Arachis; species Arachis ipaensis. Next base: position 74,106,539 of record NC_142436.1, read on the forward strand.
GCGTTAAACGCCAATTAGATGCTCTGTTCTGGCATTAAACACCAGTCTGGTGCCTGTTTCTGGCGTTAAACACCCAGAATGGTGCCAGATTGGGCGTTTAACACCCATTCTGCTATTCTTACTGGCGTTTAAACGCCAGTAAGCTCTTCCTCCAGGGTGAGCTGTTTTTCATTCTATTTTTTATTTTTTAGTTGTTTTTGTGACTTCACATGATCATCATCCTAAAGAAAACATAAAATAGTAACGGAAAATAAATAGATATAATTAAATAGCATTGGGTTGCCTCCCAACAAGCACTTCTTTAATGTCAATAGCTTGACAGTGAGCTCTCATGGAGCCTCACAAATAATCAGAGCAGTGTTGTGGCCTCTCAACACCAAACTTAGAGTTTAGTTGTGGCCTCCCATACCAAACTTAGAGTTTGAATGTGGGGGTTTTGTTTGACTCTGTACTGAGAGAAGCTTTTCATGCTTCCTCTCCATGGGTACAAGAGGAGAACCTTGAGTCTTAAATGCAAGGTAGTCCTCATTCAACTGAAGGACCAACTCTCCTCTGTCAACATCAATCACAGCTTTTGCTGTGGCCAGGAAGGGTCTGCCAAGGATGATGGATTCATCCTCATCCTTCCCAGTGTCTAGGATTATGAAATCAGTAGAGATGTAAAGGCCTTCAACCTTCACTAGCACGTGCTCTACTAGTCCATAAGCCTGTTTCATTGATTTATCTGCCATCTTTAGTGAGATTCTTGCATCTTGTACCTCAAAGATTCCCAGTTTCTCCATTACAAAGAGTGACATGAGGTTTATCCTTGACCCCAGGTCACACAGAGCCTTCTCAAAGGTTATGGTGCCTATGGTACAAGGTATGAAGAATTTTCCGGGATCTGGTTTCTTTTGAGGTAATGTCTGCCTCATTAATGCACTCAGTTCATTGGTGAACAAGGGGGGTTCATCTTCTCAAGTCTCATTACCAAATAACTTGGCATTCAGCTTCATGATTGCTCCTAGATATTTAGCAACTTGCTCTTCAGTGATGTCTTCATCCTCTTCAGAGGAAGAATATTCATCCGAGCTCATGAATGGCAGAAAGAAGTTCAATGGAATCTCTATGTTCTCTGTATGAACCTTAGATTCCTTTGGTTCCTCAAAGGGAAACTCCTTTCTGTCCAGAGGACATCCCATGAGGCTTTTCTCACTGGGATTCACGTCCTCTAAACTCCCTCCAGGTTTGGCCATATTGGTCATGGTTATGGCCTTGCACTCTCTCTTGGGGTTTTCTTCTGTATTGCTTGGGAGAGTACTGGGAGGAGTTTCAGTAATCTTCTTACTCAGCTGACCCACTTGTACCTCCAAATTTCTAATGGAGGACCTTGTTTTATTCATGAAACTTAGTGTGGCTTTGGATAGATCACAGACCATGGTAGCCAGGCCAGAATGGCTCTGTTCAGAATTCTCTGTCTGTTGCTGAGAAGATGATGGAAAAGGCTTGCTATTGCTAAACCTATTTCTTCCACCATTATTATTGAAGCCTTGTTTAGGCTTCTGTTGATCCTTCCATGAGAAATTTGGATAATTTCTCCATGAAGGATTATAGGTGTTTCCATAGGGTTCTCCTATGTAATTCATCTTTGCCATTGGAGGGTTCTCAGGATCATAAGCTTCTTCTTCAGAAGATGCTTCTTTAGTACTGTTGAATGCAGCTTGCAATCTATTCAGACTCTGAGAAATAATATTGACTTGCTGAGTCAATATTTTGTTCTGAGCCAATATGGCATTCAGAGTATCAATTCCAAGAACTCACTTCTTCTGAGGCGTCCCATTGTTCACAGGATTCCTCTCAGAGGTGTACATGAACTGGTTATTTACAACCATTTCAATGAGTTCTTGAGCTTCTGCAGGGGTTTTCAGATAAAGAGATCCTCCTGCAGAATGGTCCAATGACATTTTTGACAACTCAAACAGACCATCATAAAATATACATATGATGCTCCATTCTGGAAGCATGTCAGTAGGACACCTTTTGATCAGTTGCTTATATCTTTCCCAAGCTTCATAGAGGGATTCTTCTTCCTTCTGTCTGAAGGTTTGGATTTCCACTCTAAGCTTGCTCATCTTTTGAGGTGGAAAGAATTTGGCCAAGAAAGCACTGACCAGCTTATCTCAAGAGTTCAGGATATCCTTGGGTTGTGAATCCAACCATGTTCTAGCTCTGTCTCTTACAGCAAAAGGGAAAAGTATAAGCCTGTAGACCTCAGGATCAACTCCATTGGTCTTGACAGTGTCATAGATTTGCAAGAATTCAGCTAAAAACTGATGAGGATCTTTCATTGGAAGTCCATGAAACTTGCAGTTCTGCTGCATTAGAGAAACTAATTGAGGCTTAAGCTCAAAGTTGTTTGTTCCAATTGCAGGAAGTGAGATGCTTCTTTTATAGAAGTCAGCAGAGGGTGCAATGAAGTCACCAAGCATCTTCCTTGCATTGTTGGCAATGTTATTTGGTTTGGCCATGTCTCCTTCTTATTCGAAAATTTTTGTCAGGTCCTCTCCAGAGTGTTGTGCTTTAGCTTCTCTTAGTTTCCTCTTAAGAGTCCTTTCAGGTTCAGGATCAGCTTCAATAAGAATGTCTTTATCCCTGTTCCTGCTCATATGAAATAGAAGAAAATAGAAAAGAAAATATGGAATTCTCTATGTCACAGTATAGAGATTCCTTATGTGAGTATAAAAAGAGAAGAATAGAAGAAGGAGAAAAGGAAAATTCGAACATAGAGAAGAAGATGGGTTTGAATTATGAGTAGAAGAGAAGTGTTAGTAGATGAATAAATAAATAGAAAGAGATGAGAGGGGGAAGAATTCAAAAATTAAATAAAATAAACTAAAAATACTTTTGTTTTTATTTTAAATATTAGTTAGTATTCAAAAATTAAGGAGGAAAATAAAATTAAATTGAAATTTAAAACAATTAGTTAATGAAAAGAAATTTTTGAAAAAGGGGTTAGTGATTTTCAAAAATAAGAGAGAGAAAAGTAGTTAGGTGGTTTTGAAAAAGATAAGAATTTTTAAAAATCAAACAAAAAGTTAAGTAGTTAATTGAAAAAGATTTAAAAATCAATTTTGAAAAGATGAGAAGTTAGAAAAGATTTTGAAATTATATTTTGAAAAGATATGATTTTGAAAAAGATTTGAAAAAGGAATTTAAAAAGATTTGATTTTGAAAATTGAAGTTGATTACTTGACTAACAAGAAACTAAAAGATATGATTCTAAAATTTAAAGACTGAACCTTTCTTAATAGGCAAGTAACAAACTTTAAAATTTTTGAATCAATCACATTAATTGTTAGCAAAGATTTTGAAAATATGAAATGAAATTAAGAAAAATATTTTGAAAATCATTTTTAAAATTTTTGAAAATCATAAAAGGAAAAATGAAAAAGATTTGATTTTTGAAAAAGTTTTGAAAAGATAGGATTTTTAAATTGAAAATTTGACTTGACTCATAAGAACAACTAAATTTTAAAATTTTTTTGACTAAGTCAAACCAAATTTTCGAAATTTATTTGTAAATAAGAGAAAGAAATTTTTTTTTATTTTTGAATTTTTAATGAAGAAAGAGAAAAACACAAAAAGACTCAAAACATGAAAATTATGAATCAAAACACACAATGCATGCAAGAACACTTTGAATGTCAAGATGAACACAAGAACTTATTTTTGAAATTTTTAAGAAAAGAAACACATGCAAGACACCAAACTTAGAAATTTTCAATGTTTAGACACTAACAAATTGAAGATGCATATGAAAAACAAGAAAAGACACAAAACTTGAAGATGCAAAGATCAAACAAAGAAGATCATCAAGAACAACTTAAAGATCATGAAGAACATCATGCATGAGTTTTTGAAAATTTAAAGAAAATTAAAAAGATGCAATTGACACCAAACTTAAAAATTGACACAAGACTCAAACAAGAAACATCAAATTTTTGGTTTTTATGATTTTATTAAATGTTTTTGGTATTTTTCGAAAATTAATTTGAAAAATGAAAATAAAGGAATTAAAAATTTTTAAAAGAATTCCAAGAATCATGCAATGTTAGTCTAAAGCTCTGGTCCAAGAATTAGACATGGCTTACTAGCCAGCCAAGCTTTCAGGGAAAGCTTCGGTCCAAAACGCTAGACATGGCCAATGGCCAGCCAAGCTTTAGCATACAAATCAGGCATACAACAGCTGAATTGATGAGAATCAAAAAGCTCTTGTGATGATGAGTTGAAACCTCGGTCCAAAAGATTAGACATGGCTTCACAGCCAGCCAGACTTCAACAGATCATCATGAAACTCTAGAATTCATTCTTAAAAATTCTAAAGCCATAGAATAATTTATTCTTTTGAAAATTTTTTGAAAATAAAAATAATAAAAACAAAAAGCTTAAAATTAAAATAGAATTACCTAATATGAGCAACAAGATGAACCGTCAGTTGTCCAAACTCGAACAATCCCCGGCAACGGCGCTAAAAACTTGGTGCACGAAATTGTGATCTCAACGGCGCCAAAAACTTGGTACGCACTATCATAATCTCAATTCTTCTTCACAACTTCGCACAACTAACCAGCAAGTACACTGGGTCATCCAAGTAATAAACCTTACGTGAGTAAGGGTCAATCCCACGGAGATTGTCGGCATGAAGCAAGCTATGGTCATCCTTGTAAATCTCAGTCAGGCAGATTCAAATGGTTATGAGATTTTGATAATTAAAATATAAATAAAATATAAAATAGGATAGAGATACTTATGTAATTCATTGGTGAGAATTTCAGATAAGCGTATGGAGATGCTTTGTTCCTTCTGAATCTCTGATTTCCTACTGTTTTCATCCAATCATTCATACTCCTTTCCATGACAAGCTGTATGTTTGGGGATCACCGTTGTCAATGGATACCGTCCGTCCTCTCAGTGAAAATGGTCCATATGCGCTGTCACCGCACGGCTAATCAGATGTTGGTTCTTGATCATGTTGGAATAGGATCCATTCATCCTTTTGCGTCTATCACTATGCCCAACACTCGCGAGTTTGAAGCTCGTCACAGTCATCTCATCCCAGATCCTACTCAGAATACCACAAACAAGGTTTAGACTTTCCGGATCTCAAGAATGGCCGCCAATAATTCGAGCCTATACCACAAAGGTTTTAATCTTAGATTAGAAACCTAAGAGATACACATTCAAGCTTGTTTGCATGTAGAACGGAAGTGGTTGTCAGGCACGCGTTCATAGGTGAGAATGGTGATAAGTGTCACATAATCATCACATTCATCATCTTCTTGTGTGTGAATGGATATCTTAGAGAAGAAATAGGCTTAAGTTGAATAGAAAAATAATAGTACTTTGCATTAATTCATGAGGAACAGCAGAGCTCCACACCTTAATCTATGGGGTGTAGAAACTCCACCGTTGAAAATACATAAGAACAAGGTCCAGGCATGGCCTAATGTCCAGCCCCCTAAACATGTACAATATGGTCTCCCCCTTATGAATTAAATCACTAAAATTAGTTTTTATACTAAACTAGTAGCTAGGGTTACATAATATAAGTAATTGATGCAGAAATCCACTTTCGGGCCCACTTGGTGTGTGCTTGGGCTGAGCATTGAGCATTCATGTGTAGAGACTTTTTTGGAGTTAAACGCCAGGTTGTAGCCTGTTTCTGGCGTTTAACTCTGATTTGCAACCCGTTTCTGGCGTTTAACTCCAGAATAGGGCAGGTAATTGGCGTTTGAACGCCAGTTTGCGTCGTCAAAACTCAGGCAAAGTATAGACTATTATATATTTCTAGAAATCCCTGGATGTCTACTTTCTAACGAAATTGAGAGCGCACCAATTGGGTTTCTATAGCTCCAGAAAATCCATTTCGAGTGCAGGGAGGTCAGAATCCAACAGCATCTACAGTCCTTCTTCAGCCTCTGAATCAGATTTTTACTCAAGTCCCTCAATTTCAGCCAAAAAATACCTGAAATCACAGAAAAATATACAAACTCATGGTAAAGTCCAAAAATGTGATTTTTAATTAAAAACTAATAAAAATATACTAAAAACTAACTAAATCATACTAAAAACTACTTAAAAACAATGCCAAAAAGCGTATAAATTATCCGCTCATCACCTGCAACAAAATATATTGATCTAAGTTACACCTGTAGTCTAATATAGTTTTTTTAATGAGTACTAAATCTGGCTTGTTGTAAACTCCGACCTGACTTGAAACTTTTCAATAAGCCTAATTTTTTTAATAAATAAATAAGTAATGTTAATATAAAATATTAAATTTTAGGTATAGTTTAATTTTCAAAATTAAAAACTATAAAATAACAAATTCAAGGACAATATTGTTAAAAAAAATTTAGACACCATAAAAAATTATTGATAAATAACTATCATTGGTGCGCACGAATCCCCACACTTTCGTACAGCAATACCAGCAAGTGCACTGGGTCATCCAAGTAATACCTGAGCAAGTCAGGGTCAATCCTACGAGGATTGTGGTTTGAAACAAGCTATGGTTATCTTGCAGGTCTTAGTCAGGCAGATCAGAAGGTTGTTGAATTATGATGATCATGAAACTATGAAGACATATAATTAATAAAGATACTCTATAAATTAAATGGAAATCAGTGATAGGGATAAGGTAAAGGATTGGAGTTGCTTTGTCTTTTTGAATTAACTCCAGTATTACTGATCTCTTTGCTTATGATTGATTTCTTCAAAGGCAAGCTATATGTGATTGACACTGGTTTGAGCAGCTGCCAATACTCCTCCAGATCTGAATCCCATGTTTAGTGCGGATCCATTCTAATTGAGAGTGAAGCTCGTACAATTCATTCTCAGTAATGATCCTACTCAAAACGCCATGGACAAGGTCAGATCTTCCAGATCAGAGAATGCTACACCTTGGGTTGAACAGTCTATTTAGTGCTAAAATCCACTTCTGGGGCCCACTTTGTGAATATTTGGGCTGAGCTTTGATGAGATCCATGTGCTATGAGGTCTCTTGGGCATGGAACACCATCTAGGGAGTCCTCTTTGGGCGTTTGTACATTGGTCTCTGCTCTTTGGGCACTGGACGCCTGGAAGGGGGCAAGTAGCTGGCGTTGGACGCCAAATTTTGGGCCTTCTAATCCGAAGCAAAGTATAGACTATTATATATTTCTGGAAAGCTCTGGAAGTCCACTTTCCGTAGCCATTGAGAGCGCTCCATTTGGACTTCTATAGCTCTAAAAAAGCTCTTTCAAGTACAGGCAGGTCAGATCCGGACAGCATCTGTAGTGCTTTCTCTGTCTCTGAATCAGACTTTTGCTCCAGCTCCTCAATTTCAGCTAGGAAATACATGAAATTGCACAAAAACACAAAAACTCATGGTAGAATCCAAAAATGTGAATTTAACACTAAAACCTATAAAAACTTACTAAAAACTAAATAAAATGTACTAAAAACTATATGGAAATGATGTCAAAAAGTGTATAAAATATCCGCTCATCAATAATTGATCAAACAAACAATGTATATGAATGGCTATGGATACATTTAAGCAAGAGAAAAATTAATTTGAAAATTTCTTAAAAAAGGAATCCAAAACTTCTTTAAAATGGTTCAAATCAAAACTCTGAGAGTATACTTAAAATCACAACCTCACAAGAATATTCAAGAAGATTAAGATGCGCTAAAAAGGAAATCCACTCATTTTAAGAAAGGAACATAAAGCATGAGAATTCAAACAGGATTCACAAAACATACAATATCGAACAAGCTTTTTAACTGCTCCAAAGAAATACAAAACTCACAAGGAAAGACAACACAATCAATAGCAAATTCTCAAAAAGGAATCTTTGACTAAAGTATTTTGGTAAGAACAATAAGAGGGTAAATGGTGCATGATGAGCGGATAATTTATACCCTTTTTGGCATTGTTTTTACATAGTATTTAGTATGTTTTAGTTAGTTTTTATTACGTTTTTATTAGTTTTTATTCAAAAATCACATTTCTAGACTTTACTACGAGCTTGGGTGTTTTTCTATGATTTCAGGTATTTTCTGGCTGAAATTGAGGGACCTGAGCAAAAATCTGATTCAGAGGCTGAAAAAGGACTGCATATGCTGTTAGATTCTGACCTCCCTGCACTTGAAGTGGATTTTCTGGAGCTACAGAACCCAATTGGCGCGTTCTTAATTGCGTTGGAAAGTAGACATCCTGGGCTTTCCAGAAATATATAATAGTCCATATTTTGCCTGAGATTTGATGGCCCAAACTAGCGTTCCAAGTCAACCTAAAATTTCTTGTGTAAAACGCCCAAACGGACACCAAAATTGGAGTTAAACGCCCAAACTGGCACCAAAGCTGGCATTTAACTCTAGGAATAGCCTAAGCACAAAAAAGCTTCAATGCTCAGCCCAAGCACACACCAAGTGAGCCCCAGAAGTGGATTTCTGCGCTATTTGCACTTAGTTACTCATTTTCTGTAACCCTAGGTTACTAGTTTAGAATAAAAACTACTTTTAGAGATTCATTTAGTACCTCATGACATTTTTACACTTCATATTGTATTTTTGACGGCATGAGTCTCTAAACCCCATAGGTGGGGGTGAGGAGCTCTGCTGTGTTTCAATGGATTAATGCAATTGCTACTGTTTTCTATCCAATTACGCTTGATTCTATTCTAAGATACTCATTCGTACTTCAATCTGGAGAAGATGATGATTCATGACACTCATCATTATTCTCAAACCTAAGAGCGTGTGCCTGAAAACTACTCCCGTTCTATCTGAGCTCAACGTAGTCATTGGGCGACAGCTTGAGTGCGTATCTCTTGGGTCTCTGATCCGTGAGATCAGAACCTTCGTGGTAGAGGCTAGAACCAATTGACAGCGTTTCTGAGATCCAGAAAGTCTAAACTTTATTTTTGGTATTCCGAGTAGGATCTGGAAGGGGATGACTGTGACGAGCTTCAAACCTGCGTATGTTGGGCGCAGTGACAGTGTGCAAAAGGACAATGGTCCTATTCTGACGCTAGCGGGAACCGACAGATGATTAGCCGTGCGGTGACAGCGCATACGGATATGTTTTCATCTGAGACGATTATACAACCTGCCATAGAAGGAAGCCATACGTGTTGGAGAAGAAGACAGTAGGAAAGCAGAGATTCAGATGACAGAGTATCTCCGGAACCTCAGCATGTTTCTCATTACTGAATCACAAGTACCATTTATTTTATGTTATTTAATTTTCATAAATACAATCACTCTTATCATTAATCTCCTAACTAAGATTTACAAAATAACCATAGCTTGCTTCAAGCCGACAATCTCCATGGGATTGACCCTTACTCACGTAAGGTATTACTTGGATGACCCAGTGCACTTGTTGGTTAGTTGTGCGGAGCTGTGAAAAGTGTGATTTACAATTTCGTGCACCAAGTTTTTGGCGCCGTTGCCGGGGAATTGTTCGAGTTTGGACAATTGATGGTTTATTTTGTTGCTTAAATTGGGAAAAATTTATCTTTTTAGTTTAGAGTCACTAAAATTGCGTCTTCTATTATTGTTTTTGGTTAATTTTTTTTAAATCCTTATTTTCTTTTTCAAAATTTTTTCAAAAATTTTTATAAACTAATAATTGAGTTTTTCTGTTTTAGTTTAGTTTCATGTTTTAAGTTTGGTGTCAATTGCATGATTTTATTTTTCTTTCAATTTTTCAAATTATATGTTCTTAGTTCTTTCTTGATCTTCAAGTTGTTCTTGTTTATTTTCCTTATTTGATCTTTAAAATTCCTGTTTGGTGTTTGTTGCTGTTTATCTTATACATTTTTGAATTATTAGTGTCCAAAATATAAAAATTTTTAAGTTTGGTCTCCTTTGTGTTTCTATTTTCTTAAAAATTTTTAAAATTTGTTCTTGGTGTTCATCTTGATCTTCAAAGTGTTCTTGGTATTCATCTTGACATTCAAAGTTTTCTTATTTGTTTTCTTTGTTTTGAGCTAAAAATTCTAAGTTTGGTGCCATTTTATTATTTTTCTCTTTCCTCATTAAATTCAAAAATATTTTTTCTATCTATTTAATTGAATTTTCGAAAATTTCATCTAAAAATTTAGATTTTTATTTTTAAATTTTTATTTTATCTTATCTTAGTTTTAAAATTTCAAAAATTCAAAATCTTTTTCAAAATCTTATCTCAACTTATTTCAAATTCAAATTTCAAATTTCAACTTCCAAAATTCAAATTTCAAATTTCAAAATTTAAAATTCAAAATTGAATTTTCAAATTTAAAAATCAAATCATTTCAAAATTTAAATCTTTTTCAAATCCTTATCTTATATTGTTGACTTTTTCAAAATTTAAAATTTAAAATTTAAATTTCAAAAATTTTTAATTTAAATTCCTTATCTTCTCTTACCTAACTTATCTTATCTTTTCTAATCTCAAATCTTTTTAAATTTTTTTCTTTTTCTTTATTTATCATTTTCAAATTACTTGTTCTATTTTATTATTTTGATTGAAAAATTTTAAGTTTGGTGTTCCCTTGTTAAGAAAGTTTCAATCTTTAAAATTTTAAAGTCATATCCAAAATTTTTCAAATCTTTTTAATTAATTAGTCAATTCAGTATTCGAATTTTTTTATTTATTTATTTTCCTTTTCTTTTAGTTTTCAAAATCTATTTTCTATTTTCCAATTATTTTATTTTATTTTATTTTATCTTATTTTCTTTTTAATTCGGTTATCTTTAATTAAATAAAATAAAAACAAAAATATATTTTGCAATCTGCATCACCTCCCTTTCTCCATCATGGACCTAAGTGGAAATGAACAGTCCAGAAGGACTCTGGGGTCATATGCTAACCCCACTACTACTGCATATGGGAGTAGTATCTGTATACCCCCCATAAGAGGGAGCAATTTTGAGCTAAACCCTCAGCTTATTATCATGGTGCAGCAAAATTGCCAGTATTCCGGTCTTCCACATGAAGAACCTATTGTGTTTCTGGCACAGTTCTTACAACTTGCTGACACAGTACATGATAAGGAAATAGATCAGAATGTCTACAGATTATTATTGTTTCCATTTGCTGTAAAAGATCAAGCTAAGAGGTGGTTAAATAACCAACCCACAGCAAGCATAAGAACATGGAAACAGTTATCAGATAAATTCCTGAATCAATGTTTCCCTCCAAAAAGGATGGCACAGCTAAGGCTGGACATCCAAGGCTTTAAACAAGAGGATAATGAATCTCTTTATAATACCTGGGAGAGGTACAGAGGGATGCTAAGGAAATGCCCATCTGAAATGTTTTCAGAGTGGGTGCAGTTAGACATCTTTTACTACGGGCTTACAGAAAAGGCCCAGATGTCTCTAGACCACTCAGCTGGTGGATCTATACACATGAAAAAGACAATTGAAGAGGCTCAAGAGCTCATTGATACGGTTGCTAGAAATCAATATCTATACTTGAGTAGTGAGTCATCCATGAAGGAAGAAGCTAAAGCAGTATCCACTGAACTTAGTCCTCAAGAACAAGTTATTGAACTCAATAAGCAATTGCTTATCATAACAAAACAGTTTGAAGAATTCAAAGAGATGCTCCAAGACACTAAAAATGCCAACAAGAATATGGAAGCACAATTGAATCAGACAAGACAGCAGCTATCTAAATAGATAACAGAAGAATGCCAAGCTGTTCAATTAAAGAATGGGAAGACATTGAATGTATCAACTCAAGGCAGCAGAAAACCAAAAAAGGAACAACTGACTGAGGATAACCAAACCACTGCCCAAAATCCCTCTGAGGACAGTAAGAGCCCAGAGAGGAATGATTCTGGCGTTCAAACGCCAGAAAAGGGTAAAAAGCTGGCGATAAACACCCATTGAATAGCCAAATCTGGCGTCTAAATGCCAGAAAAGGGTGGCAATCTGGCGTTAAACGCCCATGCAGCACCCAATTCTGGCGTTCAAACGCCAACAAGGGATCAGACACCTGCAAGTGCTGATAACAACCCCCTTAGGCAGGCTTCTCCAACCACTTCTGTAGGAAATAAACCTGCACCAACTAAGGGTAAAGAATATAAAGCGAAGATGCCTTATCCTCAGAAACTCTGCCAAGCAGAATAGGATAAATAATTTGCCCGCTTTGCAGACTATCTCAGGACTCTTGAAATAAAGATTCCGTTTGCAGAGGCACTTGAGCAAATACCCTCTTATGCTAAGTTCATGAAAGAGATCTTAAGCCATAAGAAGGATTGAAGAGAAACTGAAAAAGTTTTTCTCACTGAAGAATGTAGTGCAGTCATTCTGAAAAGCTTACTATAGAAGCTTAAAGATCCCGGAAGCTTTATGATACCATGCACATTAGAGGATGCTTGTACTAAGACAGCTCTATGTGATCTTGGGGCAAGTATCAACCTAATACCTGCATCCACTATCAAAAAGCTTGGTTTGAGTGATGAAGTTAAACCAACCTGGATATGCATCCAACTTGCTGATGGCTCCATTAAAATCCCATCAGGAATAATTGAGGACATGATTGTCAAGGTTAGGCCATTTGCCTTTCCTACTGACTTTGTAGTGCTGGAAATAGAGGAGCACAAGAGTACAACTCTCATTCTAGGTAGACCTTTCCTAGCAACTGGACGAACCCTCATTGACGTCCAAAGAGGAGAGATAACCCTGAGAGTAAATGAGGATGAGTTTAAGTTGAATGCTGCAGCATCCAGACACACTAAAAGACTGCCTGAGCATAGATGTTAATGACTCCCTGGTGGAAGAGGTCAATATGACTGAGAGTCTCGAATCAGAGCTAGAGGACATTTTTAAAGATGTTCATCCTGATATGGAGGAACCAGAGAAAATAGAAGAACCTCTGAAGACTCCTCAGGAAGAGGAGAAGCCTCCTAAACCTAAGCTCAAACCACTACCACCATCCCTGAAATATGTATTTCTGGGAGAAGATGACACTTTTCCTGTGATCATAAGCTCGACTTTAAAACCACAGGAAGAGAAAGCACTAATTCAGGTGCTAAGGACACACAAGACATCTCTTGGGTGGTCCATAAGTGATCTTAAGGGCATTAGCCCAGCCAGATGCATACACAAGATCCTTTTGGAGGATGATGCTAAGCCAGTGGTTCAACCACAGAGGCGGCTGAATCCAGCCATGAAGGAGGTGGTGCAGAAAAAGGTCACTAAGTTACTAGAGGATGGGATTATTTATCCTATTTCTGATAGCCCCTGGGTGAGTCCTGTCCACGTTGTCCCCAAGAAGGGAGGCATGACAGTGGTTCATAATGAAAAGAATAAACTGGTTCCTACAAGAACAGTTACAGGGTGGCGTATGTGTATTGACTACAGAAGACTCAATACAGCCACCAGAAAGGATCATTTTCCTTTACCATTCATAGACCAGATGCTACAGAGACTAGCAGGTCATGAATACTACTGCTTTTTGGATGGCTATTCAGGTTACAACCAAGTTGTAGTAGATCCTCAGGACCAAGAGAAAACAACATTCACATGTCCTTCTGGAGTATTTGCCTATAGAAGGATGCCATTTGGTCTGTGTAATGCACCTGCAACCTTTCAGAGGTGCATGCTCTCTATCTTCTCTGATATGATAGAGAAATTTCTAGAAGTCTTCTTGGATGACTTTTCAGTATTTGGAGACTCATTCAGCTCCTGTCTTGACCATCTAGCACTTGTTCTGAAAAGATGCCAAGAGACTAACCTGGTTTTAAACTGGGAGAAATGTCACTTTATGGTGACTGAAGGAATTTTCCTTGGGCACAAAATTTCAAACAAGGGAATAGAGGTGGATCAAGCTAAGGTAGAGGTAATTGAAAAATTACCACCACCTACCAATGTTAAGGCAATCAGAAGCTTTCTGGGGCATGCAGGTTTCTATAGGAGGTTTATAAAGGATTTTTTAAAAATTGCAAAACCTCTGAGCAATTTGCTAGCTGCTGACACGCCATTTGTCTTTGATACAGAGTGTCTACAAGCGTTTAATACTCTGAAAGCTAAGCTGGTCACAGCACCAGTCATTTCTGCACCAGACTTGACATTACCATTTGAACTAATGTGTGATGCTAGTGACCATGCCATTGGTGCAGTATTGGGATAGAGGCATAACAAGCTTCTGCATGTCATTTATTATGCTAGCCATGTTTTGAATGACGCACAGAAGAATTACACAACCACAGAAAAGGAGTTACTTACAGTGGTTTATGCCATTGACAAGTTCAGATCTTATTTAGTGGGATCAAAGGTGATTGTGTACACTGACCATGCTGTTCTAAAATATCTCCTCACAAAGCAGGATTCAAAACCCAGACTCATAAGATGGGTGTTGCCTCTTCAAGAGTTTGATATAGAAATAAGAGACAGAAAAGGGATAGAGAACCAAGTGGCAGATCACCTGTCCCGGGTAGAACTAGTAGCAGGAGCGTCCCTCCCTCCTTCTGAGATCTCTGAAACCTTTTTGGGTGAGAAACTCTTTGCCATTCAGGAAGTACCATAGTTTGCAGACATTGCAAACTATAAAGCTGTGAGATTCATACCCAAAGAGTACAGTAAGTAGCAAACAAAAAAATTGATTACTGATGCAAAGTACTACTTGTGAGATGAACCATATCTCTTTAAGTGGTGTGCAGACGGAATGATCCGTAGATGTGTGCCTAGAGAAGAGGCACAGAAGATCCTATGGCATTGCCATGGATCACAATATGGAGGACATTTCGGAGGTGAGCCAACAGCCACCAAGGTTCTCCAATGTGGCTTCTACTGGCCTACTCTCTATAGAGACTCCCGAGAGTTTGTACGTAACTGTGATAGTTGCTAGAGAGCTGGTAATCTGCCTCATGGTTACGCCATGTCTCAGTAAGGGATCTTAGAGATTGAGTTGTTTGATGTATGGGGTATTGACTTCATGGGGCCTTTCCCACCATCTTACTCAAACACTTATATTATGGTGACAGTAGATTATGTATCTAAATGGGTGGAAGTAATTGCAACACCCACTAATGATACTAAGACAGTGATGAAGTTCCTTCAGAAGCATATCTTCAGCAGGTTTTGTGTCCCTAGGATATTGATCAGTGATGGAGGCACTCATTTCTGTAATAAACAGCTTGACTCTGCTCTGGTCCGATATGGAATTAACCATAAAGTGGCAACTCCATATCATCTACAGACAAATGGGCAGGCTGAAGTCTCAAATAGAGAACTAAAATGGATCCTGGAACGGACAGTAAGTACCCGTAGAAAGGATTGGACAAGAAGTCTGGATGAAGCTCTGTGGGCATACAGAACAGCATTCAAGACTCCTATAGGGACCTCTCCATAACAACTTGTGTATGGAAAAGCCTGTCATCTGCCAGTGGAACTTGAACACAAGGCCTACTGGGCAACCAGGTTCCTAAACCTTGATGCTAAGGTAGCTGGAGAGAAAAGATTACTCCAGTTGAATGAGCTGGAAGAGTTCAGACTTAATGCTTTCGAAAATGCTAAAATTTATAAAGAGAAAGCAAAAAGATGGCATGACAAAAGGCTGTCATCTAGAGTCTTTGAACCAGGACAGAAGATTCTGCTGTTTAACTCTAGGCTCAGATTGTTCCCAGGGAAATTGAAATCCCGATGGAAGGGACCATATGTGATTACAAGTGTGTCCCCATATAGATATGTAGAGCTTCAGGATATTGACTCTGACAAAAAGTTCATTGTTAATGGACAGCGAGTCAAACATTATCCTGAAGGCAATGTTGAGAAAGAGTGCTCAAAACTGATACTAAATTAAAAAGCTCAGTAAAAGTCCAGCTAAAGACAATAAAGAAGCGCTTATTGGGAGGCAACCCAATCTTATTTATCTATGATTAATTACTTTTTCAATTCATTTTCCGTTGTTAGTTTATGTTTTCTTTAGGTTGATGATCATGTGGAGTCATAAAAACAGCTGCAGAATTAAAGCGGAATCAAAAATAGCATCAAAAACAACACACCCTGGAGGACAGGCTTACTGGCATTTAAACGCCAGTAAGGATAGCAGAATGGGCGTTTAACGCCCATGCAGGCAGTATTCTGGGTGTTTAGAAAAATGCCAACTAAAGAAGGATTCCTGGCGTTTAACGCCAGCCAGGGTATCTGGCTGGGCGTTAAACGCCCAAAATGGCACCTAAGGCTAGAGAAACCTCTAAGAAAAGGAGCAACAAAGGCAAGGATGAGACATAAAGGAGCTCAAAAACTCCATTGGATCTTCAAGAGGAAGAAGAAGCCATCATCACTAAGGTGGACCCGTTCTTTAATTTTCTTGTTCTTATTTTTCTGTTTTTCGTTTTTATGCTTTATGTTTGACTATGTTTGTGTCTTCATTACATGATCATTAGTGTCCAGTATCTATGTCTTAAAGCTATGAATGATTCCATGAATCCCTCACCTTTCTTAAATGAAAAATGTTTTTAATTGCAAAAGAACAAGAAGTGCATAATTTTTAAAATTATCCTGAAGTTAGCCTAATTATTTTGATGTGGTGGCAATACTTTTTGTTTTTTGAATGAATGCTTGAACAGTGCATATTTTTGATATTGTTGTTTATGAATGTTAAAATTGTTGGCTCTTGAAAGAATAATGAAAAAGGAGAAATATTATTGATGATCTGAAAAATAAAAAATTGATTCTTGAAGCAAGAAAAAGCAGTGAAACACAAAGCTTGTGAAAAAAAATGGCGAAAAAAAATATTAATAAAAGAAAAAGAAAAAGCAAGCAGAAAAAGCCAATAGCTCTTTAAACCAAAAGGCAAGAGCAAAAAGCCAATAACCCTTTAAACCAAAAGGCAAGGGTAAAAAGGATCCAAGGCTTTGAGAATTAATGGATATGAGGGGCCAAATGAATAAAATCATGGCCTAAGCGGCTAAACCAAGCTGTCCCTAACCATGTGCTTGTGGCGTGAAGGTGTCAAGTGAAAAGGTTCACAATCTGAAAAGGTTCACTCAGTTATGTGTCTGTGGCATTTATGTATCCAATGGTAATACTGGAAAACAAAATGCTTAGGGCCACGGCCAAGACTCATAAAGTAGTTGTGTTCAAGAATCAACATACTGAACTAGGAGAATAAATAACATTATCTGAATTCTGAGTTCCTATGGATGCCAATCATCCTGAACTTCAAAGGATAAAGTGAGATGCCAAAACTGTTCAGAAGCAAAAAGCTTAAGTCTCGCTCATCTAATTGAGACAAATCTTCATTGATACTTTTGAGATTCATTGTATATTATCTTTTTTTATCCTATTTTGTTTTTATTTGCTTGGGGATAAGAAACAAGTTAAGTTTGGTGTTGTGATGAGCAGATAATTTATACCCTTTTTGGCATTATTTTTACAGAGTTTTTAGTATATTTTAGTTAGTTTTTATTTATGTTTTTATTAGTTTTTATTCAAAAATCACATTTCTGGACTTTACTATGAGTTTGTGCATTTTTCTGTGATTTTAGGTATTTTCTGGCTGAAATTGAGGGACCTGAGCAAAAATCTGATTCAGAGGCTGAAAAAGGACTGCAGATGCTGTTGGATTCTGACCTCCCTACTGTCGAAGTGGATTTTCTAGAGCTACAGAAGCCCAATTGGTGCGCTCTCAGTTGCGTAGGAAAGTAGACATCTTGGGCTTTCCATCAATATATAATAGTCCATATTTTGCCCGATATTTGATGGCCCAAACTAGCGTTCCAAGGCAGCCTAAAATTTCTAGCGTAAAACGCCCAAACTGGCACCAAAGCTGGTGTTTAACTCTAGGAACAGCCTAAGCACGAAAAAACTTCAATGCTCAGCCTAAGCACACACCAAGTGGGCCCCAGAAGTGGATTTCTGCACTATCTGCACTTATTTACTCATTTTCTGTAATCCTAGGTTACTAGTCTAGTATAAAAACTACTTTTAGAGATTCATTCAGTACCTAATGACATTTTTACACTTCATATTGTATTTCTGATGGCATGAGTGTCTAAACCCCGTAGGTGGGGTGAGGAGCTCTACTGTGTTTCAATGGATTAATGCAATTACTACTATTTTCTATCCAATTATGCTTGATTCTATTTTAAGATACTCATTCGTACTTCAATCTGGAGAAGATGATGATTCGTGACACTCATCATTACTCTCAAACCTAAGAGCGCGTGCCTGACAACCACTCCCGTTCTATCTGAGCTCAACGTAGTCATTGGGCGACAGCTTGAGTGCGTATCTCTTGGGTCTCTGATCCGTGAGATCAGAACCTTCGTGGTAGAGGCTAGAACCAATTGACAGCATTCCTGAGATCCAAAAAGTCTAAACCTTGTCTGTGGTATTCTGAGTAGGATCTGGAAGGGGATGACTGTGACGAGCTTCAAACCTACGAATGTTGGGCGCAGTGACAGTGTGCAAAAGGACAATGGTCCTATTCTGACGCTACCGGGAACCGACAGATGATTAGTCGTGCGGTGACAACGCATATGGATTTGTTTTCATCCGAGAGGATGATACAGCCTGCCATAGAAGGAAGCCATGCGTGTTGGAGAAGAAGACAGTAGGAAAGCAGAGATTCAGATGACAGAGCATCTCCGTAACCTCAGCCTGTTTCTCATTTCTAAATCACAAGTACCATTTATTTTATGTTATTTAATTTTCATAAATACAATCACTCTTATCATTGATCTCCTAACTAAGATTTACAAAATAACCATAGCTTGCTTCAAGCTGACAATCTCCGTGGGATCGACCCTTACTCACGTAAGGTATTACTTGGACGACCCAGTGCACTTGCTGGTTAGTTGTGCGGAGTTATGAAAAGTGTGATTTACAATTTCGTGCACCAGCGCACTAGGTTGAAACAAATTCAAGCTAACTCAAATAAGTATGGGATTCACAAGAGAAAAAAAACTAAGACTAATGGTGATGTTCATAAAATGTAAAGGAATAGTTATAAACAGAATCAATATGATGCCCACTGAAACGAAAAGCTTAAGAAAGAATTAGTCCAATATTTTCAGGAAAACAACAAAGGCGAGGTTTAGAAAGATAGAGGAACCTTTAAAATTTCAAAAATGAGTTTTCAGCAAAACAGGGATCATGCGTACGCATGTCTGTGTCCACGTATGCATGGGTGTAAAATGCGACAAAGTCACGTACACAAGCATCGTCCGCTACGCGAGATTACGAAACAGAAATGAATCCTTGCATACGTGTGAGTGTTTTTGCATACGCAGGTCTCAAAACTGTAATAACTCTTTTATGAAATCAAATTGTATTTAAATCTTTTAGGAAATCAAATTGTATTTAAAGTAAATATTTTTTCATAAATCAATAAAAGAATAGGCAATGCATTGGAAACAAACAGTTTTAAACTGTATAAGGAAGTTTCAAAGTTTATATAAAGAAATGCATGTCGAATCAAAAGTGCTTTTATAAAAATTTAAAAAAGGCTTAAAATATAGTTAATTAAGAGATAAATTGAATCACAACTTCTTTAAAAAGAACTCGGAATAAGAACTTAAAAAATATACTGCATCAAAACAAGTTTAAAGTTATATCAAAGAGCACATGAATCAATGAGAAGAGTTTAAACAGAGAAAGGCAGATACACCAAGGATTTTAAGCAGACATATGCTGTTAGGATCAAACGAGAATACATATGAATAGAGGAATAGGGTTTGAAAAATCTAACTACCTTCCAAAAGAAATAGCAAACAAGAACTTCAAGTTAGACTATGAAAGAACAAGTCACATGACTCCAGCAGAATTCAAGACACATAACTGAGTAACCTCGAGAAATAGTTTCTAACGTTCCCAAAACCCACGATTCGCGTTACCTATAACTCATATATCATCTATGAAAACCCAATAGTACTTCCATATACAAAATCCAGTAGTGTTAAGCCAGCCAAACTTAATACCAAGAAGTATGCAATGATACACTAATGGCATTAATCAATAGACCGTCATGTGCATAAAGCTCTAACTCTTGCCATCAGGTCAAGACCTATAACATGACAGACGCTCAGAGTACGCAACTGAAGCATAGTCAGTCCATTCCTAAGGCTTTATAGAAAAGACTGATCTGATACCACAAATATAACACCCTCACTATCAGAATGTCATGTTTCTGACTGCGCCACTCTGATAGCATGAATATTACGACGACTCTAAATATAATTAATACTAAGATAGGAGCATGTTTAAAACTTAAAACCATATAACCTTTCAAAATACTTTTTAGTTGAAAACATAAATATATACTTACAACCCACATACAAAACTTACAAAGAGTATATATACATAATATTAGCTTACCATCATTGCATATCATAACTCCTATCCCTCTTACAAAATTTGGAAAAGTAAAAGCGAGGGAAACATAGTATCTAAAACAATAAAAAATATCATGTAAACAGAAATGAAATAAACTCTTCATGACTTCTTCGTCCATATACTAAAAAGGTAAACCTGTAGGGGGTGAGAACATTGTCCTCGCTTGTTCTCAGTAGAGGGTTAGAAAATTGCTATAATAAGATACGTAAATTAAAATTGTTTTCAAGGTACAGTGATTGTTGCTCATCTTATGTATCTTTTCAAAAACCAAATGTTTACATTTAAAAATCCAACATCCTTTTCAAAAGAGAAATCGGTTAATTTTTCAAATCCTAAACCTTTTACTTTCTTATAAAATGTTAAAAGTTTTTCCTAGACAGTATGAATGACCAATCTGTTTCCAGTATAGGTTCATTAAGACTATGCTAAACTAGTTTGATTTTTCACACTTTACTAAACCACAAACACGAACCAATCATGGTCTCCAGCCCATCACATAATCAATCATGGCCTCAGGCCCAAAAAACTCAATCAACATCCAATTCACCACAATCTGACCAATTTCGGTCACAAACACAAGTAATGAGATTCGAACAAAAGCAAGAACATTTACAACAAATATAGCAACTAGCAATTAAACAGAATTATTCACATAGGCAAACCAATTACAATATTCACACCCAAACAATGTCACATAGATACATACGATGAATATCTGTACTAACTGGCAGTGAGATCTCACTTGTCGGTTATCTTGCCAAACTCAGCAACTCCCAGAGATGACTGATGAGCAGATATTTTATACGCTTTTTGACATCATTTTCATATAGTTTTTAGTATGTTTTGTTTAGTTTTTATTAAGTTTTTATAGGTTTTAGTGTTAAATTCATATTTTTGGATTCTACTACAATTTTTTGTGTTTTTGGACAATTTCAGGTATTTTCTGGCTGAAGTTGAGGAGCTGGAGCAAAAGTCTGAATCAGAGACAGAGAAAGCACTGTAGATGATGTCTGGATTTGACCTCCTTACACTCGGGAGAGCTTTTCTTGAGCTAAAGACAATCAAATGGAGCGTTCTCAATGGCTATGGAAAGCTGACTTCCAGAGCTTTCCATCAATATATAATAGTCCATACTTTGCTTCAGATTAGAAGGCTCAAAACTGGCATCCAACGCCAGCTTCCTTCCCCCCTTCCAGCCATCCAACGCCCAAAGAGCAGAGCCAGCATCCAAATGCCCAGAGAGGACCCCCTAGCCAGCGTTCAATGCCCTAGGAACCTCCTAGCACGTGGATTTCATTAAAGCTCAGCCCAAACACTCACCAAGTGGGCCCCAAAAGTGAATTTTAGCACTAGATAGACTGTTTTACCCTTGCTAGTCATCTGTTTAGTATTTAAGACTTATTTTACATCTCTCTAAAGGGAGATGCCTATCACACACACCATATTCAAGTTTTACATTGTATTTTCCTTTCAGTATGAGTTTCTAAAGCTCCTAGGTTGAGGGGGAGGAGCCCTACTGAGTCTTATGAATTAATAAAAGTATTACTATTCTTCTTTGATCCATGTTTGGTTAATTCAAAGATGTATATTCGTTCTTTATCAATATGAATGCATTGAGCTGGCATAAGGTGATCACATTCTACATGGGTTCAGAGTGCGTCTTTCATCGGACAATGATGAACCACCAGCTTAACTATATATCTCTCAGACGGCTAATCCATGACTTCGTTGGGGACTTCTCGAGACATCAGTTCAGCCGATTTATGGGGAGATTAGGGTCTCTGTGGTAGAGGCTAGAACCAAAGGTGCAGTATTCCTCCGATCTGGAAGATTCAAACTTGTCTGTGGCGCTTTGAGTAGGATCATTAAGGAGAATGGACTGTATGAGCTTCACCCTCAAGCAGACTGGATCTGCACTAACCCTGCAGTTCAGATCCGGAGGAGTATTGGCGGCTGCTCAAACCAGCGTCAATCACATACATCCTGCCATTTTAGAAATCATTCACAAGCAAAGGGAACAGTACTACTAGAGTTAATTCAGAAAGACAAAGCAACTCCAATCCTCAACTATATTCCTATTACTGATTGCCCTCAAATCAATCCAACTGACTCCACTCCAATTTACAAATACAAATTATGAATAGTTTCTCCTTTTCATAAAAACACAACCTTCTGATTCGCCTGACTAAGACCTGCATGATAACCATAGCTTGCTTCAAACCACAATCCTTGTGGGATCGACCCTGACTCACTCAGGTATTACTTGGACGACCCAGTGCACTTGCTGGTACAGCTGTACGAAAGTGTGGGGATTTGTGCTACCAAGTTTTTGGTGCCGTTTCTGGGGATTGTTCGAGTTTGGATAAACTGAAAGATCGTCTTGCTCCCTAGTTCAGGTAATTTATTTTATTTTGTTGAGTCTTTTATTTTTATTTTCTTCTTCTCTATTTTTCAAAAAATTTTAAAACCTTTTTCAAAAATATTTTTCTTTTCTTTGTTTAATCTTTGTTCTTAATTTGAGTCTTACCTGTTTTCTGTTTTTCTTTTACAAAAATTTTAAAACTTCTTCAAAAACCTTTTTTCAAAAAATTTTTATTTTCTTTATTAGATCTTTATTTTTGGTTTGATTCTTTTGGTTATGTTCTTGGTTAAATTTTCGAAAACTTTGAGTCTTTCTTTCTAAAAATTTTCAAAAATAGTTTCTTTGGTTAAATCTTGTGTCAAGTCTTTAAGTTTGGCGTCTTCTTGTTGTTTTTCTTTTAATTTTTGAAAATTTGTATTTAGTTTTTCAAAAATTTTAAGTTTGGTGTTCTTTATATGTTCTTGTGTTCTTTAAATCTTTCGAGTCTTGTTCTTAGTGTTCTTGTTGATCTTCAAAGTCTTCTTGTGTTTTCCTTGTGTTTTGATCTTAAAATTTTTAAGTTTGGTGTCCCATTGTGTTTTTCTCTAAAATTTTCGAAAACTTAGGGCATTAGATCTAAAAATTTTAAGTTTTGTGTCTTTTACTTGTTTTTCTCTTTTCTCATTAAATTCAAAAATAAAAAAATATCTTTTCTATTTTAAAAATTAACATAATTTTCGAAATTTTTAATTAAAAATTCAGATTTCAATTTTAAAATATTATTTTATCTTAGTTTTCAATTTTCAAAAATCAAATCTTTTTCAAATTCAAACTTTAAAATCAAATCTTTTTCAAAATCAAATTTCAAAATCTTATTTTTTAAAATATTTTTCAAGTCTTTTTTGTTTCTTATCTTATCTTTTCTAATCTCAAATTTTAAAATTAAATCTTTCTTATATCTTTTTAATTTCTTTTCTTATCTTTTTAATTTCAATTTTTTTTAATTCAAATCTTTTCTTATCTTATCTCTTATCTTATTTTATTTTCAATGTTTTCTTAATTAATCTTCTCTCTCTTCTTTTTCAATACTTCCTAACTAACTTTTTCCTCTCTCAATTTTTGAAAACTCTTTCTTCTTCTCTCTCTTTTATTTTCAAAAATTCACTAACTAATTTTCAATTCTTTTTAAATTATTAACTTAATTTTTGAAATTAATTAACAAATAAAATAAAAACAAAAATATTTTAAATTTTATTTATCTCTTTTAATTCTAATTCTTCTCTTTTATGTTTATATTATTCGAACTCTTCTTGTCTCCCATCCTCCATCTTCACTTTTCTATCTTCTTCTTCTTTCTTCACATCTAACTGGAAGCTCTTGGTCCAAGTGGCACAAAAAGCTTTCTTCCTTTCTTTCTTTTCTTTTCTTGTTTATGACCAGGAACAGGGATAAAAAACCCCTCTTTGATCTTGATCCTAAACCTGAAAGGACTCTGAAGAAAAGCTTACAACAAGCTAGAGCACAACACTCCAAAAGAAACCTTTCAGAAAACATTGAACAAGAAATAGGAGACATGGCCGAACCTGAAGGTGATGCCAGAAAGGTCCTTGGTGACTTCACCATGCCTACCTCTGACTTTTATGGCAGAAGCATCTCTGTACCTGCCATTGGAGCTAATAATTTTGAGCTTAAGCCTCAGTTAGTCTCTCTTCTACAGCAGAACTGCAAGTTCCATGGATTTTCATTAGAAGATCCACATCAGTTCTTTGCTGAATTCTTACAAATCTGTAATACTGTAAAGACTAATGGAGTAAATCCTGAAGTCTACAAGCTTACGCTCTTTCGCTTTAATGTAAGAGACAGAACTAAGATATGGTTGGTTTCTCAACCAAACGAGAGCTTAGACTCTTGGAAAAACTGGTTAATGCTTTTCTAGATAAATTCTTTCCCCCTCAAAGGATGAGCAAAATTAGAGTGGAAGTTCAAACCTTTAGACAAAGAGAAGGTGAATCCCTCTATGAAGCTTGGAAAAGATATAAGCAATTGATCAAGAGATGTCCTCTTGACATGCCCTCAGAGTGGTCTATCATAGGCGTGTTCTATGATGGTCTATTTGAGATGTCCAAAATCTCATTGGACAGCTCTGTAGGTGGATCACTCCATTTGAAGAAAACACCTGCAGAAGCAAGAAAACTCATTGAAATGGTTGCAAATACTAGTTCATGTACACTTCTGAAAGGAATCCTGTAAACCATGGGACCTCTCAAAAGAAAGCAGTTCATGAAGTTGATACTCTGAATGCCATATTGGCTCAGAACAGGATCTTGACCCAACAGGTCAATATGATCTCCCAGCATCTGACTGGAATACAAACTGTAGCTGGCAGTAATCAGGAAGCTTCCTCTGAAATATAAGCTTATGATCCTGATCAACCCACCATGGAGAAGGTGAATTACATGGGAGAACCCTATGGAAACACCTACAATCTTTCATGGAGGAACCATCCTAACCTTTCATGGAAGGATCAACAGAAACCTCAGCAAGGTTTCAATAACAATCAAGGTGGTAGGAACTAGAATAGGTTCAATAACAGACCACCATTCCCATCTTCTCAAGGGAATATGGAAACCTCTAAGCAGAGCCTCTCTAACTTAGTCACTCTGGTTTCTAGCCTCTCTAAGACCACTCACAGTTTCATTAATGAAACAAGGTCCACAATTAGAAACTTAGAGGTGCAAGTTAGTCAACTGAGCAAGAGGATCCTTGAGACTCCTCCTAAAACTATTCCTAGTAACACTGAGGTGAATCCAAGAGAAGAGTGCAAGGCCATAACCATGGAGGTAGAAGATGAATCAAAGGAGAATGGGAAGGCATTGAACGCAAGTGAAGAATCCTTCATTGGGCGTTCAACGCCCACAATGGTAGCAAGCCTGGCGTTGAACGCCAATGAGAAACCCCTCACTGGGCATTCAACACCCAAACACCCAGGATCTCTGGCATTGAACACCAATGAGGAACCCCTCACTGGGTGTTCAATGCCCATACACCCAGGGAAGCTGACGTTGAATGCCAGCAAGGATATCCCTGCTGGGCGTTCAACGCCCAAAAGCATCGAGGAACTGGCATTTAACACCAGTAAGGGTGCACAGCATGGGTGTTCAATGCCCAAAGAGCTAACAGAGCTGGTGTTGAATGCCAGTAAAAGCACACCCTTTGAGTTCTTAAGTCCCAGTCAAAAACCCTCTATCCCAAAACCAAAGGAAACCATAAAGACCATTGAGGTTCCTTTGCATGCACTTCTGTAGTGCAAGAGTTCTGATGGCTTCTTATCCTCTGATGAGGATGAAGATACTAGGGAAGAGCAAGTTGCTCAGTACCTAGGATCTCTAATGAAGCTAAATGCCAAGTTATTTGGTTCAAAGCCTTTGGAGGAAGAACCTCCACTGCTTACCAAAGAACTCTATGCTTTGGTTCAGCAGAGGCTACCTCAGAAGCTTCCAGATCCTGGACGCTTTCTGATCCCTTGCACCATAGGCCATATAACCTTTGACAAGGCTCTGTGTGACCTAGGGTCAAGTATAAACCTCATGCCACTCTCTGTAATGGAGAAGCTGGGAATCCTTGAGGTACAAGCTGCAAACATCTCATTAGAGATGGCAGACAAGAGAATGAAGAAGTCATATGGCTTAGTAGAGGATGTCTTGGTAAAAGTTGAAGGCCACTACATCCCTAAAAACTTCATAGTCTTGGATATTGGAGAAGATGAGGGTGACTCTGTCATCCTTGGAAGACCTTTCTTACCCACTACCAATGCTATCATTGATGTGGCTAAGGGAGAACTGACTCTACAACTAGGAAAGGATAACATCTTGTTCAAGATGCCTCATCCCAATTCTCCCTCTATAAGAGAGGTAACTGTGCAACACTTAGTGTTCCAACCCTCTCTTTCTGTGCTGAGCCTTACTGAGCCCCCAAACACCAATTTTATGTTTTCTGTTGGGCAGCTATCAACAAGATCTAAGCACAAAGGTACTAAGAAGAATGTATCTAAAGGTTGGAGGGACAAGAAAGTCCCAACTAAAGGCCTCTCGCCTGGCATAAGAGTTGTCTTCACTAAGAAACCACTCTTACCACATACAGTGAGTCGTATCATGTCTTTAGAGCATGTGGAGCTCATTCATGAGAAGACAGGAAGAAAGTTCACTGTAAGGGGCAAAAATCTGAGCCCATACTCACCTCTGTAAGGAGCTAACCGTCAAGCTAATGACATAAAAGAAGCACTTGTTGGAAGGTAACCCAACCTTAGTTAATTATTTTTATTTACTTTGTTTTTTCTTTCAGTTATTCTTAGGATCATAATCATATGCAGCAGTCAGAATAGAGACAGAAATTTCACAGCAGTGAAAATAGAACACTCTGGATGGAGTGTTATCAAAGTTGAACGCCAGCCAGGGAGCTTTGGCTGGGCGTCCAACACCCCTAATGGGCAGCATTGCTGGCGTTGAACGCCAGTCAGGGAGCAGCCCCTGGGCGTTCAAATGCCAACGTAGAGAAGCAGAGAATCTGGATTCCCTAGCCTCTCAGGATCAGTGGGTTCCACAACATCTTTCACCTACCCTACTTATTCCTTCTTACTTTCACACTGCCCCCTACACACTTCCCTATAAACCCTAGCCCAATCACATCCATACCAGTTCCCCACACCCATCATAACTTGCACTAACCCCCACCCAATTCAAAACCAAATTTTCCACCCAAAACCCCACCCATGGCCGAACTTACCCCTTCCCCACTCCTATAAATACCCCTCTTCTTAACCCTTCATACACACCTCTAATACACTCATAAGACCCACAAGGCCGAGACCTCTTTATCCCTCTATCTTCCCCTATTTTCTTCTTCTTTTACTCTATTCTTCTCTTTTCCCTATTTTGCTCGAGGACGAGAAAATTTTTAAGTTTTGTTTTGGAAAAGCATAGCTTTTTTCTTTCCATTACCATTCATGGCACCCAAGGTTGGAGAACCCTCTAGAAAGAGGAAAGGAAAGGCAGTAGCCACCTCCTCATAATCTTGGGAGATGGAGAGATTCATCACCAAAGCTCATCAAGACCACTTCTATGAAGTAATGACAGAGAAGAAAGTGATCTCTGAGGTCCCTTTCATGCTCAAGAAGAGTGAGTATTCGGAGATCCTAAGAGAGATCCGAAGAAGAAGTTGGGAAGTCCTAACCAATCTCATTCAGGATGTTGGGATTCTAATGGTGCAAGAGTTCGATGCTAATGCATGGGTTACTAAAAACCATGACACTAGTGTGAACCCAAATCCAAGGAATTGGATCACCGTGGTCCGAGGGAGAATCTTAGATTTCAGCCCAGAAAGTGTGAGGTTGGCATTTAACTTGCCTCTAATACAAGGAGATCCTCATCCTTACACTAGGAGAGTCAACTTTGATTAGAGATTGGATCAAGTGCTCTCAGACATCTATGTGGAAGGAGCATAGTGGAAAAGGGATTCCCATGGCAAGCCCACTCAACTAAGAAGGATTGACCTAAAGCCCATAGCTAGAGGATGGTTGAAATTCATCCAACATTCTATCATCCCCACTAGCAACCGATCAGAAGTGACTGTTGACAGAGCTATCATGATCCATTGTATCATGATTGGAAATAAGGTGGAAGTACATGAGGTAATTCCTCAAGAATTGTACAAGATAGCTGAGAAGCCTTCCACCAATGCAAGGTTGGCATTCCCACACCTCATCTGTCATCTATGCAATTCAGCTGGAATTGTCATAGAAGGAGATATCTCAATTGGAGAGGACAAGCCCATCACTAAGGAGATGATGGAGCGAACAAGAGAGCATGCACAAGTGCCTGTGCAGCCGCCTCAACATGAGATCCCTGAGATGCCTCAAGGGATGTATTTTCCTCCTCAAAACTATTGGAATCAGTGGCAGACTTCTCTTGGAGAACTAAACATTAACATGGAGTAATTGAGGGTGGAGCATCAAGAGCATTCCACCACCCTCAATGAAATAAGAGAAGATCAAAGAGCCATAAGGAAAGACCAAAGGGCTATGAGGGAAGAACAACAAAGGCAAAGGAATGAGATAGAAGAGATCAAGCATCACATTGGATCCTCAAGGAGGAGTACTAGCCGCCACCATTAAAGGTGGATTCGTTCTCTTTTACTTCCTTTCCTTTTATTATTTTTCTGTTTTCTGTTATGTTTCGTTTGTTCTCTTGTTCTTGTTGCATGATCATTTGCATTTATGTCTTAAAGATGTAAAATATTCCATATATCTCTCACCTTGCTTAAAAGAAAATTTTATTTGAAAAGAATTGAGATATACAAGAATTTCAAGTTTAAAATATGAATAGTTTAATTATTTTGATGTGGTGGCATTACTTTTGTTTTCTGAATGTATGAATGAATAGTGCATATTTGAAGTTGGAATTTTAGAATATTGGCTCTTGAAAGAATAAGGAAAAAGGAAAATTATTATTGGTAATCTGAAAAATTATTAAAATTGATTTTTGAAGCAAGAAAAAGTAGCAAAAAAGAAAAAGAAAAAGCTTGCATGCAAAAAAAAAAAAAAGAAAAAAAAAAGAGAAAAAGCAAGCAGAAAAAGCCAATAGCTCTTTAAACCTTTAAACTAATAACCCCTTAAACCAAAAGGCAAAGGTAAAAGGATCCAAGGCTTTGAGCATCAGTGGATAGGAGGGCCTAAAGGAATAAAATCCTATCCTAAGTGGCTCAACCAAGCTGTCCCTAACCATGTGCTTGTGGCGTGAAGGTGTCAAGTGAAAAGCTTAAGACTGAGCGGTTAAAGTCATGATTCAGAGCAAAAAAAGTGTGCTTAAGAACTCTGGACACCTCTATCTAGGGATTCTAGCAAAGCTGAAACACAATCTGAAAAAGTTCACCCAGTTAAAGTGTCTGTGGCATTATTGTATCTGGTGGTAATACTAGAAAACAAGATGCTTAGGGTCACGGCCAAGACTCTGAAAGCTGTGTTCAAGAATAAAAAAGAACTGAACTAAGAGAGTCAATAATATCATCTGGATTCTAAGTTCCTAAAGATGTCAACTATTCTGAGTTTCAATGGATAGTGAGATGCCAAAACTATTCAGAAGTATAAACCTACTAAGTCCAGCTCATCTAATTGTAAGTGAGCTTCATTGGAAACTTAGAAATTTATTGTATCTTAATTTTCTTTTTATCCTACTGTGTTTTTAGTTGCTTGGGGACAAACAACTATTTAAGTTTGGTGTTGTGATGAGCGGATATTTTATACACTTTTTGGCATCATTTTCATATAGTTTTTAGTATGTTTTATTTACTTTTTATTAAGTTTTTATAGGTTTTAATGTTAAATTCACATTTTTGGATTCTACTATGAAGTTTTTATATTTTTGGACAATTTCAGGTATTTTTTAGATGAAATTGAGGTGCTGGAGCAAAAGTCTGATTCAGATTTCCATCAATGTATAATAGTCCATACTTTTTTTCAGATTAGAAGGCCCAAAACTGGCGTGCAATGCCAGCTTCCTGCCCCCTTCCAGGCGTCCAGTGTCCAAAGAGCAGAGCCCAGTGTCCAAACGCCCAGAGAGGAGCCCCTAGCCAGCGTTCAACACCCTAGGAACCTCCTAGCACATGGATTTCATCGAAGCTCAGCCCAAACACTCACCAAGTGGGCCCTAGAAGTGAATTTTAGCACTAGATAGACTGTTTTACCCTTACTAGTCATCTGTTTCGTATTTAAGACTTATTTCACATCTCTTTAAAGGGAGACGCCTATCACACACACCATATTCGAGTTTTACATTGTATTTTCCTTTCAGTATGGGTTTCTAAACCTCCTAGGTTGAGGGGAGGAGCCCTGCTGAGTCCTATGAATTAATAAAAGTATTACTGTTCTTCTTTGATCCGTGTTTGATTATATCTAAGATGTATATTCATTCTTTATCAATATGAATGCGTTGAACTGGCATAAGGTTATCACATTCTATATGGGTTCAGAGTGCGTCTTTCATCGGACAATGATGAACCACCAGCTTGACTATACATCTCTCAGACGGCTAATCCACGACTTCGTTGGGGACTTCTCGAGACATCAGTTCTGCTGATTTACGGGGAGATTAGGGTCTCTGTGATAGAGGCTAGAACCAAAGGTGCAGCATTCCTCCGATCCGGAAGATTCGACCTTGTCTGTGGCGCTTTGAGTAGGATCATTAAGGATAATGGACTATACGAGCTTCACTCTCAAGCAGACTTTCCGCACTAACCCTGGGGTTCAGATCCAAAGGAGTATTGGTGGCTGCTCAAACCAGCATCAATCACATATAGCCTACCATTGAAGAAATCATTCACAAGCAAAGGAAACAGTACTACCAGAGTTAAATCAGAAAGACAAAGCAACTCCAATCCTAACCTATATTCCTATTACTGATTGCCCTTAAAATAATCCAACTGACTCCACTCCAGTCTATAAATACAAATTATGAATAGTTTCTCGTTTTCATAAAAACATAACCTTCTGATTCACCTAACTAAAACCTGCAAGATAACCATAGCTTCCTTCAAACTACAATCCTCATGGGATCGGCCCTGACTCACTCGGGTATTACTTAGACGACTCAGTACACTTGCTGGTACAGCTCTACGAAAGTGTGGGGATTCGTGCTACCAATGACCCTTCCATTCATATATGTCATATGTGCTTCGCGGATATAGTACCCGAATTCACTCTTGTGATACGCGAAGGGATGCAAGTAGGATCCCACATCAACTACTCACATCAGAACGTAGGCGGGATACCACATCAACCTGCCCCCACGCTAACACCGCTACCTGTACAAGTGGGATCCCACATCAACCTGCCTTGACAAGTGCATAGCGAATTACAAAGGCAGCCCTAACATCACCATCAGGATCACACATAAACCGACTCAGCATGTTAGTGCTTCCGCAGGAATCCCACATCAACCTGCTTGCCAAGCGCATAGCGAATTACAAAGGCAGCCCTAACAGCACCATCGGGATCCCACATCAACCGACTCATCATGTTAGTATTTCCACAGGGATCCCGCATGAACCTACTTGGCCTTAACACTTAGTGACTTATCAACAATCTCAGTAATATCAATAATCAATCAGGCTCAAATCATATATCAAAATCATTCTGGGCCATTTACTTTCAATAACAAACGTATTAAACTCACATCTTGCCTAGAATCACTTTTCCTCAAAAATCAACTTCCTTTTGAAATGGAGCCACTTTATGTAACACTTTTCTAAAACTTCTAGAGAATTTCAAAACCATACCAGATTTAAAATCTCTTTTAACAAACTCAAAATCATTCATTCTAAATCAGAATTTGGTAATAAAACTCCACACCAAAGTCTCAATATTTTAGGAGAAAAACAACCCATCTCATTTCCTTAAATTCATTGAAAATCCTTAAAGTTATAACTTCTTGGTTTGAATCAATCAAATAAAATTTAAATCAAACCAAGTTATATAAATCAAAGTTCCAAACCAAATTCAAAATGGAATTATTCAATCAAAGTCCAATTTCTCTTAAACTCACTAAAACTTCTTCGAATGAAATTCTTAAGTCAAATCCAAACATAAGCCCTTTTCATATTTAAATCAACATTAAAATATAATACTTTTCTTAAATAATTTGAAATCATAAAATAAATCTTTTTAAATAAATCAAACTCAAAACAGTATAATTCTTTTCTTACTAAATCGGCTTCAAAACATATACTTTTCATAAATGAATTAATTTCGAAACATAACTATTTTCCTAATAAATCAAAAATCAAATAATACAATTCCTCGAATCTAATATTTTTCTAAATAACATTTCAATCAAAGCCTTAAATTTTATAACAAAATTTCGGCAGCATCTCCCCTAAAACTCAGACTTTGCCACCCTTTTTGGGTCCCAACTAAACCATCTCCAAATCAAACCAATCTAAAATCAAATAATTTTCAACAAATCAAACTCATTTCTAAGACTGTAATGAAATAATTTAGCAACCGTGCGTTTAACAAAACTAAACAATAATTCAATCAACAAACAATCATATTTATCCAATTCAAGCCAGACAATTCATAAGACTTGCAAAATCACCAAAAATGTATTGTTCACATCAATATCTATTTATAACAATTCCAAATTATAAAAATTAAGTTTTTAGAAAAATTCCTACCTCAACAAGTCGAACCCAAAATCCAAACGCGTCAAAGAAACCTTTTCTTCAGCCCAAAACCAACGATAGTCGAAACCATAGCTCTGCTTACCTCCACAACAACAGAACAGCTTTAATCGCGACATGCGGTCCTGATAACTCAATCCTAAAACATTAACGTTGCAAAAACCTTAAACACACATAACAGAATACTAATGGCGACGATTTTGAGACAGAAATACTTACTGTAACAATAAAACGAAGCAGTAGCGGTCTTTGAACTAATTTAGAAGCAGCTCTGACAGCCAACCTAAATGACAGCTGCGACCAGAACTCCGGTAACAGCGACTGTAACAACCATGCAGTGATGGTATAGTTCCCGAAATTCAAGAAAATAAAAAACAAACATAAAACCCTTACTGGCAGTGTTTTTTGGCGACGACCGTGTGATAAACTACTATTTTACGGTTTGTTTTGTATTGAATTGAGTGAATTTTATCCGTTATTCTCACACTTATTCATATAATTCGCATGTTTTACATTTTCCTTCCTAATTTTGTGCTATGATTGAAAACATGCTTCTTTGGCCTTAAATTCGCTAATTTTAATCTTCTCTTATTACCATTCGATGTCGTGATATGTTTGTTAAGTGTTTTCAGGGTTTATAGGACAGGAATGGCTTAGAGGATGAAAAATAAGCATGCAAAAGTGGAAGGAACACAAGAAATTAAGGATTTCAGAATCTGGTAGCAACACGCACGCATGGGCGATGCATACGAGTGACCGGTGCAGCAGGCATACGACGTGCATGCGGGCCAATGAAAAGTCCAGTGATGCGTACGTGTGGTTGACGCATGCGCGTGACAGAGCGTCACGTGCTGCATTAAACAGAAAGCGCTGGGGGCGATTTCTGAGCTGCTTTTGACTCAATTTCAGGCCCGAAAATACAGATTAGAGGCTGCAGAGTGGAGCAGGAAGGGGGGAGGAATCATTCCCTTAACATTCATTCACACTTTAGGTTTTAGATGTAGGTTTTCTAGAGAGAGAGGCTCTCTCCTCTCTCTAGGTTTTAGGGTTTTTAGTCTTGTTCCTTCTTAAATTCAGATTTCTACTTTACTTTAATTTAGTTTCTCTTCTACTTTTATTTGTTCAAGTAATTTGGTTTATCTATTTCTCTCGTTGATTTTTTTATGTTGCCAATTTAGTTTATGAATTCTTCTTGTTTTTTTTATTCCATATTAATGTAATTTATGTTTCCATGTTTATGATTGCTTTCTTTACTTTGTTGTTATTGTTTCCTTTTGCAATTGTTAGTCTTAGATTTTGCTATGTCTTGTTAGTTTTCAATGTTTTTATTTTATGCCTTCCAAGTGTTTGATAAAATGCTTGGTTGGATTTTAAATTAGATTTTTATGTTCTTGACTTGGATTGATTAATTAGAGACTCTTGAGTTATCAAAAGTCTTTTGTTGATTGGTGATTGAAGATTGCCAGTTAGCTACTTGAACTTCACCAAAGCTAGTCTCTCACTATGAGTTGACTAGGACTTGTGAACTCAAGTTAATTCTATGCACTTGACCTTCCTCCATTGGTTAGAGGTTAACTAAGTGAAGGCAATTCACATTTACCATCACAGTTAATGATGATAATGAGGATAGGAATTCCGATTCTCAACCCTTGCTAAGACTTTTCTTAGTTGTTAGTTATACTTTGCCTTAAATTACTAACATCTAATTGGATTTGCACATTTACATTTTGTTGCATATTAGGCGAAATTTTTATAAGTGCAAATTGAATTAAGTGAATTAAGTTGAAATTACTTGTTCATCCTGATTTTTATATTAAATTCATCACATGACCGGTACTATTCCTTGTTAATGCTTTGCATTTGTTTGAGTGACTCAACTTGATTCTTATCAAGCTTGTCACTTTTTGTAACAAGTATCTTTACCATGTGACCTTTTCTTTATGTTTCATGATGAATAAGGAGTTTTCTGTTCATTATTGGATTGGTTATTGGTTATTGTGCTTCTATATCAATTTGCACTTTCGCTCACACAATTTCAATATCCAATACCTCATATACTCAATTCACTTTTGTAATTACCTAGGTTTGTTTGTACCTTAAGTTTTTCTTACTCTTTACTTGCAACCTAGGACTACTTGATTGAGGAATATGCTATTTCTTTTGCTTGTGTGGTTACCATTTTTACGCGGCCAATGTGTGTGTTCTAGACTGTGCGCACATTTAGAATACACACATTGTCCCATACTCACATGACCACTTCCTCAATTCCTGTTTACTTGTATGTACAGCAACCGGAACCCCGTGTCCACCAACTAAAGGTGGAGCCTCATAGTCCTTCATCTCCCGGATCATGTGCATGCACGGAGGACCGTGCATTAATTAAGTGTGGTGGAGGATCGGCAACTTCGAAGGGGTAAAGAATTCTTTTCTTAGACAATTTGCAATACCTGTTAGTTCCTTTTCTTCAATTTTTGCAATTTTGTTCTTATTGCACTTTGTTTTGTTTGGTTTATTTGTATATATTTTCTTAATGCTTATAGTTTTATGATAGTAAATATGTGCATGTTGCATGATAGAGTGAAAAAGTTTGGTAAAACAACAAGAAATTTCCATGAAAGCTCTCTTAAGGCATACCATTGATTGAATTGAAAAATTATTTTCAACTTGCTTGGAGTATTCCTTTCATAGAACCTAGAAAAAAGAGCTAGAACAACATACCTTGTGAGATTTGAGCTCTAATAGATGGTTGCACAATTCCAACCATAAAGTTTGTTCTTGTGTGATTATACTCCTTTTTTATTGTGATCTTGGATTTGCATGAATCTTTATGTCCTGTATTTGGTGTTTGGAATCATTTAGTATGATTGGGGCCATTTTTGATATTGAACTCACTAACCTATATATCCAACCCTTGCATTCACCATTGTAAAACCTTTTTGAGCCTTTAAATCTCCTTTTGTTCTAATTCTAAGCACATTATTCTCCCTAAAGCAAAAAACCATTGATGTCCTTGAATTGTTCTTTGATTAGCTTGGGTGGAGTAGTGTGTGTACTCTAAGTGTGGGGAAAATTATTGGGAAACATGGGTGATGAGCTTATTTGGGATATTCATTGTGAAAATTTGGAAAATGGTCAATACTCATGCATTCATTGTTCAAGACATATGCATCTTCTCTTGTTGACAAAACAAGGAATTGTTAATATAAAGAAAAAAAAAACAAAATTTATAAAAAAAATCAAATTAAATTTTGTGTATAATA
This sequence comes from Arachis ipaensis, assembly GCF_059453495.1. NCBI lineage: Eukaryota > Viridiplantae > Streptophyta > Magnoliopsida > Fabales > Fabaceae > Arachis > Arachis ipaensis. Next base: position 74,142,731 of record NC_142436.1, read on the forward strand.
GTATATGAAATAAGAAGATGAATAAAGGATGCATATGTTCATGTTTTGGAAAGAAAATACATGAGTGAAGGTGAGAAGGAGATAAATGGGTAGTTAGGTTGTTTTGTTATGTGTATATAGGATGGTATAGGATTAGGTGGACACTTGAGCTAATCAAAGATCTAATTCACTAAGTCCACTTAACCATATTGATCTTACCTTAACCCTAGCCCCATTACAACCCTCCAAAGACCTCATGATATTTGTTTTCATGTATCAAATATTAGTTGATTGTTAGATGACTTGCAAATCTTTGAAAAATATGATTGAAAAAGAATTGAGTGATTAAACCCTAAACACTGAGCGCATAGAGTGTAAACACATCCAGTGAGGGGTTCGATCGCTCAATTCTATGTTCTTGCTCCTTATATTGTACCTTCTTGCAAGTTGTATGTTGGATAGTTTTGAAAATCTCAATTCAATTCTTTAGACATTGATCATAGTGCATTGACGTTTTGCTTTGGCCCTAAAGCCTTCTTGGGATGGATTGAAGTTTCATGGTTTATTTTTACCAACTTTCAGTAGAATAGACATTAGTAAGTAATATCTAGGTTAGTTGTATGCATTTAGGTAGTACATAGAATAAATTGTTTTCCCTTTTTCATTCATCTCCTTTGAATGTGATTAGCATGAGGACATGTTAGTGTATAAGTGTTGGAGAATTGATGAATCCATGTTTTACGATAATTTTTTGTTAGAATTGAGTGAATTTCATCATATAAACCTACACTTATTCCATTAAATAGCATGCTTTTGAGCTTTCCTCCTAAATTGTGCTTAATTATGAAAACATGCTCTTTTGTGCCAAATTTGACTTATTTTATTTCATTTGCCTTCCATTCAATATCTTGATATGTTTGTGAGTGATTTCAGAGGTATAAGGTAGGAATGGCTTGGTGAGAATGGAAGAAGAGCATGCAAGGAGGAGAAAGCATGAAGAAACAAAGGAGAAGAGCAAATTGACGTGTGCATGCGCACAGCTTCTTGTGCGTATGCACAGGCAACAAATCAGAGCCAAGTGTGTGAGTGCACAGAATTTGGCATATCGCACAAGCATCGCAAAATGTGCATGCCCAAAACTCCTTGTGTGTATACACAGCCTGAGATTTTGCCCAAGTGTGCGTGCACACACACCTGTGCGTACGCACAGGTACCAGCGCATGCCTTCATTAAAATATGCACGTGGCTCGCAATTTTGAAGGTTTTCTGGCCCATTTCTGAAGACCTTGAGGCGGGTTTTGGATGCTATATGAAGGGGGGCAACATTACATATGAAAGAGGAAGCTTATGGAGCTCAGTTTAGATTAGGAAAACACAAAGTAGGAGTAGGAGTAGTGTAGATTAGGAAATTCTCTCTTAGGGTTTAATTAGGGTTTCATTGTAGCATTTTATAGTCAATTTTGGTCTTGGATTTTTCTTTTTCATTGTAAGTATTTCTTTAATTTATCTTTTATTACACTACTTGTTCTACACTCTCTTACATTTTCATTTCCTTTATCAATATATACATAGTTTGGCAATTTTTAGTTTGAGTTCATGAATTTGTTGTTTGATGCTTATTATATGTTTGTTTGAGTTGCTTTTATTGATTTTGATCATTTGTGGTTTATAGTTTTCATCATTTTCCCAATTTTGTCATGTTTCATGATTATGCCCTCTATGTGTTTGATGAAATGCCAATTTTGATTATGGGGTAATTTCCTACCCTTGGCTTGGGGAAAATGAGTATATGAATTACTAGAGCCATAATGTCCAACATTTAGTGATAATTCTTGGGTTGTTAGTTGTTATTGTTTTCATTAACGCTAGCTTCTTACTAAGGTAATTAGTAAGTTAGCTAGCATTTGTGGATTAATAACAATTATGCTCACTTGACCTATCCTTCGATGTTAAGGGTTGACTTAGTGAGATTAATCCATCATAATTATCATAGTTGTGGTTATGGCAAAGAAGAAATTCCATAACTCATCCCAAGTCAAGGTTCCATTTATGTTTTGAGCCACTTTTCCATCAATTTTGAGTTTTACTTGTCCATATTACATACATAGTTATTTTATTCCTTTATTAGTTTATTAATTGCAATTTTGTCTTGTTCTTTTATTTCTTTAATTGTTTGCTTCTATTATTGAAAACACCCTTTACTTTCCACAACCAAAATTGTGTGCGCTCTTAGGCATTAGTTCCTAGGGAGAACAACCTAAGGTTTCATTACTCTCAGTTATTTCAATTAGAAATTGTAATCTTTGATTGGGAGGATTATTTGTTGGTTTGGACTATGCTATCAACGAAGAAATTGTTTTGCTAAAATTTCCGAACCATCGTGATTCTCCCCATCAAGTTTTTGGCGCCGTTTCCGGGGAACTAGCGCCATGAGTGTTATAGTTTTGGTTGTTGTTAATTTGTGAATAGTGTGAATAGATACTTTTTTTTGGTCATTAGGATTTTGTTTCTTTTGTTAATTGATATCCTTGGTTTTTATTTTCTATTTCCTCTATGAGTTATCACCCTCTTGGTTTGGAGTTTTGTTGTGATCATTTTGTAGGGTGTGATAACTTCAATTTTGAATTGCATCATGGGATTAGAGCATCAGTTTTGGAAGGAGCAACCTCCTCTATACTACAATGAGCAAAACCTTCCCCAATATGCATACCCAATCCAAGGATATGGTGGATTTCACTTTGATTATGCACCTCCACCACCATATACCTATGACCCATACTCCCAACATAATCCTCAATCACCACATTTTCAAACACCATAGCACTACTACCATCCACCTTCTCATATACCACCTCAAAACACTTACCAACATAAGTCACCTCTTACACATACAACCTTTTTCCCACCCAATGAACCTTTCCTCTTATCTAATTGTGAAGTTCTCGAACCCTTGGTCCAAGAGCCACAAGACCTTCAAGCATTTCTCCAAGATCAAGAAGGATTCCGAAGGACACAAGGGCACTTCATGGCTACCATAGGCGAAGCGGTAAACCGCTTGATCCTCCTACAATCATGTAATCAAGGCAACTCTCTTAGAGAGTGTGGAGAAGTAACTAAAGATTGTAATGAAGAGGAGAGCGTGGAGCCACAAGGGGGAAAGGAAGAGCTAAAGCATGAATTGAAACAAGAAGGATTAAGGGAAGTATGTAAATCGGAGAAAAAAAAGGGAGAATTAAGGGAGATTGATCAAGATGAGGATTCCATTATTGATGATTTTTTGTCCTTGAAGAACGAAACTCTCGGCGATCTAGAATTTTCACAAATAAGTTCCCGTTGTAAGTATAGCTTCTAGACCGACAAGAATTCCTTTCTTACAAAAGTTTTGGTTATCACAAGTAACAAACCCCTAAATAAATTGATAACCGAAGTATTTAAACCTCGGGTCGTCTTCTCAAGGAATTGCAGGGAGGTGTTCTTATTATTGGTTATGAGTTTTGTAAATTGGGGGTTTTGAAAGTAAGGAACAAGTAATTTAAATGACAAGTAAAATAAATAAATAACTATAAAATAAACTCTTGGCAAGGTATGAAAATTCAGAAGTCCTATCCTAGTTATTCTTATGAGAATTGAAGTTAATCCCACTTAGTTAACCTTTACGAAAGTAAGGGAAAGTCAAGTGGACTAATTAGTTAGATTCCCAAGTCCTAGCCAACTCCTAAGGAAAGACTAGAGTTAGTGGAATTCAATTCAATTAGCAGACATAACAATCAATCACGATAAGTTTGATAACTCAAGAGCCTCCAATTAATCAATTAAAGCCAAGAATATAAAAAGCTAAATAAGAATCATAAACTGAAATACCTCAAATTATATTCAATAGAATATTCAAATCTAACATGGAAAAATTCATAAATTAAATTGGAAAAATAAATAAAAGGAACACTGAACCTGAGAAGAAGTTGAAATAATAAGTTGAAATAATAAGAAATCCTAATTCCTTTAAGAGGAATCCTAATCCTAAATCCTAAGAGAGAGGAGAGAACCTCTCTCTCTCTAAAAACTATATCTAAAACTAAAAATTGTGAATTATGAGCTGATGATTATAAATGAATGGATTCTCCCACTTTATAGCCTCTAATCTGTGTTTTCTGGGCTGCAAATTGCGTCGAAAACGGCCCAGAAATCGCTAGAGAAGAAATCTGCCACGCTGATTTTTGTCACTGCGACGCGTCCGTGTGGAGCACACGTTCGCATCACTTTGAGTCAGGGAAACTATGGCATATTATATATCAAATCGAAGCCCCAGACATTAGCTTTCCAACGCAACTGAAACCGCGTCGTTTGGACCTTTGCAGCTCAAGTTATGACCGTTTTAGTGCGAAGAGGTCAGGCTGGACAGCTTAGTAATTTCTTCAACTTCTTGTATTCCTTCCACTTTTGCATGCTTTCTTTCCATCCTCTGAGCCATTCTTGCCCTGTAATCTCTAAAATCACTTAACAAACGTATCAAGGCATTAAATGGTAATAAGAGAGGATTAATATTAGCAAGTTTAAAGGCTAAAGAAGCATGTTTTCAATCATAGCATAAAATCAAGAAGGAAAACGTAAAACATGCGATTAGTATGAATAAGTGGGTAAAGAGTTGATAAAAACCACTCAATTGAGCACAAGATAAACCATAAAATAGTGGTTTATCAACCTTCCCACACTTAAACATTAGCATGTTCTCATGCTAAGCTCAAGAGAAGCTATAAAAGTGAATAGGAATGATAGAATGTATGAAATGCAACCTATCTATACGAATGCAACTACATGCTAAGATGTTTCTATCTACTTGGTTAAAAGTAAATAAGCTCTTCAAGACAAACATAAATCAGATTTCACTAATTCAAATCATACAATAAAAGACAAGTAAACTTGTAAGAAGATAGCTCATGAAAGCAGGGAACATAGAATCAAGCATTGAACCCTCACTGGTAGTATATATCACTCTAGTCTCTCAAGTGTATAGGGTAATTCACTCTACTCTTCTCTAATCATGCTTTCTAAACTTTGTTCTTCATCTAACCAATCAACAAATATTTAATGTACCAATGCAAACATCATGAGGTCTTTTTAGGGTTGTAATGGGGCTGAGGTAAAGGTAAGGATATATGTATGGCCAAGTGAGCTTTACAAAGTGAATCCTTGATTAGTCTAAGATCTCACCTAACATATACATACTTTATACAATTTTAAAATACTTTACCTAGCTACCCAAATTTTTCCCACTTTTGTATTACATGCTCATGTATCAAACTTATTTTTAAATTTTGTCCAATGTGCATTGATTCTTTTTATTTTGCATTGGGGTAATATTATTTTTCTTTCTTTCTTTCTTTCTTTTTGTATCCCCTTATTTAATTACTTAATTTTTTGAATATTTTTTCAATGCATATGGTAATTTAATTATTTTGGTTTCACATGAGCATGCTTCCCAAATTTTCAAATAACTTATTCAATTTAATTCCCCTTTTTTTTTCTATCATCTCATATTCCCATAAAATTCCCCACACTTAAATTATACACAATATCTATCTTAAGCTAACCAAGGATTCAACTTGGGATTTTTATTTTATTTTTCTGCTTAAGGCTAGTAATGTGGTTATAAAATAGAAGGGGGTTAAAAAGTTTAAAGTGGCTAACAAGGGTGATGTAAAAGGTAGGCTTATTTAGGATAAGTGAGCTAATAACAAATAATGGCCTCAATCATATGCAAGCATGTAAATACACTAAATAATGGACATATAGAATGGAACAAAGCAAAGATTGCAATTATAGAGAAGGAAACACACAAGAATAAAAATTTATGGTTAAATAATGTAACCATACAAATAAGCTCAAAATCTCACGGGTTGTGTGTTCTTTGGCTCAAAAACCATGTTTCAAATACAACTTCAAACAAATTTAACACATAGAAAATTTTAAATTTTTTTTTAATTTAAATTAGTGAAAATTTTTCAAAAATAGGGTCTTAAAAAGAAACTTATTATTTTTCAACTAAGTAGTACTTAAATGCAAACAATCAACTACGCATGCAATCTATTATGCAATGCAACAATGAACTAATAAAGAAAATAAAATAATGGTGTTGGAAAGAAGAAAATAGCTAACCCATGGAGATCGGTATCGACCTCCCCACACTTAAAGATTGCACCGTCCTCGGTGCATGCTAAGATGTACAAGTGGACGGGTTGTTTCAACTGATACTTTCCAAAGATTGTACATGTGGACTTGTTTGTCTTCCCATTAAGAAGCTTTTCCTCTCCCTTCATGGTGACCATCCTGAAAGAAGAGAGAAAAGAAGAAAAGTAACCCAAAAATATGGGTGTTAATGCCAGATAATAAGGGTCCCAATTACATGGTAGCTACAATATGCAAGTGAGAAAATAGTAGAAGCATACGGCATATCAATAGTGTAAGAATTGCAATAATAGGGAAGAGGGTGTGGGTAATGCAAAATAGTGTAAGTGCATATCAATGCAAAAGGAATATCAGTATTATAAAAAATTAGCATTGACTTATGAATAATAATACCCAATTAGAATAAAACAAGTCATGAAGCACTAGAATAATTCAAGAAAAGATACAACAGTTGAATAAGAAAATTTAACACCAATGGAAAAATAAAAACATGCACAAAATTAAAATGCAATGAATGAAAGTATGCAAATAAATTAAATAAAATATAATGAAGGTGAAAAAGAATGAGAAGTGAAAGAAATAAAGAAAGAAAGAAAGAAGAAAAAAGAAAAGATAGAAGAGATTAGGATTAGAAAAGAAAAGACAAGATAATTGGCGCTGATCTGGATAAGTTGTGCGGCGCAGGGGACGTGAACGCGTGAGTGACGCGGTCGCGTGGTACGCGATAAGGTCAAGTGACGCGGACGCGTGGGTCACGCGATCGCGTGACCTGATTTGTGCGATTGGCGCGAGTGCAGCCTCGCGTTCGCGCAACTCTCTGTTCGAAACTCTTTTTGCCAAATTTTTGGGTGATGCAGTCGTGTGGTTGATGCGATCGCGTGGCTGGCCACTTTTGGAAAATGACGCGGCCGCATGGGGAACGCGTTCGCGTGGTAGGGCTTGTGCTTCTAGCATGGTTCCAGCCCCATTCCAACCCAACGTACTGCCATACACCCTTTTACGTCGATTTTACAGAGCCACGCATTCGCGTGGGTGACGCAGACGTGTGGAGAAGCTATTTTTCACATGACGTAGACGCGTCGTTGACGCGGTCGTGTGGGCGTATTTGTGCCTAAGGCACGCCTCCAGCCACGCTCTCGCGTGACTCTCTGTTCACTTTTCTTTTCTTCCTAATGCACTTGTGACGCGGACGCGTCAGCGACGCTGCCGCGTCGCGTGCGTGTTTTTTTTTTTATGCATGAAAAATGCAGAATGCAGTATGATATGGATGTTATGAGTAATTCCAGGTTCAATGAAATAAAATAAAACTCAAAAACAATCAAAACGAAATAAAATTAAAATTGAAAAGAGGAACGATCATACTATGGTGGGTTGTCTCCCACCTAGCACTTTTAGTTAAAGTCCTTAAGTTGGACATTTGGTGAGCTCCCTATTATGGTGGCTTGTGCTTGTATTCATCCAAAAATCTCCACCAATGTTTGGAATTTGAATGGCCTCCGGGATCCCAAACTAGGCACAGAAAGCCTTCAAGCAAGTTAAAGTACGTGACAAGGCCCCAAGAGTGTTGATTTCTAGACTGAATTCCGGGGTCCCAAACCTTGCTTTTGCACCCGTCTTCTTTTTTATCATTAGTGTTCCAACCGGGTGGCAGGCAATCTAAATTCTCACTAAAGCGGCCAAACAACTTCCTAGACCCATTCAGTTGAGTTTTACACCAACCTTTGCATTTAAACTTTGAGCTTTCCACCATATTGAATCTTGCATGACGACTCCTACCACTGACCATCTTCCTCTTACGCTTAATGCCACAAAGAGCTTTAAGCTGACCATCTGTTTCAAGTAAAGCATATTCAAGCGAGCTAATTAAGCTTAGAGATGAAAGATTTACCCACTTGAATGAAGGAATAGTTGGTGATGGCTTTGGGGAAGAGGTTTCCAACGGCATTTGCAAGGTGATTTCCAGCTCCATTCCCTTGAGTTCTTCCTTGACAACTTCCACCTCATTGTAAGCTTCTTCAATTTCAACCTCTTCCTCTTGTTAGCTTTCTTCCAATTCAGTCTCCTCTTCATTGCTTACCAAGGGCATGGGAGGTTGTGCTTCTTCTTCTTTAATCTCCATCTCTTGATCAACCTCTTCAAAGTCTTCAACCATGATATGCCTTGGAGGTTGTACACCCTCCTCAACATCAATTTCAAACGTCTTTGAAGGAGGCTCTATAACTTTACTTTCTCATGGAGGTTCTGCATCTCCTAAATCTTCAACCACTTCTTCTTCTGCAACTATTATGGCTTCCTCCACTTGTTCCAATGCAAAGCCATGTTCCTTATTGTCCACCGAAGTTTCTAGTGTCTCCTTCATGCTACGCTCTTCTTTTGATTCTCCACATGCAGCCATGGGAGTACTCTGAGTACTCAGATGTCGAGAAGCTATTATATTTACTACCTCCGTTAAGGCAGTAGTGAGTTCCAGTATACTCCTTTGCATCTTCGCTTCCCCTTGAAGAAGAACACGAAGTCTGTCATCCATTGGAGGTTGGGGTGGATATGAGGGTTCATTGGTTGGGAGAGAGGGTTCATAATAGTCAGGTGGTTCTTCTTGATAAAGATATGGAGAGGGTGAATATTGAGGTGGTGGTTCTGGGTGTGGTTCATATGGTGGTTGGTGTGGTGGATACAGGTTAGGGTTATATGGGGGTGTTTGGTTGTAGGAGGCTTGTGAGTATGGTGGTCCAGAGTTGTGTTGAGGAGGTGGTTCATAAGCATATGGCAGGGCTTGTCGGTAACTACAAGGGGGTCCACCATAGTCATCATCTTGGTACGCATCACAGAATGGTTGTTGGTTATAGTGCATTGGAGGGGGTTGTTGCCAAAAGGTTTGATCAAATCCTTGTGGCTCCTCCCATCTTTGATTGTTCCAACCTTGATGCCTGTTCTCATTGTAATTTCCTCTTCCTGCAACATAATTATAACCAGACTCATAGCCGAAGGGGTGAGAGTTCATAGTAACAAATAAAAAATAAAAACAAAAATAAAAATAATTTTAAATTAAAAAAGTTATTGAAATTTAAATTTTGAATTTAAAAATTAAATTTTGAAATTTTGAATTTTGAATTTTGAATTTTGAATTTTAAATTTTAAAATTTGAATTTTGAAGTTGAAATTTAAAATTTAAAATTTGAATTTTGAATTTTAAATTTTGAAATTTGAATTTTGTAAAAGTCAACAATATAAGATAAAAATTTGAAAAAGATTTAAATTTTGAAAAGTTTGATTTTTAAAATTTTAAATTTAAATTTTGAAATTTGAACTTTGGAATTTAAATATTGAAATTTGAAATTTGATGTTGAAATAAGATAAGATAAGATTTTGAAAAAGATATGATTTTTGAAAAAAGATTTGAATTTTGAAATTTAAAACTAAGATAATATAAGATAAAAATTTTAAAATCAAAATATGAAAAAAAAAAATTTTTTTTTTTGTAATTTTCGAAAAAAATCAATTAAAATAAAGAGAAAAGATATTTTTGAATTAAATGAGGAAAGAGAAAAATAATAAAATGACACTAAACTTAAAATTTTTTAGATCAAAACGAAGAAAACAACTAAGAACAACTTGAAGATCAAGATGAACACTAAGAACAAATTTTTGAAAAAATTTTTAATAACTAAATAAAAAACCAATAACCTCTTAATTTATGAAAAAGCAAAAATAAACAAAAAAATAAAAACAAATAAACAAGCAAAAAGCAAATATTTACAATAACCAATAATAAGGTACACGTTTGCAATTTCCCTGCAACGGCGCCATTTTGAAGAGAGAACTTTTGCGTGGTCTAGAAATTTGCAGATAAATTCTCGTTGCAGGTATAGCTTCTAAACCAACAAAAGTTCTTTCTTACAAACATTTTGGTTGTCACAAGTAACAAACCCCTAAATAAATTGATAATCGAAGTATTTAAACCTCGGGTCGTCTTCTCAAGGAATTGCAGGGAGGTGTTCTTATTATTGGTTATGAGTTTTGTAAATTGGGGGTTTTGAAAGTAAGGAACAAGTAATTTAAATGACAAGTAAAATAAATAAATAACTATAAAATAAACTCTTGGCAAGGTATGAAAATTCGGAAGTCCTATCCTAGTTATTCTTATGAGAATTGAAGTTAATCCCACTTAGTTAACCTTTACGAAAGCAAGGAAAAGTCAAGTGGACTAATTAGTTAGATTCCCAAGTCCTAGCCAACTCCTAAGGAAAGACTAGAGTTAGTAGAATTCAATTCGATTAGCAGACATAACAATCAATCACGATAAGTTTGATAACTCAAGAGCCTCCAGTTAATCAATTAAAGCCAAGAATATAAAAAGCTAAATAAGAATCATAAACTGAAATATCTCAAATTATATTAAATAGAATATTCAAATCTAACATGGAAAAATTCATAAATTAAATTGGAAAAATAAATAAAAGGAACATTGAACCTGAGAAGAAGTTGAAATAATAAGTTGAAATAATAAGAAATCCTAATTCCTTTAAGAGGAATCCTAATCCTAAATCCTAAGAGAGAGGAGAGAACCTCTCTCTCTAAAAACTACATCTAAAACTAAAAATTGTGAATTATGAGCTGATGATTATGAATGAATGGATTCCCCCACTTTATAGCCTCTAATCTGTGTTTTCTAAGCTGCAAACTAGGTCGAAAACAGCCCAGAAATCGCTGGAGAAGAAATCTGCCACGCTGATTTTCGTCAATGCGACGTGTCCGTGTGGAGCATACGTTCGCGTCACCTAGCATCAAGGCAACTATAGAATATTATATATCAAATCGAAGCCCGAGACGTTAGCTTTCCAACACAACTGAAATCGGGTCGTTTGGACCTTTGCAGCTCAAGTTATGACCGTTTTAGTGCGAAGAGGTCAGGCTGGACAGCTTAGCAATTTCTTCAACTTCTTGTATTCCTTCCACTTTTGCATGCTTTCTTTCCATCCTCTGAGCCATTCTTGCCATGTAATCTCTAAAATCACTTAACACACGTATCAAGGCATCAAATGGTAATATTAGCAAGTTTAAACCCTAAACCCTAAACCCGAGGATTAATATTAGCAAGTTTAAAGGCTAAAGAAGCATGTTTTCAATCATAGCATAAAATCAGGAAGGAAAACGTAAAACATGCGATTAGTATGAATAAATGGGTAAAGAGTTGATAAAAACCACTCAATTGAGCACAAGATAAACCATAAAATAGTGGTTTATCAGTCCTCCTTGGTCAATCCCCTTAATGATCCTAATGAGTCTCTTCCCATTGAGTTTGAGAGAGACATGGAAGTAGACTTCACACAACATCCTTGTTACGACGTAAGTGAGGGGGAAGAAAAAGTTGGTAAGGAAGCAATTGCATTCCAAGAACGTATTGAGTGGGTGGCAATTCCATGTATGAGCTTCATTGGCCCCCATCAATATGCCATCTTGGGGACGGACTACCAACTCAAGGTCTTTCTTGGGTTGGTGTTGGTGGAGAAAGGAGTGTTGGTAGCCAAAGGACTCCAAGGATCATCAAGAAGGCTAATTCAAGAATTGGAGTTCAATTGGGATGTCAAGCACAATTGGGTGATTTCTTGAGAGTGTTAAGGTACTACGAGGGTAAATTGAAAGCTTGTCTATCCGGCTTGGAGCATAGGGATCAACAAGAGGGAGAACGGAAAACTAGAACATGGGATCCCGGAGGACATATAAAGTGCAAGCTTGGATGGAGATTTAAGGAGGAGTGGAAACACAAGCCACCCTAACAAGAGTCTCCTCAACAAGTCCAACTTAAGGCTATAAACCAAAGTGCTAGGTGGGAGACACCCCACCATGGTATCATCTTTCTTACCCCTTTCTCTTTGTCTATAGTCTTGTTTCATTGCATTTTTCTTCTTTTAGCTAGCTTAGGATTAGTTTAATTTTGAGCTTAGATATGTTAATTCGTGTATGGATCATGATTTTGTGAATTTTTGTATGTTTGGGGTTGAAATGTTGATTGAGCTAAGGGCTAGCACCTTAAAAATTGAAGAAATTTTTTTTGAAAAAACAGGGCATCCGTGTGTGTGCGCACACACCTGTGCGCGCGCATAAAATCTTCATGTTTCATGTCCTGTGTGTGCGCACACTTTTGGTTATGCATCCTGTTCACAGCACCAGCATAGCTTGTGCATGGGCGTTCCCCTGTTTTCTGCAACCTGTGCGTGCGCACCTGCTTGTACGTATGCACACATGCTCTTTTTCGCACTCTCTATGCGATCGCACAGGTTTGTGCATCCGCACGCCAACTTGCACCCCACTGTTGGGAGCGTTGGCATAGCCTGTGCACATGAACCCCTTTCCTTTTCGCTCTTGTGCGTGCACACACACACATAGTCCCTCCAAAAAAAAGTGTTTTGTGCGTACGCACACCTTGGTGCGTACGCACACGTCTTGCTTCCCACTCTGTTTAGAGCACTCGCACACCTTGTGCAAGCGCACACCTCCCTGTTTCACCCTATGTGCGTATGCACACATACTTGTGCGTACGCACAAGTGTTGTTTTGGGCAATATTTTTATTTGCACTTTTCCTTAAGCCCTAACACACTTCCACATCCCTCCACCCTTCTCTTCTCTCCCTTTTATCTTGTTTTCTACTTGTTTTACTTCGTTTTCATTGCATCTCATCTTTGTTTTAGTAACTATATTAGATTTGGTTTAGTGTTTGTAATTGAATAAATTGCAAGTGTCTATTTGATGTTGATTGGGTTGCTTCTAGACTGAATTCTATCAATGCACTTATACTTTGCCTTAAATTACTAACACCTAATTGGATTTGCACATTTACATTTTGTTGCATATTAGGTGAAATTTTTATAAGTGCACATTGAATTAAGTGAATTGAGTTGAAATTACTTGTTCATGATTTTTATATTAAATTCATCACATGACAGGTACTTGTTCCTTGTTAATGCTTTGCATTTGTTTGAGTGACTCAACTTGATTCTTATCAAGCTTATTACTTTTTGTAACAAGTATGTTTACCATGTGACCTTTTCTTTATGTTTCATGATGAATACGAAGTTTTTCGTTGATTATTGGATTGGTTATTGGTTATTGTGCTTCTATATCAATTTGCGCTTTCACTCGCACAATTTCAATATCCAATACCTCATATACTCAATTCACTTTTGTGATTACCTAGGTTTGTTTGTACCTTAAGTTTTGCTTACTCTTTACTTACAACCTAGAACTACTTGATTGAGGAACATGCTATTTCTTTTGCTTGTGTGGTTACCATTTTTACGCGACCAATGTGTGTGTTCTAGACCGTGCGCACATTTAGAATACACACATTGTCCCATACTCACATGACCTCTTCCTCAATTCCTGTTTACTTGTGTGTACAGTAACCGGAACCCCCGTGTCCACCAACTGAAGGTGGAGCCTCATAGTCCTTCATCCCCCGGATCATGTCCATGCACAGAGCACCATGCATTAATTAAGTGTAGGGGAGGATCGGCAACTTCAAGGGGGTAAAGAATTCTTTTCTTAGACACTTTGCAATACCTGTTAGTTCCTTTTCTTCAATTTTTGCAATTTTGTTCTTATTGCACTTTGTTTAGTTTGGTTTGTTTGTATATATTTCTTTAATGCTTATAGTTTTATGATAGTACATATGTGCATGTTGCATGATAGAGTGAATAATAAGTTTGGTAAAATAACAAGAAATTTCCAGGAAACCTCTCTTAGGGCATACCATTGATTGAATTGAAAAATTGTTTTTCAACTTGCTTGGAGTATACCTTTCATAGAACATAGAAAAAAGAGCTAGAACAACATACCTTGTGAGATTTGAGCTCTAATAGATGGTTGGACAATTCAAACCATAAAGTTTATTCTTGTGTGATTATACTCCTTTTTTATTGTGATCTTGGATTTGCATGAATCTTTATGTCCTGTATTTCGTGTTTGGATGGATTTAGTATGATTAAGGCCATTTTTTATATTGAACTCACTAACCTATATAGCCAACCCTTGCATTCACCGTTGTAAAACCTTTTTGAGCCTTTAAATCCCCTTTTGTTCTAATTCTAAGCACATTATTCTCCCTAAAGAGAAAAACTATTGATGTCCTTGAATTGTTCTTTGATTAGCTTGGGTGGAGTAGTGTATGTACTCTAAGTATGGGAGAAAATTGTTGGAAAATATGGGTGATGAGCTTATTTGGAATATTCATTGTGAAAATTTGGAAAATGGTCAATACTCATGCATTCATTGTTCAAGACATATGCATCTTCTCTTGTTGACGAAACAAAGAATTGTTAATATAAAGAAAAAAAAAAACAAAAAAAAAAACAAAATTTATAAAAAAATCAAATTAAATTTTGTGCATAATAGTATATGAAATAAGAAGATGAATAAAGGATGTATATGTTCATGTTTTGGAAAGAAAATGCATGAGTGAAGGTGAGAAGGGGATAAATGCGTAGTTAGGTTGTTTTGTTATGTGTATATACGATGGTATAGGATTAGGTGGACACTTGAGCTAATCAAAGATCTAATTTACTAAGTCCACTTGACCATATTGATCGTACCTTAATCCTATCCCCGTTACAACCCTCCAAAGACCTCATGATATTTGCTTTCATGCATCAAATATTAGTTGATTGTTAGATGACTTGCAAATCTTTGAAAAGCGTGATTAAGGAAGAATTGAGTGATTAAACCCTAAATACTGAGCGCATAGATTGTAAACACATCCGGTGAGGGGTTTGATCGCTCAATTCTATGTTCTTGCTCCTTATATTGTACCTTCTTGCAAGTTGTTTGTTGATTAGTTTTGAAAATCTCAATTCAATTCTTTGGACATTGATCATAGTGCATTGACTTTTTGCCTTGGCTCTAAAGCCTTCTTGGGATGGATTGAAGTTTCATGGTTTGTTTTTACGAACTTTCAGTAGAATAGACATTAGTAAGTAAGATCTAGGTTAGTTGCATGCATTTAGGTAGTACATAGAATAAATTGTTTTCCCTTTTTCATTCATCTCCTTTGAATGTGATTAGCATGAGGACATGCTAGTGTTTAAGTGTAGGGGAATTGATGAATCCCTATTTTACGATAATTTTTTGTTAGAATTGAGTGGATTTCATCATATAAACCTATACTTATTCCATTAAATAGCATGCTTTTGAGCTTTCCTCCTAAATTGTGCTTAATTATGAAAACATGCTCTTTCGTGCCTAATTTGACTTATTTTATTCTATTTGCCTTCCATTCAATATCTTGATGTGTTTGTGAGTGATTTCAGAGGTATAAGATAGGAATGGCTTGGGGAAAATGGAAGAAGAGCATGCTAGGAAGAGGAAGCATGAAGAAACAAAGGAGAAGAGCAAATTGACGTGCGTGTGTGCACAGCCTCTTGTGCGTAAGCACAAGCAGGAAATAAGAGCCAAGTGTGCGAGTGCACAGAATTTGGCGTATCGCACAAGCATCACAAAGTGTGCATGCGCACAACCCCTTGTGTGTACGCACTGCCTGAGATTTCGCCCAAGTGTGCGTGTGCACACACCTGTGCGTACGCACAGGTACCAGCGCGTGCCTTCATTAAAAAACACACGTGACTCGCAATTTTGAAGGTTTCCTGGCCCATTTTTGAAGGCCTTGAGGCTAGTTTTGGATCCTATATGAAGTGGGCAATATTACATATGAAAGAGGAAGCTTAAGGAGCTCACTTTAGATTAGGAAAACACATAGTAGGAGTAGGAGTAGTGTAGATTAGAAAATTTTCTCTTAGGGCTTATTTAGGGTTTCGATGTAGTATTTTATACTCAATTTTGGTCTTGGACTATGCTTTTCCATTGTAAGTATTTCTTTAATTTCTCTTTTATTATACTACTTGTTCTGCACTCTCTTACATTTTCATTTCCTTTATCAATATATACATAGTTTGGGAATTTTGACTTTGAGTTCATGAATTTGATGTTTGATGCTTATTATATATTTGTTTGAGTTGCTTTTGTTGATTTTGATCATTTGTGGTTCATAGTTTTCATCATTTTCCCAATTTTGCCATGTTTTATGATTATGCCCTCTATGTGTTTGATGAAATGCCAATTTTGATTATGGGATAATTTCCACCCCTTGGCTTGGAGAAAATAAGTATATGGATTACTAGAGCCATAATGTCCAATATTTAGTGATAATTCTTGGGTTGTTAGTTGTTATTGTTTACACTAATGCTAGCTTCTTACTAAGGTAATTAGTAAGTTAGCTAGGATTTGTGGATTAATAACAATTATGCTCACTTGACCTATCCTTCGATGTTAAGGATTGATTTAGTGAGATTAATCCATCGTAATTATCATAGTTGTGGTTATGGCAAGGAAGGAATTCAATAACTCATCCCAAGTCAAGGTTCCATTTATGTTTTGAGCCACTTTTCCATCAATTTTGAGTTTTACTTGTCAATATTACATACATAGTTCTTTTATTCCTTTATTACTTTATTAACTGCAATTTTGTCTTGTTCTTTTATTTCTTTAATTGTTTGCTTCTATTATTGAAAACACCCTTTGCTTTCCACAACCGAAATTATGTGCGCTCTTAGGCATTAATTCCTAGGAAAAACGACCTGCGGTTTCATTACTCTCGGTTATTTGAATTAGAAATTGTAAACTTTGATTGGGAGGATTATGTGTTAGTTTGGACTATGCTATCAATGAAAAAATTGTTTTGCTAAAATTTTCGAACCATCGTGATACTCCCCATCAGTGCCTTGTTACTGATTATTGTAAATATTGTGAATATGTTTTCATTTAGTTTCTTTGTTAGTTTTTGCTAGTTTTAGGAGTTTATTTTCATTAGTTTTTGTTAGTATTTGTTTTTATTTTCTCTCTCTATCATGAATTCTCACCCTTTTGGCTATGAGTTTGGTTCAAATTATGTTATAGGAAATGGAAGCTACAATGAGAACATGTATCAAGGTTAGGATAATCAAAGATGGGAGAAGCCTCAAGCTTATGGACAACCCTCTTGGCAACAACCTCCACTAACATACTATGAGCAAGAGCCATTCCAAGATACATATCAATTCAATGGATATGGTGGACCTCCTTGTGACTACCAACAACCACCACCATATGCCTATGAACTCCCTCCTCAATATAGCCCTCAACCATACTCATAAGTCTCATCCTACCAAATACTTCCATTTGACCCTAATTCTTATCCCCCATACCAACCACCTTATGAGCCAAATGAACAATACATAGAGCTACCCCAATTCCAACCCAATTACTCCCAAGAACCACCACCTCAATATACACCACCTCCAATGTATGCGAATTTTCAACCACAAGATGAATTTTCCTTTCCACCACAACCCTCCATAGGAGAATGTTCATATCCATCAATCTAAGAGCAATATGATCCTAATTATGTTAGCCAAGTGGAACAAGATCTACGGGAGCATTTTAAGGAAGCAATGGATCGACTTCAAGCAACCATCCATCAAATAGAGCGAGAAGAAAGCCGAAAAGCACACGAAGCTCTCATGGCTAACAAATCCCAACTTGAGAACAAAGGACTGGAGTATGTTGTACAATAAGTGGAAAAGATGGAGAGTGTTGAACCGCCACATCCTTATCATGATAAACCACCCTTCTATTATGAACCCCTTCTCCCAACTGATGAACCCTCATATCCACTTTAGTCTCCAATGGATGACACCCTTGGTGTTCTTCTTCAAGGGCAAAGAGAGATGCAGTGGACGACAGTAGAGTTCATAGCTACCTTGACCGAGGTAGTAGATAATTTAGCTTTACTACGCTTCAACACTCAAAGTACCCCCATGGCTACATGTGGAGAATATAATGAGGAACGTAGCATGAAGGAGAGACTAGGAACTCCGGTGGAAAGTGAGGAATGTGACTTTATATTGGAACAATTGGGGGAAGCCGTAATTGATGAAGAGGAAGAAGTGGTCGAAGACTTAGGAGATGCTCAACCTCTATAGGAATCTAGAGTTGTAGAGTATTCTTCCAAGAAGCTTGAAATTGATGTTGAGGAGGGTAGTGCACAACCTCCAAGGCATATTCCTTATGAATAATTGGACGGGATAGATCAAGAAACAAGTTCCTTTGATGGTGATGATCCTGAATCAAGCCATCCCAGTAATGAATTTGCATCCACAAGTGAACCCCTTAAGTTTGAAGAACCCTCTCCCGATGAAATTGAAAGCAACATTGAGGTAGATTTCTCTCAACCTCATATTTATGATTTGAGTGACGGAGAGGAGTTGGATGAATTCGGTGAGGAAGAGCTTGAAGGTAAAGAACCTTTTCAAAAGGTGGAAGTCCTTCGGCAAGGTTGGACGGGAGTTGAATATGCTTTGTTAAGATTGTTGGAGACTTCTCTACCTAGGTTGTCGTCTATTCTTTCATTTGAGTGGGTAAAACTTATCTCTATTAGCTTTATTGTCCCACTTGAGTATGGTATTCTTGAAACGGATGGTCAACTTAGGAGACTTTGTGGAATGAAGCGTAAGAGAAGAATGTTTAGTGGCTGGAGTTGCAAATCAAAACTCATCAAGGTTGTGATTTCAAGAGCTAGATGCAAGTGTCGGACTGGTGATCAATTGGTTAGATATAAGAGAAGAGTTTGGTACTTCAAGAGAATTCGGATTGCTTGCCACCTGGTTGGAACAATGATGATCCACTTAAGGACGGGTGTAGAAACAAGATTTGGGATCCCGGCATACAAGAGGATCAACTTTGGGAGCTCAAAGCTTGTGAGAAACTTCATTAAGGCTTGGTGAATTAACTTGGAAATGTTGGAGCTTATTGGAAGTACAAGCGTTGGTCGAAGTTTTAAGATGAGTTCAAGCACAAGCCACCATGACAAGAAGCTCACCAAATGTCCAACTTAAGGACAATAACTAAAAGTGCTAGGTGGGAGACACCCCACCATGGTAAATTCTTCCTATTTTCTCTTTTATTTATATTGGTAACAAGTTGAATTTTCAATTTTAGTTGGGTTTATTTGGTTTAAGTTGTGGTTTTACTTGTTTAATAATGTTTGGCATTACTGTGATAGCTTGTTAGTTGCTTTAAAAGAAAAAAAAGGAAGCCCACGTGTGTGCGTGGCCTACGCGCACGCATCATATTGAATTTCGCTCTCTGGTACAAAAACCCGAGAGTTGTGCTGAAACCATGCGGGTGGGGTGCCAGACGCACAACCCAAACCACGCGTGCGCGTCGCTGATGCGTACTCATCATTTGCAATTTTGGCTTCCCATGCGTGAGCGTGGACGACGCGCATGCGTCGTATGTTAATGATGCCACCTCCAGTATAAAAACCCGAGAGTTCTGTGGGAACTATGCGAGTGTTGTGCGAGGAGCAAAATTCATCTCCACACGTACGCGTGACTGACGCGTACGCGTCACCCTCAAATTTCTGCTTCTCATGCGTACGCGTGACCGACGCGTACGCGTTGCCTCCCCATTATGCAACTCACGCGTGCGTGTGGACAACGCTTACGAGTCGCTTCTCTTCCCTATTTCTTTCTCCTTACTTCTCTCCTTTCTCTTTCTTTCTTCCTCCTTTCTTACTTTCTTCTTCTTCATTTTTTAACTTCTCATCCTTATTCTCTTTTATTTTCTTTTGTTTATTGTATTTGCATACTTCCATTCATTACATTTTCACCTTACTTTTGTAGCTTATTTTTATTCTCCTTCTTACGTTTCCTATTTTACCATTGGTGTTAAATTTTCTACTCAAATTTTGAAAATTTTTTGAATCATATTGGTGCTTCGTGACTTGTTTGGCATTAATAAAAATTTTTGCCCCACACACAAGATTAGTGCTTTCATCCCTTCTGACTCATTATTCTTTGTTTTTGCGCTTCATTATCATTGAGTTAGGATGGGACCAAATGCTCCCATGCTTATCACTAATCTTGTCTGTGTCAAGTCTTGTTTTCACTTGATGTTTCCAAGAATTCTTGCCATTTACTTATGCTTTGACTTTACTCTTGCATCAAGTGTTAGTTGATATGCCATTCACCTTTATTGCTTTCTCACTTGCATGTTGTAGCTACCATGTAGTTGAGAACCCTATTATTATTTGGCATTATCCCACCCATATTTTATTTGTTTGCATATCTTTGTTTGTGGGTTATTCTTCTTCCTTTCTTTCTTCTTTCAGGATGGCCACTGTTCCGAGGGTTACCTAAAACTGAAGGTCGATCTCGGATGAGATCTACTGTGGTGGCCAGAACTGTTGTGTCCGACTTGTCGACTTTGGAAGTGCTGCTAATCCTGGATCACCGGAGGGTGGTGGTACCTGCAAGAGACTCCGATGCTTAAGTTAGCATGGGCTTTAAGCAGGTACTTTTTGTAGAATCAGAGTATGAGTTATACCTGGGTGCTCCAGTGTATTTATAGTGGTGTGGGCTGACCTTTCTAGATAAGATAAGTTAGTTATCTTATCTTATGTTTAAGTGAAGTTATCTTATCTTTAAGGGAAACCACCTTTATCTTTCTGGGCTTTAGCTGCCTTTAGATTGGGTTGTGTCCCTTCATCTAGGCCTGCTTGGGCTTCTTATGACGATTTGGCCAAACTCTTTTGAGAAGAGGTTGGGGATCCTAACCTGAAGAGGTCGGTCGCTTTGTCTTCAAACAGCCCAGGTCGGATAGCTCGACCTAGGGTATGAACAGTGCCCCTGCTTAAGCTCGGTCTTTCCTTTGAGGTCGTGTTTTTACGCTTCGACCCCTTTTGGGGAAGCCGTGCTCGAGCATTTTTCCTTTTGTCGATCTCCAATATAACTCCCCTTGGAGCTCTTTGAATATGAACCGTTTCTTTCTCCCTTTAGTTGTGGCATGCATTTCGCTTTTTTTTCGAAAGGTGCGAGGGTTTAAAAGCTCGTTAATATCCCTTCGCCGTTTCCTTTTTCCCTCTCTGGTACTTCATTTTTGAAATTTTCGAAGGTGTCATTTTACAGTTTCTTTCTCTAATTCCTCTTTGTCTTCTTTGCTCATCGTTTGTAAGACGTTTTGTTCCTTCTGATATCTTCTTATTTACACGCCCCTAAGCTTTCCATCTCCTTTGCTTGAGAGAATTTTGTTGGCGCATATTTGGTCGCTTGCTTCTTCCTGATCCTTCCTTCGTGCTTGCTTCTTCTTCATCTACAAGTTGGTATTTTCTTTTCCTTTTATGTTTTCGAAAGTCACCTTATTGTATGTCTCCATCGTACTGTTGCATGTGATTTTTACTAATTTTGTCTCTGAGAATCTTGACCCCTTCGAAAAAGGTTGTGTCTTTCCTTTCGACATTCTGTTTTCACAATTTTCTGAAAAAGCTTGCATCTTTATTGTGATCCTTGCACTCTTTTGTTATGATGTGTTCCTCGTAGTTTTCGCTTCCTTAGGGCTTTATTGTCGTTGTTCCTGTTTCTTTCATCCTTGCATGTCCTCGTCTTTGGGTTTATTACTTTTGTTTGAATTGTTAGTAAAGAAAGATTGTAGTTTTGATGAATTTTGTTGATGATGATGGGTTTCTTGCTACTTTGTGTAGAGTGATGTTACTAGAGAAGGATTGTGTTTTTTGTTGAGAGATGTTAGGGTATAGACTGTCGATTTCCTTCTTTCCGGGTTCTTGCCTTGTTACTACCTCCAAAGGGTGCCCCTGGACTTTAGTGTGAATCCTGGGGTTTTCCTTTTACTGCCGTGTCTGACTCTTGATGTTCATATGTTATTGTCAGAGTTGTCTCCTGATTGCCCGAGTTGCTTGGTAGTGACCCCTCTTTTTTCTTTTTCTCACTGTAGGGATAGTTGGCCTATGTCTTCACGAAAGAATATCGTCGAGATGTCTTCGAGAGTACTTGATGGTATGGCTGACTGGGTAGATTCAATAGTTCTAATGTGTATCACGGTGGTCGATCCGGAGTACTGTGAGAAGCTTAGAAAATTTCGTAGAATTTGTAGTAATAGGGATGATGAAAAGAACTATGAGCTGGTGTCCCCTGATCCTGAAGAAAGGGTTTGCTTTCCTTCTTTAATAGGGATGATGACTATTTTTTTAGTTAACTGAGTCTCACTATTCCTTTTTCTGCTTTTGAGACCGACCTGTTGTGGTCCTGCAATATAGCCTCGTCTCAGCTCCATCCAAACTCGTGGGGTTTCATAAAAAATTTCCAACTATTGTGTTAAGAATTGGGTGTTCAACCTACCTAAACTCTTTTTCTGCATCTTTTTGTGTTGACCAAACTTGGGGTAGCTAAAAAGAAAGCCTCTTGGATTTCTTTTCGAGCTACGCAAGGAAAGAAAGTGTTCGCAATGTATGACGAGTCCTTTCGCGACTTCAAAAACTATTACTTCAAGGTCCGAGCTGTTGAGGGAGCTCGGCCTTTTTTCATAGATGAAAATAATGAACCTACTTTTCCTTTATCATGGCAAGAAAATGTGGTAGTAGTCAAGTATCCCTAGGAGAGTCTGAGTGAGATCGAGCAGGCTTTTGTGAGTGTGTTAGAGGAGAATTGGGGAGATCCTCCTCATCTTGATACGAAAAAATTTTTAGGAGATCCTTCCCACCTTTGTGCTGAACTGGGTAGTGGCCGACTTCTTTTCTATAGTTTTACTTTGTAGTTGAATTTTACCCTTTTCTGTTGGTGACTTGTTTTCTTGGTTCCTTATTTGCAGAGATGGTGAAATTTACGGACTCCATAAAACACTTTCGTAGGCTAGGAAAGCAACAGCTGCTCAAAACATCTCGGCCAAGACTGCAGAGGGAGAGTCTTCTCAGGTGCCTCCCAAGAAACCAACATCGGGTGCTTCTGGGCCGAAGAAGGTTATTCGAACTCCTCAGGTCCGGACTATCCCCTCTGACCCAGCTTGACCCTCTTCTGGTGCTGCCTCCTCCCCCATTGCTGCTGGTCCTCCTCCAAAAAGGCAGAAAACTGTTGGTCCTTATAACTTGGATGCCCAGAATTTCGATGCTGTGGGGTTTGTGGATGAACAAATTGCTCCCTATGGCCAGCTTCCCATGGATGATGTTTTTATCCTTCGCCGCTTGGATTTTATTACCAGTAATAGTATTCGGATGGCCCACATGGGTGTAGCCCTATTCTGTACTGTCCAGAGTTCCACAGTCCACACGACTAAGGCTTTTCTGGAGGATGCTAAATCAGATTTTGATAGAATCAAGGGGGTGAAGGATGAGCTTGATGCTAGGGTAATTAAGCTGGAGTTTGACCTGGAGAAAGAAAAGTCCCGAGCTACCAGGGCTGAGGCAGCTGCAAATTTGGCGGAGGAGATGGCGAAAAAATACAAGGAGTGTTACACTCTCACTTATGCCGAGATGTTGGAGTTTAAGGATAGGTTTGATTCTGCCCATGCGGATTACGCCGATCTCTAGGGTCACCTGGTAGATACTGTGACGGGGGCTTATGAAAATTTAAAAGCCCAAGTCCGAGTTCTTGCCCCTGAGCTCGACCTGACTCTCTTCAGCTTAGATAATGTGGTAGAGGATGGCAAGATAGTGCCTGCCCCGGATGATGAAGATAACAAACCTCCTTCTGCGCCGCCAGCCAAAGGTTCTTCAACTCCTTCTGCTGAGGTCGACCATCCCGAATCTGATCCTGATGTTCAAATTCTTAACCAGGAGGATGGGACTGTGGATGCCACCCACATGAATATCATTCCTTCTCCTTCTGCCACGGAGGCTACTACTGGGGAGACTTTGGACCCCTTATGATCTCTTATCTATTTGCATAGCCCGGCTTGTGGGTTTTTAAACTCTAGTTTTTTGTAACCTTTGATGTGGTAGACTTTTTGACTTTCAATTGCTTCTATGCAACTTTATTTTGAAAACAAAACACTTTTGAACTCTTGAGGTTGCCACTTAAGTGGCCTTTTGAGTCTTTAAATGTTTTTTTTATGGATATGTTTTTCTGATATGTTGTTTGTGCTTTTGCATCCTTTGTGGATTTTTACTGTAGTGCGGATAATCTACTGTCCGACCTCTTTTTGATTAGCTCTTGTTTTGTTCACTTGGCTCGTCGAGGTGATCTTGGGGCTAATTTATCCGGAAACTTTTTAGTATTCTTGTAGAACCTTTTTAGTTAGCTTGAACAATTTTGAAAGCCTTGTCGTGGAGTCGTGGCTTTTTGAGCAAAGATGTGTCCCTTTTAGCGCATGCTTTTCGTTGGTCTGACTTCTCTTGTCGGTCCGAGCTGTAGCTTTCATTGGTCCGACTTCTCTTGTCGGTCTGAGCTGTAGCTTTCGTTGGTCCGACTTCTCTTGTCAATCCAAGCTGTAGCTTTCATTGGTCCGACTCCTCTTGTCGGTCCAAGCTGTAGCTTTTGTTGGTCTGACTTCTCTTGTCGGTCCAAGCTAAGTTATTTTTAGTAATCTATTTTTTGTCAGTCCTCGTCAGGCAGCTTTTTATGCATTATTTTTTATAACTTCTTTTGTAACAGCCCAGACCACCCGCTAGCACGATATTGTCCGCTTTGGCACACAAGGCCTCACGGTTTTATCTTTGATGATAGGGATGATAGTCGAAGCCCCCCACACTCACTCGTCAAAACACGCCATGCTAGGCAGAGGTATCCACACCCTTATAAGGCATGCTTCATTCCCTTCTCCAACCGATGTGGGACCTTACAATCCACCCCCCTAAGGGAGCCCAGCGACCTCGCTGCCACATCGATCCGGGCTCCGGGTCTGATACCATTTGTAACAGCCCAAACCACCCGCTAGCACGATATTGTCCGCTTTGGCACACAAGGCCTCACAGTTTTGCCTTTGACGATATCGATGATAGCCGAAGCCCTTCACACTCACTCGTCAAAATGCATCATGCTAGAGAGAGGTATCGATACCCTTATAAGGCATGCTTCGATCCCCTCCCCAATCGATGTGGGACCTTACAATCCACCCCCTAAGGGAGCCCAACGCCCTCGCTGGCACATCGATTTGGGCTCCGGCTCTGATACCATTTATAATAGCCCAGACCACCCGCTAGCACGATATTGTCCGCTTTGGCACACAAGGCCTCACAGTTTTGCCTTTGACGATAGGCATGACAGCCGAACCCCCTCCCCCCACACTCACTCGTCAAAACGCGTCATGCTAGGGAGAGGCATCCACGCCCTTATAAGGTATGCTTCGTTCCCCTCCCCAACCAATATGGGAACTTACATCTTGCATTAATCTATTTTTATCGCTTTCACCTTGCCGACTTCTTCATAATCGAACGATGAATTTGGTTTTCACCTTGTCGATCTTGTTGTAATCGGGCGATGAATTTGGTTTTCACTTAGCCGACCTTGTTGTAATCAGACGATGAATTTTTGCACTCAGATTAATGCGTCTTGGTAGGAAACTTTATTGGGGAATCTGAAAAAACTTTATTCAAGTAGAAAATAGGCATATAGACAAGAATATATACATATGAGTGCTTACCCTTCTAAATCGGGCAATTTTGTATATCTTGGCTTGGAGCCTCATTCAAAAACCTTTTCAGAAAAAAGAGTGCACCTTGACCTAAGATCTTTATTACTTTCTAACTATAGTACCTTCTTAGGTTACAGGCATTCCATGACCTTGGTAGATCTCGTCCCTCGAGGTCAGACACGTTGTAGTAGCATTTTCCCAGTACCTCTACAACTCGGTAAGGTCCTTTCCAGTTAGCTGCTAGCTTTCCTTCTCCTAATCGACCTGCTCCGATGTCATTTCGGATTAAGATGAGATCGTTGTTAGCGAAGCTTTGCTGAATTACCCTCTGATTATACCTTGAAGTCATTCGACGCTTTAATGCTTCCTCTCTAATCCGAGCTCTTTCTCGGACTTCTGGAAGTAGGTCGAGTTCTTCCCTTTGATTTTGGGAGTTGGCCTCTTCATTGTAGAGGATCATTCTGGGGGATCCTTCCTCTATCTCCACTGGGATCATTGCCTCCATTCTGTAAGCAAGTCGGAAGGGTGATTCTCCTGTGGTGGAATGTGGAGTTGTTCGATATGCCCATAGGACTTGTGGGAGCTCTTCGGCCCAAGCTCCCTTTGCGTCCTGTAGTCTCTGTTTTAGCCCAGCTAGTATGACTTTGTTGGCAGCTTTTGCCTGTCCGTTAGCTTGTGGATGTTCTACGGATGTAAATTGGTGCTTTATTTTCAGGTCAGCTACCAAGTTCCTGAAACCTGTATCAGTGAATTGAGTGCCATTATCTGTGGTGATGGAATAAGGGACCCTAAACCTTGTAATAGTGTTCCTGTATAGAAATTTTTGACTTCTTTGAGCGGTGGCATTAGCTAGGGGCTCTGCCTCAATCCATTTTGTGAAGTAGTCTACCCCTACAATGAGGAACTTGACTTGTCCCGACCCTTGAGGAAATGGTCCGAGGAGGTCGAACCCCACTTTGCAAACGTCCAAGGTGACGTTACATTGATGAGTTCTTCTGGTGGAGTGATGTGGAAGTTAGCATGCTTTTGACATGGTGGGCATGTCTTGATGAATTATGTTGCCTCTTTTTGTAAGGTCGGCCAGAAGAATCCAGCTCGGAGTACCTTTTTAGAGAGAGCTCATGCCCCGAGATGGTTGCCATACATACCACTGTGTATTTCTTCTAGAACTTCCTTTGTGTTGGAGGTCGGCACACATTTCAAGAGGGGTGCTGAAATCCCTTTCCTATATAAGATGTTGCCAACTATGGTGTAGTGCTATGCTTCTCGTACAAGTCTCTTTACCTCCCTTTTGTCTGTGAAGAGTGTCTCTGTTTTGAGGTAATTGATTATGAGGGTCATCCACCCTTGATCCTGACCAGATATGGTTAGGACCTTTTCTTCCTCTGTGATTGATGGGCTTTGCAATGTTTCCTGGATGAGGCTTCTGTTACTGCCTCCTGGTTTGGTGCTGGCTAGTTTTGAGAGTGCATTCATCCGAGCATTCTGTTCTCGAGGTATATGTTGGACCTCATATTCCCCGATCTGTCTGAGCTATTTTTTTGTTTTGTTGAGATATTTTTTCATGGTAGGGTCCTTAGCTTGGTAGCTCCCTTCTATTTGTGAGGTAACTAGTTGTGAATCATTAAAGATGGTAAGTTTTTGAACTCCTACCTCCTTAGCCAGCCTCAAACCAGCTAGTAATACCTCATATTCAGCTTGATTATTTGAAGCAGGGAATTTGAACTTTAGTGAGAGTTCGATTTGGATTTCCTGATCACTTTCTATTATCACACCTGCGTCACTCCCGGTTTTGTTTGAAGAGCCGTCCACGTAGAGATTCCATTTTGTGGGAGTTCTCGGGGTATCAGTGTACTCGGCAATGATGTCGGCCAGATACTGTGATTTGATGGCTATCCGAGCTTCATATTGAAGATCGAATTCGGACAACTCAATCGCCCACTGCAGGATTCTTCCAGCTAAGTCTGTCTTCTATAGGATGCCCTTTATGGGCTGGTCGGTCTGAACTTTGATAGTGTGAGCTTGAAAGTATGGGCAGAGTCGTTGAGACATGAGTATGAGGGCATAGGAGAACTTTTCTATCTTTTGATAGTTCAATTCGGCTCCTTGTAAAGCTTTGCTAATGAAGTTGATGGGTTGTCGCCCCCTTTCGTCCTCTCTGACTAGTGCTGAGGCTATTGCCTGATTTCCTACTGCGAGGTATAATACGAGTGCTTCTTCCTCCCGTGGTTGGGTAAGAATGGGTGGTTGCCCCAAGAATTTTCTGAAATCTTGGAAGGCTTGCTCGCACTCTGCGGTCCATTCAAACCTCTTTCCTTTCCTTAATATGGCGTAAAAGGGGAGGGATCTTATGGCTTACCCTGCTAGAAACCTGGATAGGGCTGCCAGTCTTCCGTTGAGTTGTTGTACTTCTTTGATGCAGGTTGGACTTTTCATGTCGAGTATAGCCCGACATTTATCTGGGTTCGCCTCAATTCCTCTTTGCGTGAGCATGAAGCCCAAGAATTTACCAGCTGCTACCGCGAAGGTGCATTTTGCGGGATTAAGTCGCATATCATACTTTCTGATGGTGTCGAACACTTTGGCGAGGTCGGGCAACAAGGATTTCTCACTTTGTGTTTTTATCAGCATATTGATGAGCGGATAATTTATACGCTTTTTGGCATTGTTTTTAGTATGTTTTTAGTAGAATCTAGTTACTTTTACGGATGTTTTTATTAGTTTTTATGTTAAATTCACATTTCTGGACTTTACTATGAGTTTGTGTGTTTTTCTGTAATTTCAGGTATTTTCTGGCTGAAATTGAGGGACTTGAGCAAAAATCAGATTCAGAGGTTGAAGAAGGACTGCTGATGCTGTTGGATTCTGACCTCCCTGCACTCAAAATAGATTTTCGGGAGCTGCAGAACTCAAAATGGCACGCTTCCAATTGTGTTGGAAAGTAGACATCCAGGGCTTTCCAGCAATATATAATAGTCCATACGTTGGCCGAGTTTAGACGACGTAAAAGGGCGTTGAACGCCAGTTTTACGCTGCTGTCTAGAGTTAAACGCCAGAAACACATCACAAACCAGAGTTGAACGCCATAAATACGTTACAACCTGGCGTTCAACTCCAAAAAGAGCCTCTGCATGTGTAACATTCAAGCTCAGCCCAAGCACACACCAAGTGGGTCCCGGAAGTGGATTTATGCATCAATTACTTACTTCTGTAAACCCTAGTAGCTAGTTTATTATAAATAGGACTTTTTACTATTGTATTTGACATCTTTGGATTATATTTTGATCTATTGATCACGTTTGGGGCTGGCCATTCGGCCAGGCCTATCCTTCATCACTTATGTATTTTTAACGGTAGAGTTTCTACACTCCATAGATTAAGGTGTGGAGCTCTGCTGTTCCTCAAAGATTAATGCAAAGTACTACTGTTTTTCTATTCAATTCAACTTATTCCGCTTCTAAGATATTCATTCGCACTTCAACCTGAATGTGATGAACATGACAATCATCATCATTCCCCCACGAACGCATGCCTGACAACCACTTCCGTTCCACCTTAGATTGAATGAGTATATCTTGGATCTCTTAATCAGAATCTTCGTGGTATAAGCTAGATTGATGGCGGCATTCATGAGAGTCCGGAAAGTCTAAACCTTGTCTGTGGTATTCCGAGTAGGACTCTGGGATTGAATGACTGTGACGTACTTCAAACTCGCGAGTGCTGGGCGTAGTGACAGACGCAAAAGGAGGGTGAATCCTATTCCAGTATGATCGAGAACCTCAGATGATTAGCCGTGCTGTGACAGAGCATTTGGACCATTTTCACAAGAGGATGGAACGCAACCATTGACAACGGTGATGCCTCCAGACGATTAGCCATGCAGTGACAGCGCATCGGACCATTTTCCAGAGAGGATCAAAAATAGCCATTGACAATGTTGATGTCCTTACATAAAGCCAGCCATGGAAAGGAGTAGGATTGATTGGATGAAGACAGCAGGAAAGCGGAGGTTCAGAGGAACGAAAGCATCTCTATGCGCTTATCTAAAATTCTCACTAATGATTTACATAAGTATTTCTATCCCTATTTTATTATTTATTTTCGAAAACTCCATAACTATTTTATATCCGCCTGATTGAGATCTACAAGGTGACCATAGCTTGCTTCATACCAACAATCTCCGTGAGATCGACCCTTACTCACGTAAGGTTTATTACTTGGACGACCCAATGTACTTGCTGGTTAGTTGTATCGAAGTTGTGAATGAAAAATAATTTATTAAGACGGGCGTACAGAGTTTTTGGCGCCGTTGCCTGAGATCACAATTTTGTGCACCACATATCGTCTATGTAAACCTCCATTAGTTTCCAGATGTGGTCTGCGAAGACTTTGTCCATCAATCTTTGGTAGGTAGCTCCTGCGTTTTTGAGCCCGAATGGCATGACAATATAGCAGTAATTTGCTTTTGGGGTTAGGAACTATATCAGAGGTCGGCGTTATCCTTTAGGAACTATATCAGAGACTCATTTACGTGTCCCTTTAAAGTTGCCCCTATGTTTGTTGTCTTATCCGGGCATCGCCGATTTGGACTTCTTTAGTCCCGCCTTCAGGTTGTGGACGAAGTTCCTCGCGAGCTCGTATTCCCCCGAGTTTGATAGTGTTGACTTCCCCTCCTTTTGGGTTGCCTTTAAGGTTCAGACTTTCATTGTAACAGCATCACGCAATTTTTTGGTCTCCTTTTATCGTGGTGATCCCTTCTGGAGTTGGGAACTTCATGCATAGGTGTGGAGTCGAGACCACTGCAGCGAGCTGGTTCAGTGTTGTCTGACCTATTAGGGCGTTGTAAGCTGAGCTCACGTCGACTACGATGTAGTCTATGTTGAGTGTCCTTGACTGTGTTCCCTTTCCAAAGGTTGTGTGTAGTGAGATATATCCAAGTGGTTGGATTGGAGTGTCTCCCAGTCCGAACAAGTTATTCAGATATGCTCTGAGCTCTTTATTTGCAAACCGAGTTTGTCGAAGACGGATTTAAACAAGATATCCGCGGAGCTTCCTTGGTCTACCAGTGTTCTGTGGAGATTAGTGGTGGCCAATATGATAGTGATGACCATGGGATCATCATGTCCCGGGATGACGCCTGTTGTATCTTCTTGGGTAAAAGTAATAGTGGGAAGGTCGGATGACCTCTCTCCTTCCCCGACATGATATACCTCTTTAAGGTGTCTTTTGCGAGATGATATAGGGATCCCTCCTCTTGCGAATCCTCCATTTATCATATGAACATGTCTCTCGGGAGTGTGGGGTGGTCGTTCAACCCGTCCGACCTCTTCGTCTCTTCTTCTTTTTCTTGGTTCATCCGTTTTGCTGGCTAAGTACCAATCTAGTCATCCTTCTCTTACCAATTTCTCTATGACATTCTTTAGGTGGAAGCACTCGTTAGTAGGATGTCCGTAAATTTGGTGGTACTCACAGTACTCTGTCCGACTTTCTCCTCCTTTTTTTCCTTTGATTGGACGAGGTGCTAAGATCTTCTCAATGTTGCATATTTCTCGGTAAACATCCACAAGAGACACCTGAAGAGGGGGTGTAATTGTTGTATTTTCTAGGCTTCTCACCGGGTTGATCTTCTTTTTTCTTAGACTCTTTATCCTTGTCCCGAGAGAGGTAGGAGAATCCAGCTTTTGAGATCTCTCCTAACGGAGAATTCTCTTCCATGTTAATATACTTTTCTGCCCATTTTTGTACTTCGTTCAGAGATGTTGGATGCTTTTTTGATATGGAGTGACTAAAAGGTCCTTCTCTCAGGCCATTGATGAGTCCCATAATGGCTGCTTCTGTGGGCAGACTTTGTATGTCCAGACACGCTTTGTTGAATCTTTCCATGTAGTTACGACGAGTTTCCCGATCTCTTTGCTTGATTCCTAGTAGGCTCGGGGCATGTTTGGCTTTGTCCTTCTGGATGGAGAATCTGGCAAGGAATTTTTTGGCTAGGTCGTCAAAACTTGTGATGGATCTGGGAGGCAAACTATCAAACCACTTGATTGCTGTCTTTGTTAAGGTAGTCGGGAAGGCCTTGCATCGAATGGCGTCCGAGGCATCAGTGAGGTACATTCTGCTTCTAAAACTACTGAGATGATGACTTGGATCTGAGGTACTGTCGTAGGGGGTCATGTCGGGAGCTTTAAAATCATTTGGAACTTTAGCTTTCATGATCTCTTTGGTGAAGGGATCTTGGTCCTTGTGGGGGCTGTCATCGTGACTGGTCTGAATGGTTTTAGCTTTGAGATCAGCCTCGAGCTTTAGGAGCTTGTCTTCTAACTCTCGGCGTCGCCTAGTTTCTCTCCGGAAGTCACTCTCGGCTTCTCGTTGATATTTAGCCTCCTGTTCGAGCTGTTTAAGGCGATTCTCCTGTTTCGTGTTTGGAGACTGCTTGTCTCCCTTAGTTTGAGGCACATCTTTTGATGTGGCATCCGTATTTTTAAGCGGAGTTCTTTCTTCTAAACCTGAGTTTTGATCGTTGTCAAGGTTGTCCGCCATGATGATGGGGTGACTTTCCAGGTTCCCCTGCAACGGCGCCAATGTTCCGAGGGTTACCTGAAACTAAAGGTCGATCTCAGATGAGATCTGCTGTGGTGACCGGAACTGTTGTGTTCGACTTGTCGACTTTGGAGGTGCTGCTGATCCTGGATCACCAGAGGTTGGTGGTACCTGCAAGAGACTCCGATGCTTAAGTTAGCATGGGCTTTAAGCAGGTATTTTTTGAAGAATCAGAGTATGAGTTATACCTGGGTGCTCCAGTGTCTTTATAGTGGTGTGGGCTGACCTTTCTAGATAAGATAAGTTAGTTATTGATGAGCGGATAATTTATACGCTTTCTGGCATTGTTTTTAGTATGTTTTTAGTAGGATCTAGTTACTTTTAGGGATGTTTTTATTAGTTTTTATTTTAAATTTACATTTCTGGACTTTACTATGAGTTTGTGTGTTTTTCTGTGATTTCAGGTATTTTCTGGCTGAAATTGAGGGACTTGAGCAAAAATCAGATTCAGAGGTAGAAGAAGGCCTGCTAATGCTGTTGGATTCTAACCTCCCTGCACTCAAAGTGGATTTTCTGGAGCTACAGAACTCAAAAAGGCGTGCTTCCAATTGTGTTGGAAATTAGACATCCAGGTCTTTCCAGAAATATATAATAGTCCATACTTTGGCCGAGTTTAGATGACGCAAAAGGGTGTTGAACGCCAGTTCTACGCTGCAGTCTGGAGTTAAACGCCAGAAACATGTTACAAACTGGCGTTCAACTCCAAGAATGACCTCTCCACGTGTAAACTTTAAGCTCAGCCCAAGCACACATCAAGTGGGTCCCGGAAGTGGATTTATGCATCAATTACTTACTTCTGTAAACCCTAGTAGCTAGTTTAGTATAAATAGGACTTTTTACTATTGTATTAGACATCTTATGATTTTTAGTTCATCTTTAGATCATATTGATCACGTTGGGGGCTGGCCTCTCGGCCATGCCTGAACCTTCATCACTTATGTATTTTCAACGGTAGAGTTTCTACACTCCATAGATTAAGGTGTGGAGCTCTGCTGTTCCTCACGAATTAATGCAAAGTACTACTGTTTCTCTATTCAATTCAACTTATTCTGCTTCTAAGATATTCATTCACACTTCAATATGAATGTGATGAACGTGACAATCATCATCATTCCCCTACAAACGCGTGCCTGACAACCACTTCCGTTCCACCTTAGATTGAATGAATATCTCTTGGATCTCTTAATCAGAATCTTCGTGGTATAAGCTAGATTGATGGCGGCATTCATGAGAGTCCGGAAAGTCTAAACCTTGTCTGTGGTATTCCAAGTAGGATTCAGGGATTGAATGACTGTGACGAACTTCAAACTCGCGAGTGCTGCGCGTAGTGACAGACGCAAAAGGAGGGTGAATCCAATTCCAGTATGATCGAGAACCTCAGATGATTAGCTGTGCTGTGACAGAGCATTTGGACCTTTTTCACAAGAGGATGGAATGTAGCCATTGACAACGGTGATGCCCTTACATAAAGCTTGCCATGGAAAGGAGTAAGACTGATTGAATGAAGACAGCAGGAAAGCAGAGATTCAGAGGAACAAAAGCATCTCTATACGCTTATCTGAAATTCTCACCAATGATTTACATAAGTATTTCTATCTTTATTTTCTATTTATTTATTATTACTATTCGAAAATTCCATAACCATTTGATATCCGCCTGACTGAGATTTACAGGATGACCATAGCTTGCTTCATACCAACAATCTCCGTGGGATCGACCCTTACTCACGTAAGGTTTTATTACTTGGACGACCCAGTGCACTTGCTGGTTAGTTGTGCGAAGTTGTGAAGTTATGTCTGGACCATGGTATTTTGCACCAGTTGTGGTGCCATTTCCAGGGAGAGAACGAACAACAAATTTTACAACCTCAGAGTAACAATTTCGCATACTAAGTTTTTGGCGCCGTTGCCGGGGATTGTTCGAGTTTGGACAACTGACGGTTCATCTTGTTGCTCAGATTAGGTAATTCTCTTTTTATTTTCTTTTCAAAAAAGTTTTCAAAATTCTTTCAAAAATTTTTCTTTATTTTCGTTTTTCAAAAGAATTATTTTCGAAAAAATTTTTTTTTAATTATTCTATGGCTTCAAAACTTTCAAGAATGAATTCTAGAGTTTCATGGTAACATGTTGAATCCTATCTGGCTATAAAGCCATACCCAAACTGCTTTGGGATTGGTCTTCAACTAATCACCACAATGCATGTAATTCCATCCTAAAGCTGACTGGCTATTAAGCCATGTCCAACCCTTTGATTGGAGCTTTGGGCTAATATTGAA
This sequence comes from Arachis ipaensis, assembly GCF_059453495.1. Taxonomy (NCBI): domain Eukaryota; kingdom Viridiplantae; phylum Streptophyta; class Magnoliopsida; order Fabales; family Fabaceae; genus Arachis; species Arachis ipaensis. Next base: position 74,177,212 of record NC_142436.1, read on the forward strand.
AGATTCCTAGAATTCTTCTTAAAGATTTTGGATTTCTTATTTTCTTTTTCCATATGTTTTTCGAAAAAAATTAAAAGAAAATACAAAAAAAATTTATAAAATCATAAAATCAAAAATATTTTTATGTTTCTTGTTTGAGTCTTGCGCATTATTTTAAGTTTGGTGTCAATTGTATCTCCATTTGCATTTTTCGAAAAAATGCATTCATGCATTGCATTCTTCATGATCTTCAAGTTGTTCTTGGCCAGTCTTCTTGTTTGATCTTCATATTTTCTTGTTTTGTGTCTTTTCTTGTTTTTCATATACATTCTTGCATTCAGTGTCTATACATGAAAAATTTCTAAGTTTGGTGTCTTGCATGTTTTCTTTTCTTGAAAATTTTTCAAAAAATAAATTCTTGATGTTCATCTTGACATTCAAAGTGTTCTTGGTGTTCATCTTGACATTCATAGTGTTCTTGCATTTATCACATGTTTTGATCCAAAAATTTTCATGCATTGAGTCTTTTTCATGTTTTTCTCTCTCATCATTAAAAATTCAAAAATAAAAAAAATATCTTTCCTTTTTCTCTCATAAAATTCGAAAATTTGAGTTGACTTTTTCAAAAATTTTTAAAAATTTAGTTGTTTCTTATGAGTCAAATCAAATTTTCAATTTAAAAATCTTATCTTTTCAAAATCTTTTTCAAAAATCAAATCTTTTTCATTTTTCTTATTTATTTTTGAAAACTTTAAAAATATTTTTCAAAAATCTTTTTCTTAATTTTATATCATATTTTCGAAAATATCATCAACAATTAATGTTTTGATTAAAAAATTTCAAGTTTGTTACTTACTTGTTAAGAAAGATTCAAACTTTAAGTTCTAGAATCATATCTTGTGATTTCTTGTGAATCAAGTCATTAATTGTGATTTTAAAAATCAAATCTTTTTCAAAACTAATTTCAATCATATCTTTTCAAAAATATCTTTTTATTTTATCTTTTTCAAATATCTTTTCTAACTTCTTATCTTCTTATCTTTTAAAAATTAAATTTCAAATCTCTTTCAACTAACCACTTAACTTTTTATTTGATTCTTATCTTTAGTAAAACTGCCCAACTAACTTTTTACCTTTAATTTTCGAAAATCCCTTCCCTCTTTTTCAAAATTTCTTTTTAATTAACTAATTATTTCAATTTTTGATTTTAATTTTATTTCATTCCTAATTTTCGAAAATTACTAACCTTTTTCAAAAACTATTTTCGAAATTAACTTTAAATTTTAATTTTTAATTTTCGAAATTTCTCTCACCTCTCAACTTCTTCTATTTATTTATTCATCTACTAACACTTCTCTTCATCTCATATCTCTGCTCTCCTTACCCTTCTGTTTGGATTCTCCTTTCTTTTCTCTTCTACCCTTCTTTTCTTCTACTCACAATAAGGGAACCTCTATACTGTGGTAAAAAGGATCCCTATTTTTATTTTTCTGTTCCCTTCTCTTTCATAAGAGCAGGTGCAAGGACAAGAACATTCTTGTTGAAGCAGACTCTGAACCTGAAAGGACTCTAAAGAGGAAACTAAGAGAAGCTAAAATACAACAATCCAAAGACAACCTTACAGGAATTTTCGAACAGGAAGAGGAGATGGCAGCCGAAAATAATAATAATGCAAGGAGGATGCTTGGTGACTTTACTGCACCTAATTCCAATTTACATGGAAGAAGCATTTCCATTCCTGCCATTGGAGCAAACAATTTTGAGATGAAACCTCAATTAGTTTCTCTAATGCAGCAAAACTGCAAGTTTCATGGACTTCCATCTGAAGATCCTTTTCAGTTCTTAACTGAATTCTTGCAGATCTGTGACACTGTTAAGACTAATGGAGTAGATCCTGAACTCTACAGGCTCATGCTTTTCCCGTTTGCTGTAAGAGACAGAGCTAGAATATGGTTGGACTTTCAACCTAAGGATAGCCTGAACTCTTGGGATAAGCTGGTCAAGGCTTTCTTAGCCAAGTTCTTTCCTCCTCAAAAGCTTAGTAAGCTTAGAGTGGATGTTCAAACCTTCAGACAGAAAGAAGGTGAATCCCTCTATGAAGCTTGGGAGAGATACAAGGAATTGACCAAAAAGTGTCCTTCTAACATGCTTTCAGAATGGACCATCCTGGATATATTCTATGATGGTCTGTCTGAATTAGCTAAGATGTCATTGGATACTTCTGCAGGTGGATCCATTCACCTGAAGAAGACGCCTGCAGAAGCTCAAGAACTCATTGACATGGTTGCTAACAACCAGTTCATGTACACTTCTGAGAGGAATCCTGTGAGTAATGGGACGCCTCAAAAGAAGAGAGTTCTTGAAATTGATACTCTGAATGCTATATTGGCCCAGAATAAAATATTGACTCAGCAAGTCAATATGATTTCTCAGAGTCTGAATGGAATGCAAGCTGCATCCAACAGTACTCAAGAAGAATCTTCTGAAGAAGAAGCTTATGATCCTGAGAACCCTGCAATAGCAGATGTGAATTACATGGGTGAACCATATGGAAACACCTATAATTCCTCATGGAGAAATCACCCAAATCTCTCATGGAAGGATCAACAAAAGCCTCAACAAGGCTTTAATAATGGTGGAAGAAACAGGTTTAACAATAGTAAACCTTTTCCATCATCCACTCAGCAACAGACAGAGAACTCTGAACAAAATACTTCTAATTTAGCAAATTTAGTCTCTGATCTATCTAAGGCCACTCTGAGTTTCATGAATGAAACAAGGTCCTCCATTAGAAATTTGGAGGCACAAGTGGGCCAGCTGAATAAGAAGATCACTGATACCCCTCCTAGTGTTCCCCCAAGCAATACAGAAGAAAATCCAAAAGGAGAGTGCAAGGCCATTGATATAACCATCATGGCCGAATCCAAGGAGGAAGGGGAGGACGTGAATCCCAAGGAGGAAGACCTCCTGGGACATCCAGTGATCAATAAGGAGTTCCCCTCTGAGGAACCAAAGAAATCTGAGACTCATCTAGAGACTATAGAGATTCCATTGAACCTCCTTATGCCATTCATGAGCTCTAAAGTGTATTCTTCTTCTGAAGAGAATGAGGATATTACTGAAGAGCAAGTTGCCAAGTTCCTTGGTGCAATCATGAAGCTGAATGCCAATTTATTTGGTAGTGAGACTTGGGGAGATGAACCTCCCCTGTTCACCAATGAACTAAATGCATTGGATCAACTGAGATTGCCTCAGAAGAAACAGGATCCTGGAAAGTTTCTAATACCTTGTACCATAGGCACCATAACCTTTGAGAAGGCTCTATGTGACCTTGGGTCAGGAATAAACCTCATGCCACTCTCTGTAATGGAGAAACTGGGAATCTTTGAGGTACAAGCTGCTAAAATCTCATTAGAGATGGCAGACAACTCAAGAAAAGAGGCTTATGGACAAGTAGAGGACGTGTTAGTAAAGGTTGAAGGCCTTTACATTCCTGCTGATTTCATAATCCTGGATACTGGGAAGGATGAGGATGAATCCATCATTCTTGAAAGACCCTTCCTAGCCACAGCAAGAGCTGTGATTGATGTTGACAGAGATGAACTAGTCCTTCAATTGAATGAGGACTCCCTTGTGTTTAAAACTCAAGGTCATCTTTCTGTAAACATGGAAAAAAGGCACAGTAAGCTTCTCTCACTACAGAGTCAACTAAAGCCCCCACAGTCAAACTCTAAGTTTGGTGTTGGAAGGCCTCAGCCAAACTCTAAGTTTGGTGTTGAACTCCCATATCCAAACTCTAAGTTTGGTGTTGGGAGTCTATAAAATTGACCTGATCACCCGTGTGGCTCCATGAGAGCCCACTGTCAAGCTATTGACATTAAAGAAGCGCTTGTTGGGAGGCAACCTAATTTTTATTTATCTATTTTTATTTTTTATTTTCTTGTTCTTTCATGTTTTATTAGGTTCATGATCATGTGGAGTCACAAAATAAATAGAAAAATCAAAAACAGAATCAAAAATAGCAGAAGAAAAATCACACCCTGGAGGAAGGGTTTACTGGCGTTTAAACGCCAGTAAGGATCATCTGGCTGGCGTTCAACGCCAAAACAAAGCATGGAGCTGGCGCTGAACGCCAGAAACAAGCATAGAACTGGCGTTCAATGCCAGAAACATGCTGCATCTGGGCGTTGAACGCCCAGAACAAACATCAGTTCGGCGTTTAAACGCCAGAATTGCATGCAAAGGCATTTTACATGCCTAATTAGTGGAGGGATGTAAATCCTTGACACCTCAAGATCTGTGGACCTCACAGGATCATCTCAGGATCTGTGAACCCCACAGGATCCCCACCTTCCCTCCTCATAATCCTTGATTCTTCCATATCTTCTTCTTCATCTATTCTTTCTTCTTTTGCTCGAGGGCGAGCAACATTCTAAGTTTGGAATGGTAAAAGCATAGTTTTTTTTTGTTTTTCCATAACCATTGATGGCACCTAAGGCCAGAGAAACCTCTATAAAGAGGAAAGGGAAGACAAAAGCTTCCATCTCCGAGTCATAGGAGATGGAAAGATTCATCTCAAGAGTCTATATCTCAGTGGTAGAACATTTGACTATAAATCAAGAGATCCCTGAGATACCTCAGGGGATACATTTTCCCCCACACAATTATTGGGAGCAACTAAGGATAGGAGCACCAAAATCACTAGGGATCAAGCAACAGAGACAAGGAAGAGACATAGAAGAGCTCAAGGACATCATTGGTTCTTCAAGAAGAAAAGGCCATCATCACTAAGGTGGACTCATTCCTTGTTCTTAAATTCTCTGTTTTTCGTTTTTTTATGTTAAATGTTTATCTATGTTTGTGTCTTCACTATATGATCATTAGTATTTAAGTGTTTATGCCTTAAAGTAGTGAATATGAATCCATCACCTCTCTTAAATGAAAAATGTTTTAAAAATAAAAGAACAAGAAGTACATGAGTTTCGAATTTATCCTTGAACTTAGTTTAATTATATTGATGTGGTGACAATACTTTTTGTTTTCTGAATGAATGCTTGAACAGTGCATATGTCTTTTGAAGTTGTTGTTTATGAATGTTAAATATGTTGGCTCTTGAAAGAATGATGACAAGGAGACATGTTATTTGATAATATGAAAAATCATAAAAATGATTCTTGAAGCAAGAAAAAGCAGTGAATACAAAGCTTGCAGAAAAAAAATGGCGAAAAAAAAATAGAAATAGAAAAAGCAAGCAGAAAAAGCCAAAAGCTCTTAAAACCAAAAGGCAAGAGCAAAAAGCCAATAACCCTTAAAACCAAAAGGCAAGGGTAAATAAAAAGGATCCCAAGGCTTTGAGCATCACTGGATAGGAGGGCCTAAAGGAATAAAATCCTGGCCTAAGCGGCCAAACCAAGCTGTCCCTAACCATGTGCTTGTGGCGTGAAGGTGTCAAGTGAAAACTTGAGACTGAACGGTTAAAGTCAAGGTCCAAAGCAAAAATAGAGTGTGCTTAAGAACCCTGGACACCTCTAATTGGGGACTTTAGCAAAGCTGAGTCACAATCTGAAAAGGTTCACCCAGTTATGTGTCTGTGGCATTTATGTATCCGGTGGTAATACTGGAAAACAAAGTGCTTAGGGCCACGGCCAAGACTCATAAAGTAGTTGTGTTCAAGAATCAACATACTGAACTAGGAGAATCAATAACACTATCTGAATTCTGAGTTCCTATAGATTCCAATCATTCTGAACTTCAATAGATAAAGTGAGATGCCAAAACTATTCAAGAGGCAAAAAGCTACAAGTCCCGCGCATCTGATTGGAGCTATGTTTCATTGATATTTTAGAATTTATAGTATATCCTATTCTTTTTATCCTATTTGATTTTCAGGTGCTTGGGGACAAGAAACAATTTAAGTTTGGTGTTGTGATGAGCGGATAATTTATACGCTTTTTGGCATTGTTTTTAGTATGTTTTTAGTAGGATCTAGTTACTTTTAGGGATATTTTTATTAGTTTTTATGTTAAATTCACATTTCTGGACTTTACTATGAGTTTGTGTGTTTTTTTGTGATTTCAGGTATTTTCTGGTTGAAATTGAGGGACTTGAGCAAAAATAAGATTCAGAGGTAGAAGAAGGACTGCTGATGCTGTTGGATTCTAACCTCCCTGCACTCAAAGTAGAATTTCTGGAGCTACAGAACTCAAAATTGCGCGCTTCTAATTGCGTTGGAAAGTAGATATCCAGGGCTTTCCAGCAATATATAATAGTCCATACTTTGGCCGAGTTTAGATGACGCAAAATGGCGTTGAACGCCAGTTCTATGCTGCAGTCTGGAGTTAAACACCAGAAACACGTCACAAACCAGAGTTGAACGCCAGAAACACGTTACAAACTGGCGTTCAACTCCAAAAATGACCTCTCCACGTGTAAACTTCAAGCTCAGCCCAAGCACACACCAAGTGGGCCCCAGAAGTGGATTTATGCATCAATTACTTACTTCTGTAAACCCTAGTAGCTAGTTTAGTATAAATAGGACTTTTTACTATTGTATTAGACATCTTATGATTTTTAGTTCATCTTTAGATCATGTTGATTACGTTGGGGGCTGGCCTCTTGGCCATGCCTGAACCTTCATCACTTATGTATTTTCAACGGTAGAGTTTCTACACTCCATAGATTAAGGTGTGGAGCTCTGCTGTTCCTCACGAATTAATGCAAAGTACTATTGTTTCTCTATTCAATTCAACTTATTCCGCTTCTAAGATATTCATTCGCACTTTAATATTAATGTGATGAACGTGACAATCATCATCATTCCCCTACGAACGCGTGCCTGACAACCACTTCCGTTCCACCTTAGATTGAATGAATATCTCTTGGATCTCTTAATCAGAATCTTCGTGGTATAAGCTAGATTGATGGCGGCATTCATGAGAGTCCGGAAAGTCTAAACCTTGTCTGTGGTATTCCGAGTAGGATTCAGGGATTGAATGACTGTGACGAACTTCAAACTCGCGAGTGCTGGGCGTAGTGACAGACGCAAAAAGAGGGTGAATCCTATTCCAGTATGATCGAGAACCTCAGATGATTAGCCGTGCTGTGACAGAGTATTTGGACCTTTTTCACAAGAGGATGGGATGTAGCCATTGACAACGGTGATGCCCTTACATAAAGCTTGTCATGGAAAGGAGTAAGACTGATTGGATGAAGACAGCAGGAAAGCAGAGATTCAGAGGAACAAAAGCATCTCTATACGCTTATCTGAAATTCTCACCAATGATTTACATAAGTATTTCTATCTTTGTTTTCTATTTATTTATTATTACTATTCAAAAACTCCATAACCATTTGATATCCGCCTGACTGAGATTTGCAAGATGACCATAGCTTGCTTCATACCAACAATCTCCGTGGGATCGACCCTTACTCACGTAAGGTTTTATTACTTGGACGACCCAGTGCACTTGCTGGTTAGTTGTGCGAAGTTGTGAAGTTATGTCTGGACCATGGTATTGTGCACCAGTTGTGGCGCCATTGCCAGGGAGAGAACGAACAACAAATTTTACAACCTCAGAGTAACAATTTCGCATACCAGTTATCTTATCTTATCTTTAAGTGAAGTCATCATATCTTTAAGGGAACTGCCTTTATCTTTCGGGGCTTTAGCTGCCTTTAGATTGGGCTGTGTCCCTTCGTATGGGCCTGCTTGGGCTTCTTATGATGATTTGGCCGAACTCTTTTGAGAAGAGGTCGGGGATCCTAACCTGAAGAGGTCGGTCACTTTGTCTTCAATCAACCCGGGTCGGATAGCTCGACCCAGGGTATGAACAGCCACCAAGAACGGGAACGGAACACTTCGAAATAGGTGATGGTTGGAAAGACGATTTCCACACAAAACTCACCGGCAAGTGTAGTGGGTCGCATCAAGTAGTAATTACTCACAAGAGTGAGGTCGATCCCACAGGGATTGATGGATTGAGCAATTTTAGTTAGGTGATGAACTTAGTTAAGCAAACAGTTGATGATTTGAGTGATTTTGATTGATAGAAGCTAAATTGCAAGTAAATAAAGGTGCAGAAGGTAAATTGAGCAGAAGAATAAAGTGCAAAAGAGGTAAATTGCAAGTAACTTAAAGAAAAAGAAAGTAAAAGAGCTGAAACTTAAATTGCATCAAAAGTTAATTGCAGAAACTTAAAGTGCAAGAAATGTAAATTTGCTGAATCTAAATTACTGAGAAATATAAATTGCTTGAAGAGTAAAAGGATTTGGGTGGTGGGATTTGGAATTGAACAAGAAATTGCAAGATAAAGTAAATCAGACAGCTCTGAGAAGCAAGATTTCAGATCTGGATCTTAGTAGCAAGAACAGAAATGGAAAATTGCTTCAAGAAACAAAACAGCAAAAAAACTTGAATCACTTATGAAATCCTAAAGAGAAATTAAAGATCGAAGAAGAGAAATGAGATTAGAAAGAAGATCTAGATCTCAATTGCTCTCTTGATCAAGCAGAAAAGTAATTGCAGAAGAAATGAAAAGGAAAATAGTAAATGAAACTTAGATCTAATTCTCCAATTCCCAAAACAGAAAAGTAGAAGTGCAGAAGAAGAAAATGAAAACAGAAAACTAAACTCAGATCCAATTCTTAGAACAATTGAGAAGAGAGGTAAAAGATGATTCTCAAGCTTAGAATCAATGAAGCTCTTCAATCTCAATTCAAATTCCAAGAACAGAAAGTAGAATTGCAGAAGAAAAGAAAAATGCAGAAAGAAAAACTCAGATCCAAACTCCCAAATCCCAAATTCAAAACAATTGAAAACTAAAATTAAGCTAAAGGTAAAACTAAAAAATTGAGCAAGAGGTCCTTTACAAATCAAACTTCATCCTATTTATACACTTTCTATTTTGGTCTTCAAAGCTTGGAGTGGGACTTTTGGTTTTTGGATTTGAAGAAAGATGGGTCCGATTTGGTTTTGGTTCAAGTTGGTTTGGTGTGTGGGAACCTTCCAGGGGAGCGCTCCGTTTGGTATAATGAACGCTACGTTCACTCTTGGTTTGATGAGCCTTGGTTCCAATTCTCCATGCTTAGCTCCCTGTCCATAGCATTCACTAAGTGAGCACTGCGCTCAAATTGTGAGTGCTACTCCTGGCCTTTGTTTGGTTCCCCTCTTCAAGCCTTGTTGAGAGCGCTTCGCTTCCTTAAATTTCTTGGGCAAGAGCCTTGCTCTCCTTGGCCAAGAGCACGAGAAAGTGAGAGAAAGTGAGCGCCACGCTCAAATTCTTGAGTGTTACTCTTCAGTTTGTTTGGTTGGGTGCCTTGGTTTCTTGGACTAGAGGCACGAAAAAGTGAAGAACAGGGAGCACTATGCTTGAATGTTTGAGCGCTACTCCTCCTTGGTTAGCAAATTTGGTGCGCATCGGGTAGCTCCAGGGTAGCGCTACGTTGCACCTTTGGAGCGCTGGCCTTGCTCTCTTGTTTCCTTGCCAAAAGTGTCACGAAAAAGGTGGCAAAAGTGAGCGCTGCGCTTGAGTTCTTGAGCGCTACACTCCCCCTTGTTGCTTGGCCTCTTGGTTGAGTGCTCCCTTGGTTGAGCGCTCCTTTGGTTGAGCGCTCCCTTGGTTGAGCGCCACGCTTTATTTTCATGGGCCACCCTTCCAAAAGCGTGGCCTAAGGTTCAAAGCGTGCTCAAACTTCAAAAGTGTGCCAAAATTTCCTCTTTCCACCATTTCTTCAGCTACAAGCAACCAAACAACTAATCAAAGTTCCACCAAAATCACTAGTTGTTTGCATCAATTATAAAATCAATTAATTCTAGCTTAAAACCTATGATTTTGTGTAAAATAAATGATGTTTGATTGATTCAGCATAATCATGAAAATTCACTCCAATTACTTACTTATGGTGCAAGAAAGTGCATAAAACCTAATGAAGCTAATGAAAAATGCTTGTAAAACTAGCATAAGATGACTTGCCATCACAACACCAAACTTAAACCTTGTTTGTCCCCAAGCAAGCATTAAACATTGAGAAGAAATGAAATGTAACAGAGAAGCATACATGTCCTTATTTAGCAGATAATAGAATTAAGACTATGGGGTTTTATGCAAACAAGAATGCAGCTCAATTATTCTTTGCTGATAGGTAAGAAATACCTTTTTGATGATTAACTAGAGTTGCTGTCATAATGCCTTGCTCTTTGATTGATCCCTTTTGGTTTTTCCTTCTTTATTTTTCTTAGAAAGCTTATTTCTTTATGATGACTCAGTGTCAAGTGTTGGAGCAGCCTTTTGGCTCAATTTTGCTCAACACTTCTTCACTACAGACACTTGGCTCACAAATCCTCTTAGGAACATTGATGTCCAGCATCTCTTTGGATCACTAAGTGCTTTGTAGCTAGGTTGCTCTTGATAATGGACTTTTGGTTGGTAATCCCGGATTAGTTAATCCAAGTTACCAAGTTTTAAAAGACTTCTCAGAACCTAATTGTCCAAGCATATCCTAGTACAAAAAGCACCACAGACATATGTCCTAAGGTCCAAGCTATTGGTGTCTAGCCTTATTGTTTATTTCTTTTCTTTTTTTTTTATTTCTCACTTTTCTTCATTTTCCAAGGGATTTCACTTATAAAAGGTTTTATGACAGCAATCAAGTTCACATTACAAAAAACACTCTATTATGCAGCTTTTATTTTTGAGCTCATCATCTTAATCAAGCATTTACCACCACAAGTTTCATTTCTAATTCCTACAACATTGAACAATCACTTTCTTTTTCAAACATTTTCTCTTATTGATGCATAGAGGGAGACAAAACATGAATTTAAAGCAGATGAGTGATAACAAGCATTCATACTAGTGCAGACATCAAAATTTGCATTATTTGAACTAAATCATCAAGGCAACCAACAACTTCTCATGCAGATAATTTCAAATCAAAGTGAGTTTTGTGACAATACAACCTCTCAGGAGGGTCTTGCAGCTTCCCTTTTGTCATCATCTTCTTTTACTTTTGCATTTCCCTTGGTGATGATTCTTTGAAGAGGCTGGGTGTCTTTTTTTTTCTGCATAATTATTGAAGTTGCTTGCTTTTCCAAGCACTTTAGCAAATGGTTAGCATGAACTTAAACTTACTTTGGTGAGGGAACACCAAACTTAGTTCCTTGCTTCTGTTTATGATGCATTAGTTACATGAAACTTTGTGCTTTTGTTGAAAGCAATGAAATTAAAAACTAGAAAACAGACAGTGGTTTAGTGGTTTTCTTGATTGCTTGGAGCTAGTAACTAGTTATGCAGAGGGTGAAATGTGTTTTTAAATGAGATTTTTGGTGGAACACCAAACTTAGCATCCTTCATTCACCCTTAAATTATTTTGGTGTGCAACACCAAACTTAGCTCCTTGCAATACAGATACAACTACTTAACCTTCTTATTGAAATAGTTAAGAGAAGAAAACTACCTTTGGTTGGGTTGCCTTCCAACAAGCGCTCTTTTAATGTCACTAGCTTGACATCCTTCATTCTTGCTCAGCTTAATTTCTGATTCTCCCTCTCTTTGTCCGAATGGCCTCCCAAGTAATGCTTTACCCTATGGCCATTTGCTGTGAAATTACTCTTTGTTGCTTCATTCAGCAGTTCAAGGCTTCCATAGAGAAGAACCTTTGTCACCAAGTAGGGACCAGTCCATTTAGACTTGAGTTTGCCAGGGAAAACTTTGAGTCTAGACTTGTACAAGAGTACTTGCTGTCCTGGTTTGAATTCCTTCTTTGAGATCTTTTTGTCATGCCATCTTTTAGCTTTTTTCTTGTATATATTAGCATTTTCATAGGCTTTCAGTCTAAACTCATCCAACTCATTCAATTGTAATAACCTCTTCTCTCCTGCTGCTTGAAAATTAAGGTTGAGGAGTTTAGTGGCCCAGAAAGCTTTGTGTTCAAGCTCTACAGGAAGGTGGCAAGACCTGCCATACAACAATTGAAAAGGTGACTTTCCAATGGGAGTTTTGAAGGCTGTTCTATATGCCCAGAGAGCATCTTCTAATTTCCTAGCCCAATCCTTTCTTGTACTCCCCATTGTTTTCTCCAAAATCCTCTTCAACTCCCTATTTCCAAGCTCTGCTTGGCCATTGGTTTGTGGATGGTATGGTGTAGCTAATTTGTACATCACCCCATATTTGTGAAGTAATTTCTCCATCTGTTTGTTGCAAAAATGACTACCACCATCACTGACAAGACCCTTAGGCACTCCATATCTAGTAAAAATGTGCTTCTTAAGGAATTGGAGGACAATTTGTGCATCACATGTGGTTGTTGCTATGGCTTCCACCCACTTTGAGACATACTCTACTACCACAAGTATGTATTTGAAAGAATATGATGGTAGAAAGGGGCCCATAAAATCTATTCCACAGAGATCAAAGAGTTCCACTTCCAAGATGTAGTTCTGAGGCATCTCATTCCTTCTTATTAATCCTCTAGCTCTCTGGCACTCATTGCATTGATGAACAAACTCTCTAGAATCCTTGAAAATGGTTGGCCAATAAAATCCACTTTGAAGTACTTTGGCTGCTGTGCTTTCCGGTCCAAAATGTCCACCATAAGCTGAACCATGACAATGCCATAATATGTCTCTCATCTCACTCTTAAGAACACATTTCCTAATCATTTCATCCGGACACCTTTTGAATAAGAATGGTTCATCCCATAAGAACTTCTTGGCTTCATTGAGCAGCTTTTTCACTTGTTGCTTGGTAAAGTCTTGAGGGATCTTTCTTCCAACCTTGTAGTTTGCAATGTCTGCAAACCATGGAGGTTGCTGGATTTGTAAAAGGTGTTCGTCTGGAAAGCTTTCATTCACTGAATGTGGAGCTTGATTGGCTTCTTGTGATATTCTTGACAAATGGTCTGCTACTTAGTTTTCATTCCCTTTCATATCTCTCACTTCAATATCAAACTCTTGTAGTAGCAACACCCACCTAATAAGCCTTGGCTTTGAATACTGCTTAGACATAAGATACTTGAGAGCAGCATGATCAGTATATACTATAACCTTTGAACCAATCAAGTATTGTCAAAATTTATCAAATGCATATACGATTGCCAAAAGCTCTTTCTCAGTGGTGGTATAATTTTTCTGTGCTTCATTCAACACCTTGCTAGCATAATATATAACATGGTGTAGCTTGTCTTTCTTTTGCCCCAGTAAAGCACCAATTGCAAAGTCACTTGCATCACACATGAGTTCAAAAGGTAATTCCCAATCAAGGGGTGTGATAATTGGTGCTGTAATGAGTTTTCTCTTTAACGTTTCAAAGGCGTGCTTGCAATTGTCATCAAAGATGAAAGGACTATCAATCATTAGCAAATTGCTCAATGGTTTTGCTATTTTTGAAAAATCTTTGATGAACCTCCTGTAAAAACCAGCATGTCCAAGAAAACTCCTTATTGCTTTCACATTAACAGGTATAGGAAGCTTTTCAATGATTTCTATTTTAGCTTTGTCAACTTCTATACCTTTGCTTGAAACCTTATGCCCAAGAACTATCCCTTCAGGAACCATGAAATGGCATTTCTCCCAATTCAATACCAGGTTAGTTTCTTGGCATCTTTTCAAAACAAGAGTTAAATGATGCAAGAAAGTGTTAAATGAATTGCCAAAGATAGAAAAATCATCCATGAAGACTTCTAAAAATTTTTTCACCATGTCAGAGAATATAGAAAGCATACACCTTTGAAAAATTGCAGGGGCATTACACAGACCAAAGGGCATCCTTCTGTAAGCAAAAACTCCAAATAGACAGGCGAAGAAAGTCTTTTCTTGATCCTTGGGGTCCACCACTATTTGATTGTACCCAGAGTACCCATCCAGAAAGTAATAATAGGCATAGCCAGCTAATCTTTTCAGCATCTGGTCAATGAATGGGAGAGAAAAATGATCTTTCCTTGTAGCATCATTCAGTCTTCTATAATCTATGCACATCCTCCACCCAGTCACTGTCCTGGTGGGGATCAACTCATTCTTCTCATTGGTGATGACTGTCATTCCTCCCTTCTTTGGTACAACTTGAACCGGACTCACCCATGAGCTGTCAGAGATTGGAAAGATTATCCCAGCATTCTATAGCTTCATGACTTCTTTTTGAACCACCCCTTTCATAGTCGGGTTGAGCCTTCTCTAGGGTTGAACTACAGGCTTTGAATCTTCCTCCAATAAAATTTTATGCATATAGATGGCAGAGCTTATGCCCTTGATATTATCAATCGTCCAACCCAAGGTAGTCTTGTGAGCTTTCAACACTTCAACGAGTCTTGTTTCTTCTTCTATGTTCAGAGATGAGTTTATGATCACTGGCAAGGCCTCTGCTTTTCCAAGAAACACATACTTGAGATGAGGGGGGAGAGGCTTTAACTCTTGTTTTGGCTTCTCCTCTGCCTTGCTTTCAAAGGAGATCTCTGCCACTTCCTCGTCTGTGAACTCTTGCTCCACCTCTATTTCCTTTTTTTGTTCCTCCTGATTGTCATCTTCCAGTAGCTCCTCCTCCACTTCTTCTATCATTTCTACTCTCATGTGCTTTTCCTTCTCTAGAGGATATTGTATGGCCTTGAAGACATTGATGATCATCATTTCATCGTGTACCCTGAGGATCATCTCTCCTTTCTCCACATCAATGATGGCTCTGGCTGTTGCTAAGAAAGGCCGTCCCAATATGATTGAACTGTGTCCCTCTTCTTCCATGTCTAGGATAACAAAGTCAGCAGGGAAAATGAACTCTCCAATCTTCACTAATAATTTTTCCACAACTCTATTTGGTATTTTGAGTGATCTGTCAGCCATTTGGAGTGACATCCTGGTAGGCTTGACTTCCTCTATTGCAAGCTTCTTCATTAGTGAGAGGGGCATCAAATTGATGCTAGCTCCTAAGAAACAGAGAGCCTTATCCAATGTTCTGTTGCCTATAGTGCAGGATAGGATGAAGCTTGCAGAATCTTTGAGCTTTGGAGGAAGACCTCTTTGGATGACAGCACTGCATTCTTGTGTTAGAATGATCGTCTCCTTCTCATTCTAACTCCTTTTCTTGTTGATGAGCTCTTTGAGGAATTTTGCATATAGAGGCATTTGTTCTAGAGCTTTAGCAAGTGGAATATTGATCTCTAGCTTCTTGAACACCTCTAGGAACTTAGGAAACTGGTGGTCATTGATCTCCTTCTGCAATCTTTGAGGATATGGCAAAGGAGGGATGTGATTCTTCACAATTGTCCTTTGTTCTTGTGACTGTTCCTCCATGACCTCCTTTCCTTTCTTTGAAGCTTGAGTTTTCTCTATCTCCTTGAGCTTCTCTTAGTTCTTTTCTTCAATTATCACTTGCTCTTTGCTACTGCTGGCCTTGTCATTTACCAAAGTTCTTCCACTTCTTAGTTGGATGGCTTTGCATTCTTCCTTGGGGTTGGGAATAGTATCACTTGGCAATGCATTGGTTGGCCTCTCAGTCACTGCTTGCTTTGATAATTTACCAATTTGCCTCTCTAGATTCCTCAGTGAAGCTTCATGGTTTTTGTTGGCTAGCTCTGGATGTTTCATCATCTTCTCCATCAATATCTCCAAGTTGGAGATCCTTTGAGATTCTCGGGGTGGTTGTGATTGATTATGGGATGTTGAGGGTGAATGATAGTTATTTTGGTTAGTGGATGAGTTGATGGGTGGATGGTAGTTGGATTGGGGTTAGTTGTTTTGTGGTTTTCTGTATGGATTTTGGTTAGTGTTCTGATGGTTTTGATGGTTTGTGTTTCTGGAATTGTTTTGGTTTGAATTTCTTTACCAAGGTTTCTGGTTTTGGTTCTCTCCCTATTTCAGATTGGGATTGTTTCCATGATGAATTGTAAGTGTCTCCATGGAAATCATTTGATCCAGAATTTTGGTTGTGTATGTACTGCACTTGTTCAGGCTGCTGCTCCTTATAACTTTCCTCTTGCTGTCCCCAAACCATTGATGGTTGGTTGGTTGTGCTCACTGCTGCAAGTTGTAATCCATCCATCCTCTTTGACATTATTTCAATTTGTTGCTGGAGTTGCTGGTGCATGAGTTTGTTCTGAGCCAGTATAGTATCAACTCCTTCAAGCTCAAATACTCGTTTCTTTGGGGCTATTTGCCTTTCAGAAGAATAGAAATACTCATTGTTGGCCACCGTGTCTATGAGATCATGTGCCTCTTGAGCAGTTTTCATCATTTGCAAAGATCCTCCTGAGGAATAATCCAAAGCTTTCCTTGAAGGTAAAGACAGGCCTTCATAGAAATTCTGCAGCTCTACCCATTCACTGAACATTCCCTCCAGACATCTTCTGATTAGAGCTTTATACCTCTCCCAAGCCTCATATAGTGACTCTCCTTCCTACTGTCTGAAGGTTTGCACATCATTTTTTAGCTTGATTACTCTTTGAGGTGGATAGAATTTGGCTAGAAATTTGCTAACCAAATCATCCCAGCTGGTAATGCTCTCTTTAGGGAAGGTTTCTAACCAGTGTGTGGCTTTGTCTCTCAGTAAAAATGGGAATAAAAGAAGCTTATAGATATCAGGATTGACTCCATTAGTTTTGACAGTGTCACGAATTCTCAGAAATACAGAGAGATGCTGGTTTGGATCCTCAGTAGCACTTCCTCCATATTGACAGTTGTTTTGAACCAGGTGATCAATTGAGGCTTGAGTTCAAAGTTATTGGCATTGACCTTGGGGGTTAGGATGCTACTCCCACAATGCTTAGCGTTGGGAATAGTGTAGGAGGCTAGGACTCTTCTCTGAGGTTGGCCATGGTTGTTGGCCACACCCTCATTGTGAACTGGGATGTTCTCCTCCATCACTTGATCCTCTCCTTCTGATTCCTCTTCACCAATAATCCCCTTTCCTCTTGCCTCTCTTCTTAACCTTCGAAGAGTTCTCTCATCAATATCGCCAGAGATAGATACCTCTCTCCTTGCTTCTGTCATACACACAACACCATAAACAACAAACAATCCACTCTATTGCTAGAGTTATGTTAAGGTTAGCTTAAGCAAAAATTCAAACAGTTAGTGTGATTAGTAAAAATGAAAAGAAAATGCTTAATCTAGATTATCACCTTACTTAATCATTGTCAATCTAGATCAATCTCCGGCAACGGCGCCAAAAAACTTGATGGTTGGAAAGACGATTTCCACACAAAACTCACTGGCAAGTGTACCGGGATGCATCAAGTAGTAATTACTCACAAGAGTGAGGTCAATCCCACAGGGATTGATAGATTGAGCAATTTTAGTTAGGTGATGAACTTAGTTAAGCGAACAGTTGATGATTTGAGTGATTTTGATTGACAGAAGCTAAATTGCAAGTAAATAAAGGTGTAGAAGGTAAATTGAGTAGAAGAATAAAGTGCAGAAGAGGTAAATTGCAAGTAACTTAAAGAACAAGAAAGTAAAAGAGCTGAAACTTAAATTGCAAGAAAAGTAAATTGCAGAAAAAGTGCAAGAAATGTAAATTTGCTGAATCTAAATTGCTGAGAAACGTAAATTGCATGAAGAGTAAAAGGATTTAGGTGCTGGGATTTGGAATTGAACAAGAAATTGCAAGCTAAAGTAAATCAGACAGCTCTGAGATGCAAAATTTCAGATCTGGATCTTAGTAGCAAGAACAGAAATGGAAAATTGCTTCAAGAAACAAAACAGCAAGAAAACATGAATCACATATGAAATCCTAAAGAGAAATTGAAGATCAAAGAAGAGAAATGAGATTAGGAAGCAGATCTAGATCTCAATTACTCTCTTGATCAAGCAGAAAAGTAATTGCAGAAGAAATGAAAAGGAAAATAGTAAATGAAACTTAGATCCAATTCTCCAATTCCTAAAACAGAAAAGTAGAAGTGCAAAAGAAGAAAATAAAAGCAGAAAACTAAACTCAGATCCAATTCTAAGAACAATTGAGAAGAAATGTAAAAGATGATTCTCAAACTTAGAATCAATGAAGCTCTTCAATCTCAATTCAAATTCCAAGAACAAAAAGTAGAATTGCAGAAGAAAAGAAAAATGCAAAAAGAAAAACTCAAATCCAAACTCCCAAATCCCAAATTCAAAACAATTGAAAACTAAAATTAAGCTAAAGGTAAAACTAAAAAATTGAGCAAGAGTTCCTTTACAAATCAAACTTCATCCTATTTATACACTTTCTATTTTGATATTCAAAGCTTGGAGTGGGCCTTTTGATTTTTGGATTTGAAGAAAGATGGGTCCGGTTTGGTTTTGGTTCAAGTTGGTTTGGTGTGTGGGAACCTTCCAGGGGAGCGCTCCATTTGGTATAGTGAATGCTATGTTCACTCTTGGTTTGGTGAGCCTTGGTTCCAATTCTCCTTGCCTAGCTCTCTGTCCATAGCGTTCACTAAGTGAGCACTGCGCTCAAATTGTGAGCGCTACTCCTGGCCTTTGCTTGGTTCTCCTCTTCGAGCCTTGGTGAGAGCGCTTTGCTTCCTTAAATTTCTTGGGCAAGAGCCTTGCTCTCCTTGGCCAAGAGCACAAGAAAGTGAGAGAAAGTGAGCGCCACGCTCGGATTCTTGAGCGCTACTCTTCAGTTTGGTTGGTTGTGTGCCTTGGTTTCTTGGACTAGAGGCACAAAAAAGTGAAGAAGAGGGAGCGCTATGCTTGAATGTTTGAGCGCTACTCCTCCTTGGCTTAGCAAATTTGGTGCGCATGGGGCAGCTCCAGGGTAGCGCTACATTTCACCTTTGGAGCGCTGGCCTTGCTCCCTTGTTTCCTTGCCAAAAGTGTCACGACTCACGAAAAAGGTGGCAAAAGGGAGTGCTGCGCTTGAGTTCTTGAGCGCTACACTCCCCCTTGTTGCTTGGCCTCTTGGTTGAGCAGCACGCTTTATTTTCATGGGCCACGCTTCCAAAAGTTTGGCCTAAGGTTCAAAGCGTGCTCAAACTTCAAAAGTGTGCCAAAATTTTCTCTTTCCACTATTTCTTCACCTACAAGCAACCGAACAACTAATCAAAGTTCCACCAAAATCACTAGGTCTTTGCATCAATTATAAAATTAATTAATTCTAGCTTAAAACCTATGATTTTGTGTAAAATAAATGATGTTTGATTGATTCAACATAATCATGAAAATCCACTCTAATTACTTACTTATGGTGCAAGAAAGTGCATAAAACCTAATGAAACTAATGAAAAATTCTTGTAAAACTAGCATAAGATGACTTGTCATCAATGGGGTGACAAACAAGTACCGCTGAACAATCTTTGGAGAACGCACATCAGTTGTAGCAACCTATCCACTTACACGTCTTTGTATACACCGAGGACGGTACAATCTTTAAGTGTGGGGAAGTCGATACCAACTTCCGTGGGTAACTACTTCCTGTCTCAATACCAATGTTTAATCTCTTTTGTTAGATTAGTTGTTGCATTGCATAATAGATTGCATGTATAGTGAGTTGCTTGCATTTAAGTGCTACTTGGTTGAAGTGATGCATTCTTTTCCAAGAAACTATAAAGAATTTCACTAATTTGAATTAAAATTTTTATTGAACTTGTTTGAAGAAATTTATATTTGGAACATGGTTTTAGAGCTCAAACACACAACCAAGTGAGATTTTGAGCCTATTTGATTGGTTGCAGCTTATCAACCAATACTTTATTTTGGTGTGTGTTGTTCTCTCTAAAATTGTGATCTTTATCTTGCATGATTCTATATTTCTATTGTTTGATGTATGCATGCACCTACGTGATTGAGGCCTTTGTTTCACTAAACTTACATACCCATATGGCCTTACCCTTTCATTATCCTTTGCAAACCAATGTTCAGCCTATTTTATCTCATTTGTTCTTTACTTTAGCACATCATTAACTCTAAGTGAAAAATAATGAATGACCTTAATTTGAATTATTGGTTAGCTTAGGCTAGTGAAAATGTTCATGATTTAAGTGTGGGGAAGTTGGGTTTGGAAATATTTGGTTCGGGAATTGAGTATGTTAGACATTTTTGTGAAAATGTGAAAAAATGTCGAGGACATGTTCATGCATTCAATACCTTAATCATATATATTGAGAAAAATAAAAGAAAAGAAAAAATAAAAAGAAAAAAAAATAAAAAAAGAAAAAAAAAAGAGAAAAAAAATAAAAAGGGGACAAAATGCCCCGAAGTAAGTGGCAATATGTATATGACTCGTATTCAAAGATATCAAGATGCATGAATATGTGGTAAACATAGTTAATGGGTAGTTAGTTTTGCATTTCGATTACATGGAATGTCTTAGATTAGGTGGGAAGTTTAGGTTAATCAAAGAATTCGGATTTTAGTCCACTTAACCAAATACAATCCTACCTTGACCCTAACCCCATTACAACCCTTAAAAGACCTCTTGATATGTGTACTCGTACATTAAATTTTTGTTGATTGTTAGATGAATAGCAAGTCTTAGAAAGCAAGATTAGTAGAGAATTGAGAGAATCAAACCTCAAACACTTGAGTGATTAGAGAGTATACACTTCCGGTGAGGGTTCGATGCTCGATTCTTCGTTTCCGGCTTTCATGAGCTTTCTTCCTTCAAGACTACTTGTACTTGCGATTTGAATAAATGGAATCCAGTTTATGTTTGTTCTTGAAAGATTTATTTACTTGTAACCAAGTAGGTAAAATCATTTTGCATTTAGTTACATTCATATAGATAGGTTGCATTTCATAAATTCTACCATTCCTCTTCAACTCCATTATAGCTTCTCTTGAGCTAGCATGAGGACATGCTAATGTTTAAGTGTGGAGAGATTGATATACCACTATTTTATGGTTTATTTTGTATTCAATTGAGTGGATTTTATCCATTATTCTCACACTCATTCATATAATTTGCATGTTTTACATTTTCCTTCCTAATTTTGTGCTATGATTGAAAACATGCTTCTTTGGCCTTAAATTCACTAATTTTAATCTTCTCTTATTACCATTCGATGTCGTGATATATTTGTTAAGTGTTTTCAGGGTTTATAGGGCAGGAATGGCTTAGAGGATGAAAAAGAAGCATGCAAAAGTGGAAGGAACACAAGAAATTAAGGATTTCAGAATCTGGCAGCGACGCGCACGCATAGGCGACGCGTACGCGTGACTGGTGTGGCAGGCATACGACGCGCACACGTGGCTGACGCCTAAGCATGGCCAGTGAAAAGTCCAGCAACGCGTACGCGTGGCTGACGCGTACACGTGACAGAGTGATACGTGGTCAAGAGGGCATTTTCGTCATCTTAGAGCTAAGGGACGGAATGATAATCTTGTCATATTCAAGGATCTAAATTCTAGAAGAATTGTGTCATGCCAGTCTTGGACATCAAGAAGACCAAGAGTTCGTCTTAAAAACAGTGGTGCTGAAAGGGCAACAATTCATAAGGCCCATTGGGCTAAAGCAAGACAACAAAAGCCCAATAAAGCTTTTCAAATTCAATGGGAGACAATTTTTATTAATTTTCGAATTTTAGTCATTTATTTTTAATTTGTTTTACTATTAGAGTTTGTTGGATGATTTGATTTACTTTTGATTTGCTTAGTAGTATTTTTAGGGATTTTAAATTTAAATCAAATCTGATCTAATCTAATAAGATCAAATCTGATTTAAATTAGTTATCATATCTTTAGGATTTTAAAATTTAAATCAAATATGATCTAATCCAATAAGATCAAATCTAATTTAAATTAGTTATCTTATCTTTTAGTTAGTTTGTTAGGAGCCTATTTAAACACCTCTGGTGAGACCATTTGGAATAACTTTGATGAATAAATTTCAGTTGCTTTTAAGCACTTTTTATTGTGTGAGAAGTGAGGTGAGTGATTTGCTTCACTTGTTGCATGAGGAAGATTGGAGGATCCAACACTAAGGTGATCTGCGTGGTGGTTTCTTTCAGTTTTTGTCCCTCTGATCTAGGTTGTCAAGGACAGGTTCTTTGAAGGTCTAGTAGGGAATCCCTTCCGGTGACCTAGGTTGCTAAGAACAGGTATCTTAGAGGTCTAGTAGGAAAACCCCTTTATTTATCCTTGTGTTTTAAATCCTTATCATCTGGTATCAGTCACAGGTCGTAGGTAAATTCTTATTTATCTACACGTTCCATGGGTCTTGTTTAGTCTCTTTTTTTTTTCTCTTTAATTTCTGTAAATTCACGTTAGAGTCAAACAAAAAAAAAACAAAAAAAATTCTTTTTTTAATTTTGTTTTTGCAATTATTCTATCTTTAAGTCAGTGTCTGGAAAAAAAATAATAAAAAAAATGATCGAGTATTACGATAGTGATGATGAAGGAAGCTCATATGCGAAAAAGAGTTCTTAGTTTCAAATCCCTGCATTCAAAGGGAGGAATGATCCTGAAGCGTATTTCAGATGGGAAAGGAAGGTAGAATCGATTTTTGCAAATTGCATCCTTTTAGAAGAAAAGAAGGTTCAACTGGTACAAGCCAATTTTTTCAATGCTACCCGTATATGGTAGACTGAATTAGGAAGATCTAGAAGACGGTACGGAAAGCGCCCAATTTGCAGCTGGGAGAAGATGAAAAAAATCATGAGGAGACAGTTTGTGCCATCATCACACCACATGAGGAATCGAGTTGTACCATCATCTTACCACAATGAATTTTTTGGAAGATTTTGTAAGTTTCAACAAGGTTCACAATCAGTGATGGAGTACCACAAGGAGTTTTTATATTTGATGAACAAGGCTAATATCAAAAGGAGTCCTGAGATTTTTATGGAACGATTTTTGTTTGGATTACGTGAAGAACTTGCAGATACAGTCCAACGTTATCGTTACACGACCATGGACGATTTGGTCAAATTGGCCATTAACTGGGAGCAAGTGCAACAAATGATAGATAGCCATAACAAGAGGAATTATTCTACGCCTATCTTTCATTCTTCTTCAAAGCCAGAGATGGAAGAATTTATTAAGTATGCTGTAGAGGGTGATGTGTCCTTGGAAGATTCAACAGTGCAGAATTTCTCAACTGGGTCCTTGGGATGTGAGCAATTTAAAAAATATGAGAGAAAAGAACTTGAGAAAGAGATTGAGTGTTTGAGTGAAAAGAATCCATGTTTGATTAAAAGCGGGAGTTTTGAGAGAAAAGATGTGAATAGTGAGCGAGAGGAGTCAATGAGCGAAAAAGAAACTGAGTTCAATAAACACACTTGTGAGAAAGATCTAGAAAGTTCTAGCTTAGACAAGAGTGCATTAGTCTCATTGAAATCTACAGAGTCCTTAATTTCTCATACATCTAACCATGAAATTCCTAGTGTTTTTATATCAAGTTTTCCAGGCTTTGTAGATTCGCTGGTCAATTATGGAGGCATTAATAGGGATGAAAAGGAAGAAAGACAAATTGCACACCTTGGACAAGATGGTAAAAGTATGGTTGGAAAGATTGAACTTGCACACATGAAGGACATAACCACAATTCAGTGGATGGAGAAGAGTCAACAAACCATTGTATTTGAACCAGGAGATTGGATTTGGATTCCTTGGAGGGAAGAAGCGCTTCTCATTCAAGATTCGAGGACGAATCTTTTTGAAGAGGGAGAGAATGATACGTGGTCAAGAGGGCATTTTCGTCATCTTAGAGCTAAGGGACGGAATGATAATCTTGTCATATTCAAGGATCTAAATTCTAGAAGAATTGTGTCATGCCAGTCTTGGACATCAAGAAGACCAAGAGTTCGTCTCAAAAATAGTGGTGCTGAAAGGTCAACAATTCATAAGGCCCATTGGGCTAAAGCAAGACAACAAAAAGCCCAATAAAGCTTTTCAAGATCAATGGGAGACAATTTTTATTAATTTTCGAATTTTAGTCATTTATTTTTAATTTGTTTTACTATTAGAGTTTGTTG
Organism: Arachis ipaensis; assembly: GCF_059453495.1. Taxonomy (NCBI): domain Eukaryota; kingdom Viridiplantae; phylum Streptophyta; class Magnoliopsida; order Fabales; family Fabaceae; genus Arachis; species Arachis ipaensis. Next base: position 74,201,062 of record NC_142436.1, read on the forward strand.
GATGATTTGATTTACTTTTGATTTGCTTAGTAGTATTTTTAAGGATTTTAAATTTAAATCAAATATGATCTAATCTAATAGGATCAAATCTAATTTAAATTAGTTATCATATCTTTAGGATTTTAAAATTTAAATCAAATCTGATCTAATCCAATAAGATCAAATCTGATTTAAATTAGTTATCTTATCTTTTAGTTAGTTTGTTAGGAGCCTATTTAAACACCTCTGGTGAGACCATTTGGAATAACTTTGATGAATAAATTTCAGTTTCTTTTAAGCACTTTTTATTGTGTGAGAAGTGAGGTGAGTGATTTGCTTCACTTGTTGCATGAGGAAGATTGGAGGATCCAACACTAAGGTTATCTGCGTGGTGGTTTCTTTCAGTTTTCGTCCCTCTGATCTAGGTTGTCAAGGATAGGTTCTTTGAAGGTCTAGTAGGGAATCCCTTCCGGTGACCTAGGTTGCTAAGAACATGTATCTTAGAGGTCTAGTAGGAAAACCCCTTTATCTATCCTTGTGTTTTAAATCCTTATCACAGAGCGTCACGTGCTGCATTAAACAGAATATGCTGGGGCAATTTCTGAAGCCACCATTAAGACAAGAATTGCTAATTTGTCTGCTACCATTTTAGATAAAATCTTGAGCTTTAAACTATTGTTTTTTCACCACTCCAAAACACTAAAATACTTAGAATTGCCTTCAGGAATGTATGCAATCTCATCAAGATAAACTTTTAAGTCTGATTTTGTTGGATGAATGGCTTCTTTTTCTCGAACCATATTCAAAATTTCGTCAATTTCACTTATTTCAGAACCAACCACATTAGAAGAAGAAGAAACAACTACATGATTAGTGCTTACTCCATCACTTATTATTGTCTCGCCATTAAGGATGGAAACAAGCCAGGCTTCATCCTTAACAAGCCAAGTGTAGCACCTTTACTATCAAAATGTCACGCTTCCGGGTGCGCCATTCTGATAGTGGGGGTATTACGACGACTCTCATATATTAAATAATAAGGTATGAGCCTTTATGCGTAAGTCTATCGATGGTTTCAGAAAAAACTTGAAAACATTTTCAACAAAAATAAATAATACCTTTTCACATACTTAATGTTAATAATACATTATAGTAGCACATACAAAACCATTTACAAAACCTACCCCTCTTAATAAAACTCTAATTAACAAGGCGATGGAAAAGTAAATTCTAACAACTCAACTAGTAAACATACTCTTCTATGCTGTTGTAGCTCCGCACTAAACCTTCACACCTGTAGCTGAAAGGGGTGGAAATAGGGGGTAAGAACTGGGGAGTTCTTAATAGCGTCGGGTTGTATAGTTATGTTCATTTTATTATCATGGCCAACAGCAACGAGCAATAGAATACATTTAGACTTAATAAATAAAGAACACAAAAATAAAACAATCATATAGTACATCCACAATCATAGGGAACACACTCACAAACAAATATGCACAAACAAGTATGATGCATGTCTGTCTTATGGCTAATGAGCTCATTTGTCGGTTATATAGCCAAACCCGACATGTCCGGTAGCTAATCCAGATACTGTCTCTCTATTGTGTATTAACATCATTAGAGGAAATACGTGCCCTATTAACATTAGAGGGATTATGTGCCCTGTCACCATTAGAGGGATTATGTGCCTTGTCACCATTAGAGGGAATAGATGTCCTGTCACCCTTACAACCAAAGAGAAAACACAGACATACTTGTCATCAATCATCCTCAACCATGACTTATTTATCATAATCATTCAATTTCATAATCAAAATCAGTTTTCATCATTCTTCTTCCTCATCCCTTTCTGGAGCAAATGGACAACACCACTACATCTTACCCGATAATTCAAATATTAAATCTCCTCTTTATGACATTCTCCAAAAACCTTCAAAACCATTTCACTTAAAACCAATTCTTCTTTCCAAGCTCAACTCTTCTTTCAAGACAAAAGAACAATCATTTATTAGTTAAATCCCTTGGCAAGGCCTCTAGACTTTTAGGGGAGCGACAACCAATCTCATTTCAAAACCAAATCATTTAAACTCAAACATAATTCATTCTTTTCTTAAATATATCAAAATTAAATAAAATAATTCTTCAATCCAAATTAACCAAAATAAAAGTTCTCAAAATTATTCTAAAAATTTCGGTAGCACCTCTCCTAAAACTCGGACCTTGCCACCCTTCTCGGGTCCCGTCCAAACTGTTTCTCAAACTCTTTTCTTGATAAATCAAATTCAAACATAATACTTTTCTCGATAAAACTCAAAACATAATCATTTCTTTAATAATTCAAAATCAGCTAATATAATTCTTAAAGCTTTTGAAAATTTATTTTGACCTCCAAACTTTTTAGAAATTACACTTTAATCACTAAACTTCTAAAAATTCTATTTTAACTCACAAACTATCTTTTATTCAACATCCAGCCACGAAACTCTTTTTAATTATATTTTGGCCACAAAATAGTCAAAACATGAGGGTTTTGTATTTTTCAAAAAACCAAATCAAACTCATCAAAAGTTCATCAAAATTACTTGATTTTTAACTAGTTTTTCAACGGTTTCGGTAACTTATTTTTCACAGCTTTTAATTTAATCTTAAAGTCATCAAACCACATCAAATTTATCTCGAAACACCACATCACAACGGCTCCAAAATAATCAAAACACACTAGTTGGCTGTTTATATGTAGCCGAACCAAAATCTCAAGCAAACAACAATAAATCAACAAAATTTCAACATAAACTTAATCAAACTCAGACAATAATCAATCAAACCAATATTCACTTATCAAATTCACATTTAATTATTATAAAATTACCAAACCCTAACTCTGTACGAAATCAAAACAACGAAAACTCCGAAAAAGCTTTTTCAGCGAGCTACTGAAGAAGAAAACATCAGAAATCGTTTGTGCCTCCTAGAACTTCAATTGGCCGAACACACGGGGAATGAGAGCTACGTCACTGTCAATTTCTACCGAACAAAAGTGACGCCAATGTGTAGATGAGGAGGATACGAACACTTTTGTCGGATTAGATATTTGATTGGAGTTACGGATTTAAAAAAATCGAAGTCGGAAGCTCGGAGGTTCCATGGTTTCTCCTTCTCTCTCCCTCGCGGTGTAACACTCTAACTTTTAGCACCTCATTATTATACCAAATGCTCAGGCGCTACTTACCTGTAAACCTTTTTATTCTATACTTTCTTTATTTAATATTGAGCCTTTGCGAATACGAATCGAAACCCTTATTAAGAAAACAAAAGGAGACTTTATTTTAAATCATGTAATCACAAGAGTATATATATATTCACATAACTTTATATACATCAACTTATTTCAAAGAATCTCAATTACAAGTCCTACCCTAAAAACCAAAAGAATAAAAGACGAGGGAAAAATAAATTCTAACAACTCGACTCATAAACATAATCTTCTATGCTCCTGTAGCTCCGCACTAAACCTTCGCACCTGTAGCTAAAAGGGGTGGAAATAGGGACTAGGGAGTAAGAACTGGGGAGTTCTTAGTAGAGTCGGGGTTAGAAGTTAAGTTCGTTTTATTATATTCTCAGTCAATAACAATAGTCAACAAATCATAATCCAACTCAACAATTTTAAAACATAGAATTCAATCACAAGTACACACAATCATAGAAAACACAATCACAACAAATATGCACAAACAAGTATGATGCATGTCTAGTCCTATACAGGCCATGAGCTCATGTGTCGGTTTATTGCCCGATTCCCGACATTGGTCCTGAGATAAGCATTCCGTGTTGTTGTCCCTATTTCAGCCAACGTCCCCTCTATGAGTGTTACGCATCGCCGTCCTCATGGATAACCTTCCTTTCGGTCTCCAATGAGCGTTACGCATTGCCGTCTTACTGAGCTGTCTGTATAGTGTCAACTGAGCATTACGCTTCGTTGTTCCCACTAGACACCTGGCACTAAGGCCCTAAAAGCACTCAATTTCTTTTCAATCTTTGCTCTCTACTCTACTACGATAGAGATTCTTTTAATTAATATCTTCTTCTCTATCTGCTCTACTGTGACAGACGTTCATTAAGAATATTTTTAGTCACTGCTCTCTGCTCTTCTGTGGTAGATATCCTTTTACTTAATTTATCCTTCTCTTTTTATTCTTTTTATTTTCATTTCTTTCTGATCTTTCTCTTTTGTTATCTTACTTCTTTTCTTTCGCTCTTCTTTTCTCCAATCTTTTAATTTTTTATAATAATTCAACTTCGCATTCTTCCCTTATCTTTTCCTAATGTCTTATGAAAAAGAATCATAAGATTCTTAGATTAGCTGTGTCCTCTAAAATTTTTAAGATTTCTTCTGTTTATTCATCTCTAACTTAAATATTCTTAATAAAATGATAACAATAATATAAATAAGATAATTTAAATGATAAATAATATATATATCTTAAAAATTACTTTATAAAACCTTATTTTTAAATTTTTATTAATTACTTTCTAAATCACAAACTTTTTAATATTCTATTTTTAACCTTAATATTTTATAAAATTGTATTTAAACTCTCACTTATTTTCATATTTATAAAAAATAACCCTAAACTTTTATAAAATATCCATTTTACCTCTGAAATTTACTTATTACCAAAAATACCCGAAACCTTATATAATTATAAATTTAACTTAATCTTTTTATAAAATTATATTTTTCATTCTAAAAAAATAAAAGATCTTGGTTGTTCTCTTTACCCTAAAAAAAAAACCTTCCTTTTATTTCTCATAAAAAATTCCACTTGATATGTAACTCCGTTTTCAAGTTTTTCGGTTATCGATTTCTTCATAACTTTTAATTTAATCTCTCGGCCATCAAACTTCATCAAATTTATCTCAAAATACCATATCACAACAGTCCCAAAATCACCAAAACACCACAGCTGGCTGTTTATACCTAGCTGACCCAAAATCTCAAGCAAACAACAGTAACTCAACAAAAATTTAACATAGTCTTAATCAAACTCAAATAATAATCAATCAAATCAATATTCACTTATCAAATTTATATTTAATTATTATAAAATTGCCAAACCCTACCTTCGTGCATAAATCACAACAACAGAATCTCTAGAAAAGCTTCTTAACCGAGCTGCTGAAGAAAAAAATGTCAAAAATCGTTTGTGCCTCCTAAAACTCCAATTGACCAAACACAAAGAAAAAAAAAATTACATCACCGTCAATTTTTACTGAATAAAAATTACACCAACACATAAAAAAAAGATACAAATATTTTTATTGGATAAATTTTTATATTGAAGTTACGAATCACAATGAATCGAAGCCGAAAGTTCAATCGTACCACGGTTTCTTTCTTCCCCTCACTCGCGGCTTTCTTTCGTTTTCTCACCCCTAATGAACATTTGCATGGCTATTTTGATCATTAGTGATGATGAATTATTAGTTAAGTGACACATGGGGAACTTATGTGTCATTGATTATATATATATAGTAAGCCAAATTCCATTTTTTGTTTTTCATTTCCTTAAAGGCTTTCGGTCAATCAATGGGAAGATGAACTATTGATAATAATATAATAATGATAATAAGAACAATAATAATCATAATAGTGTAATAATGATAATACTAATAATAATAATAATATTAATAATTATAAAAATTAATTTAAATTTTTGTTTATCATAATAATTTTTAATAAATAATTTAAACTTTAATAAAATAAATCATAATTAAATTAAATTTTAATAATTATAAAATTTTAATTAATTATTTTTGATAAAATAATTTTTTAACAATAAAATTTTAATAAATATAATAATTTATAAATAATTAATTATTTAATTTTTAAAAATTCGGAGCCTTATACACAGCATTTTTTTCCTCTTTTCTTTGGGTTCAGGTTAGGTGGTGGATGAAAGAAAATGAAGATGATTAAGGCCAATGGTGATGAATAATAATGTGTGGTGGTAAAATATTAGTAGATGTCATAGTTATACATATACATATATGCATTCAAGGCCACGTTTTCATTTCTTTCTTTTACTCCTTTAATGGCTTCGGCCAATCCTTTTTCCTTGTTCCCTTATGGAAACTGAATAATTATTAATGGTACTCATAAAGATTATTGCCAATTTAGTTGTTAGATGTCAAGGATAATAAATAAATAAAAAAGCATGTGTCATTATTATATATGTATATATGCATTACACGTCTTCAATCTCTTTTACTTTGTTCCCCTTAATGGTTTCGGCTAATAATAATAATAATAATAATAATAATAACAATAATAATAATAATATTTCTTTAATTTTTTTTAAAATATCTCATTATAATAAAAATTATTTAAAAATTTTAATAGATTTTGAATTCAAAATATCATAAAATTTAATTTAATTATTTTTTTAAAAAATAATTTTTTTTAAATAAAATTATCAAATATAATAAATTATAAATAACTCAATATTTAATTTTCAAAAGCTCGAGTTGTTATATTCTACCCACTTTATAAAAATTTTCACCTTCGGAATTGATATAAGATGGAAAAGATTCATATCAACTCCACTTCCAAAGACATCAAAGAAAAGAAATAGAAAGATTTAGCACGTTCAGTTTTTCAAATGTGAAAGAAATCATATCTTATGAAGGTAATAAAAAAGGTGTAGTGTGCTGCGGAGGGTTAGAAAGATGCTTAAGATTAGACTCTAATAAGGATACACAAAATAATGATAGGTAAACAGCGATAAGGATGAATGTTCCAAAAGATTCAAGCAACGTATAGGAACATAATCAAACATAAGATATGGTTAGAATATAAATCAATCATATCCCAAGAAGAAAGTTAGAAACAAAGAATTTCACTGCAAGCAATCAAGGAAGTTATCCACATTAGCACGAATAAGGATTATACGTTGAAACGAAGCCAAGCCCCAAAATTTAACTTCTAACATTCCCAAACCCCATGATTCGTATTACCTATTAATTCTATTTCATCCATGACAACCCATTAGTGTTCCCATATATATAAATCATTAGTATTAAATTGGCCAGACTTAATATCATGAGAGATGCAACGGTCGACTAACTGCATTAATCAGTAGACAGTCATGGATTTAAAACTCAAACTCTTGTCATTAGGATAGGTCCTACTGCATGACAGACACTCATAGTATGCAGTGAAGTATAGTCACTCCGTTCCCAAGGTTCTAACAGGAACGAACTGCTCTGATACCATAATGTAACACCCTTACTATCAGAAAATGTCACGCTTCTGGGTGCGCCATTATGATAGCGAGGGTATTACGACGACTCTCATATATTAAATAATAAGGTATGAGCCTTTATGCGTAAGTCTATTGATGGTTTCAGAAAAAACATGAAAACTTTTCCAAGAAAAACAAATAATACTTTTTCATGTACTTAATGTTAATAATACATTATAGTAGCACATACAAAATCAATTATAAAAATGAATAAAACTATAATTAACAAGATGAAGAAAAAATAAATTCTAATAACTCAATTTGTAAACATACTCTTCTATACTACTATAGCTCCACACTAAACCTTCGCACTGTAGCTGAAAGGGGTGAAAATAGGGGATAAGAACTGAGGAGTTCTTAGTAGGGTCGGAGTATATAGTTATGTTCATTTTATTATCAGAGCCAACATCAACGAGCAATATAATACATTTAGACTTAACAAATAAAGAACATAAAAATCAAACAATCATATAGCACACCCACAATCATAGGAAACACACTCACAAGCAAATATGAGCAAACAAATATGATGCATGTCTATCCTATGGCTAATGATCTCATTTGTCAGCTATATAGCCAAACCTGATATGTCCGGTAGCTAATCCGGACACTGTCTCTCTATTGCGCATTAACATAATTAGAGGAAATACGTGTCCTATCACCATTAGAGGGATTATGTAAAATCTGAATAATTAACTCATAAATTAATATTTATTTAAGAAAATTAAAAAATTAAATTTTATAGTTTAATGAGTTAGAGTTAATTAAAATAAAAATTTTAACACTAATTTTAAAGAATTTGGCCCAAAATTGGGCCGAACGGGACAAAACCGGGCCCGCATTGAGACAAGGCCCAATCCAACATACTTAAGCACATGAGCTTTAGCTCATTCTCCTTCTTCTTCACCATTTTCACGTTAGAAAACATGAAAGGGGGGAGAACACCGACTCCAAACCCTTGTTCTTACTTCAAATCTACATAATTCTCTAATTGGAGCTCCGATTGCTGCACTGTTTGTCAAATCCATCGGAACAATTTCATAGGTAAGTCTCATCTCCACTCCAGCTTCTCTGCCCCTAAATTTCAAAATTTATGAGAGTATATGTTAAGATTCTGTTGGTTTGGTGTTTTACATTCGAATTAACTTGCGAAAATTGTCGGGTCTAGCTCACTTGAGCTGTGAGTAGGTAAGCACCTTCAAACCCTTTGTGTAATATAGAATTAGTGAACTCTATATTGATTATATTGATATTTATGATGTTAGATTGAAATTGATTGTTGATTGGAGTCAATTTGAGAAATTGGAAGCTAGAGATTGAACTTTGGAGGTTGGGTTCGTTGGTGAGGGGCTGGAGTGGTGGAGCTTGTGGTGCGGTGAACGCTTAAGGTGTTTCGGGATTAACGGGAAATCGGTGAAGGTATAGTTTCATTTTCTCGTAACTAAAATATAATGTGAGAAAACTTAGGTTAGTTAACCGTAGGATAAGATTGAATTATTTATGATTTTGATTATTGAAATTGGTGGATATGTATGAGGGTTGGTAGTTTTGAGGTTGTGGTTGATGCTATGATGATTGTGATGTTTAATCTTATAAATGAGATTGATAAATGATGATGGTGATGAATATTGGAATGGTTAATTTGAATTTGAATTATTGAATCGAAACTTAATGGAAACGATGAATCGATAGGTTATTGTGAATAAAGAGGATTGAAATATGAGTTAGGAGGGTTTAATGCTGTTATGGTAAGGTTTGGTTTGGTTTTGATAGGTTTAAAATTGGTATGTTTTGAAAGTTGAGGTTTGGTAAGTTTTGAGAAAAAATTGAATTTTGACCGAATTTGGCGAGGCATGACTCGGTCTCCAGACCTCCAATTTTTATAAAACTTATCTAGAATAAAAATATGGTCTGAGAGGTTTACACCATTCAAAGAACGGATGAAAAATATTATAAAACAAAAAAGTTATACGCGTTGAAAGTTCAGTGTGTAAAAACTAAAAATCTGCAGCACTTAAAAATGTTGCCTATCCTACAAAATCCGCGTACGCAGACCCTCGCACGCGACGTGGCCATTCTCTTCGGGTTTGGTATCTTGCATACGTGGTGCACGAATTGTGAATCACACTTTTCACAACTCGTACCACTAACCAGCAAGTGCACTGGGTCGTCCAAGTAATACCTTACGTGAGTAAGGGTCGAATCCCACAAAGATTGTTGGTTTGAAGCAATCTATGGTTATCTTGCAATTCTTAGTCAGGAAGTCAATTATATTTATCAGTTGAATTGCGAATAAACAAGAGAGCATGGGTTCAAGGTTACTTGTTATGCAGTAATGGAGAATATGTTGGGGTTTTGGAGATGCTTTGTCTTCTGAATCTCTGCTTTTCTCTGTCCTCTGATTCACGCACACACGTCCTTCTATGGCAAGCTGTGTGTTGGTGGATCACCGTTGTCAATGGCTACCATCCATCCTTCCAGTGAAAAGGGTCCAAGTGCGCTGTCACCGCACGGCTAATCATCGCAGGTTCTCAGTCGTACCGGAATAGGATTTACTATCCTTTTGCGTCTGTCACTACGCCCAGCACTCGCGAGTTTGAAGTGCGTCACAGTCATCCAATCCCAGAATCCTACTCGGAATACCACAGACAAGGTTTAGACTTTCCGGATTCTCATGAATGCTGCCATCAATCTAGCTTATACCACGGAGATTCTGATTAAGGAATCTAAGAGATATTCATTCAATCTGATGTAGAACGGAGGTGATTGTCAGACACACGTTCATGGATTGAGAAAGGTGATGAGTGTCACTGATCATCACCTTCTCTATAGTTAGGTGCGAATGGATATCTTAGATAGGAATACGCATGTTTGAATAGAAAACAGAAATACTTGCATTAATTCATTGGGACACAGCAGAGCTCCTCACCCCCAACAATGGAGTTTAGAGACTCATGCCGTCAAAGAGTATATAGTTCAGATCTAGAATGTCATGAGATACAAAATAAGTCTCTAAAAGTTGTTTAAATACTAAACTAGTAGCCTAGGTTTACAAAAAATGAGTAAACTATGATGGGTGGTGCAGAGATCCACTTCTGGGGCCCATTTGGTGTGTGCTGGGGATGAGACTTAAATAATTCACGTGCATAAGGCTGTTTTGGGCGTTCAACGCCAGGTTTGGATCCATTTCTGGCGTTGAACTCCAACTTTTAATCCTTTTCTGGCGCTGGACGCCAGAATTGGGCAGCGAACTGGCGTTGAACGCCAGTTTACGTTGTCTATCCTTGAGCAAAGTATAGACTATTATATATTGCTGGAAAGCGCTGGATGTCTACTTTCCAACGCAATTAGAAGCGCGCCATTTTGAGTTCTGTAGCTCCAGAAAATCCACTTTGAGTGCAGGGAGGTCAGAATCCAACAGCATCAACAGTCCTTTTTCAGCCTAAATCAGATTTTTGCTCAGCTCCCTCAATTTCAGCCAGAAAAATACCTGAAATTACAGAAAAATACACAACTCATAGTAAAGTCCAGAAATATGAATTTTTCCTAAAAATTAATGGAAATAAACTAAAAACTAACTAGAATATACTAAAAACTATATGAAATTAACCCCAAAAAGCGTATAAAATATCCGCTCATCACAACACCAAACTTAAACTGTTGCTTGTCCTCAAGCAACTAGACAAATAAAATAGAAGACTAATAGATTGAGAAGCAATAATATCTCAGAGTTTTTGAGTGAAGCTCAGATTCTAATTAGATGAGCGGGACTAGTAGCTTTTTGCTTCCGAACAGTTTTGGCATCTCACTTTATCCATTGAAGCTCAGAGTGATTGGCATCTATAGGAACTTAGAATTCAGATAGTGTTATTGATTCTCCTATTTCAGTATGGTGATTCTTGAACACAGCTATTTCATGAGTCTTGGCCGTGGCCCTAAGCACTTTGTTTTCCAGTATTACCACCGGATACATAAATGCCACAGACACATAATTGGGTGAACCTTTTAGATTGTGACTCAGCTTTGCTAAAGTCACCAATTAGAGGTGTCCAGAGTTCTTAAGCACACTCTTCTTTCTGCTTTGGACCTTGACTTTAACCGCTCAGTCTCAAGTTTTCACTTGACACCTTCACTATCCACTGATGCTCAAAGCCTTGGGAACCTTTTTATTACCCTTGCCTTTTGGTTTTAAGAGCTATTGGCTTTTTTTTTTTTTTGCTGCTTTTTCTTGCTTCAAGAATCATTTTTATGATTTTTCAGATTATCAATAACATGTCTCATGTTCATCATTCTTTCAAGAGCCAACATATTTAACAGTCTTAAACAACAAATTCAAAAGACATATGCACTGTTCAAGCATTCATTCAGAAGACAGAAAGTATTGCCACCACATGTAACTAATTAGAATTTCTCTTATTAAAACTCGAAATTTTATTGCCTCTTATTCAAAAGATCTACTATTTTATTCATGTTTGCTGATGATGAGAAAAATAAACTATGGCTTAATTGGAGATAAAATCAAAATAGATACTAATTACTACTATATGACTCCTAAGGTGAACCTCTATAATGACACTATCACAGAGTTAAAGCAGAAATTGGAATTTAACAACCTTTGTTCTGGGAAGTGGATGTTCCTCTGATCCGTGGGGTGCTTGGTCCTTCAAAAGATAACTTCTGGCGCTTCAATTCCCTTAAGTCACGCCCTTGCTCCTCTTGTTCTTTAAACATATAGGTAAGAATTTGACTGTGTTCCTTCTGTTCTTTTATTATTTGTTCCATAGCTTCCTGTATCTTGGTAACAGACGTCTCAAGATACTCCTAGTATTCAGATTGAGGGATTTCTGGGAGAAATTCCTGTGTTTTCTTCTAGGTGGGATCATCCTGTGCTTGTTGTTTTTCCATTGATGCTTTGGTGATTGGTTTCTCAACTGAGATATACTTAGTTATTCCTATCCTTACTCCGGCATCCTTGCAGAGCAGAGAAATCACGCTTGGATAAGCCAACCTGGCCTCTTTAGAATTTTTGTTAGCAATTTTGTAGAGTTCAACTGAGATTAGCTGATGAACTTCCACTTCTTTTCCCAACATGATGCAATGGATCATCACTGCTCTTTTAACAGTGACTTCAGAACGGTTGCTAGTGGGCAACAGAGAATGCCCAATGAAGTCCAGCCATCCTCTGGCGACTGGTTTGAGATCTTCTCTCTTGAGTTGATTTAGGACATCCTTTGTGTTGGTGGTCCACCTGGCTCCAGGGATACATATGTCCTCTAGAATCTTATCCAGGCCCTTGTCTGTTCTCATCATTCTCCTGTTGAAGGAGTCTGGATCATCTTTCAGCTGAGGTAGCTTTAAGATCTCCCTGATCCTGTCAGGGTGGGTATGAACAATCTTTCCTCTGACCATGGTCCGATAGTCATAAAAAGCAGTCCCAGATAGTTTCTGCTTGTCAGTTTGCCACATATTAGCATAGAACTCCTGAACCATGTTCCTCCCTACTTTCGTTTCAAGATTAGCTAGGACTTCCCAGTTCCTGATTCGGATTTGCTCCTGGATCTCCGGATATTCATCTTCTTTCAGATCGAATCTAACTTCCGGGATCACTGATCTCAGACCCATTATTTTGTTATAATGGTCTGAATGTTCTTTAGATAAGAACTTCCCTTGATTCCAAAGTGGTTTTGGAACGCTCTCTTTCTTGCCTCTTGGAGTGGGTTGTTTTCCTTTAGGAGCCATGATCTTAGTGATCGCGGATAAACACACCAAACTTAGAGGTTTGCTTGTCCTCAAGCAAAAGAAAAAAAAGGAGAGGGATAGAAGGAGAGCTAGGTGCAATTGTTGATGGAAGGGGAGGGAGGCCGAACCCAAATTTAAAGGGAGGGGGGTGGGTTTTCGAAAAAAGAGATAAAGATATGATAAAAAAGATTGATTTGGAAAAGATAAGATAGAAGATATGATAAGAGAGGATATAGTTTAAAATTGAAAAGATATGAAAGATTTTTGAAAAAGATAGATCTAGATTTTGAAAAAGATAAAGTAGAGATTTTGAAAAAGATATTGATGAGTTGAAAAGATAGATTTGTTTTTTAAAAAGATTTGAAAAGAGTTGGATTGAATTTGCAAAGAGGGTCTGTGCTTATGGATTAAGATATATTTGATATTTTTAAAGTAGGATTTTTAGAGATTGGGGATTTTAGAAATCAGGGTTCTTAACATGTTTATGTAAAAAAAATCATGCATTGAAACATAAAATTTAAAATTAGAATGAAAAATATGTAGAAAAATGAATTTGGCCCCTCCCTACCATCCTGGCGTTTGAACGCCCAAACACTGCCTGTTTTGGGCGTTCAACGCCCAAATGCTGCTCTCCTGGGCGTTCAACGCCCAATTGTTGCCCTTTTCTGGCGTTGAACGCCAGAAAGCTATCCTTTACTGGCGTTCAGCGCCCACTGGATGCCCCCTTTTGGGCGCTGAACGCCCAAAATGGGCCTTCACTGGCGTTTTCTTGCCAGTGAGCTCCCTTTCTCTGTTTTATGTGTAGATTCCTTCTGTAACCCTGTGGATTTATGAAAATAATGATTTACCTTAGTATCAATGAACTCTATACAAACAAATAAAAATAAAAATAGAAATAGGGCAAAATGCTTAGAGGATTGATGCCCCATGGCTGGGTTGCCTCCCAGCAAGCGCTTCTTTATTGTCTTTAGCTGGACCTTGCTGAGCTTTTAGTCTAGTTTCAGCCTTGAGCATTCTTGCTCAATGTTGCCTTCAAGATAGTGCTTGATTCTCTGTCCATTGACAATGAACCTCTTATCAGAATCAATATCTTGAAGCTCCACAAAACCATATGGTGATACACTTGTTAGCACGTATGGTCCCCTCCATCGGAATTTCAATTTCCCGGGGAATAGCCTGAGTCTAGAGTTAAACAGCAGAACCTTCTGTCCTGGTTCAAAGATTCTAGATGACAGCTTTCTGTCATGCCACTTTTTTTATTTCTCTTTATAAAGCTTGGCATTTTCGAAAGCTGTGAATCTGAATTCCTCTAGCTCATTTAACTGGAGCAATCTTTTTTCTCCTGCTAACTTGGCATCAAAGTTTAGGAATCTGGTTGCCCAGTAGGCTTTATGTTCCAGTTCCACGGGCAGGTGACATGCCTTACCATACACAAGTTGGTATGGAGAGGTCCCTATAGGGGTCTTGAATGCTGTTCTGTAAGCCCACAGAGCATCATCCAAGCTCCGTGCCCAATCCTTTCTACGTGTACTTACTGTCCGTTCTAGGATTCTCTTTAATTCTCTGTTAGAGACTTCAGCTTGCCCATTAGTTTGTGGATGATATGGAGTAGCCACCTTATGGCGAATTCCATACCGAACCATGGCAGAGTAAAGCTGTTTATTGCAGAAGTGAGTGCCCCCATCACTGATGAGTACTCTAGGGACACCAAACCTGCTAAAGATATGTTTCTGGAGGAACTTCAGCACTGTTTTAGTATCATTGGTGGGTGTGGCAATGGCCTCAACCCATTTTGATACATAGTCAACTGCCACCAGAATATAAGTGTTTGAGTATAATGGTGGGAAAGGTCCCATGAAATCAATTCCCCATACGTCAAACAACTCAATTTCCAAGATTCCTTGTTGAGGCATGGCGTAACCATGAGGCAGATTACCAGCTCTTTGGCAACTGTCACAGTTACGTACAAACTCTCGGGAATCTTTATAGAGTGTGGGCCAATAGAAGCCACATTGGAGGGCCTTGGTGGCTGTTCGCTCACCTCCGAAATGGCCTCCATATTGAGATCCATGGCAATGCCACAGGATCCTCTGTGCTTCTTCTCTAGGAACACACCTACGGATTATTCCGTCTGCACATCTCTTAAAGAGATAGGGTTCATCCCACAAGTAGTACTTTGCATCAGTAATTAATTTCTTCTTTTGTATCCTGTTGTACTCCTTGGGTATGAACCTTGCAGCTTTATAGTTTGCAATATCGGCAAACCATGGTGTTTCCTGAATGGCAAATAAATGCTCATCCGGAAAAGTCTCAGAGATCTCAAGAGAGGGGAGGGGCGTCCCTTCTACTGGCTCTATCCGGGACAGATGATCAGCCACTTGGTTCTCTGTCCCTTTTCTGTCTCTTATTTCTATATCAAACTCTTGCAGAAGCTACACCCATCTGATGAGCCTGGGTTTTGAATCCTGCTTTGTGAGTAGATATTTAAGAGCAGCATGATCAGTATACACAATCACTTTTGATCCTACTAAGTATGATCTGAACTTGTCAATGGCGTAAACCACTGCAAGTAATTCTTTTTCTGTGGTTGTGTAATTTTTCTGGGCATCATTTAGAACGCGACTAGCGTAATAAATGACGTACAGAAGCTTGTCATGCCTCTGTCCCAACACTGCACCAATGGTGTGATCACTGGCATCACACATTAGCTCAAATGGTAATGTCCAGTCTGGTGCAGAAATAACTGGTGCTGTGACCAGCTTAGCTTTCAGCATTTCAAACGCCTACAGGCACTCTGTATCAAACATAAATGGCGTGTCAGCAGCTAGCAGATTGCTTAGAGGTTTTGCGATTTTTGAAAATTCCTTTATAAACCTCCTATAGAATCCTGTATGCCCCAGAAAGCTTCTGATTGCCTTAACATTGGCAGGTGGTGGTAATTTTTCAATTACCTCTATTTTTGCTTGATCCACCTCTATTCCCTTGTTTGAGATTTTATGCCCAAGAATAATCCCTTCAGTCACCGTGAAGTGACATTTTTCCCAGTTTAAAACTAGGTTGGTCTCTTGGCATCTTTTCAGAACAAGTTTCAGGTGATCAAGACAGGAGATGAATGAGTCTCCATATACTGAGAAGTCATCCATGCAGACTTCCAGAAAATTTTCCACCATATCAGAGAAAATAGAGAGCATGCATCTCTGGAAGGTTGCAGGCGCATTACACAACCCAAATGGCATCCTTCTATAAGCAAACACTCCGGATGGACATGTGAATGCTGTTTTCTCTTGATCCTGAGGATCTACTGCAATCTGGTTATAGCCTGAGTAGCCGTCCAAAAAGCAGTAATAATCATGACCTGCTAGTCTTTCTAGCATCTGGTCTATGAATGGTAAAGGAAAATGATCCTTTCTGGTGGCTGTATTGAGCCTTCTGTAGTCAATACACATGCGCCACCCTGTAACTGTTCTTGTAGGAACCAGTTCATTTTTTTCATTATGAATCACTGTCATGCCTCTCTTTTTTGGGACGACTTGGACAGGGCTCACCCAGGGGCTATCAGAAATAGGATAAATAATCCCAGCCTCTAGTAATTTGGTGACCTCTTTCTGCACCACTTCCTTCATGGCTGGATTTAGCCGTCTCTGTGGTTGAACCACTGGTTTAGCATTATCCTCCAATAAGATTTTGTGCATGCATCTAGCTGGGCTTATGCCTTTAAGGTCACCTATGGACCACCCAAGAGCTGTCTTGTGTGTCGTTAGCACTTGAATAAGTGCTTCCTCTTCCTGTGAATTTAAGGCAGAGCTTATGATCACTGGAAAAGTGTCACCTTCTCCCAGAAATGCATATTTCAAGGATGGTGGTAATGGCTTGAGTTCGGGTTTAGGAGGTTTTTCTTCTTCCAGAAGAAATTTCAGAGGCTCTTTCATGTCCTCTGAATCCTCTAAATCAGGCTGAACATCTTTAAAGATGTTTTCCAACTATGATTCGAGACTCTCAGCCATGTTGATCTCTTCTACCAAAGAGTCAATAAGATCAACTTTCATGCAGTCTTTTGATGTGTCAGGATGCTGCATGGCTTTGACCGCGTTCAACTTAAACTCATCATCATTGACTCTCAGGGTTATTTCCCCCTGTTGGACGTCAATGAGGGATCGTCCAGTTGCTAGTAAGGGTCTTCCTAGAATGAGAGTAGCACTCTTGTGCTCCTCCATTTCCAGCACAACAAAGTCAGTGGGAAAGGCGAATGGCCCAACTCTGACAATCATGTCTTCAATCACGCCTGATGGGTATTTAGTGGAGCCATCAGCAAGTTGGAGACATATCCGGGTTGGTTTAACTTCTTCAGTTAAGCCAAGCTTTCTGATAGTGGATGCAGGTATTAGGTTGATGCTTGCCCCAAGATCGCATAAAGCTGTCTTGGTGCATTGACCTTCTAATATGCATGGTATCAGAAAACTCCCAGGGTCTTTAAGCTTTTCAGGAAAGCTTTTCAGAATGACTGCACTGCATTCTTTAGTGAGGAGAACTCTTTTTGTTTCTCTCCAATTCTTTTTATGACTCAAGATCTCTTTCATGAACTTGGCATAAGAAGGTATTTGCTCAAGTGCTTCTGCAAATGGAATCTTTATTTCAAGAGTCCTGAGATAATCTGCAAAGCGAGCAAATTGCTTATCCTGCTCCTCTTTTTGGAGTTTTTGAGGATAAGGTATCTTGGCTTTATATTCTTCAACCTTAGTTGCTGTAGGTTTATTGCCTACAGAAGTGGTTGAAGAAGCCTTTTTAGAGGGGTTGCTTTCAGCATTTGTGTGTGTCTGATCCCTCACTGGCAATTGAGTGCCAGAGTTAGAAACTGGAGTGATGTTAGATGCCAACTCTTTGTTTGTTCCTGGCGTCTGAATGCCAGAACTGTGCCCATTTTGGGCGTTCAGCGCCAGATCTTGCCCATTTTGGGCGTTCAACGCCAGATCCTTGCCTATTTCTGGCATTGAACGCTAGTCCTGCCTTGTTTCTGGCGTTGAACGCCAGTCTTGAGCATGGTCTGGGCGTTCAGCGCCAGCCTTCCACCAAATTTCTGGCATTTTAGTTCCAGAATTACTTTTCCATGGGCTCTTACTGTCCTCAGGTGAATTTTGGGTGGTTTGCTCATTTCTTAGCTTTTTTCTGCCTTGAGGTGGGGTATTTAATATTTTCCCACTTCTTAATTGAACTGCTTGGCATTCTTCTGTTATTTGCCTTGACAGCTGCTGCTTTGTTTGCTTAAACTGTTCTTTCATATGTATATTAGCCATCCTTGTCTCTTGTAGTCTATTTTTGAATTCGGCTAACTGTTTTGTTAGAAAGTCTAATTGCTGATTGAATTCAGCAGCCTGTTTTACAGGACTGAGTTCAGCAGTTGCTGTTTTAACCTCTTCTTTCATGGAAGGGTCACTGCTTAGGTACAGATGCTGATTCCTGGCAACTATATCAATGAGCTCTTGAGTCTCTTCAATTGTCTTTTTCATGTGGATAGATCCACCAGCTGAGTAATTTAGAGACATCTGAGCTCCTTCAGCAAGCCCATAATAGAAGATGTCTAACTGAACCCACTCTGAAAACATTTCAGAAGGGTATTTTTGTAGCATCTCTCTGTATCTCTCCCAGGCATCATAAAGAGATTCACTATCTCCTTGTTTAAAGCCTTGGATGTCCAGCCTTAGCTGTGTCATCCGTTTTGGGGGAATGTATTGATTCAGAAATTTTTCTGTCAGCTGTTTCCATGTCCTTATGCTGGCCTTAGGTTGGTTATTCAACCACCTCTTAGCTTGATCTTTTACAGCAAATGGAAACAGTAATAGTCTGTAGACATCCTGATCTATTTCTTTATCATGTACTGTGTCAGCAATCTGTAGAAACTGTGCCAGAAACTCTGTAGGTTCTTCCTGTGGAAGACCGGAATACTGGCAATTTTGTTGCACCATGATAATGAGCTGAGGATTCAACTCAAAGCTACTGACTCCAATGGAGGGTATGCAGATGCTACTCCCATATGAAGCAGTAGAGGGGTTAGAATATGACCCCAGAGTCCTCCTGGACTGTTCATTTCTGCTTAGGTCCATGATGGAGAAAGGGAGATGATGTAAAATAGAGAAAATATTTTTATTTATTTATTTATTTATTTCAAAAATAAGATAAAGATAAATAAAAATGGGTGAAGATTTTCGAAAAATTGAGGAGAGAGGAAGTGGTTAGGAAATATTATTTTTTTATTTTTTTTAGGGGCGGAAAACACCAAGGAACACTAAACTTAAAAATTTTAAGATCAAGATACAAGGAAGACTCAAGAACACTTTGAAGACTCACGAGAACAAAAGAACATGAAGGAAGAACACCAAACTTAAAATTTTTAGAAAACCAAACTAAAATTTTCAAAAAAAAAACACAGAAAAATCAACAAGAAAACACCAAACTTAAAGTTTGGCACAGGATTTAATAGAAAAATTATTTTTGAAAAAGATTTTAAAAAGAAAATAAGGATTCTAAAATTTTAACACGATAATAACAAGAGACTCTAAACCAAAAAGAGAGAAATTTTTCCTAATCTAAGCAACAAAATAAACCGTCAGTTGTCCAAACTCGAACAATCCCCGGCAACGGCGCCAAAAACTTGGTGCACGAATTGTGAATCACACTTTTCACAACTCGTACCACTAACCAGCAAGTGCACTGGGTCGTCCAAGTAATACCTCACGTGAGTAAGGGTCGAATCCCACAAAGATTGTTGGTTTGAAGCAATCTATGGTTATCTTGCAATTCTTAGTCAGGAAGTCAATTATATTTATCAGTTGAATTGCGAATAAACAAGAGAGCATGGGTTAAAGGTTACTTGTTATGCAGTAATGGAGAAAATGTTGGGGTTTTGGAGATGCTTTGTCTTCTGAATCTCTGCTTTCCTCTGTCCTCTGATTCATGCACGCACGTCCTTATATGGCAAGCTGTGTGTTGGTGGATCACCATTGTCAATGGCTACCATCCATCCTTCCAGTGAAAAGGGTCCAAGTGCGCTGTCACCGCACGGCTAATCATCGCAGGTTCTCAGTCGTACCGGAATAGGATTTACTATCCTTTTGCGTCTGTCACTACGCCCAGCACTCGCGAGTTTGAAGTGCGTCACAGTCATCCAATCCCAGAATCCTACTCGGAATACCACAGACAAGGTTTAGACTTTCCAGATTCTCATGAATGCTGCCATCAATCTAGCTTATATCACAGAGATTCTGATTAAGGAATCTAAGATATATTCATTCAATCTGATGTAGAACGGAGGTGATTGTCAGACACACATTCAGGAATTGAGAAAGGTGATGAGTGTCACTGATCACCACCTTCTCTATAGTTAGGCGCGAATGGATATCTTAGATAGAAACACGCATGTTTGAATAGAAAACAGAAATACTTGCATTAATTCATTGGGACATAGCAGAGCTCCTTACCCCCAACAATGGAGTTTAGAGACTCATGCCATCAAAGAGTATATAGTTCAGATCTAGAATGTCATGAGATACAAAATAAGTCTCTAAAAGTTGTTTAAATACTAAACTAGTAGCCTAGGTTTACAAAAAATGAGTAAACTATGATGGGTGGTGCAGAGATCCACTTCTGGGGCCCACTTGGTGTGTGCTGGGACTGAGACTTAAACAATTCACGTGCATAAGGCTGTTTTGGGCGTTCAACGCCAGGTTTGGATCCATTTCTGGCGTTGAACTCCAACTTTTAATCCTTTTCTAGCGCTGGACGCCAGAATTGGGCAGAGAACTGGCGTTGAACGCCAGTTTACGTCGTCTATCCTTGAGCAAAGTATGGACTATTATATATTTCTGGAAAGCCCTGGATGTCTACTTTCCAACACAATTGGAAGCGCGCCATTTGGAGTTCTGTAGCTCCAGAAAATCCACTTTGAGTGCAGGGAGGTCAAAATCCAACAGCATCAGCAGTCCTTTTTCAGCCTGAATCAGATTTTTGCTCAACTCCCTCAATTTCAGCCAGAAAAATACATGAAATTACAGAAAAACATACAACTCATCGTAAAGTCCAGAAATATGAATTTTTCCTAAAAACTAATGGAAATAAACTAAAAACTAACTAGAATATACTAAAAACTATATGAAATTAACCCCAAAAAAGCGTATAAAATATCCGCTCATCAATACGCGAGCAGGTGTATGCGTATGCGAGAGTTGAATTTTTGAAGGGTTGCGTATGCGAAGGTTAGCACGGGACGCGGGACTTGGCTTCGGGTTCGCACCCATGTGGGCAAAGGCCGCATACGCGGACCCCTGTTTTTCGAAACATAAATTTTAGTTTTTTTTTTCAAAACATTCCTCCAACTTTCAAAACTCTTATAACACTTGTTTATATCCTAATAATTGGTCTTTGGGTAGTGAAGTGTGGTATAATGATGGAAGTAAGTATCTTGTTGATGAAGAAAGAGATAAAGTGAATGATGATAATGGTGGAAGTGCTATTTATGTAATGAGCCAGATGGCCATATTGATAATGAATCATGGCTGGTAATGATTATATGAATTTGAATGATTATGTGATTTGTTGCACTTCCAATATCTGGGATATGAGTTTTCCGGGGTGAAAGCAGTGGCTTGCCACCATGTGCTCTAGGTTGAGACTCGATAGTCTGCTGACCCTATGTCGTATGTGTGGATGGACACTTATACCTTTCCGGATGAGCTCCCCCCTGTGGATATACACCAGTGTGTGGTATATGATTATGAATGAGTATGATTTGAGATTTCGGGATGCACGACAGAGGGACAGTCCAATGGTTAGCTACCAAGACTTGTCAAGTTGGCTATATAACCGACAAATGAGAATCATCAGCCATAGGGCAGACATGCATCATATGCATCTATGTGTTTGTTTGGTGTGCTTGTTTTGGAATGCATTATTGATCATATAAACTACTTGCTACCTGTTTACCTGCTGTATCTGTACTCTAATTATGATTTCTATGTATGTAATATTTGTGTTTGAAAAAAAATAATTCTAATGGCATTTGGGAGGTTTGGAGGAGTTGGAAAGAGGAGTATTAGATTAGAATGACGATCCTTAGTTAATCGCCTAAATTTTTGGTTTAGTTATGTTTTATAAGATTGAATCAAGTGTCGGAAGTTCTAGGATTGCCTGTGGCTTTCCGAAGATTATATATGTTAGTTATGTGGGCACTATTACCATGCTGAGAAACTCTGGTACTCACCCCATACATATTTTGTGATTTTCAGATGCAGGATGTGAGGCACCTCGTTAAGGCATACTGGGAGCTTCTGAAAGCGAAGATCTTTTGTGCTTTTGGGACTTTATTTTGGTTTTGATGTATATATAGATACTCTTATATCTCCACTATACATGTATATTATGCTTTATCCCTCTTAGAGGTTGATTTGGAGAAACAAGTTCTGTAAACAGTATTTTAGGTCTTTTTGGGATTCTCATGTATATATGTATATATGTGTATATGCTTTGGCAGTTTTAACTTCGCGAGACGAGTCAGAAGCTTTGTTATCTGTATCCTTGGAAGTCTTCTCTTATGTATATATATATGTCTTTTACCCTTATCTTGTCTGGTTTCACATTTATTGCTTACGTGAGTGATGCGCTTTTTTGTTTAACATTTCATTATAACTCTTTCTCAAAAGGCTCCTAGATAAAATTCTTTTTCACCTATATTATATATATGATTTTACTTTCAGAGGTCATAATATCTCGCCACCTCAGTTTTATGACTTAATCATAAGACTATGTGTGGTAGGGTGTTACATTATGGTATCAGAGCAGTTCGTTCCTAAAGAGCCTGAGGGACAGACTGATTTTGCTTCTGTGGATACTCTGTGTGTATCTATGTGCTATTAGGATATCTAACTGATATTTGTGGCATGAAGGTTCATGAGTATGCATTTGGGACTTTGAAGCATTAGACTTGCGATATTGAGAATGATCACCTTGATATCACTTGTTTGGTGTGAACAGAAACCAGATGGCGCCTTGTGGACACACTCATGGTCAAGGGACAGGTTGTAAAGTAACGAGGGACCTGAAATGGCTACGAACATCCCCGTGAACTTTATGAATACTCTAGAGAACATGACAGCTGCTATGCAGGCCACTGCGGACGCACTCAGCCAACATATGAACAATGGTAACGGGAGAAATGGCAGAAACAGGCCTATGACGCTGTCAGCATTCTTGAAGGTTAACCCACCAGTTTTTAGAGGAACCATTAATCCGACAAAAGCCGATAACTGGTTTCAGGCAATGGAGCGAGCATTACAAGCACAAATGGTGCCTGAAGATCAGTGTGTTGAATTCGCAACTTAACAGCCTGTGGGGAAAGTGGCCTCTTCTGCAGTATGGCGATAATGCTATACCTTGGGATGCTTTTCAGGCATAATTTTACAACAAATACTTTCTAAATTCAGTTAGAACGGCAAAGGAACTCGAATTGCTATAACTGAAGCACGTTGCAATGTCAGTGGCTGAATATACAAATAGATTTGAGGAACTGTGCCGGTTTTTCCAAATCTGTCAGGGTTCTACTGGAGATTTTGAGGAGTAAAAGTGTATTAAATATGAGGGAGGATTCCAGAGCGAGTGGTCCAGTGAATGCTTGAGGTGTTTTGGGATTAACGAAGAATCGGCCAAGGTATGGTTTCGATTTCTCGTAACTAAAATATAATGTGTCATGAAACTTAGGTTGGTTAACCGTAGGATAAGATTGAATTATTTATGATATTGATGATTGAAATTGGTGGATATGTATGAAGGTTAGTAATTTTCAAGTTGTGGTTGATGCTATGATGATTGTGATGTTTAATCTTGTATATGAGATTGATAAATGATGGTGGTGATGTATATTGGAATGGTTAATTTGAATTTGAATTATTGAAATGAAACTTGATGAAAATGGTGAATCGATAGGTTATGGGATGAATAAGGAAGATTGAAATATGATTTGGGAGGGTTTAATGCAGTTATGGTAAGGTTTGGTTTGGTTTTGAAAGGTATAAAATTAGTATGTTTTGAAAGTTGAGGTTTGGAAAGTTTTTAGAAAAAATTAATCTTTGACCAACTTCGGCGAGCCATGACTCGGCCTCCAGACCTCCGATTTTTATAAAACTTGTATAGAAGGAAAATTTGGTCTCAGAGGTTTACACTATGTAAAGAACAGATGAAAAATGATTTAAAACAAAAATCTTATGCACGTCGAAAGTTCGGTGTGTACAAACTGAAATTCTGCAGCTAGGGGTGAGCACGGGTAGCGGGTACCTGATTACCCACCTGAACCCGAACCGAACCAATTAAATTGGTTCTGGAACCGACAGGTAATCGGGTCCAACCCGAACCAAACTGATGACATTTGCTAATGAATGGTTCGGGTATCGGTTTTGGGGCGCGGAACCCGAACCAACCCGTATATACGAACATAATTAATTAATTATATATATGACTTTTTATGTTTTTTACAACTCATAACCCTAATACTATCTCACTAATGGCACAACCCAACCATGGAGTAAACTCAAAAACCCTAGCAAAGGCAAAGCTTCCTCCTACCATGCAACCAGCTTCTCCAATCTTCATCGTCTTCTCCATTAGGCGTCAGGCGCATCGTCTTCTCCACCTCGTCCGTGGGACCATCTGGTGCATCGTCTTCTCCATCGTCTTCCTGGTAGCGGCAGCGACGCAGCAACTAACTTTCTCTCCGTCGTTGGCATCTCAGTCGGTATCTCTGTCAGTATCGTTGTTCGCGGTTCCCTCTCCAGCAGCCAGCTTCGTCTTCAGTCAGTCGTTCCCTCTCCAGTAGCCAGCTTCCTCCAGGCTCCAGCGTCGTCTTCTCCGGTCACTCATTCAGGTTAGTCTGTAATTTTTGGGGAATGTTATATGTTAAAGTGTTAATTATTTTATTTTCTATTCAATTTTTGAAATTATACATTCTTAGTTGTTGTTGAATAAAGATAAAGCAATCTTCATCAATCTAAAGCAATCGTGCTGTACAATTTTTTAAATATTAATAGAATCTTGCTCTTATGTAAAAGCTAGATTTGATTTTGAACTAAGGATCTTCTATAAGCTAATTTTGATTTTTAACTTAAAAAATATTATGCTATTCATTTACTATTATAATTCATGGTAGCAGATAAACGCAGAAAAAATTGAAAGAAAGCTAGAGGTGAAAGAAATCTAATTAAACAAAAAGTTTAAAGAATAAAAAGAAACAAAAAGGAAAAGCACTTTAATTTGTTGCATGCTATGAATCATGAGAAATAAATTGACTAATATGATAGTAAATATGGAGGCTCTTGTATCCATTCGAGGGAGGGACTAATTACTCATTCATTTTTTTTTAAACAGGATTGATGAATTTTTTTCGTTCATTCATTTAATTCATGAATAAACTCTTCAATGAATATTCAGCTTCGTTAACTTAAATATATTGCAATGTTAATAGATACTCTGTAGTAAGTTCTTTTAATTGTACTAATTGGTTAGTAACAAATACATGACTTCTCTTATTTTATGTATTTTGCTTTTTGCAGATTCAAAAAAAATGTGGAAAACTAACCCTAAAAGTGATATGGTTGTTGGAAGTACTTCTTCTCCAAGTGCAGCCACTCTCACTGCTGAGAACGATGGTCTTTCTGGTGGAACATCGCAAAGTCTAGCTCCCCCACCGTTGCCTGCCTCAAATCCTTCATCAGAAACACAAACCGAAGCTGCTGGAACTACTGGTGAGCCTCCAAAAGAGGTAAAATATAAACCCAGTAGAGCACTGGTGCATGAAATTGTGATTCACACTTTTCACAACTCCGGTGCAACTAATCAGCAAGTGCACTGGGTCGTCCAAGTAATAAACCTTACGTGAGTAAGGGTCGATCCCACGGAGATTATTGGCTTGAAGCAAGCTATGGTCATCCTTGTAAATCTCATTTAGGCGGATTTAAATGGTTATGAGGTTTGAATAATTAAAAGATAAATAAAACAGAAAATAAAGTAAAGTTACTTATGTAATTCACTGGTGGGAATTTCAGATAAGCATATGGAGATGCTTTGTTGCTTCTGAACCTCTGCTTTCCTATTGCCTTCTTCCAACCATGCGTTACCTCCTTCCATGGCAAGCTGTAAGATCCTCTCAGTGAAAATGGTCCTCTACAGTTTCTGCACGGCTAATCAACTGTCGGATTTCTCGTCTCTGATGAAAAATATCAGGTACAGCTACCGCATGGCTAATCATCTGTCAGTTCCCACTAGCGTCAGAATAGGATCCATTGCTCCTTTTTCACACTGTCACTTGCGCCCAACATTCGCAGGTTTGAAGCTCTTTACAATCATCCCTTCCCAGATCCTACTCGGAATACCACAGACAAGGTTTAGACTTTCCGGATCCCAGGAATGGCTGCCAATTATTCTAGCCTATACCACGAAGATACTAATCTCACAGACTTGGTCCGTGTATTAGATATCCAAGAGAATATACTCCGGCTGTCATTCAATGACTACGTTGCACATCATGTAGACCGCTTTGTGGTTGTCAGGCACGCGGATCTTGGCTAAGCGAGTAATAAAGATTGGGTGATTGTCACGGGTCACCCCTTCATTCTGACTTAACTGAATTAAGTACGAGAGTATATCTTGGAGAAGAAGTAGGCGTGAATTGAATAGAAAAATAATAGTACTTGCATTAATTCATGAAGCACAGCAGAGCTCCACACCTTAATCTATGGGGTGTAGAAACTCCACCGTAGAAAATACATAAGTGAATGGTCTAGGCATGGCCCTGAGGCCAGCCTCCAAACATGTACAACTCTATGATAGTTCGAATAAGACTCCCAAAGATGTAAAATAAATCACTAAAAGTAGTTTTTATACTAAACTAGTAACTAGGTTTTACAGAAATTGAGTAACTAAGTGCAGATAATGCAGAAATCCACTTCCGGGGCCCACTTGGTGTGTGCTCGGGCTGAGAATTGAAGCTTTTTCGTGATTAGGCTGTTCCTGGAGTTAAACGCCAGCTTTGGTGCCAGTTTTGGCGTTTAACTCCAATTCTAGTGCCAGTTTGGGCGTTTTACGCCATAAATTTAGACTGACTTTAGACGCCAGTTTGGGCCATCAAATCTCGGGCAAGGTATAGACTATTATATATTGATGAAAAGCCTTGGATGTCTACTTTCCAACGCAATTAAGAGCTTGCCAATTCGGTCTCTGTGACTCTAGAAAATCCACTTCGAGTGCAGAAGGGTCAGAATCCATCAGCATCTGCAGTCCTTTTTCAGCCTCTGAATCAGATTTTTGCTCAGGTCCCTCAATTTCAGCCAGAAAATACCTGAAATCACAAAAAAACACACAAACTCATAGTAAAGTCCAGAAATTTGATTTTTGAATAAAAACTAATAAAAATATAATAAAAAGTAACAAAAACCTACTAAAAACTATATAAAAACAATGCCAAAAAGGGTATAAATTATCCACTCATCACAACACCAAACTTAAATTGTTGCTTGTCCCCAAGCAACTAGAAATAAAATAGGATAAAAAGAAGAGAATATACAATAAATTTCAAATATCAATGAAGCTCATTTCCAATTAGATGAGCGGGGCTAATGGCTTTCTGCTTCTGAATAGTTTTGGCATCTCGCTTTATCCTTTGAAGTTTAGAATGATTGGCATCTATAGGAACTCAGAATTCAGATAGTATTATTGATTCTCCTATTTTAGTATGTTGATTCTTGAACACAGCTACTTTATGAGTCTTCGCCGTGACCCTAAGCATTTTGTTTTCCAGTATTACCACCGGATACATAAATGCCACAGACACATAATTGGGTGAACCTTTTCAGATTGTGACTCAGCTTTGCTAGAGTCCCCAGTTAGAGGTGCCCAGAGCTCTTAAGTACACTCTTTTTTGTTTTGGACCACGACTTTAACCGCTCAGTCTCAAGCTTTCACTTGACACCTTCATGCTACAAGCACATGGTTAGGGACAACTTGATTTAGCCGCTTAGGCCAGGATTTTATTCTTTTGGGCCCTCCTATCCATTAATGCTCAAAGCCTTGGATCCTGTTTATTTTACCCTTGCCTTTTGGTTTAAAGGGCTATTGGCTCTGCTTGCTTTTTCTTTTTCTTTCTTTTTCTTTATTTTTTATTTTTTTTCGCCATTTTTTTGCAAGCTTTTCACTGCTTTTTCTTGCTTCAAGACTCAATTTTATGATTTTTCAGATTATCAATAACATTTCTCCTTTTTCATTATTCTTTCAAGAGCCAACAATTTTAACATTCATAAACAACAATATAAAAAATATGCACTGTTCAAGCATTCATTCAGAAAACAAAAAGACTTGCCACCACATCAAAATAATTAGATTATTTTCAAGATATAATTCGAAATTCATGTACTTCTTTTTCTTTTTCAGAAAACATTTTTCATTTAAGAAAGGTGAAGGATTCATAGGACATTCATAGCTTTAAAACATAGACACTAGACACTAATGATCATGTAATAAAGACACAAACATAGATGAAACATGAAGCATAATTTTCGAAAAACAGAAAAATAAGAACAAGGAAATCAAAGAACGGGTCCACCTTAGTGATGGCGGTTAGTTCTTCCTCTTGAAGATCTTCTGGAGTGCTTGAGCTCCTCTATGTCTCTTCTTTGCCTTTGTTGCTCCTCCCTCATGGCTCTTTGGTCTTCTCTAATTTCATGGAGCATGACGGAGTGCTCTTGGTGCTCCATCCTTAGTTGCCCCATGTTGGAACTCAATTCTCCTAAGGAGGTGTAGATTTGCTCCCAATAGTTTTATGGAGGAAAGTGCATCCCTTGAGGCATCTCAGGGATTTCATGATGAGGAACTTCCTCATGCTCTTATTGAAGTCCATGAGTGGGCTCTCTTGTTTGCTCCATCCTTTTCTTAGTGATGGGCTTGTCTCCTTCAATGAGGATGCCTTCCTCTTTGACAATTCCAGCTGAATTGCATAGGGTACAGATGAGATGAGGAAAGGCTAACCTTGCCAAAGTAGAGGGCTTGTCTGCCACCTTGTAGAGTTCTAGGGATATGATCTCATGAACTTCTACTTCCTCTCCATTCATGATGCTATGGATCATGATAGCCCGGTCTATTGTAACTTCAGACCGGTTGCTAGTAGGAATGATAGAGCGTTGGAAGAACTCCAACCATCCCCTAGCCATGGGTTTGAGGTCAAGCCTTCTTAGTTGAACTGGCTTGCCTCTAGAGTCTCTCTTCCATTGAGCGCCTTCCACACAAATGTCCCTAAGGACTTGGTCCAACCTTTGATCAAAGTTGACGCTTCTAGTGAAAGGGTGAGGATCTCCTTGCATCATTGGCAAGTTAAATGCTAACCTCACATTTTTTGAACTGAAATCCAAGTAATTCCCCCGAACCATTATGAGCCAATTCTTTGGGTTTGGGTTCATACTTTGGTCATGGTTCTTAGTGACCCATGCATTAGCACAGAACTCTTGAACCAATAAGATTCTGACTTGTTGAATGGGGTTGGTGAGAGTTTTCCAACCTCTTCTTTGAATCTCATGTCGGATCTCTGGATATTCACTCTTTTTGAGCTTGAAGGGGACCTCGGGGATCACCTTTTTCTTGGCCACAACTTCATAGAAGTGGTCTTGATGGACCTTTGAGATGAATCTCTCCAACTCCCATGACTCGGATGTGGAAGCGATTGCCTTCGCTTTCCTCTTTCTAGAGGTTTCTCCGGCCTTAAGTGCCATTAATTGTTATGAAAAAACAAAAAAGCAGTGCTTTTTCCACACCAAACTTAGAAGGTTTGCTCGTCCTCGAGCAAAAGAAGAAAGAAATGAGTAGAAGAAGAAGAAGTGGAGGGGATGGAGGTGAGGAGAGGGTTCGGCCAAGGGGGTGTATTGTGTATGATGTGTGAAATGGAAGGTGGTAGGGAGGGGTATTTATAGGGTAAGAGAGAGAGGGGATTCGGTTATGAAGGGGTGGGTTTGGGAGGGAAATGGTTTGAATTTGAATGGTGAGGTAGGTGGGGTTTTATGATGGATGGATGTGAGTGGTGAAGAGATTATGGAGAAGAGGGCAAGATTTGATAGGTGAAGGGTATTTGGGGAAGAGCTATTGTTGGGAGTGGTCAAGGGTATTTGGGGAAGAGTGTTATGGAAAGGTGTGAAGAGGAGAGAAGAAAAGGTAGGGTAGGTGAGGATCCTGTGGGGTCCACAAATCCTGAGGTGTTAAGTAATTCTGCTCCCTGCACCATTCTGGCGTCCAAACGCCCACTGTGTGCCAATCCTGGCATTTAACGCCAGCTTTGCTACCTTTCCTGGCGTTAAACGCCAATCTGCTGCTCCTTTATGGCGTTTAATGCCAGCCAGACGCCAGACACCCCTTTCTGGTGTTAAACGCCCAGAGTTTTGCCCATTCTGGTGTTTAACGCCCAAAATGCTGCCAGGCTGGGCGTTAAATGCCCATTCTGCTATCCTTACTGGCGTTTAAATGCCAGTATGTCTGTTCTCCAGGGTGTGCTATTTTTGGTGCTGTTTTTCATTCTATTTTTGATTTTTCAGTTATTTTTGTGACTTCACATGATCATCAACCTAAAGAAAACATAAAATAGCAATGGAAAATAAATAAATATAATTGAATAATATTGGGTTGCCTCCCAACAAGTGCTTCTTTAATGTCAATAGCTTGACAGTGAGCTCTTAGAGAGCTTCACAGAGACTCAGAGCTTAACGGTGGCCTCCCAACACCAAACATAGAAGTTGAGTGTGGGGGCTCTATTTGACTCTGTATTGAGAGAAGCTTTTCATACTTCCTCTCCATAGTTACAGAAGAAGATCCTTGAGCCTTAAACACAAGGTAGTCCTCATTCAATTGAAGGACTAACTCTCCTCTGTCCACATCAATCACAGCTCTTGCTGTGGCTAGGAAGGTTCTTCCAAGGATGATGGATTCATCCTCATCCTTCCCAGTGTCTAGGATTATGAAATCAGCAGGGATGTAAAAGCCTTCAACCTTCACTAAGACATCCTCTACAAGTCCATAAGCCTGTTTTCTTGATTTGTTTGCCAATTCTAGTGAGAATTTAGCAGCTTGTACCTCAAAGATCCCTAGTTTCTCCATTACAGAGAGTGGCATGAGGTTTATTCCTGATCCCAGGTCACATAGAGCCTTCTTAAAGGTCATGGTGCCTATGGTACAAGGGATTAAGAATTTTCCAGGATCCTGTTTCTTCTGAGGTAATTTCTGTTGATCCAAGGTATTCTGCTCCTTAATGAGCAATGGAGGTTCATCCTCCCAAGTCTCATTACCAAATAACTTGGCATTCAGCTTCATGATTGTTTCTAGATACTGAGCAACTTGGTCTTCAATAATATCTTCATCCTCTTCAGAGGAAGAATACTCATCAGAGCTCATGAATGGCAACAGTAAGTTCAGTGGAATCTCTATGGTCTCTATATGAACCTCAGATTTATTTGGTTCCTCATTGGGGAACTCTTTAGTGGCCAGTGGACATCCATTGAGGTCTTCCTCACTGGAAATCACTGCCTTTTCTTCATCCCTAGGTATGGCCATGTTGGTTGTGTTTATGGCCTTGCACTCTCTCTTTGGATTCTCTTCTGTATTGCTTGGGAGAGTACTTGGAGGAGTTTCAGCCACTCTTTTACTCAGTTGACCCAATTGTGCCTCCAAATTTCTAATGGAGGACCTTGTTTCAATCATGAAACTGAGAGTGGTCTTAGATAGATCAGAGACTATGGTTGCTAAGTCAGAGAGACTCTGCATAGAATTCTCTGTCAGTTGCTCAGAAGATGATGGAAAAGGTTTGCTATTGCCAAACCTGTTTCTCCCACCATTATTATTGAAGCCTTGATTACGCTTCTGTTGATCCTTCCATGAGAAATTAGGATGATTCCTTCATGAAGGATTATAGGTGTTTCTATAGGATTCTCCCATGTAATTCACCTCTTCCATTCCAGGATTCTCAGGGTCATAAGCTTCTCCTTCAGGGGAGGCTTCTTTAGTACTGCCTGATGCAACTTGCATTTTAGTCAGACTCTAAGAAATCATATTGACTTGCTAAGTCAATATTTTATTCTGAGCTAATATAGCATTCAGAGTATCAATCTCAAGAACTCCTTTCTTTTGAGTTGTCCCATTATTCAAAGGATTTCTTTTAGAAGTATACATGAACTAGTTATTTGAAACCATTTCAATGAGTTCTTAGGCTTCTACAGGCATCTTCTTCAGATGAAGAGATCCTCCAGCAGAGTGATCCAATGACATCTTGGACAATTCAGACAGACCATCATAGAATATACATATGATGCTCCATTCTGAAAATATGTCAAAAGGACACCTTCTGATCAATTGCTTGTATCTTTCCCAAGCTTCATAGAGGGATTCACCTTCCTTCTGTCTGAAGGTCTGGACTTCCATTCTAAGCTTGCTCAATTTTTGAGGTGGAAAGAAATTGGCCAAGAAGGCATTGACCAACTTTTCCCAAGAGTTCAGGCTTTCTTTAGGTTGTGAGTCCAACCATATCCTAGCTCTGTCTCTTACAGCAAAGGGGAAAAGCATAAGCCTGTAGACTTCGGAATTAACCCCAGTGGTCTTAACAGTGTCATAGATTTGCAAGAATTCAGCTAAAAACTGATGAGGATATTCCAATGGAAATCCATGAAACTTGCGATTCTGCTGCATTAGAGAAACTAACTGAGGCTTCAGCTCAAAGTTGTTTGCTCCAATTGCAGGAATTGAGATGCTTCTTCCACAGAAGTCAGAAGAGGGTGTAATAAATTCACCAACCATCTTCCTTACATCTCCACCATTGTTGTTATTTTTGGCTGCCATGACTTCTTCTTTTTCGAAAATTTCTGTTAGGTCCTCTCCAGAGTGTTGTGCTTTAGCTTATCTTAGCTTCCTCTTTAGAGTCCTTTCAGGTTCAGGATCAGCTTCAACAAGAATGTTCTTATCCTTGTTCCTGCTCATATGAAAAAAAAAGAAAACAGAGAAGAAGAGGAATCCTCTATGTCACAGTATAGAGATTCTTTTATGTGAGTAGGAGAATAGAAGAGTAGAATGAAGAAGGGAGAAGAAGAATTCGAACACAGAGAGGGGGAGAGGGTTCGAATTATAAATTGAAGAGAAGTGTTAGTAAATAAATAAAACAAATAGAAAGAGATGAGGGAGAGAGAAATTTGAATTTTAAATTAAAAGAAAAGAAAAATATTTTTGTTTTTATTTTAATTATTGGTTAGTATTCGAAAATTAAAAAGAAAAATAAAATAAAATTAGAATTTAAAACAATTAGTTAATTAAAAAGAATTTTGAAAAAGTTGTTAGAGGTTTTCCAAAATGATGAGAAATAGTAAAACAAACAAAAAAGTCAAGTAGTTAATTGAAAAAGATTTGAAAATCAATTTTGAAAAGATAAGAAGTTAGAAAAGGATTTTAAAATTAAATTTTGAAAAAGATATGATTGAAAATCATTTTGAAAAAGATTAAAAAGGAAATTAAAAAGATTTGATTTTTGAAACTAAAGTTGATTACTTGACTAACAAGAAACTAAAAAATATGATTCTAGAATTTAAAGATTGAACATTTCTTAATAGGCAAGTAAAAACTTGAAATTTTTGACTCAAAACATTGAATGTTAGCATTAATTTCAAAAATCATGAAATAAAAATAAGAAAAAGATTTTGAATATCAATTTTTTGAAGAATTTTTGAAAAATAGGAAAGAAAAATGAAAAAGATTTGATTTTTGAAAAAAGATTTGAAAAGATAGAATTTTTAAATTGAAATTTTGACTTGACTAACAAGAAACAACTAAATTTTAAAATTTTTTTGACCAAATCAATTCAAAATTTCAAAAATTATGAGTGAAATAAGGGCAAGATATTATTTTTTATTTTTGAAATTAATGAAGAAAGAGAAAAACAATAAACAGACACAAGACATAAGAAATTAAAATCAAAATAACTAATGCATGCAAGAATACTTTGTATGTCAAGATGAACACCAAGAACACTTTGAAGATCATGATGAACACCAAGAACATATTTTTGAAAATTTTAAGAAAAGAAAAACATGTAAGACACCAAACTTAAAAATTTTTATTGTTTAGACACTATGAATTCGAAAATGCACAAGAAAAACAAGAAAAGACACAAAACAAGAAAAACTAAAGATCAAACAAGGAAAATCATCAAGAATAATTTGAAGATCAAAGAAGAACACATGATGAATTTTCGAAAATTAGAGAAAAATTAAAAAGATGCAATTGACACCAAACTTAAAATTTGACACAAGACTCAAACAAGAAACACAAAATTTTTGGTTTTTTTATGGTTTTATTAGTTTTTTTTGTATTTTTCGAAAATTAATTTGGAAAAAGAAAAATAAGAATTTCAAAATTTTAAATAAGAATTCCAGGATTCATGCATTGTTAGTCTAAAGCTCCGGTCCAAAAGATTAGACATGGCTTAATAGCCAGCCAAGCTTTATGTGAAAGCTTCGGTCCAAAAGATTAGACATGGCCAAATGGTCAGCCAAGCTTCAGCATAGAAATACAGACATACAACAGCCAAATAGATCGGAATCCAAAGAGGCTCTTGCAAAGATAAGTGGAAACCTCGGTCCAAAAGATTAGACATGGCTTAACAGCCAGCCAGGATTCAACATATCTCATGAAACTCTAGAATTTGTTCTTAAAAACTCTGAACAACAAATTTTTTTTTTGGATTTTTCGAAAACTATATATATATATATATATATATATATATATATATATTGGATTTTTCGAAATTAAAATAAAAAAAACTTAAACATAAAATAAAATTACCTAATCTAAGCAACAAGATGAACCGTCAGTTGTCCAAACTCGAAAAACCCCGGCAACGGCGCCAAAAACTTGGTGCACAAAATTGTGATTCACAATTTTTACAACTCCGGTGCAACTAACCAGCAAGTGCGCTGGGTCGTCCAAGTAATAAACCTTACGTGAATAAGGGTCGATCCCACGGAGATTGTCGGCTTGAAGAAAGCTATGGTCATCCTTGTAAATCTCAGTCAGGCGGATTTAAATGGTTATGAGGTTTGAATAATTAAAAGATAAATAAAACAGAAAATAAAGTAAAGTTACTTATGTAATTCATTGGTGGGAATTTCAGATAAGCGTATGGAGATGCTTTGTTGCTTCTGAATCTCTGCTTTCCTATTGCCTTCTTCCAACCATGCATTACCTCCTTCCATGGCAAACTGTAAGATCCTCTCAGTGAAAATGGTCCTCTACGGTTTTTGCACGGCTAATCAACTGTCAGATTTCTCGTCTCGGATGAAAAATACCAGGTACAGCTACCGCATGGCTAATCATCTGTCAGTTCCCACTAGCGTTGGAATAGGATCCATTGATCCTTTTGCACACTGTCACTTGTGCCCAACATTCGCAGGTTTGAAGCTCTTTACAGTCATCCCTTCCCGGATCCTACTCAGAATACCACAAACAAGGTTTAGACTTTCCGGATCCTAGGAATGGTTCCCAATTATTCTAGCCTATACCACGAAGGTACTAATCTCATGGACTCGGTCTGTGTATTAGATATCCAAGAAAATATACTCCAGCTGTCGTTCAATGACTATGTTGAACATCATGTAGACCGCTTTGTGGTTATCAGGCACGCGGATCTTGGCTAAGCGAGTAATGAAGATTAGGTGATTGTCACGGGTCACCCCTTCATTCTGACTTAACTGAATTAAGTACGAGAGTATATCTTGGAGAAGAAGTAGGCGTGAATTGAGTAGAAAAACAATAGTACTTGCATTAATTCATGAAGAACAGCAGAGCTCAACACCTTAATCTATGGGGTGTAGAAACTCCACCATAGAAAATACATAAGTGAAAGGTCTAGGCATGGCCGTGAGGCCAGCCTCCAAACATGTACAACTCTATGATAGTTCGAAAAAGACTCCCAAAGATGTAAAATAAACCACTAAAAGTAGTTTTTATACTAAACTAGTAACTAGGGTTTACAGAAATTGAGTAACTAAGTGTAGATAATACAGAAATTCACTTCCGGGGCCCACTTGGTGTGTGCATGGGCTGAGCATTGAAGCTTTTTCGTGCTTAGGCTGTTCCTGGAGTTAAACGCCAGCTTTGGTGCCAGTTTGGGCGTTTTACGCCAGAATTTTAGGCTGACTTTGGACACCAGTTTGGGCTATCAAATCTCGGGCAAGGTATGGACTATTATATATTTCTAGAAAGCCCAGAATGTCTACTTTCCAACGTAATTGAGAGCGTTCCAATTGGGCTTTTGTAGCTCCAGAAAATCTACTTCAAGTGCAAGAGGGTCAGAATCTATCAACATCTGCAGTCCTTTTTCAGCCTCTGAATCAGATTTTTGCTCAGGTCCCTCAATTTCAGCCAGAAAATACCTGATATCATAGAAAAACACAAAAACTCATAGTAAAGTCCATAAATGTGATTTTTGAATAAAAACTAATAAAAATATAATAAAAAATAACTAAAACATACTAAAAACTATGTAAAAACAATGCCAAAAAGGGTATAAATTATCCGCTCATCAAGCACCTAGTAGTGTTTGGGCGCATTTTACTAAAAGTTCTCCTCATGAAGCTTGCTGCAACTATTGTAAAAAAAATATGCATGCAATAGTTCTAGTCATGGTACAACAAACTTGCATAAACATTTAAGAATTTGCACAAAAGGATAATTGCACTTAGTTATCAAGACTCATTTTATTTGTTGGCGCTTGAGTCTGAAGGAGGACCTCCTGATGCTAATGATTGGAAGAGGGCACGTGTGTTTGTGAAGTTCTTGAAAATATTTTATGATGTAACTCTTACTTTTTCTGGTTCTTTGAATGTTACATGTAATAATTTTTTCAATAAGTTGTGTGATATTCAAAAAACTTTGAATAAGTGGAGAAAGAGTAATGATGTTGGTTTGCAAAAGATGGCGACACAAATGAAAGTGAAACCAGACAAATATTGGGAGGGTGACGGGATAAATTACTTTCTCTTTGTGGTTGTTTTTCTTGATCCTCGTTACAGGTATGAGTATGTTGAATTTTGTCTTAATTGGGTGTATGGGTTGAATCAAGCCTAAGATATGTTGAAAAAATTAAAGGATATCATTCATAAGTTGTTTGAGTATTACTCCATGATATATCCCCTTCCGGATGATAGTTCTTCTGGTAGTTTTAATTCTAGCAAGGCCTCTCATGATCATGGGGTTGGTGGTGAAAATGCAAATGAGGAAGAAGATGGCTTCGTAGATGAGTTTAGAATGAGCGTTAAAAAAAAGCAAGGTGAGGTCAAAAGGAATGAATTGGAAAGATACATGGAAGATGATGTTGAGAATAACATTCCCAGTTTTGACATTTTGCGTTGGTGGAAATTGAAATCAATGATGTATTATGCTCTTGCTCACATAGCTAGGGATTTGTTGGCTATTCCCGTCTCTACCATGTCTTCTGAGTCGGCATTTAGTACTAATGGTCGTGTGCTTGACCAATTTAGAAGCTCATTAAGTCCTTCTACTGTTGAGTCTCTAATTTGCTCACAAAATTGGTTGAAGACTCAAGAGAAGATGTATGACTTAAAGCAAGAACTTGAGGACCAAGAAAAACTTAAATTAGGTAATTATTTTTAATTTTTATTTCTTTAAATTATTATGTAATTGTTGTTATTGTTGAGTCTCTAATAATAATTTAATTACTGTTAATGTAGAACTTTCAGCTTTAACAATATCTAATCAAGCCATTGGAGTTGATGCTGTTTATAACAATTTGAGGTTAACATTTTCTCACTAATTATTTATTTGTTGAATTACTTTTAATTAATCAATTTTATATATTGATATTAGCTAATTATATGCTGATTTTTTGAAGGTCACAACTCCTCTCTTGAATATGCTTGGTTGATGGAGTGAAGGATTATGGAGTGAAGACTTTGAAAACTAGACAAATATTTCTATTGCACTTTTGTATTTAGCTTCTAATGTTTAGATTTTAATGTGTTTTGGTTTTAGCTTCTTTCAAAGATTATTCACTAGACTTTTGTATTTAACTTCTAATATTTATGTTGCACATTTATATTTTTATTAGACAAGATTATGATTATTCACTATTAATATGTTTGGATTTTGATGAGTTTAGTTTTTAATGTATTTGGTGTTTAATATTGTATTTGTTGAATTATTAAGATAAAAATTTACCAATTTAATTTTTTTTATGAATTTCAAAGTGATCGGGTATAAGCATAAAAAAACATAAATCCGAACCAAACCAAACCAATTACTTTTTGATCGGTTCGGTTCTAATTTTACCTTGAACCCGAACCAAACCGACCCGTGCTCACCCCTTGCAGCACTAAAAAAAATTGCCTATCCTGTAGATTCCGCGTACGTGGACCTTCACAAGCGACGCGGCCATTCTCTTTGAGTTTGGTGTCTCGCGTACGCGTTGAATTTCTGAAGGGTTGCATACGCGAAGGTTAGCACGTGACGCGAGACTTGTCTTCGGGTCGCACACCCGCGTACGCGGACCCCTATTTTCCGAAACATAAATTTTAGTTTTTTTAAAATATTCCTCCAGCTTTCAAAACTCTTATAACACTTGTATAAAGCCTAATAATTGGTTGATGCACAGAAACTTGTCTCTCAACAAATTTCCTTTTGGCAAGTATACCGAATGGTCGTCAAGTAATAATTCACAAAAGAGTGAGGTCGAATCCCACAGAGATTAATGGATTAAGCAATCAATAGTTGATTAATTATCCTAGTTAGACGAATCATATTGGAGTGATAAGTAACAAGGAAATGTAAATGGCATAAAAGTAAAGAAAGCAAAAAATTGCAGAAAAGTAAAATGGCAAGAAAAGTAAATGTAAGAACTAAAATAAAATGAACATTGGGATCAAGAGATATTACAATCCTCCGGATCGAGTTCATTCTCATCTCTTCCTCAATCAATACATTCATTGATCTCCTTGGCAATCTTAAGTGATTGGATCCCAATTCCTTGGCAATCCAATCTCTCTAAGCTTGAACAATTTCCCAATTCCTTGATTTAATTGCTCATGGGAAGAGATGAAGTTTGGTCGCTGATTATACCACACACATTCATAAATTAAAGTATTAGTAGGATTAAATGTCACAATATCCATCCAAACCCCAACCTAATCCAATGTGAGAGAGCATTTCTAGCATGATTTCCTCATTTCTCTTCCAAGGTTCAGAGAAAATCCAAGTATGAGTAATTTCTCTTCCGAGACAATTACCCAATTGGATGAAGATCGAAAGCTCTCTAGTAAAATCAAGAAAAAAGAAAGAAGAAGAAGAATAAGAACTACAATTGATCCATTGAATCACAATAGAGCTCTCTAACCCAATGAAAAGAGTTAGTTGATCATTGCTCTACCAAAATAGAAAAGAAAGAAAGTGCAGAAAAGTAAAGATGAAGATTTAAACTAAAATTGAAACTTCAAAATTCATAAATGAAAAGTACAAAGAAAAGGAAGAGAAGGAAAAGTGTGTGAGGGGAGGGAGTCCGAAGACCCCTCTTCAATCCCCCCCCGAATTCCAGAATCTCCAATTCCCCGTATGAATTAAATGTTAAAACTAAGGCCTTAATATAGGCTCTCCTAAATTACAAAATGAAATGAAACTAAAAGTAAATTACAATTAAATGAAAATTCCTATTCTAGATGCTTCTTGTGACCTTGATTGGTTGACACTTGTGGGTTTGCTTCCTTGTGGTTGGGTGGTCCTTAAAAGAGAAGTGAATCAAGTTGAGGTCCAGGTGCTAATCGTTAGTGCTACCGTTAGCCACACTAACGCTACAAGTGTGGCATTACTGCTGAAGTTAGTGTGGCTAACGTAACACTTGCTACCCAGTTGGTGTTTTAGGGGCTTAAAAGATGCCTCTTGTTTGTACTCCAATTTCATGCCCACTATAGACTATTATATATCGTTG
Source organism: Arachis ipaensis (assembly GCF_059453495.1). Lineage (NCBI taxonomy): Eukaryota > Viridiplantae > Streptophyta > Magnoliopsida > Fabales > Fabaceae > Arachis > Arachis ipaensis. The sequence continues at coordinate 74,241,121 of NC_142436.1, forward strand.
GAAATTTCTGAATGTCAGATTTCTAACGGAACTGGAATCACCTCGATTGGACATCTGTAACTCAAGTTATGCTCCCTTGAAGGGGACAGGGTTGCTGGCATAGTCGCTGGCGTTATTAGCAAAAGTGAGTGCCAATAACGTTAGCATTCAGGAGATTAATATTGCCAGAATTTGGAGCTCAAACTTAATGTCCACCCCATACTATTATATATTTTTAGAAAGTCCTGGATGTCTACTTTCCAACCCTCTTGGAAGCGCATCATTTGGAGCTCTACAGCTCGAGTTACACTACTTGGAAGGTGAAGAGGTCAGCTGGCCTTACTACAGGTTGATACCATATTCATCTTTGCACTTTCAGGGCAGGTTTTCTCCCTCAAATTTAGTGTCCACCATGTAATGCCATATATGCTTGGAAAGCTCTGGAATCCTACTTTACAATGTCACTGGAATCACATCATTTAGAGCTTTGTGGCTCAAGTTATTCTTGTTTCAAGAAGGCATGGTCAGGCTACCGGGTGAGATTTTGCCTACGCTAGTGTTCACGTTAGTGGCACTAACGTGGCCACTAACGTAGGCCTTCTTTGCTTCGCAAACGTTAGTGGCGTTCACTTTTTCCACTAACTTTCATAGCTGCCTCCTTTCTTCCACGTTAATGCCCACGTTATCTTGGCTTCGCAAATGTTAGTGGCGTTCACTTTTTTCACTAACGTTGGAGTTTCTCTTTCCTTCCACGTTAGTTCCCATGTTAATGTAACTAACGTGGAAACTAACGTGGGTCTTCTTGCCCTTCGCTAACATTAGTGGTGTTTACTTTTACCACTAATGTTCCAAACTTTCGTTCCTTCTACGTTAATGGCCACGTTAGTGGTACTAACGTAGCCACTAACCTAGCTCTTCTCTGCTTCTTGTTACCTGAAATCAATCAAACAAAGTGCATCAAAGTCTTGCTCTTAATCATGAGATCATGCATCATCCATTTTATCATTCAATTCATGCATAATTCTCATGAAATCATTCAAAATTCACAATGTTTGCTTGAATCATGGTATGAATGCATTTTCAACCAAATACTTTCTTATTTCCTAAGAAAATGCATGAAACCAACCTAAAGCATACAAAAAATGGCTAGTAAAACTAGCCAAGATGCCCTAGCATCACAACACCAAACTTAAATCTTGCTTGTCCCAAAGAAAGAACTATGCACAAAGAATTCTCTTAATTGGAATGTATTGAAGAATTGCTTATGATGCCTTAGTGGGTGAAGTGAATAAGTGACAGTGGGGTGAACTCTAATTTGTATGCTTATGCAAGGATTCCAGTGCTCATTAGTCCTTACATTTTGGAAGTCTTAGATCTTAGGACTTTCATTCAAATGATATTATGAAAGTCTCTTTATAGATTGTCACCTTGAAGCAGCACTTATTTTCTAGCTTTTTTTTTTTTGGTTTTTGGCCTCGACTCTAAGTGTCATGTCTCAAAGCGGCTCTTTAGATAAGCTTTCAATCAATACTCCCAAACTAGTTGGTCTAAGGTATTAGGTGTTGAAGCACCCCTTAGGATTTACTTGCTCAAGCCTCTCTCTTTGATACAAATCCACCACAAGCATTTAACTAGGACAATAACTCTTTGATTTCTTGTTTCTTTCTTTTTCTTCCTAGTAATTGATGCTCAGAGCCTTGGGCTTGTTCCTTGTTTTTCTTTTTCTTTTGTTTTCTTTTGTTACTTGATGTGAAAATTTGTGGAAAAATGAATTTCCAAAACACCCAAGACTCACCAGCAAGTATACCGGGTCGCATCAAGTAATAAAACTCACGGGAGTGAGGTCGATCCCACAGGGATTGATGGATCAAGCAACTTTAGTGGGTGATTAGTTTAGTCAAGCTAACATTGAGTGATTTGAGTGACAATTGAAGCCAACAGAATGTAAACTTGCAGGAATTATAAAGTGCAGAAAGTAAAATTGCAAGTAACTTAAAGAGCAAGAAAGTAAAATAGCTGAAACTTAAATTGCAAGAAATGTAAATTTCATTAAATGTAAAAGGGAGTGGGTGCTGGAAATTAAAGAGAACAATAGATCACGCAACTGGAAATTTAAATTGCTGGAAAGTAAACTGAGAGCAATGTAAATAGAGAAGCAAAATTGCAGTAAATCAGAATTTATAGCAATTACAGAGGAATTTAAAATTGTGCAGGAAATGTAAATGAGATTTGCAGCAAGCTTAATGTAAATTAAATTGAAGAACCAAACAGAAAGTGAAATGCAGCTCAATTGCAATAACTAAAGGAAAGTTGAAGATCTCAGGGGTTGGATGAGATTAGAGAACAAGTCTAGATCTCAATTCCTTCCTTGATCCAATAAAGAACAATTTGCAAAAGAAATGAAGATGAAAGCAATAAACAGAGTGTTGATTCAAATCCTTAATTCACTGAAATTTTGTAGAAGAAGAACAAGAGAAATCTTAAAGTGAGAATGAAACAGAATTTCTTCAATTCTCAACCCATGATTTAAAACAAAAATGAAAACTAAGAAAGGGAACTCTCAAATCCTAATGCACGGAAACTTGTCTCTGAACAAATTTTCCTTCGGCAAGTATACCGAATTGTCGTCAAGTAATAACTCACAAAAGAGTGAGGTCGAATCCCACAGAGATTAACGGATTAAGTAATCAATAGTTGATTAATTATCCTAGTTAGACGAATCATATTGGAGTGATAAGTAACAAGGAAATGTAAATGGCATAAAAGTAAAGAAAGCAATAAAGTGCAAAAAAGTAAAATGGCAAGAAAAGTAAATGTAGGAACTAAAAATAAAATGAACATTGGGATCAAGAGATATTGCAATCCTCCGGATCGAGTTCATTCTCATCTCTTCCTCAATCAATGTATTCATTGATCTCCTTGGCAATCTTAAGTGATTGGGTCCCAATTCCTTAGCAATCCAATCTCTCTAAGCTTGAACAATTTCCCAATTTCTTGATTTAATTGCTCATGGGAAGAGATGAAGTTTGGTCACTGATTATACTACACACATTCATAAATCAAAGTATTGGTAGGATTAAATGTCACAATATCCATCCAAACCCCAACCTAATCCAATGTGAGAGAGCATTTCTAGCATGATTTTCTCATTCCTCTTCCAAGGTTCAGAGGAAATCCAAGTATGAGCAATTTCTCTTCCGAGACAATTACCTAATTGGATGAAGATCGAAAGCTCTCTAGTAAAATCAAGAGAAAAGAAAGAAGAATAATAATAAGAACTACAATTGATCCATTGAATCACAATAGAGCTCTCTAACCCAATAACAAGAGTTAGTTGATCATTGCTCTACCAAAATAGAAAAGAAAGAAAGTGCAGAAAAATAAAGATGAAGATTAAAACTAAAATTGAAACTTCAAAATTCATAAATGAAAAGTACAAAGAAAAGGAAGAGAAGGAAAAGTGTGTGAGGGGAGGGAGTCCGAAGACCCCTCTTCAATCCCCCCCGAATTCCAGAATCTCCAATTCCCCGTATGAATTGAATGTTAAAACTAAGGCCTTTATATAGGCTCTCCTAAATTACAAAATAAAATGAAACTAAAGGTAAATTACAATTAAATGAAAATTCCTATTCTAAAAGCTTCTTGTGACCTTGATTGGTTGACACTTGTGGGCTTGCTTCCTTGTGGTTGGGTGGTCCTTGAAAGAGAAGTGAATCAAGTTGAGGTCCAGGTGCTAATCGTTAGTGCTACTGTTAGCCACACTAACGCTACAAGTGTGGCGTTAGTGGTGAAGTTAGTGTGGCTAACGTCACACTTGCTACCCAGTTGGTATTTTTGGGGATTAAAAGATGCCTCTTGTTTGTACTCCAATTTCATGTCCACTATAAACTATTATATATCGTTGGAAAGCTCTGAATGTCAGCTTTCTAACGCAACTAGAATCACCTCGATTGGACCTCTATAACTCAAGTTATGCTCCCTTGAAGGGGATAGGGTTGCTGGCATAGTCGCTGGTGTTATTGGCAAAAGTGAGTGCCAATAACGTTAGCGTTCAGGGGATTAATATTGCCAAGATCTGGAGCTCAAACTTAATGTCCACCCCATACTATTATAAATTTTTAGAAAGCCCTGGATGTCTACTTTCCAACCCCCTTGGAAGCGCATCATTTGGAGCTCTACAGCTCGAGTTACACTACTTGGAAGGTGAAGAGGTCAGCTGGCCTTACTACAGGTTGATACCATGTTCATCTTTGCAATTTCGGGGCAGGTTTTCTCCCTCAAATTTAGTGTCCACCATGTAGTGCCATATATGCTTGGAAAGCTCTGGAATCCTACTTTCCAATGTCACTGGAATCACCTCATTTGAAGCTTTGTGGCTCAAGTTATTCTTGTTTGAAGAAGGCATGGTCAGGCTGCCGGGTGAGATTTTGCCTACGTTAGTGTTCATGTTAGTGGCACTAACGTGGCCACTAACGTAGGCCTTCTTTTCTTTGCAAACATTAGTGGCATCACTTTTTTCACTAACTTTCATAGCTGCCTCCTTTCTTCCACGTTAATGCCCACGTTAGTGGCACTAACGTGGCCACTAACATGGGTGTTCTTGGCTTCCAAACGTTAGTGGCATTCACTTTTTCCACTAACGTTGGAATTTCCCTTTCCTTCCACATTAGTTCCCACGTTAATGTAACTAACATGGAAACTAACGTGGGTCTTCTTGCCCTTCGCTAACGTTAGTGGTGTTTACTTTTACCACTAACGTTCCAAACTTTCATTCCTTCCACGTTAATGGCCACGTTAGTGGTACTAACGTAGCCACTAATGTGGCTCTTCTCTGTTTCTTGTTACCTGAAATCAATCAAACAAAGTGCATCAAAGTCTTGCTCTTAATCATGAGATCATGCATCATCTATTTTATCATTCAATTCATGCATAATTCTCATAAAATCATTCAAAATTCACAATGTTTGTTTGAATCATGGTATGAATGCATTTTCAACCAAATACTTTCTTATTTCCCAAGAAAATGCATGACACCAACCTAAAGCATACAAAAAATGGCTAGTAAAACTAGCCAAGATGCCCTGGCATCATTGGTCTTTGGGTAGTGAAGTGTGGTATAAGGATGAAAGTAAGTATCTTGTTGATGAAGAAAGAGGTAAAGTAAATGATGATAATGGCAGAAGTACTATTTATTTAATGAGTTGGATGGCCATATTGATAATGAATCGTGGCTGGTAATGATTATATGAATTTGAATGATTATGTGATTTGTTGCACTTCCAATATCAGAGATACGAGTTTTCCTGGGTGAAAGCAGTGGCTTGCCACCATGTGCTCCAGGTTGAGACTCGATAGTCTGCTGACCCTATGTCGTATGTGTGGATGGACACTTATACCTTTCTGGATGAGCTCACCCCCGTGGATATACACCAGTGTGTGTTATATGATTATGAATGAGTATGATTTGAGATTTGGGGATGCACGACAGAGGGACAGTCTAATGGTTAGTTACTAGGACTTGTCGGGTTGACTCTATAACCGACAAATGAAACTCATCAGCCATAGAACATGCATGCATCATATGCATCTATGTGTTTATTTGGTGTGCTTGTTTTGAAATGCCTAATTGATCACATAAACTACTTGCTTCCTATTTATCTTTTATTTATATATATATATATATATATATATATATATGTCTTTTACCCTTATCCTGTCTGCTTTTATGTTTATTGCTTACGTGAGTGATGCGCTTTTCTCTTTAACGCTTTCGTGTTAACTCTTTCTGAAAAGGCTCTTAGATAAAATCATTTTTCACCTATATTATATATATGATTTTACTTTTAGATGTCGTAATACCTCACCACCTCAGTTTTATGACTTAAGCATAAGACTCTGTGTGGTAGGGTGTTACAAATTATGTGCCCTATCACCATTAGAGGGATTATGTGCCCTGTCACCATTAGAGGAATTTTGTGCCCTATCACCATTAGAGGGAATTGGTGCCCTGTCACTGTAATCCTCGTAACATTAGCGAATAATTAATTAATAAATTAATTTTTAATAAAAAAAATTAGAAATGTGAATTTTATAGTTTAATAAGAGAGAGCTAATTACAATAAGAATTTTGACACTAATTTTAAAGAATTTGGCCTAAGATTGGGCCAAACAGGCCAAACCGGATGATCTGGTGCCAAAATGGGCCCAAAGGCCCAACCCAACCCACCAAATTAAGAGAACTCAGCTTCCTTCTCTTCCCCATATGAAACACATGCTGCAAAAACAATTGGGGGAAGAACCTTGAGCTTCAAACCCTTGCTCCCAAATCAATTTGCCATAACTTCTCACTTCAAGCTTCGATCGTCTCACCGTTTGCGGCCATGCGACTGTAGCGTCGATCTCTACAAAGCCTAGTAAGAGGTTAGGTAAGTAAGTCTCAATTTCAATCTCAGTTCTTTCTTCCCCCAAATTTCAAAAATTGGGATAGAGTGGGTGTTGAGATTTTGGTTCTTTTATGTTATAGGATTCGATTAGCTTGAGAAAAATGCTTAATCTTGCTTCATTAGTACTTGGGTAAGGTGAGAATCCTAGAACCTTAGCTAATTCCTTGATTATGTGTGTTGGATATTGAATTTTGGTATAAATATGTGATAAAATGTGCTAGGTGTGTATATATATGTGATATGAAGCAAATTGGAAATGTTGGAAGCTTAATTGGAAGCTTGAAGTTGGTCCTAGTTGCTGAATTTTGGTGTTGAAGGCTTGCAATCTTGTATAAGTGGGTTGTCTTGTGAAAAATTAGGTTAGATGACCATAGGTAAGGTTGGAATGCATGAGTATGTTAAAGAATTGTTTTCGTTGTTTATCTTATGAATCTGGGTGGAACGGAAGTATGACCCTTGTTCTAATTGAGTTCTTGTAAAACTTGGAAAAGCTCTTTGCTTGAACAACAGCTTGAAAATAATTTCTCCTAAATTTCTAATTATCTGGAGTTAACAGGATACGTGACATATTGATGAGCGGATAATGTATACATTTTTTGACATTGTTTCTAGTATGTTTTTAGTAGAATCTGGTTACTTTTAGGGATGTTTTCATTAGCTTTTATGTTAAATTCACATTTCTAGACTTTACTATGAGTTTGTGTGTTTTTCTGTGATTTCAGGTATTTTCTGACTGAAATTGAGGGACTTGAGCAAAAATCAGATTCAGAGGTTGAAGAAGGACTGCTGATGCTGTTGGATTCTGACCTCCCTGTACTCAAAATGGATTTTCTGGAGCTACAGAACTCAAAATGGCGCACTTCCAATTGCGTTGGAAAGTAGACATCCAGGGCTTTCCAGCAATGTATAATAGTCCATACTTTGTCCAAGCTTAGATGATGCAAACTGGCGTTCAACGCCAGCTCTCTGCCCAATTCTGGCGTCCAGCGTCAGAAACAAGTTGCAAAGTGGAGTTCAACGCTCAAAATGGCACAAAAGGTGGCGTTCAACTCCAAGAAGGACCTCTACACGTGCAACACTCAAGTTCAGCCCAAGCACACACCAAGTAGGCCCCGGAAGTGGATTTATGCATCAATTACTTACTTCTGTAAACCCTAGTAGCTAGTTTATTATAAATAGGACATTTTACTATTATATTAGACATCCTGGATTGTATTTTGATCCTGTGATCACGTTTTGGGGGCTGGCCTCTCGGCCATGGCTGGATTTTTCACTTATGTATTTTCAACGGTAGAGTTTCTACACTCCATAGATTAAGGTGTGGAGCTCTGCTGTTCCTCAAAGATTAATGCAAAGTACTACTGTTTTTTATTCAATTCAACTTATTCCACTTCTAAGATATTTATTCGCACTTCAACCTGAATGTGATGAACGTGACAATCATCATCATTCCCGATGAACGCGTGCCTGACAACCACTCCCGTTCTACCTTCGATTGAACGAGTATCTCTTAGATTACTAATACAGGGGACCGAGTCCGAGATATTGGGATCTTCGTGGTATAAGCTAGATTGATGGCGGCATTCATGAGAATCTGGAAAGTCTAAACCTTGTCCATGGTATTCCGAGTAGGATTCTGGGATTGAATGACTGTGACGAGCTTCAAACTCGCGAGTGTTGGGCGTAGTGACAGACGCAAAAGGATAGTAAATCCTATTCCAGTATGATCGAGAACCTCCAGATGATTAGCCATGCAGTGATAGCGCATCGGACCATTTTCACAGGGAGGAATAGGATGCAACCAACAACAAAGGTGATGTCTCCAGACGATTAGCCGTGCTGTGACAGAGCATTTGGATCATTTTCCCGAGAGAGATCGAAAGTAGCCATTGGCACCGGTGACATCCTTACATAAAGCCAGCCATAGAAAGGAGTAAGATTGATTGGATGAAGACAGCAGGAAAGCAGAGGTTCAGAGGAATGATAGCATCTCCATACGCTTATCTGAAACTCTCACCAATGATCTACATAAGTATTTATATCCTTCTTATTAATTTTCGAAAACCCCATTACTATTTTATATCTGCCTGACTGAGATTTACAAGGTGACCATAGCTTGCTTCATACCAACAATCTCCGTGGGATTCGACCCTTACTCACGTAAGGTATTACTTGGACGACCCAATGCACTTGCTGGTTAGTTGTGCGAAGTTGTGAACCATGGTATTGGCATCATGTTTTTGGCGCCATTGCCAGGAAAAGAAAGAGCAATGAATTTTACATAATCAAAGTGTAATCACAATTTCTGCGCACCACATATAATCCTTTTATATTTGGGTAATTAGGGTTTCTGTGGCATATAAACTAGAATTGAACTTAACCCTCTAATTGGAATCAAGTGACCAAGGAATTGGCGGTTGATGAAGATTAGAGGAGACTAAAAAGGTCTAAGGAATTAGGGTTTAGTCACATATATTTTGCCATGAATTGAATCTTGCATGATTAAAATGGTTGGTAAAAAAAGTTAATCCGAAAAATAAATATCTCTGAAACCTTAACTGTTTCCTCCATATATTTCACAACCCGTTTACTATTACTCTCTGATTTTCTGAATTTACTGTTAATGCTATTGAACTCTCAAAACACCATTTTCTATTTGTCTAACTAAGTAAATCATGCAATCATTGTTGCTTAATCCATCAATCCTCGTGGGATCAACCCTCATTCACTTGAGTTACTACTTGGTACGACCCCGGTGCACTTGCCGGTTAGTTTGTGGGTTATAAATTCCGCACCATATTTTTGGCGCTGTTGCCGGGGATTGACTGTGATTGAAAACTACTGGTTGTTTGATTTCTGAGACTAGGCGTTTTTGCTTTAATTTAATTTAACTTCTTTCTTTAAGTTTTCGAAAAAAAAAATTTGATTTATTTTATTTAAATTTTTTCTCTTAATTTGTTAAATTAAGTTTGGTGTTCCCTTAGTTGTTTTATTCCTCCTAGTTATTTAACTTATTGAGTTTGAATTTTATATTCCTTTTTGCTTATTAGTTGTTTTATTTTCTTAATTATTCATTTTATTTTCTTTATTTTATTTTTCTTTTATTTTTGTTTTCTTTTATATTTTATTTTATTTTTATTTTTTATTAATTTTATTTTTCTTTATGTTCTTTCTTCTTTGCTTGCTGATAGTGAAGAATTAATGTCGGTCTAGAAATTTCTCTTATAGAAAAGGAATTTCTTCGTTGTTAGCATAGTTCCAAACTAACAAATAACTCTCACATCAAATTTTAATATGGTTTTGTCACATGTACAAACCTCAATAAAAATTAACCGAAGTATTCAAACCTCGGATCGTCTCACAAGGAATTGCAATGAAGTGATCAATTGTTGGCTATAAAGAACAAGAGGGTTTGATTTTCAATTGACAAGAATTAATAAAAGAAAGCGAAAGAACTCTTGGCTAGGCATGGAAATTGAGATCACCATCCTTGTCTACAAACCATATATTAATAATTATGAGGGACCAACCCATTTAGTCTACTTCTATGCTTGAAGTATGTATAATGTCTACTTCAACGATCGAAGTACGTCAAATAGGCTTGATCAACATCAATCCATAAGTCCTAACCTAGCTACTAATTGACTTAGTAGTAGGCTAGAGTTAATGGTTATCAAATTGACCACAAAAGGTTCTCAAATTACCAATGCATTGAGACCCAATGACTCAAGATCGCTTAATTCCCTTAGCCTAGGCCAAGAGAAAAGAAAATTACTCTAAAACTAGTGAAAACATTTTATCAAACACCTAGAGTGCAATAAAGGTAAACATCACAAAGTGCAAGAATTAATAAAACCCATAACTAACATAAGCAAGTAATCAACAATAGCAATGAAGATAAACATAAAAGACATGGAAACATAAAATTGCATTGAAAGAAAATAGAAATTCAACAAGGGTTCATCAACATAAAAGAGAACAAAATAAGAGAAATGACAAAAAAAACTAGAAGAGTAAAGATATAACAACAACAAATTAAAAGGAAAAGCTAAATCAAAACAAGAATTAAAGTTAGATCTAAGAGAATTTAACCTAAACTCCCTAAATTCTAGAGAGAATGGAGAGCTTCTCTCTCTAGAATTCTAACCTACAACATGATGAAAACTATACTACGATTGCTCCCCCCCTCATTCCCTTGCCATCCTTGGGTTCAAAATCATCAGAAATGAGTTGGATTTTGGCCTCCTTGAGCTTAGAAATCGCCCCCAGCGTTTTGCCTTTAAGTGAGTCACATGACCAACATCACGTGTATGCATGGGTGACGCGTGCGCGTCGCTTGATGATTCTCTGGTTACGCGTGCGCGTGGGTGACGTGTGTGCGTCGCTGGCAAATCTCTTTCTCACGCGTACGCATGGGTGACGCGTGCGCGTGGCCTTCAGTTCAGCAAATCTTCCTTTCTTTATGAATTCTCCATTTTTGCATGCTTTTTCTTCATTCCTTCAACCCAATCTTTGCTTTCTAATTCTGAAATCACTTAACAAACATATCAAGGCATCAAATGGAATTAAAATGAATTAAAATTATCAATTTTTGGGCCTAAAAAGCATGTTTTTACTCTTAAGCACAAATTAGGAGAAATTCACAAAACCATGTTATTTCATTGAATAAATATGAGAAAAGATGATAAAATCCCCTAAATTCAACACAAGATAAACCACAAAATTGTGGTTTATCAAACCTCCCCACACTTAACTTAAGCATGTCCTCATGCTAAACCAAGAAAGACAAGAAAAGGGGTGTGAACATTTATTCAATGCAAATAAACTATATAAACCTATCTACATGCATGCAACTAGATGCAAAATGCTTCTACCTACTTGGTTAAAAATAAATCAATCTCAAACAGCATATATAAACAAGTAGGGCTAAGATCATATGACGATTCATGAATCCTACCAATTCAAATATAAAAATGAAGTATAAGTAGACTTGCAAGAAGAAAGCTCGTGAAAGCCGGCAACAAGGAATTGAGCATCGAACCCTCACTGGAAGTGTATCTGCTCTAGTCGTTCAAGTGTATAGGGTTGATTCACTCAATTCTCTTCTAATCATGCTTTCCAAGATTTATTTTTCTTCTAAAAATCAACAATTATTCAATGCATGCATACATTCATCACGAGGACTTATTCATCGGTTGTAATGGGGTTAGGGTAAAGGTAGGGATGCATATGGTTAAGTGAGCTTGAAATTTGAATCTTTGATTGACCTAAGCTCTCACCAAACACATAACAACCTATACAATTCTAATACAATACCTAGCTACCCATGATTCCTACTTTTTTCACATACTCTTGCATTCTCTTTAATTCACATTGCATATGCATTGTTATTATTATTTTGCTTTGGAGAATTTTTGTCCCCTTTTTATTACTTTTTTTTTCTCTTTTTCTTTTTCCTTTATATATATTTTTTCTTTTTATTTTTTTTATATTTTTTTTCACTAAAGTACATACAAACGTCTCAATGCATATGGTTTTACATATTTAATGCATGAGTATGTACCCAATTCCCAATATTTTTAATAAAAATACAAAGTACACTTTTACCTCAGCCAATGTCCCCAAGTTTCCCATACCCAAATGATATACACCCTCACTAGCCTAAGCTAATCAAAGATTCAAATTAAGAGACATTTATTGTTTTTCACTTAGGGGTAGTGATGTGCTAAAATTAAGAACAAAAGGGATTAAATAGGATCAAAATTGGCTAACAATGGTTGATGAAAGGTAAGCTATTTGGGTAAGTGAGCTAAATGAAATGATGGCCCCAATCATATAAATGCATTCATACACGGAATAATGGACATAAAGAATCAAACAAATCAAAGATTACAATCATAGAAAGAGAGTAATACACACAAGAATGGAAATAAGTGGTTATTTGATGTAACCACGCAATTGGGCTCAAAACTCACATGCTTATGTGTTCTTAACTCAAAAACCATGTTCCAAAATAAATTCTTTCAAGCAAGTTCACAAAAAAAAATTTCAATTTGTAGGGTGCCCTAAAACAGTTTTCTCGAAAAGAAAATCATCACCTCAACCAAGTAGTCCTAACATAAAAAGAAAGTGGAAGAATATGTACAAATTCTAACTAACATACAACCTATCATGCAATGCAACAACTAAATAACAAAGAAAATTAAGAATTGGTGTTGAAAAAGGAAATTGTTACCCGCGGAAGTCAGTCGGACGACCTCTCCACACTTAGAAATTTGCACCATCCTCAGTGCATGCAAAGAAGAGCAAGGTGGATGGGTTGCTACAACTGATGAGCTCCTACCAAAAGATTATGCGGATGACTTGTTTGTTGCCCCCATTTAGTAGCTTTTCCATTCCCCTTCTTGGTGGCCAGCCTAAAGGAGAGAAAAGAAAGAAATTAAGCCCACAACAAAAATATCAAAGCAAATAGAACATAGACGGGGGCTAATGCCAAATAAGAGTAAGATTTTCAACTACATGGTAGCTACACATGTAAGTGAGAAAGCAATATAAGCAAAGGGCATATCAACTACTACTTGATGCAAGAGTAAAGTCAAAGCATAAGTAAATGACATGAAGAGAGCACTCAAAAGCATCAAGTTCAAGCAAGAATTGACACAAACAAGATTAGTGATAAGCTTGAGAGCATTTGGTCCCATCCTAACTCAATGATAATGAGGTAGAAAAACAAAGAATAATGAGTTAGGAAGGACTAAAGTACTAATCTTGTGTGTGGAACAAATATTACAATTAATGCTAAACAAGTCACAAAGTACCAAAATAATGCAAGAAATCTCAACAATTGAATAAAAAAATTCAACACCAATGTTAAAATAACATATTTACAAAAGAAAAGAAGAACGAGCTACAAAAATAAAATTAGAATGTAATAAATGAAAATAAGCAAATGCAACATACAAAAGAAAATGAAAAATAAGAAAAATGAGAAATTGAATTTTGAAGAAATGGGAAAGAAGAAAGAAAGAAAGAAAGAAGAGAGGAGAAGAAAGGAAGAAAGAAAGAAGAAGGAAATAAGAAGAAAACAAAAACAGGGGAAACAGGGGGCGAGGCGACGCGCGCACTTTGGCGACGCGTGCGCGTGAAAAGCAGGAGGGTGAATCGATGCGTAAGAGTAAAGAAAATTACTCTAAAACTAGTGAAAACATTTTATCAAACACCTAGAGTGCAATAAAGGTAAACATCACAAAGTTCAAGAATTAATGAAACACATAACTAACATAAGCAAGAAATCAACAATAGCAATGAAGATAAACATAAAAGACATGGAAACATAAAATTGCATTGAAAGAAAATAGAAATTCAACAAGGGTTCATCAACATAAAAGAGAACAAAATAAGAGAAATGACAAATAAAACTAGAAGAGTAAAGATGTAACAACAAGACATTAAAAGGAAAAACTAAATCAAAACAAGAATTAAAGTTGGATCTAAGAGAATTTAACCTAAACTACTATATATTCTAGAGAGAATGGAGAGCTTCTCTGTCTAGAATTCTAACCTACAACATGATGAAAACTATACTATGATTGCTTCCCCCCTCATTCCCTTGCCATCCTTGGGTTCATAATCATCAGAAATGAGTTGGATTTTGGCCTACTTGAGCTCAGAAATCACCCCCAGCATTTTGCCTTTTAGTGAGTCACGTGACCAACATCACGCGTGCGCGTAGGTGACGCGTGCGCGTCGCTGGCAAACCTCTTTCTCACGCGTACGCGTGGGTGACACGTGTGCATGGCCTTCATTTCAGCAAATCCTCATTTCTTCATGAATTCTCCATTTGTGCATACTTTTTCTTCATTCCTTCAACCCAATCATTGCCTTCTAATCCTGAAATCACTTAACAAACATATCAAAGCATCGAATGGAATTAAAGTGAATTAAAATTATCAGTTTTTGGGCCTAAAAAGTATGTTTTTACTCTTAAGCAAAAATTAGAAGAAATTCACAAAACATGCTATTTAATTGAATAAATGTGAGAAAAGATGATAAAATCCCCTAAATTCAACACAAGATAAACCATAAAATTAGGGTTTATCACTTGCTTGTTTACCACATGGTGTATTTAATTTTGTTTGTCGTTTTGTGCTTAGGAAAAATAATGGAGAGAGATCACATGGGTTACTACTCATACCCAAGGAGTGATTCATATTATTGTGGATGGAGGAACTACCCGAATTTTGGTTGGTAAAGTCAAAACCCAAGAAACTTCAGTGCTCCAATTCCAAATATCAAGAACTACCATCTCCATATTCATACCAAGAACCACCACCTCTCTATCCATATCAAGAACCATCATCTTTCTACTCATATCAAGAGCCACCATCTCCCTACTCATACCAAGAACCATCCTCCTCTTTTTATTCATATCAAGAGCCACCATCTCCTTATTCATTTCTAGAACTATCAGCTCTTGAGCATCTCATGAAAGAATACATACATGATATGAGGATGAGTGTCAAAAATATAGAGAAATATGTGGAGTTGATTACCAAGCCCACGGGAAGAGGAACAAGTAAATTCCTTCCCAAGAGATACAATACAAGATCCTATAGAAGAAAGTGAGGAAATCAATCAAAGGAGTTCATACTCCAGTGAATTAGAGAACTCTCCACCCTCACACATGGAAGAAGAGGAAGACGCATAAACAAAGGAGGTTAAAGGTTGTAGTAGGCTTAGAGAAGGGAGATTGAATCTATGGCTTTCTTTTGAGTTATTGAAATGACCCTTTAAAGCAAACTTTCAATTCTGATTCTGTTTGAACTCAGCAGTGAAAAATTTATGAGACAATTTATTTTTGTCTTATGAATATCAAAAGATAGAACACAGTAGAGAAGAGAGAAGCTAACACTATCATGTATCCTGGTTCGGTTGCCATGTGCTATGTAACCTACGTCTAGTCTCCTCCACAACAATGGAGGAATTTCCACTATAGTTAAAAGTATTACATACACCAATTCCACAGGATTGACACAATCCTCTCACACTCAAGTTCTAACCTAACTTGACATTGACTATGCTAATACCTAACTCTTCAATCTTAGTGCTAACCCAACTAAGAAAGAGATACCACCTCACAGGTACAAGATACAAGACATAGACATACCTAAAAAAATCTGAAAATAACTCTAGGCTTTTCTCTCAAGCGTATCACTCAGCCTCTTTCCACTCATGGCTTTTACTTGAGCTCTCTCAATATGCCATTTCACTCAAGAAATTACAGAAAGATAAACATAGAAAAGTAAATAACAATCTATAAAACATGAAGGAGATTGACTTCATCAACTGCCTCTTTGCTATGTGATAAACCAGTTAATCATGTCTCTGATTCAGGTCTTCATTTTTGGCAGAATGCTTCTTTGAAAGAGAGTACTGTCCAAGTAGAGGAACTTCTTCAGAGAGTTTTTTCACAGAACAATACCTCAATCACTGGGTTATCTCTCCTTGCCATCTGAATGAACAACAAACTTCTTCTATCTCCTTGCATGTTGCTAGGTTCTTCTTCCAAGGTCAACTTCTTGAGCAGTGTGCTTCACCAACCCACCATCTCACCTTTTTCTCATTAATCCTCAGAGTAGAAACTTTGCTTCTGACCTTCTCTAGTTGACCGAAAGCCATAAAATAATAACCACAAAAGTCTTCCAATGGTAACCGGATCTGAGCCATTGATAAGTTACTTGGTCCCCAAGACTTACTTGTGACCGTAGATACACAGCAGATTAGGGCAGAAATTAACTTTTCCATGAATCCCATTTTCAGACTAGCAGAGAGTTGGGAAGAAGAGAAGAAAAATGAGATGCATGTAGAAGGAAACAAAATCACCTTTAGCTTCTGACCTCTTCTTCATATAGATTGATGTTGGTGATTTGACTTCTACCATTTGCTTAACCTTCTCTTTCTTGCTTCTTTGGTGAATAGCTTAGGGAAGAAGCTCTTTCTCTCACTTCTGATTTCTGACCACGATGGAACAGATGAACGTTGCTTTTGGGTGAGAGAAAAATGGAGAGGTTTGAATGTGAGAGGCAATCGGGCTTGGATCGGATCTTATTCATTCAGCCCGTTGCTTTTTACTTAGCTTCCTTTTGGGCTTCGTTTGCCTTTTAGCCCATCAGTCTTGTTTCTTGTCTTCCATCCACTTGGGCTATTGTTATAATAAGTTTTGGCCTGCAACATTTAATTCTAAATGATCAGCAAAATATAATAATAAATAATCAACATTTAATTATTTATTTTATCCAATAAAATAATGTTTGTCATCATTAATTAATTTAGTTAATTTCTTAACTCAATAATCTCCCCCTTGATGACAAACATAATTAAACATTGATCAAAAGGAAATAAATTTGAATAAGATTTAGAAACTCTCTTTGAATGATGTTGATTGTTTTCATGTTGCTCCCTCTGAATTTATGCTCTTTCCTTTTTGTTCCTGTTTACATTAAACTTACAAAAAGAGCTGTACATAGTGTAACTTGACTAAGGGATACTACATAACCAGCAATATAGATTCAGCCCAGTATTTATCATATCAGCAAAAACAAAGTATCAAGATTAAACAAGGGCAAACCAACAATATATGAAAGCAAGTTCCAATTTGCTTGTCAATACATTCCCTGTAGTAGCACAGTTGCAAATAAAAAATTATATGCTCAAAACTATCATCATCAGCAATCAAAAATTCACAAATTAAATCACAAAAAATCACAGTAGCAGCAAAAGTCAACTCTTTTCAGCCTATTAGTCCCCCTTTTGTCATCAAGGGTAGAGCATAAACAGGACCAATGAAAGCAGCTCCTTAAATCCTGCAAGAATGTGTTAGAGCACAAACCAACATATGAAGTAAATTAAAACTAAGTGCAGCAGTAGTTAGAATGTTACAGTCATCCAAGACAACAAAAGTAGTTCAAAAGTAGCAAAATAAACAGAATTTATGAGACAAAAAATAGACAGCAGCAACTTCATGTAGAAATCCTAGGCATCCGAACCATTTCCCTCCAAATTAGCTCCCTCTTCAACATCAGTGGCGGGATCTTCATCTTGGTTAAGATTATCATTGAACTTCATAAACACAGCCACTCTATCCCTAGATTTTCAGAGAAAATTCTCATGTTTGCTGGCTAGCTTTCTTTGCTCCTTGCTCATGGCAATCATGTGATTAAATTGGGAGACAAGCTCCTGAAAAACATCCTTAACAATATTCAGCAAAGCAGATTTTTGGCCAGTAGAGATGGAAGTACCCTCGGTGGAAGGAGGAGGAGATTCCTCAGGAATGAACTCTTCATCATCATCATCTAGAACCACTCTTTCAGATCGAGTAGGTCCTTTTTGCTGTTTCACTGCACTACCTCCCTTTAGATATAAATGTCTATTTTCATAATCCTCATTGGTCAAGCTAACACCAAAATGCTCAAATATACAAGTTAGAAACATGCCATAAGAAAGTGCTTTGTCTTTTTCACTCCTAACAGAGTCAAACATGTATCTAACCATCAAATATGCAAATAAAATTTCTATTTTGGTGAGAAGGGCATATAAAACAAGAGTGTCAGTGTAGGAAACCCTTTGATATAAACCACTTTGAGGAAGTATGATGTGGTTGACGATTCTGTGCAACTGAGCACGTTCATATCCTAGGGCTTTGTGAGTGGGTGTAATGCCATCAATCAAGGAGACATGTTCACAAATATTAGCCAAACCATCATTGTAAGAAACACCAACTCCTTCA
Organism: Arachis ipaensis; assembly: GCF_059453495.1. Lineage (NCBI taxonomy): Eukaryota > Viridiplantae > Streptophyta > Magnoliopsida > Fabales > Fabaceae > Arachis > Arachis ipaensis. Next base: position 74,259,328 of record NC_142436.1, read on the forward strand.
TCCCACTTAACAGAAGCATAAGCACAAGGCTCAACATCTGTATACTTCAATGAATCGCTAATAGTTTCATTATTTAAAACTATGTCTCGGCCTTTTACATATGAGTGAACAGTGCCTTCATGATATGTCATGTTGGCATAAAACTCTTTGACCAAAAGAGGATAAACAGGCTTTTTGATGTTAAAAAGATGATTCCAATCCAGAAATTCCAAGTTTTCAACAAAAGAAAAGCCTTTCTTTTTCAAAGTGGGTAAATCAGCAAGAAAAGAGGGACACAGGGTACGGCACTTAATAACTCTATCATAAAAGTCATTATTCATGGCAGACTGGTACACGAAATTATGATCTCAACTGCACCAACAACTTGGTACGCACGATCATAATCTCAATTCTTTTTCACAACTCCGCACAACTAACCAGCAAGTGCACTGGGTCGTCCAAGTAATAAACCTTACGTGAGTAAGGGTCGATCCAACGGAGATTGTCGGCTTGAAGCAAGCTATGGTCATCTTGTAAATCTCAGTCAGGCAGATTCAAATGGTTATGAGGTTTTGATAATTAAAATATAAATAAAATATAAAATAAGATAGAAATACTTATGTGATTCATTGGTGAGAATTTCAGATAAGCATATGGAGATGCGTTGCTCCTTCTTAATCTCTGCTTTCCTACTGCTTTCATTCAATCATTCATACTCTTTTCCATGGCAAGCTATATGTTGGGGGATTACCGTTGTCAATAGCTACTGTCCGTCCTCTCAGTGAAAATGGTCCAAGTGCGCTGTCACCGCATGGCTAATCATCTATAGGTTCTCGATCATGTTGGAATAGGATCCATTGATCCTTTTGCATCTATCACTACGCCCAACACTCACGAGTTTGAAGCTCATCACAGTCATCCCTTCCCAGATTCTACTCGGAATACCACAGACAAGGTTTAGACTTTCTGGATCTCAGGAATGGCCACCAATAATTCTAGCCTATACCACGAAGGTTTTAATCTTAGATTAGAAACCCAAGAGATACATATTCAAGCTTGTTTGCATGTAGAACGGAAGTGGTTGTCAGGCACGCGTTCATAGGTGTGAATGGTGATGAGCGTCACATAATCATCACATTCATCATTTTCTTGTGTGCGAATGAATATCTTAGAGAAGAAATAGGCTTGAATTGAATAGAAAAATAATAGTACTTTGCATTAATTCATGAGGAACAGCATAGCTCCACACCTTAATCTATGGGGTGTAGAAACTCCACCGTTGAAAATACATAAGTAATGAAGGTCCAGGCATGGCCGAATGGCCAGCCCCCTAAACATGATCAAGAGATCAAAAGTGATACAAGGATAGTCTCAAAAATGATCAAAAGATGTGAAATAAATCACTAAAAAGTAGTTTTTATACTAAACTAGTCACTAGGGTTTACAGAAAATGAGTAACTAAGTGCAGATAGTGCATAATTGCACTTCCGGAGCTAACTTGGTGTGTGATTGGGCTGAGCATTGAAGTTTTCACGTGTAGAAACTCCTCTTGGAGTTAAACACCAGCTTTCATCCTGTTTATGGCGTTTAACTCTGGTTTGTAACCTGTTTCTGGCGTTTAACTTCAGAATAGGGCAGGAAGTTGGCGTTTGAACGCCAGTTTGCGTCATCAAAACACGGGCAAAGTATGGACTATTATATATTGCTGGAAAGCTCTGGATGTCTATTTTCCAACGCAATTGAGAGCGTGCCAATTGGGTTTCTGTAGCTCCAGAAAATCCATTTCGAGTGTAGGGAGGTCAGAATCCAACAGCATCTGTAGTCCTTTTTCAGCCTCTGAATCAGATGTTTGCTCAGGTCCCTCAATTTCAGCCAGAAAATACCTGAAATCACAGAAAAACACACAAACTCATAGTAAAGTCCAGAAATATGATTTTTGCTAGTGTCCCTAATTAGAGGTGTCCAGGGTTCTTAAGCACACTCTTTTTGCTTTGGATCACGACTTTAACCGCTCAGTCTCAAGCTTTCACTTGACACCTTCACACCACAAGTACATGGTTAGGGACAGCTTGGTTTAGCCGCTTAGGCCAGGAATTTATTCCTTTGGGCCCTCCTATCCATTAATGCTCAAAGCCTTGGATCCTTTTTACCCTTGCCTTTTGGTTTAAAGGGTTATTGGCTTTTTGCTCTTGCCTTTTGGTTTAAAGAGCTCTTGGCTTTTTCTGCTTGCTTTTTCTTTTTCTTTCTTTTTTCTTTTATTTTCGCCATATTTTTTTTCGCAAGCTTTGTTCTTCACTACTTTTTCTTGCTTCAAGAATCAATTTTATGATTTTTCAGATTATCAATAACATTTCTCCTTTTTCATTATTCTTTCAAGAGCCAACAATTTTAACATTCATAAACAACAAATTCAAAAGACATATGCGCTGTTCAAGAATTCATTCAGAAAATAAAAAATATTGTCACCACATCAAAATAATCAAACTAATTTCAAGGATGAATTCGAAATTCATGTAATTCTTGTTCTTTTGTTTTTTAGAACATTTTTCATTTAAGAAAGGTGATGAATTCATAGGACATTCACAGCTTTAAGGCATAGACACTAGACACTAATGATCATGTAATAAAGACACAAACAAAAAAACATAAAGCATAGAGAATGAAAATAGAAAAAGAAATAAATAGACAAGGAGATTAAGGAACGGGTCCACCTTAGTGAGGGTGGCGTCTTCTTCCTCTTGAAGAACCAATGGTGCTCTTGAGCTCCTCTATGTCTCTTCCTTGCCTTTGTTGCTCCTCCCTCATAGCTCTTTGATCTTCTCTAATTTCATGGAGAATGATGGAGTTCTCTTGGTGCTCCACCCTTAGTTGTCTCATGTTAGAACTTAATTCTCCTAGGGAGGTGTTAATTTGCTCCCAATAATTTTGTGGAGGATAGTGCATCCCTTGAGGCATCTCAGGGATTTCATGATGAGGTACTTCCTCATGCTCTTGTTGAGGTCCATGAGTGCGCTCTCTTGTTTACTCCATCCTCTTTTTAGTGATGGGCTTGTCCTCTTCAATGAGGATGTCTCCCTATATGACAATTCCAACTGAATTGCAGAGGTGACAAATGAGGTGAGGAAAGGCTAACCTTGCCAAAGTGGAGGACTTGTCAGCCACCTTGTAGAGTTCTTGAGGTATAATCTCATGAACTTCCATTTCCTCCCCAATCATGATACTATGGATCATGATGGCCCGATCCACAGTTACTTTGGATAGGTTGCTAGTAGGAATGATAAAGTGTTGGATGAACTCCAACCATCCTCTAGCTACAGGCTTAAGGTCTGGTCTTCTCAATTGAACCGGCTTACCTCTTGAGTCAACTTTCCATTGAGCTCCTTCCACACATATGTTCATGAGAACTTGGTCCAACCTTTGATCAAAGTTGACCCTTCTAGTGTAGGGGCGTGTGTTTTCTTGCATCATTGGCAAGTTGAACGCCAACCTTACATTTTTCGGACTAAAATCTAAGTATTTCCCCCGAACCATTGTAAGCCAATTCTTTGGATTCGGGTTCATACTTTGATCATGGTTCCTAGTTATCCATGCGTTTGCATAGAACTCTTGAACCATTAAGATTCCGACTTGTTGAATAGGATTAGAGAGAACTTCCCATCCTCTTCTTCTAATCTATTGTCGGATCTCCGGATATTCGCCCTTTTCGAGCTTAAAAGGGATTTCGGAGATCACCTTTTTCTTGGCCATAACTTCATAGAAAAGTGGTCTTGATAGACCTTTGAGATGAATCTCTCCATCTCCCATGACTCAGAAGTGGAAGCAATTGCCTTCCCTTTCCTCTTTCTTGAGGTTTCTCTGGCCTTAGGTGCCATTAATGGTTATGGAAAAACAAAAAACAATGCTTTTACAACACCAAACTTAAAAGGTTTGCTCATCCTCGAGCAAAAGAAGAAAGAAAGTAGTAGAAGAAGAAGAAAATGGAGGAGATAGAGGGAGATATGTGGTTCGGCCAAGGGGTAGAAGTAGTGGTTATAATGTGTGAAAATGAAGGAGGGGTGAGGGGTTTATATAGGAGTGGGGGGAGGGTTAGGTTTCGTGTATTAGGGTTGGGTTTGGGAGGGAAAGGATTTTGAATTTGGAGGTAGGTGGTGTGGGGTTTTTGGGGAAGAGTGAATGAGGTGATTGGTGAAGGGTATTTCGGGAAGAGATATGGAGGTGATTGGTGAAGGGTATTTGGGGAAGAGTGTTACGAAAAGATGGGAGAGAGAGAGAGAGAGAGAGGTGGGCTAGGTGGGGATCCTGTGGGGCCCACAGATCCTGAGGGGTCAAGGACTTATCATCCCTGCTCCATTGAGGCGTGCAAAAATGCCCTTAGAGTGCAATCCTAGTGTTTAACGCCAGACTGCTGCTTGTTTCTGGCATTAAACGCCAGCTTTTCTCCCTTTCTTGGTGTTTAACGCCAACTTTGTGCTCTGTTCTGGCGTTAAACGCCAGACTGTAGCTTGTTTCTGGCGTTTAACGCCAGCTTGATGCTTCTTTCTGGCGTTAAACGCCAGTCTGATGCTTCTTACTGGCGTTTAAACGCCAGTAAGCTCTTCCTCCAAGGTGAGCTGTTTTTAATGCTGTTTTTCATTCTGTTTTTGATTTTTCAGTTGTTTTTGTGACTTCGCATGATTATCAACCTAAAGAAAACATAAAATAACAATGGAAAATAAATAGATATAATTAAATAACATTGGGTTGCCTCCCAATAAGCGCTTCTTTAATGTCAATAGCTTGACAGTGAGCTCTCTTAGAGCCTCACAGATAATCAGAGCAGGGTTGGAGCCTCCCAACACCAAACTTAGAGTTTGAATGTGGGGGTTTTGTTTGACTCTGTATTGAGAGAAGCTTTTCATGCTTCCTCTCCATGGTTACAGAAGGAGAACCTTGAGTCTTGAATACAAGGTAGTCCTCATTCAACTGAAGGACCAACTCTCCTCTGTCAACATCAATCACATCTTTTGCTGTGGCTAGGAAGGGTCTGCCAAGGATGATGGATTCATCCTCATCCTTCCCAGTGTCTAGGATTATGAAATCAGCAGGGATGTAAAGGCCTTCAACCTTCACTAGCACATCCTCTACTAATCCATAAGCCTGTTTCATTGATTTGTTTGCCATCTCTAGTGAGATTCTTGCAGCTTGTACCTCAAAGATTCCCAGTTTCTCCATTACAGAGAGTGGCATGAGGTTTATCCCTGACCCCAGGTCACACAAAGCCTTCTCAAAGGTCATGGTACCTATGGTACAAGGTATGGAGAATTTTTTGGGATCCGGTTTCTTCTGAGGTAATGTCTGCCTCATTAATGCATTCAGTTCATTGGTGAGCAAGGGGGGGTTCATCCTCCCAAGTCTCATTACCAAATACCTTAGCATTCAGCTTCATGATTGCTCCTAGATACTTAGTAACTTGCTCTTCAGTGATGTCTTCATCCTCTTCAGAGGAAGGGTATTCATCAGAGCTCATGAATGGCAGAAGGAGGTTTAATGGAATCTCTATGGTCTCTATATGAGCCTCAGATTCCTTTTGTTCCTCAAAGAAAAACTCCTTTCTGTCCAGAGGACGTCCCATGAGGCTTTACTCACTAGGACTCACGTCTTCCTCACTCTCTCCAGGTTCGGCCAAGTTGGTCATGGTTATGGCCTTGCACTCTCTCTTGGGGTTTTCTTCTGTGTTGCTTGGGAGAGTACTGGGAGGAGTTTCAGTAATCTTCTTACTCAGCTGACCCACTTGTGCCTCCAAATTTCTAATGGAGGACCTTGTTTCATTCATGAAACTTAGTGTGGTCTTGGATAGATCAGAGACTATGGTTGCCAGACCAGAATGGCTCTGTTCAGAATTCTCTGTCTGTTGCTGAGAAGATGATGGAAAAGGCTTGCTATTGCTAAACCTATTTCTTCTACCATTAATGTTGAAGCCTTGTTGAGATTTTTGTTGGTCATTCCATGAAAAATTTGGATGATTTCTCCATGAAGGATTATAGGTGTTTCCATGGGGTTCTCCCATATAATTCACTTCTTCCATTGTAGGGTTCTAAGGATCATAAGCTTCTTCTTCAGAAGATGCTTCTTTAGTACTGTTGGATGCAGCTTGCAATCCATTCAGACTCTGAGAAATCATATTGACTTGCTGAGTCAATATTTTGTTCTGAGCCAATATGGCATTCAGAGTATCAATTTCAAGAACTCCCTTCTTCTGAGGCGTCCCATTGTTCACAGGACTCCTCTCAGAGGTGTACATGAACTGCTTATTTGCAACCATTTTAATGAGTTTCTGAGCTTCTGCAGGGGTTTTCAGATGAAGAGATCCTCCTGCAGAATGGTCCAATGACATTTTTGACAACTGAGATAGACCATCATAGAATATACATATGATGTTCCATTATGGAAGCATGTCAGTAGGATACCTTTGGATCAGTTGCTTATATCTTTTCCAAGCTTCATAGAGGGACTCTCCTTCCTTCTGTCTGAAGGTTTGGATTTCCACTATAAGCTTGCTCATCTTTTGAGGTGGAAAGAATTTGGCCAGGAAAGCACTGACCAGCTTTTCCCAATAGTTCAGGCTTTCCTTAGATTGTGAATCTAACCATGTTCTAGCTTTGTCTCTTACAGCAAAAGGGAAAAGCATAAGCCTGTAGACCTCGGGATCAACTCCATTAGTCTTGACAGTGTCACAGATTTACAAAAATTCAGCTAAAAACTAATGAGGATCTTCCATTGGAAGTCCATGAAACTTGCAATTCTGCTGCATTAGAGAAACTAATTGAGGCTTAAGCTCAAAGTTGTTTGCTCCAATTGCAGGAATTGAGATGCTTCTTCCATAGAAGTCAGCAGAGGCTACAATGAAGTCACCAAGCATCTTCCTTGCATTGTTGGCATTGTTATTTGGTTCGGCCATGTCTCCTTCTTTTTCGAAAATTTCTATCAAGTCCTCTCTAGAGGGTTGTGCTTTAGCTTCTCTTAGTTTCCTCTTAAGAGTCCTTTCAGGTTCAGGATCAGCTTCAATAAGAATGTCTTTATCCCTGTTCCTGCTCATATGAAAAAGAAGAGAACAGAAAAGAAGATGAATCCTCTATGTCACAGTATAGAGATTCCTTTATGTGAGTAGAAGAAGAGAAGAATATAAGAAGGATAAGAGAAAAACTCGAACACAGAGAAGAAGAGGGGGTTCGAATTATGAGTAGAAGAAAAGTGTTAGTAGATAAATAAATAAATAGAAAGAGATGAGAGAGAGAATTTCGAATTTAAAAAGAATAAAATGAAAATATTTTTGTTTTTATATTAATTATTAGTTAGAATTCGAAAATTAAAAAGAGAAATAAAATTAAATTAAAATTTAAAACAATTAGTTAATTAAAATGAAATTTGAAAAAGTGGGGAGGAGTTTTCAAAAATTAGAAAAGATTTGATTGAAAAAGTGGTTTTGAAAAAGATAAGAAATAGTAAAACAAACAAAAAAGTCAAGTAGTTAATTGAAAAAGATTTGAAAATCAATTTTGAAAAGATGAGAAGTTAGAAAAGATTTTGAAATTGATTTTGAAAAAGATATGATTGGAATTTAGTTTGAAAAAGATTTGAAAAAGAAATTTAAAAAGATTTGATTTTGAAATTAAAGTTGATTACTTGACTAACAAGAAGCTAAAAGATATGATTTTAAAATTTAAAGATTGAAATTTTTCTTAATAGGCAAGTAACAACTTGAAATTTTTGAATTAAAACATTAAATGTTAGTGAGATTTTCTAAAATATGAAGTAAGAATAAGAAAAAGATTTTGAAAATCAATTTGAAATTTTCGAAAATATGAAAGAAAAATGAAAAAGATTTGATTTTTGAAAAAGATTTGAAAAAGATAGAATTTTTAAATTGAAAATTTGACTTGACTCATAAGAAACAATTAAATTTAAAAAAATTTATGACTAAATCAATTCAAATTTTCGAAAATTATGAGCAAAATAAGGAAAAGATATTTTTTTATTTTTGAATTTTTAATGAAGAAAGAGAAAAACAACAAAAAGACTCAACATGAAAATTATGAATCAAAACACACAATGCATGCAAGAACACTTTGAATATTAAGATGAATACCAAGAACACTTTGAATGTCAAGATGAACACCAAGAACTTATTTTTGAAAATTTTTAAGAAAAGACACACATGCAAGATACCAAACTTATAAATTTTTAATGTTTAGACACTAACAAATTGAAAATGCATATGAAAAACAAGAAAAGACACAAAACATGAAAATGCAAAGATCAACCAAAGAAAATCATCAAGAACAACTTGAAGATTATGAAGAACAGTTTCATGCAGGTGTTCTTCGAAAATTTAAAGAAAAATTAAAAAGATGCAATTGACACTAGCCTCAAACAAGAAACATAAAATTTTTTGTTTTTTATGATTTTATTATTTATTTTTTTTGGATTTTTCGAAAATTGTTTGGAAAAAGAAAAAATAAGGATTTCAAAACTTTTAATAAGAATTCCAGGAATCATGCAATGTTAGTCTAAAGCTTCGGTCCAAAAATTTAGACATGGCCAATGGCCAACCAAGCTTCAGTAGAACATTACATACAACAACAAGATTGATAGAAATCAACAAGCTCTTGTGATGATAAGTTGAAACCTCGGTCCAAAAGATTAAACATGACTTCACAGCCAGCCAGACTTCAACAGATCATCATGAAACTCTAGAATTCATTCTTAAAATTTTGAAGACATTGAATAATTTATTAATTTTTTTTGAAAATTTTTCGAAAATAAAAATAAAAATAATTAAAACAAAAAGCTTAAAATTAAAATAAAATTACCTAATCTGAGCAACAAGATGAACCGTCAGTTGTCCAAACTCGAACAATCCCCAACAACAGCGCCAAAAACTTGGTGCACGAAATTGTGATCTCAATTGCGCCAACAACTTGGTACGCACGATCATAATCTCAATTCTTTTTCACAACTCCGCACAACTAACCAGCAAGTGCACTGGGTCATCCAAGTAATAAACCTTACATGAGTAAGGGTCGATCCCACGGAGATTGTCGGCTTGAAGCAAGCTATGGTCATCTTGTAAATCTCAGTCAGGCAGATTCAAATGGTTATGAGGTTTTGATAATTAAAATATAAATAAAATATAAAATAAGATAGAAATACTTATGTGATTCATTGGTGAGAATTTCAGATAAGCGTATGGAGATGCGTTGCTCCTTCTGAATCTCTGCTTTCCTACTGCTTTCATTCAATCATTCATACTCCTTTCCATGGCAAGCTGTATGTTGGGGGATCACCGTTGTCAATGGCTACCATCCGTCCTCTTAGTGAAAATGCTCCAAGTGCGCTGTCACCGCACGGCTAATCATCTGTCGATTCTCGATCATGTTGGAATAGGATCCATTGATCCTTTTGCGTCTGTCACTACGCCCAACACTCGCGAATTTGAAGCTCGTCACAGTCATCCCTTCCCAGATCCTACTCGGAATACCACAGACAAAGTTTAGACTTTCCGGATCTCAGGAATGGTCACCAATAATTCTAGCCTATACCACAAAGGTTTTAATCTTAGATTAGAAACAAAATAGATACACATTCAAGCTTCTTTACATGTAGAACGGAAGTGGTTGTCAAGCACGTGTTCATAGGTGAGAATGGTGATGAGCGTCACATAATCATCACATTCATCAGGTTCTTGTGTGTGAATGAATATCTTAGAGAAGAAATAGGCTTGAATTGAATAGAAAAACAATAGCACTTTGCATTAATTCATGAGGAACAGCAGAGCTCCACACCTTAATCTATGGGGTGTAGAAACTCCACCGTTGAAAATACATAAGTAATGAAGGTCCAGGTATGGCCAAATGGCCAGCCCCTTAAACATGATCAAGAGATCAAAAGTGATACAAGAATAGTCTCAAAAATGATTAAAAGATGTGAAATAAATCACTAAAAGTAGTTTTTATACTAAACTAGTCACTAGGGTTTATAGAAATTGAGTAACTAAGTGCAGATAGTGCAGAAATCCACTTATGGGGCCCACTTGGTGTGTGCTTGGACTGAGCATTGAAGCTTTCACATGTAGAGACTCCTCTTGGAGTTAAACGCCAGCTTTCAGCCTGTTTGTTGCGTTTGACTCTGGTTTGTAACCTGTTTCTGGCGTTTAACTTCAGAATAGGATAGGAAGTTGGTGTTTGAACGCCAGTTTAAGTCGTCAAAACATGGGCAAAGTATGGACTATTATATATTGCTGGAAAGCCCTGGATGTCTATTTTCCAACGCAATTGAGAGCGCGCCAATTGGATTTCTGTAGCTCCAGAAAATCTATTTAGAGTGCAGGGAGGTCAGAATCCAACAGCATCTGCAGTCCTTTTTCAGCCTCTGAATCAGATTTTTGCTCAGGTCCCTCAATTTCAGCCAGAAAATGCCTGAAATCACAAAAAAAACATAAAAACTCATAGTAAAGTCCAGAAATGTGATTTTTGCATAGAAACGAATAAAAACATAGTAAAAACTAACTAAATTATACTAAAAACTACCTAAAAATAATGCCAAAAAGCGTATAAATTATCCGCTCATCACAGGCCTAAATCTATAAGAATTGTAGATCTCATGAAGTGGGATTTATGAGAAAAAAGATCAATGTCAGGTTCTTTAACAGATTTAAGAGGAACTCGAGTTTTACCTCGCTGAGAATGTAATGGAACATACCTAGACTTTGATTGTGTGCACTCAGAGTTAGGTTCAGGCGCTGCTGATTGCTTCCCTTTCGACGTGCTTGGCTTCGACGACCCAGGTTTGTATGGTGGTTCCTTTGGAGGAGGCATTGGCTTGGCTGAAGATGGAACCCTAGAGGAGTTTTTAGTGCGAACCATTGGAACACACCAAGGAGGTGAGGTAGGAGGAGAGGGAGATGGAGTGAATGTTCTGTCTTGAGAGCGAGTTGAGGGTTTAGTGGGAAGCTTGTAGACTTTTTCACGAGGAGGCTTGTGTGCTACGGTTTTTATCCTCATTTGGTTGGTTTCAGATTTTTGAGGGAAGAGAACCAGTAAAGAGAGTGGGAAGAAACCGAAAGGTTTGAGAAGGAGTTATGGAGGGAAGAGAAGGAATGTTGGTAACCGTACCCCAAAAAAAATTTCTCAAACCATGCAACTGCATCACCTTTTGATATGACTTGAAAAGACTTGACATCACAAAAGAGAAAGATTTGATTTTATTTCAAAATAAAAGGAAATCAGTTCAGAATTAAAAAAAAAATCTTTATTGGACTTAAAGTTAAAATAAAATTAAAAGAAACCCCTTTTTGGACACAAACTGAAACACACAAGCCAACAAAAATAAACATGTAACATTCATATTGGGCCCAGAGGTGGTTTGAGTTAAGGAAACACATAGGACCACCCATGATCTGAATTTTGAGGTTGGCCCAGATAAATCTACCCTTGCAACGCTTCCAGAACATGCTGATTGAAGGGAACTATTCTTCACTTTCCCAGAATTGTCTCATACCTGTTTATGAGAAAAAAATTCTAACAAACACATTAGCAACTTTTAAACAAGGAATCATGGCTTAAAATTCCTAGGCTAGTCCTAAGCATGCAGAATCTGTCCTCAACAAGTGGTTTTGTGAAAATATCTGCTAATTGCTCCTTCGATTTAACAAATTGAATGCTAATATCCCCTTTTGGACATGTTCTCTTATTGAGTGAAATTTCACTTCAATATGTTTAGTGCTAAAGTGCAAAATTGGGTTTTTAGAAATATTAATGGCACTCATATTATCACACAACAATGGAATATTTTCAGCATTTAACTTGTAATCAGCAAACTGCGTTTTTAACCACATAAGCTGAGAACAACAAGAAGAAGTAGCTATATACTCAGCCTCTGCAGTGGATAAAGCCACTGTTGGCTACTTCTTACTTGACCAAATATTTAAGGACCTTCCAAGGAAGCAACATGAGCCTGAAGTGCTTCTTCTATCAACTCTATCACTGGCAAAATCTGCATCACAATAACCAACTATAGAAAAATCATCAATCTTAGGATACCAAAGACCAAAATTGGATATGCCATGAACATATTGATAAACCACTATTAGATGGTTTATCTTGTGCTGAATTGAATGGTTTATATCAAGTCTTTGTACACTTATTCATGCAATTTGTATGATTTTACAATTCCTTCCCAATTTTGTTCTATAGTTGAAAACTTGATTCCTAAGCCTTTAAATTGTGTACTTTTTAGTGTCCTTTTATACCATTCGATGCCGTGATCTGTGTGTTAAGTGTTTTCAGGATTTATAGGGCAGGAATGGCTTATAGGATAGAAAAGAAGCTTGCAAAAATGGAAGGAACACAAGAAACTAAGGACCTGACCAGCGAGGAACGACGCGCGCGCGTACCTGACGCATGCGCGTGATTTGGAGCTTTCCATGGCAACGCGTGCACGTACTTGATGCGTACACATGAAAAGCGAAACTGTATGGCGACGCGTGCGCGTACCTGACCCGTACACGTGACGTATGCCACGTGCAGAAATCTCAGAAGACCCTGGGGGCGATTTTAGGCTGAATTTGGACCCAATTTTCGGCCCAGAAACATAGACTAGAGCCAGGGGACAAGCAGAGACTCAACACACATTGACACATTCACTTTTACACAGTTTTTAGTTTTTAGCTTCGAATCTTAGAAAGAAAACTACCACTTCCTCTAGGTTTCTTCACATTCATAGATTTCTAATTTTATGCTTTTAATTTGGATATTGAGAAGAGTTACTACCTCCGTTGAAGTTTCTATCATTCTAGTTTGTTTTCTTATTCTCTTACTCTTTTAATCACCCATTTACCCTATTCAGATATGGATGTTTATGGTTTCGGGATTTATTAACGCAAAGAATTATTTTTACCTTTAATTAATTTTCTGTTATTACTTTTTTTGAATTTTCATGTCTTCTTTTTATTCCTTTTATATGTTTATGAAAATGGCATTCATATCAATGGAGTAGACTCCCAACTTGACTTGGGAGTTGATTAAGAGGAGACCCTTGAGTTGGAATACTCAAGTGTTAATTTTGATTGGAAGTTGTTGGCTGGCTCTCTAGTCTCTGACTCTAATCCTTCCTTAGGAGAGGATTAGGACTTGGGATCCAGAGTTGGTTAGTTAGCTACTTGACTTTCCATTATCAAGTAAGGGATAACTAAGTAGAACAACAACCTCTTACTATTACACTTTGGGAAATCCAACAAGGATAGAAATTCCAATTAATCTTCTCCCGGTCAAGGCTTTTTATTTTGATTATATAAATTCTCTTGCTAATTTTCATTGCTTTAATTTATAGTCATTTATTTTTCTGTTCTCCAACTCTTAAAATTTCTCGGAAAATTCCTGATCAATAAAATAGCACTCTTTTGTCAACTCGTTGGGAGACGACCTGGGATTTCTACTCCCAGTATTTTATTCTCAAATTGTGACAATTCTTTCTAAATTGATAAACGGATTTTTTTGTCGGTTAAGAACTGTACTTACAATGCTATTCTCACTATAAATTCTTAATCGGCACTTTTCCCCCGTCAATTTTTGGCACCGTTGCCGGGGAGTTGTAATAGTGTGCTAAATTATTGGTTGGTGTAAATATTTTAAATTTTACATATTTGCATATTTTATTTTACTTTATTACCATGAGCTGTATGTTTCTTTCATTGAATGATGCGTTCACTGCCTGATCCGAGCTTAGCCACGTTTGATCCTGAAATTGAAAGAACTATTTCACGTATTAGGCGAGCTCGGCATCGGTTAGCCTCTGAGGGTGGTGAAGTGGTCACTACCAATTTACCAGTCTCATCTAAGGGCGAATCTGAAGCGCCATTTGAGGAAGAAATAAGCTCCTCTTCTACTAATTCGGTTGATTTACGTGCAGGTAATATGGCAAAGCCCAGAAGGATTACTCTCCAGGAAGCAGGAGCTTTAGACTTTACACTGCAACCGTATCAAGCACGTCACCCAAATCTGGCTGCATATTTTGAACTGAAAACTGCGCTAATCAACCTACTACCCAAGTTTTATGGCTTACCTACTCAAGAGCCTATCAAGCACCTCAGGGATTTTCAGACAGCTTGCTCAACTACTAAGCGTCATGGTACATATGAGACTACTATTTGGCTATATGCCTTCCCGTTTTCTCTTGAGGGAAAGGCTAGGGAGTGGTTCTACACTCAACCTGAAGCAGTCGTTACCAATTGGGATCTGCTCAGAAGGGAGTTCCTGGAGAAATACTTTCTAGCTGAAGTTACAGATAGACTGAGGAAAGAAATTTCCTGCATTATCCAAGGCGAGTCAGAGACTCTCTACGAATATTGGGAACACTTCAAGAATCTCCTGGACTCATGTCCTCACCACAAGATTGACCAGTTGGTGTTGATTAGCTACTTCACACAAGGCATGAAGCCTCAGGATAAGACTACATTAGACGCCGCGAGTAATGGCTCTCTGAAGAAGTACAAGATGACGACAGAGGCGTGGCAGCTGATCGCCGATCTAGCTGAGTCTACCCGGAATGCCAAGTACAGGAACAACCATCTCAAGGCTATTGCGGAGGTTTCCTCTGGTAGTGAGACTGCTGCTCTCACACAGACTCTGGGAGAGATAATAAACATACTGAAGCAGCTACAGCTGAATCAACAATAACCTCAGCCTCCCCCACAACAATAGTGTCAACAGTTGGTTCCTCAGAGAGTGTGCAGAATATGTGCCTGCTATACTCATTACAATGATGAGTGTTCGCAGCTCCAACAAGAAGACAACACCTTGGTAGCTACCCATAATTTCTATGACCGCCCGAATCAAGGATACTATCAACAAGGCGGTAATTATAACCAAGGTGGAAACTACAATCAAGGTTGGCAAGATAATTCCAACCAGGAGTGGAGAGATAATTCCAACCAAGGATGGAGGGATAACTATAACAGAGGAGGCAGAGACAACGGTGGGAATCAGAGGTGGAACAACAATAACAACCAGCAGAACCAATACCAACAGAATCCTCCCTACCAACAGTAGAACCAAGGCCAGCCTTACCGAGCACCTCACCTAAGGCAATCCCAAGCGCCTCAGAACAACCAACAACAGACCCCTCAAATCACTTACCCCCCTTCCTCTTCTAATGATGAGATACTTTGCTCTCTTGTGCAAGGACATCAAGACATTTAGAATACACTTAACTCTACCATAAACGGTCTGAATGCTACTTTACAAGCTCTCATTTCCCGGATGGATTCATTATCTACCCCCAACAATCAACCTTCAAGCTCCAGTGCAATTTCTTCTCAACCTTTATCCAACCCCAAGGGTGGAATCAATGCCATCACTTTGAGGTCCGGAACCACGCTGCAAGAGAGGAGTCATGAGGAGCCAAGCTCCAAGGAAGATATTCAAGTTGAAGACATTGTTGATGTAGAGGATGTTGAAGAGGAAGATAAAGTACAAGACATGGTTGATGAAGAAGTAACTCAACCAGAGAATAGCAAACCAAAGGAAGCTAAAGCTATAAGAGACGCCATCCCGATCCCCTTTCTACACCTTGCTAGGAAGTCCAGAAAGCAGATGGAGCTCGACCCCAAGATGGTGGAGATCTTCAAAAAGGTTGAGGTAACCATTCTCCTTTTTTATGCCATTCGCCAGGTACCTAAATATGCAAAGTTTCTAAAGGATTTATGCATGCAGAAGGATAGAATACAGGATTTAGAAACTATTCCCTTAGGTAGCTCAATATCTGCTTTAATGGGTGCCATACCAGAAAAATGTGGGGATCCGAGGCCATGTATGGTTACGTGTACCATTGGGGGTGAACAATTTTTTGACTGCATGTGTGATTTAGGCGTATGTGTTAGCATTATGCCATTATCTGTATATGATGCTTTGAGGCTCCATCCCTTAAAAAGGTCGGCAGCACGTTTTGTTTTGGCAGATAAAAGCATAATCTCAGTGGTTGGAATTGCTAAGGACGTGCTGGTGAGCATTAAGGGGCTCAAATTTCCTATTGACTTCTATATTTTAGAGATTCCCCCTAACGACTCAGGAAGACCATCATCCATCCTGCTTGGAAGGCCATTCCTGAAGACTTCAAAGTTCAAATTGGATGCCTTCTCAGGAACTTACTCTTTTGAGATAGATGGAAGAGCAGTGAGCTTCAACCTGGATGAAGCTATGAAGCACCCCCCGGAAGATCACTCCATCTTCTAGTGCGACATCATTGATGAGACTGTAGCTGCAGTTCACCAAGAAGAAGTAGAAGAGATGCACATGGAGCAAGGTCCAAGTATGGGAAAACCCTCTGAGCCTACTGAAGATAACTTGCCCCCACCAATGGCTCTATATGATCCAGTGCCTAGCCATGAGCAGAAAATAGAGTTAAAGCCCCTTCCACCCCACCTCAAGTATGCTTACCTTGAGGATAATCAGTAGCTCCCAGTTATCATTGCAAGGGATCTCACATCCCAACAGGAGGAGTAGTTGCTTAGTGTGCTGAGAAGACACAAGAAGGCTATTAGGTGGAGCTTAGTGGATATAGTAGGCATCAGCCCTCAAGTCTGTGAGCACCAGATATTTTTGGAAGAGGGAGCAAGGCCTGTTCGTCAACCTCAAAGGTGGCTGAACCCCACCATCTTAGAAGTTATCAAGAAGGAAGTAACCAGCCTGCTAAAAGCTGATATCATCTATCCAATCTCGGATAGTGAATGGGTTAGCCCAGTACAAGTGGTGCCCAAAAAGTCTAGAGTCACAACAGTGAAGAATGAGCATGGAGAACTCATAGCAACTAGAGTGCAGAATTCCTGGAGGGTGTGCATTGATTATAGGCGCCTTAACCAGGCTACCCGCAAGGATCACTACCCCCTGCCCTTTATCGATCAGATGCTTGATTGTCTGTCAGGTAAATCACACTACTGTGTTCTAGATGGTTACACTGGCTATTTTCAAATTCATATAGCTCCTGAAGATTAGGAGAAAACTACTTTTACATGTCCCTTTGGAACGTATGCATACAAGAGGATGCCATTTGGCTTATGTAATGCACCGGCTACGTTCCAAAGATGCATGATGAGCATTTTCTTAGATCTTCTTAAGAGTTGTATGAAAGTTTTTATGGATGACTTTAGTGTGTATGGTGATTCATTCGATCTTTGCTTGGATAGTTTAGCTAGAGTATTGGACAGGTGTGTTAGTACAAACCTTGTAATAAATTTTGAAAAATGTCATTTTATGGTAAAACAAGGAATTGTTCTAGGACATTTTGTTTCTAATACTGGTATTTCTGTAGATCCAGCAAAGGTAGATGTCATTTCTAGTTTACCTTACCCCTCCTCTGTGAGGGAAGTCCGTTCGTTCCTTGGTCATGTAGGTTTCTACTGGAGATTTATCAAAGACTTCAGTAAGGTAGCATTGCCTTTGTCCAGACTGCTGTAGAAGGATGTTGAGTTCGAGCTGAGTGAGGACTGAATGGAAGCATTTGATAAGCTGAAGATTGCCTTGACTCAAGCTCCGATTGTGAGAGGGCCAGACTGGAGCCAGCCATTTGAGATTATGTGTGATAAACCACTATTTTATGGTTTATCTTGTGTTTAATTGAGTGGTTTCATCAAGTCTTCACCCACTTATTCATACTAATTGCATGATTTTACATTTTTCTTCTTAGTTTTGTTCTATGGTTGAAAACTTGCTTCCTAGAGATCTTTAATTAGTATATTTTAATTCTCCTTTATATCATTCGATGCCGTGATCCATGTGTTAAGTGTTTCAGGCTTTATAGAGCAGGAATGGCTTAGAGAATGGAGAGGAAGCTTGCAAAAATGGAAGGAACACAAGAAACTAAGGAGATGACCAGCGAACACTGACGCGCGCGCATGGGTCACGCGAGTGCGCGACATGGAGAAAATTGCAGCGACGCGTGCGCGTGCCTGACGCGTAGGCGCGGATTGGAGTCTGCACAAATGACGCGTACGCGTGGACAACACGTATGCGTGACAAGGAAAATCGCTGAATGACGCGCACACATGACTGACGCGTACGCGTGACCTGCGCGATCTGCAGAAATAACAGAAAATACTGGGGGCGATTTTGGGCCGCGTTTTGACCCAGTTTTCGGCCCAGAAACACAGAATAAAGCCAGGGAACATGCAGAGACTCAAGACACAATAGAGACACATTGACATATTCTCATTAGGATAGTTTTTAGGTTTTTAGATCTAAATCTAGAGAGAAATTACTCTTCCTCTAGGCTCTCTTTTACATTCATAGTTTATTAGTTTTATGCTTTTGGATATTGAAGAGTCATTACCTCCGTTGAAGATACTATTCAAGTTTGTTTCCTTACTTGCTCTTTTATTTGTTCCATATTCTTAATTCTTGTTTAGAATGGTAATTAGATTATTTTCATGAATTGTTAATGCAAAGGATTACTTTTATTTTTAATTAATTTTGAATCCCTATTTTATTTAATTTATCAGGTCTTCTTCTTATATTTTTATGAGTGTTATATTCATGTCAATGGAGTAGACTCCATACTTGACATGGGGGTTGATTAAAAGGAGACACTTGAGTTGGAAGGCTTAAGTGCTGATTAAACTGGAAGTTGTTGGCTAGTTCTGTATTTACTAACGCTAGACCTTCCCAAGGGAGAGGACTAGGATTTGCGAATAAGAGTTAGCTCAATCACTTGACTTTCCTTTATTTAGTAAGGGTTAACTAAGTGAAAACAACAACTTTCTTGATACTACACTTAAGAAATTCCAAAAAGGATAGAACTTCCAATTAATCATTCCCCAGTCAAGGCCTTTTATTTAGGATATTAATAATCATTCTTAGTTTTTATTGCTTTAATTTACAATTATTTAATTGCTCATTATTCAACTCTCAAACTCTCTTGGAAACTCCTAATTAATAAATTAGCATCCTTCCTTGCAACTCGTTGGGAGACGACCTGGGACTCATACTCCCAGTATTTTTATTCTAAATTTTTGTGACACCTTTCTAAATTGGTGAGGCAAATTTTAGCTAGTTAAGGGCTATACTCACAACGCTGTTCTTCCATTATAATCTCTTAATTGGCCTAACTTCCGCCACGCACCAGTTTTTGGATTATTTTTATATTATTCTACTACTCTAATGCCTGTTTTACACAAAACCCCTTTTATATTTTATTGATTAAATATAATTATCAATGCAAATAGATTGTTAGTTTGATAGAGTTGATAATCAAACGTGGACATTTAATGCTTGATCTATGCTACTCATGCCTTTGCCGGCATGCCAATAAACATCTTGCATCTACTTGCTATCACATGCACTTGCTATATTTCCATTGATTAACTTTTCACATGTAGTCATGACCATGTGTTAACGACATCCTTCTTTACCGTGAATTGATTATCACCTATACTATCCTCTTCCTTGCTCGAACCCTTAGCTTTACATGTACTTACTTTTTCCCTTTTCAGGATGGCCACCAAGAAGGGTAAAGAGAAAGCTACTCCCAAACAACCAACGAGGAAAGGAACAAAAAGAGCACTAGTGGCAGAGCCATCTTCAACAGCAGTAAAGCCCTCAACAAAGCGAATCAAGAGGAACATCAAGGTCAATGAAAAAGAGAAAGCTTTTCCAGTAAAGGACACTGCGCGATTCACTAACCGCTATTGTGAGCAGATGTTCCCCATCCTGGCTGAGAGAAACTATAACAATGAGTATCTACTCATCCTCCCGACCAACATTGTTGAATTTGTTGAGCCCCGCATTGAGCAAAGACAATGGGGATTCCTACAGAGACAGCCACGACAGGTTAACCTTTCATGGGTAGTTGAATTCTACTCCAATTTTCACATGCCAACCATGCAGTCTGTCTATGTCCGTCAGAAGCAAGTTCCCATAACAAAAGAGGCCATTCAGCAAGCTTTAGATCTTCCTCATGCACCAAAAGGATTGGACGCATTCCAAAAAGCCTCATTCAAGTGCCAGACATATCAATTTGACTGGGACGCTGTTTTCAGAGTTATAGCACAACCTGGCAGTAGATGGATCTATGGATACCATCGATCTCGACCTAAGAGCATATTGGCTTCAACACTCACCTTGAAGGCTTGAGTATGGGCACAGATTATGTCCTATTACGTCTTTCCGAGCACTCATGAGTCTTCCTTCACTATAGACATGGCTGTTCTACTCCGGTGTATCCTTACAGACCAGCACCTCAATTTACCAAGACACATTCAGCATGCTATGGGACACGTATAGATTGCAGGCAACCTACCTTTTCCTGCCTTGGTTTCAGATCTAGTCTCAGCAGCCGGAGTCTCCTACAGAGCTGGGGACACCAAGGCCATGATTCCACGAGATGATCAAGTCGTCCCTAATGGGAAGTATATCAGACCTCCAGCAGCCACCACTAGCTGGCCTGTAGAACCAGCCGAAGATATTCCTTCTCCTTCCACATCACAAGCACCTTCAACAAACCAACTACTCCATCAGATACTTGAGAGATTGGACCGGCTTGACCGGAAAGGAAAGCAAAGGGAGCACTGTAACAAGCGCCGATTTACATACCTCAAGGAGCTGCTTGTTGGTAACCACCACCTGAAGAAGAACTAGACACCCCGGACTCCACTTCATTTACCAGCACAGGGAGGCATGACGGTCCCGATTATAGAGATGCTACTATCAGTCCTCCTTTGTTCCTAACTGATGGCACCGAGGACGGTGCCAAGCTTTAAGTGTGGGGAGGTCGGTCAGTACCTGACTTCCGGAGGTAATTTCTCTTTCTTAACACCAATAGAATATGATATTTATTTAATTTTTCTTTTGTTTAGGATAGGATAAATTGCATAGTAATAGGTTATTTGCATGCATGTTCTAATTGGTTGAAAATTAATAAGTTTCTTTTTAAGACATTATTTTTGAAAATTTTCACTAATTTAAATCAAAACTCTTGTGTTAAACTTGTTTGGAAGTTGTATTTGGAACATAGTTTAAAGCTAAGAACACACAACCTGTGAGATTTGAGCTTAATGACATGGTTACACTATTTAACCATAAAATTTTATTCTTTTGTGTTTGTCTCTCTATGATTGTAATATATATTTTGTTCCATCCTATATGTCCAATATTTAATGTGTTATATGCATGCGTATGATTGAGGCCATTATTTTATTAACTCACTTATCCCAAAGAGCCTACCCTTTCAATCACCTTTGTTAGCCAATTTGAGCCTTTTAATCCCATTTGTTCTATATTTTACCACATCACTAGCCTTAAGAAGAAAAACAAGTAATACCCCAAATTGAATCTTTAGTTAGCTTAAGATAGAGATTGTGTGTCAATTAAGTGTGGGAAACTGTGGGAACATGGATTAACAAGGGAATGTGTTATGTTTTTACATTAATAAATTAATTGGGAAATTGGATACCTACTCATGAGAAACTAGAAAAATTATAAATCCATGTGCATTGATAAGCTATGTTTATTTTTCAAAAAAAAATCCCAAAAATATTCAAATAAATAAATAATTAGATAAATGAATAAGGGGACAAAATTACCCCAATACTAAGTTAAGTTTAATGAAAAAAATCAATGCATATGTGATACAAGTTAAGAGAAAAGTTGATGCATGAGTATGTAATACAAAAGTGGGAAAATTTTGGGTAGCTAAGGATGATTTAAGAAGAAAATAGAGTATGTATGTTAGGTGATAGCTTGGGTTAATCAAGGATTCAATTTATAGCTCACTTAGCCATATATATACCCTCACCTTTACCTTGGCCCCTTTACAACCTTGAAAAGACCTCATGATGTTTGCATTGGTGCATTAAATACTTGTTGATTGGTTAGGTGAAGAACAAGATTTAGAAAGCATGATTAGAGAAGAATAGAGTGATTACCCTATACGTTAGAGTGACTATAGTGCATATAAACCATCAGTGAGGGTTCAATGCTTAATTCTATGCTCCCTGCTTTCATGAGCTATCTTCCTACAAGTTTACTTGTTTTTACTGTATAATTTGAATTAGTGGAATTTGATTTTTGTCTTGAAGAACTTATTTATTTTAACCAATTAGGCAAAATCATTTTATCATATAGTTGCATTCATATACATAGGTTGCATTGCATTGCATGAGTCTTACTTTTCCCTACTCATTTGTTTTATATCCTTAAGCTAAGCATGAGGACATGCTAATGTTTAAGTGTGGGGAGGTTGATAAACCACTTTTTTATGGTTTATCTTGTGTTTAATTGAGTGGTTTCATCATGTCTTCACCCACTTATTCATACTAATTGCATGATTTTATATTTTTCTTCCTAGTTTTGTTCTATGGTTAAAAACATGCTTCCTAGAGATCTTTAATTAGTATATTTTAAATCTCCTTTATACCATTCGATGCCGTGATCCGTGTGTTAAGTGTTTCAGCTTTTATAGGGTAGGAATAGCTTAGAGAATGGAGATGAAGCTTGCAAAAATGGAAGGAACACAAGAAACTAAGGAGATGAGCAGCAAACACTGACGTGCACACATGGCTCACGCGAGCGCGCGACATGGAGAAAATTACAGCGACACGTGTGCGTGCCTGACGCGTACGCACGGATTGGAGTCTGCACGAATGACGCGTACGCGTGGACGACGCATATGCATGACAAGGAAAATCGCTGAATGACGCGCACGCGTCACTAACGCGTACGCGTGACCTGCGCGATCTGCAGAAATAACAGAAAATGCTGGGGGCGATTTCGGGCCGCGTTTTGACCCAGTTTTCGGCCCAGAAACACAGAATAAAGCCAGGGAACATGCAGAGACTCAAGACACAATAGAGACACATTGACATATTCTCATTAGGATAGTTTTTTGGTTTTTAGATCTGAATCTAGAGAGAAATTACTATTCCTCTAGGCTCTCTTTTACATTCATAGTTTATTAGTTTTATGCTTTTGGATATTGAAGAGTCATTACCTCCGTTGAAGATACTATTCAAGTTTGTTTCCTTACTTGCTCTTTTATTTATTCCATATTCTTAATTCTTGTTTAGAATGGTAATTGGATTATTTTCATGAATTGTTAATGCAAAGGATTACTTTTTTTAATTAATTTTGAATCCCTATTTTATTTAATTTATCATGTCTTCTTCTTATATTTTTATGAGCGTTATATTCATGTCAATGGAGTAGACTTCATACTTGACATGGGGGTTGATTAAAAGGAGACACTTGAGTTGGAAGGCTTAAGTGCTGATTAAACTGGAAGTTGTTGGCTAATTCTGTATTTACTAACGCTAGACCATCCCAAGGGAGAGGACTAGGATTTGTGAATAAGAGTTAGCTCAATCACTTGACTTTCCTTTATTTAGTAACGGTTAACTAAGTGAAAACAACAACCTTTTTGATACTATATGGTGCACGAAATCGTGATCGTTCTTTCCTTGGTAATGGCGTCAAAAACTTTATATGCACGTTCATAATCTTAATTCTTTGTCACAACTTCACACAACTAACCAGCAAGTGCACTGGGTCGTCCAAGTAATAAACCTTACGTGAGTAAGGGTCGATCCGATGGAGATTGTCGGCTTGAAGCAAGCTATGGTCACCTTGTAAATCTCAGTCAGGTGGATTCAAATGGTTATAGAGTTTTAATAATTAAAAGATAAATGAAACGTAAACTAAAGATAGAGATACTTATGTAATTCATTGGTGAGAATTTCAGATAAGCATATAGAGATGCTTAGTTCCTTCTGAATCTCCGCTTTCCTACTGCTTTCATCCAACCCTTCATACTCCTTTCCATGGCAAGCTGTATGTTGGGCATCACCGTTGTCAATGGCTACATCCCGTCCTCTCAGTGAAAATTGTCCAAAATGCGCTGTCACCGCACGGCTAATCATCTGTCGGTTCTCGATCATGCTGGAATAGGATCCAGTAATCCTTTTGCATCTGTCACTACGTCCAGTACTCGCGAGTTTGAAGCTCGTCACAGCCATCCCTTCCCAGATCCTACTCGGAATACCACAGACAAGGTTTATACTTTCCGGATCTCAAGAATGGCCACCAATAATTCTAGCCTATACCACGAAAACTCTGATCGTGAATCAGGAGGCTAAGAGATATGCATTCAAGCTTGTTTTCATGTAGAACGGAAGTATTTGTCAGGCACGCGTTCATAAGTGAGAATGGTGATGAGCGTCACATAATCATCACATTCATCATGTTCTTGTGTGCGAATGAATATCTTAGAGAAGAAATAGGCTTGAGTTGAATAGAAAAACAATAGTACTTAGCATTAATTCATGAGGAACAACAGAGCTCCACACCTTAATCTATGGTGTGTAGAAACTCTACCGTTGAAAATACATAAGTGATGAAGGTCCAGGCATGGCCGAATGGCCAGCCCCCTAAACGTGATCAAAGGATCAAAAGATGATCCCAAGATCAAAATGATCCAAAGATGTAAATACAATAGTAAAAAGTTCTATTTATACTAAACTAGTTACTAGGGTTACAGAAATAAGTAAATAATGCAAAAATCCACTTTCGGGCCCACTTGATGTGTGCTTGGGCTGAGCGTTGAAGCTTTCACGTGTAGAGGTCTTCCTTGGAGTTAAACACCAGTTTGTAACCTGTTTCTAGCGTTTAACTGTGCTTTGCAACCTGTTTCTGGCGTTTAACTCCAGAATAGGGCAGAAAGCTGGCTTTGAATGCCAGTTTGCGTCATCTAAACGCGAGCAAAGTATGGACTATTATATATTGCTAGAAAGCCCTGGATGTCTACCTTCCAACGCAATTGAGAGCGCGCTATTTGGGTTTCTGTAGCGACAGAAATTTCATTTTGAGTGTAGGGAGGTCAGAATCAAACAGCATCTGCAGTCCTTCTTTAGCCTCTGAATCTGATTTTTGCTCAAGTCCCTCAATTTCAGCCAGAAATTACCTGAAATCACAAAAAAACACACAAACTCATAGTAAAGTTCAGAAATGTGATTTTTATTTAAAAACTAATAAAAATATACTAAAAACTAACTAAATCACACTAAAAACTATGTAAAAACAATGCCAAAAAGCGTATAAATTATCCGCTCATCACAACACCAAACTTATATTGTTGCTTGTCCCCAGGCAACTAAAAATCAAATAGGATAAAAAGAAGAAAATATACTATAAATTCCAAATATCAATGAAAGTTAGCTCCAATTAGATGAGCGGAACTAGTAGCTTTTTGCCTCTGAACAGTTTTGGCATCTCACTTTATCCTTTAATGTTCAGAATGATTGGCATCTATAGGAACTCAGAATTCAGATAGTGTTATTGATTCTCCTAGTTCAGTATGTTGATTCTTGAACACAACTACTTTATGATTCTTGGCCGTGGCCCTAAGCACTTTGTTTTCCAGTATTACCACTGGATACATAAATGCCACAGACACATAATTGGGTGAACCTTTTCAGATTGTGACTCAGCTTTGCTAGAGTCCCCAATTAGAGGTGTCCAGGGTTCTTAAGCACACTCTTCTTTTGCTTTGGACCTCGACTTTAACCGCTCAGTCTCAAGCTTTTGGCTTGACACCTTCACGCCACAAGCACATGGTTAGTGACAGCTTGGTTTAGCCGCTTAGGCCAGGATTTTATTCCCTTTGGCCCTCCTATCCACTGATGCTCAAAGCCTTGGATCCTTTTTACCTTGCCTTTTGGTTTTAAGGGCTATTGACTTTTTGCTCTTGCCTTTTGGTTTAAAGAGCTTTTGGCTTTTTCTGCTTGCTTTTTCTTTTTCTTTCTCTCTTTTTTTTCGCCATTTTTTTCGCAAGGTTTTCTCTATTCACTGCTTTTTCTTGCTTCAAGAATCAAATTTTTTTATGATTTTTCAGATCATCAAATAACATTCCTCTTTTTTCATCATTCTTTCAAGAGCCAACAATTTTAACATTCATAAACAACAAATTCAAAAGACATATGCAATGTTCAAGCATTCATTCAGAAAACAAAAAGTATTGTCACCACATCAAAATAATTAAACTAGTTTCAATGATGAATTCGAAATCATGTACTTCTTGTTCTTTTGTGATTAAAAATATTTTTCATTTAAGAGAGGTGATGGATTCATAGGACATTCATAGCTTTAAGACATAGACACTTAAACACTAATGATCATATAGTAAAGACACAAATATAAATAAAACATAAGGCTCAAAAACCGAAAAACAGGAAAATAAGAATAAGGAGATTAAGGAACAGGTCCACCTTAGTGAGGGTGGCGTCTTCCTCTTCTTGAAGAACCAATGGTGCTTTTGAGCTCCTCTATGTCTCTTCCTTGTCTTTGTTGCTCCTCTCTCATAGCTCTTTGATCTTCTCTAATCTCATGGAGGATGATGGAGTGCTCTTGGTACTCCATCCTTAGTTGTCCCATGTTGGAACTTAATTCTCCTAGGAAAGTGTTGATTTGCTCCCAATAGTTTTGTGGAGGGAAGTGCATCCCCTAAGACATCTCAGGGATTTCATGGTGAGGAATTTTCTCATACTCTTGTTGAGGTCCATGATCTCTTATTTGCTCCATCTTTTTCTTAGTGATGGGCTTATCCTCATCAATGAGGATATCTCTCTCTATGTCAATCCCAGCCGAATTGCAGAGGTGGCAAATGAGGTGAGGAAAGGCTAACCTTGCCAAAGTGGAGGACTTGTCAGCCATCTTGTAGAGTTCTTGAGGTATAATCTCATGAACTTTCACTTCCTCCCTAATCATGATACTATGGATCATGATGGCTCGGTCTATAGTAACTTCAGACCGGTTGCTAGTAGGAATAATTGAGCGTTGGATGAACTCCAACCTTCCTTTAGCTACAGGCTTAAGGTTTGGTCTTCTCAATTGAACCGGCTTGCCTCTTGAGTCAACTTTCCATTGAGCTCCTTCCACACATATGTCCATGAGGACTTGGTCCAACCTTTGATCAAAGTTGACCCTTCTAGTGTAGGGGTGTGCATTTTCTTGCATCATTGGCAAGTTGAACGCCAACCTTATATTTTTCGGACTGAAATCTAAGTATTTCCCCCGAACCATGGTAAGCCAATTCTTTGAATTCGGGTTCACACTTTGATCATGGTTCCTAATGATCCATGCGTTTGCATAGAACTCTTAAACCATTAAGATCCCGACTTGTTGAATAGGATTAGAGAGAACTTTCCATCCTCTTCTTCTAATCTCTTGTCAGATCACCGGATATTCGCTGTTTTTGAGCTTAAAAGGGACCTCAGGGATCACCTTTTTCTTGGCCACAACTTCATAGAAGTGGTCTTGATGGACCTTAGAGATGAATCTCTCCATCTCCCATGACTCAGAGGTGGAAGCAATTGCCTTCTCTTTCCTCTTTCTTGAGGTTTCTCTGGCCTTAGGTGCCATTAAGTGTTATGAAAAAACAAAAAGCAATGCTTTTACCACACCAAACTTAAAAGGTTTGCTCGTTCCCGAGCAAAAGAAGAAAGAAAGTAGTAGAAGAAGAAGAAAATATAGGTGATAGAGGGAGAAGGTGTAGTCGGCCAAGGGGGAGAAGTGATGGTTGTAATGTGTGAAAATAGAGTAGTGCTGAGGGGTTTATATAGGGGTGGGGTGAAGGGTAGGTTTCGGCCATTAGGGTTGGGTTCGGGAGGGAAAAGAATTTGAATTTTGGAGGTAGGTAGGGTTTATGGGAAAGAGTGGATGGATGTGAGTGGTTAAGGGCATTTGGGGAAGAGGCTTGCAGGTGATTGGTGAAGGGTATTTGGGGAAGAGTGTTATGAAAAGGTGTGAAGAGGAGAGAAGAAGAGGTGGGGTAGGTAGGTATCCTGTGGGATTCAAAGATCCAGAGTGGTCAAGGATGTATCATCCCTGCTCCTATTAGGCGTGTAAACGCCCTTGCAGTGCAATCCTGGCGTTTAACGCCAGACTGCTACCTGTTTTTAGCGTTAAACACTCAAATGTAGCCTGTTTCTAGCGTTTAACGCCAGGTTGATGCTTGTTTCTGGCATTAAATGCCAGCTTGGTGCTTGTTTCTGGCGTTTAAACGCCATAATGCTCTTCCTCTAGGGTGTGCTTTTTTTTTTATGCTGTTTTTCATTCTGTTTTTGATTTTTCAGTAGTTTTTGTGACTCCACATGATCATCAACCTAAAAAAAATAAAATAACAATAGAAAATAAATAAATATAATTAAATAACATTGGGTTGCCTCCCAACAAGTGCTTCTTTAAAGTCAATAGCTTGACTGTGGGGGCTTTGGTTGACTCTGCAGTGAGAGAAGCTTTTCATGCTTTCTCTCCATGGTTACAGAAGAAGATCCTTGAGTTTTAAACACCAGGTTGTCCTAATTCAGTTGAAGGACCAACTCTCCTCTGTCCACATCAATCACAGCTTTTGCTGTGGCTAGGAAGGGTCTTCCAAGGATGATGGATTCATCCTCATCCTTTCCAGTGTCTAGGATTATGAAATCAACAGGGATGTAAAGGCCTTCAACCTTTACTAACATATCCTCTACTAGTCCATAAGCCTGTTTCATGGATTTGTCTGCCATCTATAATGAGAATTTGGCAGCCTGTACCTCAAAGATTCCTAGTTTCTCCATTATAGAGAGTGGCATTAAGTTTATGCCTGACCCCAGGTCACACAGAGCCTTCTCAAAGGTCATGGTGCCTATGTTACAGGGAATTAGAAATTTACCAGGATCTTGTTTCATTTGAGGTAGAGTTTGCTGAACCAAGGCATTTAGTTCCTTGATGAGCAATGGAGGTTCATCCTCCCAAGTCTCATTACCAAATAATTTGGCATTCAGATTCATGATTGCTCCTAAATATTGAGCAACTTGCTCTTCAGCAATGTCTTCATCTTCTTCAGAAGATAAATAGTCATCAGAGCTCATGAATGGTAAAAGAAGGTTCAATGGAATCTCTATGGTCTCTAGATGAGCCTCAGATTCCTTTGGTTCCTCAAAGGGAAACTCCTTATTGCTCAGTGAACGTCCCATGAGGTCTTCCTCACTAGGATTCATGTCCTCCTCCTCCTCTTTGGGTTCGGCCACACCAAGTAAGGTAATGGCCTTGCACTCTCTTTTTGGATTCTCTTCTGTATTGCTTGGGAGAGTACTAGGAGGGGTTTCAGTGACTCTTTTACTCAGCTGGCCTACTTGTGCCTCCAAATTTCTAATGGAGGACCTTATTTCATTCATGAAACTTAAAGTGGACTTAGATAGATCAGAGACTATATTTGCTAAGCTAGATGAATTCTGCTCAGAATTCTCTGTCTGTTGCTGAGTGGATGATGGAAATGGCTTGCTATTGCTAAACCTGTTTCTTCCACCATTATTAAAGCCTTGTTGAGGCTTTTGTTGATCCTTCCATGAGAAATTTGGATGATTTCTCCATGACGGATTATAGGTGTTTTCATAGGGTTCACCCATGTAATTCACCTCTGCTATTACAGGGTTCTCAGGATCATAAGCTTCTTCTTCAGAAGATGCTTCTTTAGTACTGTTGGATGCAGCTTGCAATCTATTCAGACTCTAAGAAATCATATTGACTTTCTGAGTCAATATTTTGTTCTGAGCCAATATGGCATTCAGAGCATCAATTTCAAGAACTCCCTTCCTCTGAGGCGTCCCATTACTCACAGAATTCCTTTTAGAAGTGTACATGAACTGGTTGTTTGTAACTATGTCAATGAGTTCCTGAGCTTCTGCAGGTGTTTTCTTTAGGTGAATGGATCCACCTGCAGAATGGTCCATTGACATCTTTGATAATTCAGACAAACCATCATAGAATATATCCAGGATGGTCCATTCTGAAAGCATATCAGAAGGACACTTTTTGGTCATTTGCTTATATCTCTCCCAAGCTTCATAGAGGGATTCACCTTCTTTCTGTTTGAAGGTTTGAACATCCACTCTAAGGTTACTAAGCTTTTGAGGAGGAAAGAACTTGGCTAAGAAAGCCGTGACCAGCTTATCCCAAGAGTTCAGGCTGTCTTTAGGTTGAGAGTCCAACCATATTCTAGCTCTGTCTCTTACAGCAAACGGAAAAAGCATAAGCCTGTAGACCTCGGGATCAACCCCATTGGTCTTAACAGTATGACAGATCTGCAAGAATTCAGTTAAGAACTGAAAATGATCTTCTGATGGAAGTCCATGAAACTTGCAATTCTGTTGCATCAGAGAAACTAATTGAGGCTTTAGCTCAAAATTATTTGCTCCAATGGCAGGGATTGAGATGCTTCTTCCATGTAAATTGGAATTTGGTGCAGTAAAGTCACCAAGCATCTTCCTTGCATTGTTGTTGGGTTCGGCCATGTCTCCTTCTTTTTCAAAAATTTCTGTAAGATTTTCTCCAGAGAGTTGTGCTTTAGCTTCCCATAGCTTCCTCTTCAGAGTCCTTTCAGGTTCAGGATCAGCTTCAACAAAAATGTTCTTATCTTTGTTCCTGCTCATATGAAAAAGAAGAGAACACAAAAGAAAATATGAAATCCTCTATGTCACAGTATAGAGATTCCTTATGTAACTATAAGAAGAGAGGAATAGAAGAAGGAAAAGATAAGAATTCGAACACAGAGGAGAAGAGTGGGTTCGAATTTTTGAGTGAAAGAGAAGTGTTAGTAGATAAATAAATAATTAGAAGGAGATGAGAAGGGGAAGAATTCGAAAATTAAACAAAATAAAATAAAAATATTTTTGTTTTTAATTTAAAATTAAAGTTAAAATTTGAAAATAAAAAAATTAAATTAAATTAAATTAAAATTTAAAACAATTAGTAATTAAAAAGGAATTTTGAAAAAGAGGTTAGTGATTTTCGAAAATTAGAGAGAGAGAATTAGTTAGGTAGTTTTGAAAAGGATAAAAATCAAACAAAAAGATAAGATTACTTGAAAAAGATTTGAAAATCGATTTTGAAAAGATAAGAAGTTAGAAAAGATTTTGAAATTGATTTTGAAAAAGATGTGATTGAAATTTATTTTGAAAAAGATTTGAAAAAGAAATTTAAAAAGATTTGATTTTGAAAATTAAAGTTGATTACTTGACTAACAAGAAACAAAAAGATATGATTTTAAAATTTAAAGATTGAACTTTTCTTACTAGGCAAGTAACAAACTTAAAATTTTTGAATCAATCACATTAATTTAAATATGAAATAGAAATAAGAAAAGATTTTGAAAAAACATTTTGAAAATTTCGAAATTATAAAAGAAAAAATGAAAAAGATTTGATTTTTGAAAAGGAATTGAAAAAGATAGGATTTTTAAATTGAAAATTTGACTTGACTCATAAGAAACAACTAAATTTTAAAAAGTTATGAAAAAGGCAACTCAAATTTTCGAAAATTTATGAGAGAAAAAGGGAAAGATATTTTTTTTATTTTTGAATTTTTAATGAAGAAAGAGAAAAACAATGAAAAGACTCAAAACATGAGAATTCAAGATCAAAACACATGATGCATGCAAGAACACTTTAAATGTCAAGATGAACACCAAGAACACTTTGAATGTCATGATGAACACCAAGAACTTATTTTTGAAAATTTTTAAGAAAAGAAAAACATGCAAGACACCAAACTTAGAAATTTTCAAACTTTAGATACTAACAAATTCAAAATGCATATGAGAAACAAGAAAAGACACAAAACAAGAAAAATTAAAGATAAAACATAGAAAATCATCAAGAACAACTTGAAGATCATGAAGAACACATGCATGAATTTTCGAAAATTTTAAGAAAAATTAAAAAGATGCAATTGACACTAGACTCAAACAAGAAACATAAAATTTTTGGTTTTTATGATTTTATAAGAATTTTTTTGGTTTTTTTTTTCGAAAATTATTTTGGGAAAAACGAAAAAGAAAAAAAAATTTTTTGTATTATTTTCGAAAATAAAAAATAAAAAGCTTAAAAATAAAATAAAATTACCTAATCTGAGCAACAAGATGAACCGTCAGTTGTCCAAACTCGAACAATCCCTGGCAACGGCGCCAAAAACTTGGTGCACGAAATCATGATCGTTCTTTCCTTGGTAACAGCGTCAAAAACTTTATACGCACGTTCATAATCTTAATTCTTTGTCACAACTTCGCACAACTAACCAGCAAGTGCACTGGGTCGTCCAAGTAATAAACCTTACGTGAGTAAGGGTCGATCCCACGGAGATTGTCGGCTTGAAGCAAGCTATGGTCACCTTGTAAATCTCAGTCAGGCAGATACAAATGGTTATAGAGTTTTAATAACTAAAAGATAAATAAAACGTAAAATAAAAATAGAGATACTTATGTAATTCATTGGTGAGAATTTCAGATAAGCGTATAGAGATGCTTAGTTCCTTCTGAATCTCCGCTTTCCTACTGCTTTCATCCAACCCTTCATACTCCTTTTCATGGCAAGCTGTATGTTGGGCATCACCATTGTCAATGGCTACATCCCGTCCTCTCAGTGAAAATGGTCCAAAATGTGCTGTCACCGCACGGCTAATCATCTGTCGGTTCTCGATCATGCTGGAATAGGATCCAGTAATCCTTTTGCGTCTGTCACTACGCCCAGCACTCGCGAGTTTGAAGCTCGTCACAGCCATCCCTTCCCAGATCCTACTCGGAATACCACAGACAAGGTTTAGACTTTCCGGATCTCAAGAATGGCCGCCAATAATTCTAGCCTATACCACGAAGACTCTGATCGTGAATCAGGAGGCTAAGAGATATGCATTCAAGCTTGTTTTCATGTAGAACGGAAGTGTTTGTCAGGCACGCGTTCATAAGTGAGAATGGTGATGAGCGTCACATAATCATCACATTCATCATGTTCTTGTGTGTGAACGAATATCTTAGAGAAGAAATAGGCTTGAGTTGAATAGAAAAACAATAGTACTTTGCATTAATTCATGAGGAACAGCAGAGTTCCACACCTTAATATATGGTGTGTAGAAACTCTACCGTTGAAAATACATAAGTGATGAAGGTCCAGGCATGGCCGAATGGCCAGCCCCTTAAACGTGATCAAAGGATCAAAAGATAATCCCAAGATCGAAATGATTCAAAGATGTAAATACAATAGTAAAAAGTTCTATTTATACTAAACTAGTTACTAGGGTTATAGAAATAAGTAAATGATGCAGAAATCCACTTCCGAGCCCACTTGGTGTGTGCTTGGGCTGAGCGTTGAAGCTTTCACGTGTAGAGGTCTTCCTTGGAGTTAAACGCCAGTTTGTAACCTATTTCTGGCGTTTAACTCTGCTTTGCAACCTGTTTCTGGCGTTTAACTCCAAAATAGGGAAGAAAGCTGGCGTTGAACGCCAGTTTGCATCATCTAAACCCGGACAAAGTATGGACTATTATATATTGCTGGAACGCCCTGGATGTCTACTTTCCAACGCAATTGAGAGTGCGCCATTTGGGTTTCTCTAGCTCCAGAAATTCCATTTTGAGTGCAGGGAGGTCAGAATCCAACAGCATCTACAGTCCTTCTTCAGCCTCTGAATCTGATTTTTGCTCAAGTCCCTCAATTTCAGCCAGAAATTACCTGAAATCACAGAAAAACACACAAACTCATACTAAAGTCCAAAAATGTGATTTTTATTTAAAAACTAATAAAAATATACTAAAAACTAACTAAATCACACTAAAAACTATGTAAAAACAATGCCAAAAAGCGTATAAATTATCCGCTCATCACTACACTTAAGAGATCCCAAAAAGGATAGAACTTCCAATTAAGCATTCCCCCAGTCAAGGCCTTTTATTTAGGATATTAATAATCATTCTTAGTTTTTATTGCTTTAATTTATAATTATTTAATTGCTCATTATTCAACTCTTAAACTCTCTTGGAAACTCCTAATTAATAAATTAGCATCCTTCCTTACAACTCGTTGGGAGACGACCTGGGACTCATACTCCCATTATTTTTATTCTAAATTTTTGTGACACCTTTCTAAATTGGTGAGGCGGATTTTAGCTAGTTAAGGGCTATACTCGCAATGCTGTTCTTATATTACAATCTCTTAATTGGCCTCACTTCCGCCACGCACCAATGTGTGATGCCTCCAACCATGCAGTAGGAGCGGTGCTGGCTCAGCAAGAAGGTAAGGACCCTTTTGTAATTGCTTATGCTTCTAATACCTTAGACGCTGCTCATTCTAATTATACTTCCACTGAAAAAGAGCTTCTGGCTATTGTTTTTGCTCTGGATAAATTCCAAACCTACTTACTTGGTACTAAGGTGGTAGTATACTCAGACCATGCAGCTCTAAAATATTTATTAGCTAAAAAAGAGTCAAAACCAAGGTTAATACGTTGGATATTGTTGCTGCAAGAATTTGATTTAGAAATCAAAGATAGGAATGGTAACCAGAATTCAGTGGTGGACCACTTGAGTCACCTAGAGCACATTAAGAATGACTTCACTCCTATCAATGATGCTTTTCTATTTGATAGCTTGCACAAAATATCTGAAGTAGTTCCTTGGTATTACCTATAGCTAATTATTTAGTTAGTCATACCTTCCCTCCCAATTTTACTAAGCATCAAAGGGACAAGCTGAAAAGCGAGTCCACATATTATATATGGGATGACCCATATTTATGGAGGTATGGTGCAGACCAGATAATTAGAAGGTGTGTGCCACAATCAGAATTCTAGTCAATTTTAGAGGCCTGCCACTCATCTGAGAGTGGTGGACATTTTGGTCCTCAAAGAACAGCTAGAAAAATTTTAGACTGTGGATTCTGGTGGCCCACTCTTTTTAAGGATGCTACTACCTTCTATAAATCCTGCTCCCCATGCCAAAGGTTTGGGAATATATCCAAGAGGGATGAGATGCCCCAACAACTTATGTTATTCTGTGAAATTTTTATGTTTGGGGTATTGACTTCATGG
Organism: Arachis ipaensis; assembly: GCF_059453495.1. NCBI lineage: Eukaryota > Viridiplantae > Streptophyta > Magnoliopsida > Fabales > Fabaceae > Arachis > Arachis ipaensis. Next base: position 74,294,211 of record NC_142436.1, read on the forward strand.
GTCCGTTTCCAAACTCTAGTGGTTTCTTATATATATTGTTAGCTGTAGATTATGTTTCTAAATGGGTGGAAGCAATTCCTGCCCATACTGATGATACTAACACTGTTGTCTCTTTTGTTAGAAATCATATTATCTGTCACTTTGGATCACCACGAGCAATCGTGAGTGATCAAGGCACTCATTTGTGTAACAGAAGATTGACAGGCCTACTAAAGAAACATGGCATTATCTACAAGGTAGCCACAGCTTACCATCCCCAGACCAATAGGCAAGCCGAAGTGTCTAACAGAGAGATTAAGCACATATTGGAGAAGATAGTCAAGCCTCATAGGAAGGACTGGAGAACCAGACTTGTTGATGCGCTTTGGGCTTATCGGACAGCATACAAGACACCCATCGGGATGAGTCCCTTCTGCCTAGTCTACGGAAAGGCTTGTCACCTCCCAGTGGAGGTGGAACACAAGGCTTTCTGAGCGGTAAGGGAATGCAACATGGGATTTGAGAAGGCCGATGCTGAAAGGAAGCTGCAACTAGCAGAACTGGAGGACCTTCGACTCGAAGCATATGACAACTCCAGGCTATACAAAGAGAAGGTGAAGGCGGTGCATGACAAGCATATCAAGAGAAGAAAGTTCAGACCTGGGGAGCTGATTCTCCTTTACAACTCAAGGTTGAGACTCATGCTAGGTAAGCTGAGGTCAAGGTGGGAAGGACCCTATAGAGTAGAGAAGGCAGAGCCATATAGAGTCTTCCACCTGAGTCATCCCTCAAGTTCCAAATTCATCAAGGTCAATGGCCACCACCTGAAGCTGTATCATAGTGAGAAGATGAAGAACAACAAGGAGCTAGAGATCTTCCTCTTGGAGGATCCATCAATAGAAGAAGACTAAACTTATGGACCGTCCAACTTAAGGACGTAAAAGAAAAGTGCTAGGTGGGAGACAACCCACCATGGTATGATCTTTCATTTTTATTCTTAGCTTTATTTTATTTTGTTTTTATCAGTATTCATTCATAATCTTTGCATAATCATCTGCATTCTGCATTCTGTATAATAATAAAAAAAAGAATTTGGGTGTTCGACGCGCAAGCGTCCCTAACGCGTGCGCGTCATGTGTGACTTCGCAACACCAAGGAAGTAACCCGAGACTTATGCGGGAGTGGCGCAAGAAGCGTGCCTTGCACACAAGCAAGTCCACGCTTACGTGTACCTCACGCGTGTGCGTAGCTTGCATTTTCAGCAACCCACACGTAAGCATCCCTGACGCGCATGCGTGGATAGGGAAATCGGCGTAATAAGCGTGCTAAACCGAGAGTTGTGCTGCCCTCGCGCTGGAACTGTGCTAGAGGCATAAAATTGGCCACGCGTACGGGTCCCTGACGCATGCGCGTCAGTTTCAATATTTGGCTATCCACACGTGCGCGTGCCTAACGCGTATGCGTCGTATGTCTTTTTGGCCCTCATGCGTTTCAACCCGAGAGTTATGCGTGCATGGGGCGGCCTTCGCACGAATGACACAACCCATGTCATGCATACGCGTTCCTGATGCGGACGCGTCACCGTCAATTTACGCGACCCACGCGTACGCGTGCGGTATGCATATTGACGTGGTGGAAATTGGCAAGTTAAGAAATTATTATAAGAGATACGTTGCAAGTACAGTTCTTAACCAACCGAAAATCCGCTTATCAATTTAGAAGGGGTTGTCACAAAATTAGAATTAAAATACTGGGGGTATGAATCCCAAGTCGTCTCCCAACGAGTTGCAGAAAGGTGTGCTATTTTATTAATCAGATGTTTTCTAAAATGGTTTGAATTGATAAACAGGAAATTAAATCAGAGAATTTATGTAATTTAAATAAAAACCTTGACCGGGAGTAGATTAGTTGGAAGCCCTATCCTTGATGGAGTCCTCTCAAGATAAAATTGATAATTGAAGGTTGTTCTGCTTAGTTATCCTTTACTAGGTAGAGGAAAGTCAAGTAAGTTGGAAGGCAATTTCTATTCACAAGTCCTAATCCTCTCCCTTGGGAAGGACTAGTGTCAGTGGCTAGAGGGCGATCCAACATTAAACCCAATTACAATTTTTCTCTTGAGCGTTCCAACTCAAGGTTCTCCTTTTAATCATCTCCCAATCAAGTTATGGAACTACTCGCTCATTATGAATGTAAATTTCACAAAATAAGGAAGAGAAATAAAGAGAAACATGATAAATAATAATAATCAAAGAGACCAATTAAAGATAAAAATAATTCTTATATTAATAAATTCTAAAAATGATCAAATAGTAACTCTGAAGAAATTAAGGATATGGAAGAGTAAGTGACAAGTAAGGAAATAAACTAGAATGACGAAGTCTTGACGGAGGTAATAACTCTTCTCAATATCCCAATCCAAAAAGCAATAAAAATGAAATTCTAAGAACTATGAATATGTAGAGAGAAAACCTAGAGGAGGAGTAAAAATTAGATCTAAAACTAAAATTATGCGGAATGAATGTTGTTTTTTGGTCTCTGCATGTTCCCTGGCTCTAATCTGTTTTTCTGGGCCGAGAACTGGGTCAAAACAGGGCCCAAAATTGCCCCCAGCAAATTCTGTAGATTCTGCAGATCGCGTATGTCACGCGATCGCATCATCCAGCCGTTCGCGTCATCCAGCGTTTTGCCTTGCCACGCGTGCGCGTCATCCACGCATTCGTGTCACTTGTGCAGTTTCCAATCCATGCGTTCGCATCAGGCACGTGAGCGCGTCACTGCAATTTCCTCTATTTCGTGCGGTCGCGTGAGCCATGCGTCCGCGTCACTTCTCGCTGGTCATCTCCTCCATTTCTTGTGTTCCTTCCATTTTTGCAAGCCTCCTTTCCAATCTCCAAGTCATTCATGCCCTATAAAGCTTGAAACACTTAACACACAGATCACGGCATCGAATGGAATAAAGGAGAATTAAAATACATAATTAGAAGTCCCTAGGAAGCAAGTTTTTAATCATGGAGTAATTTTGGGAAGGAATTGTAAATACATGCTAAATTAATGAATAAGAGGGTAAAGATTCGATAAAACCTCACAATTAAACACAATATAAACCATAAAATAATGGTTTATCAACCTCCCCACACTTAGACATTAGCATGTCCTCATGCTTAGTTGAAGGAGATAAAATAAATGAGTAGGAACATGTAAAACTCATGTAATACAATGCAACCTATATATGTGAATGCAACTATATGATTCTTGTCCACTTGATCAAAAGTAAATAAGCTCTTCAAGACAATCACAAATCAAATTCCACTAATTTAATTCTTATACAGTAGCAACAGATAAAAATTCAAGAAGGTAGCTCATGAAAGCAGGGAACATAGAATTTAAGCATTGAACCTTCAATGATGATGTATGTGCACTCTAGTCTCTCTAGTGTATAGGGTAATCACTCAAGCTTATAAATTGAATCTTTAATTAACCCAAGCTTTCACCTAACACACATATATTTTCTTTATAACTTAAATTTCACACCTAGCTACCCAAAATTTCCCTTTCACATTCCTTACAAATGTATCAACTTTTATTTTAATTTTATCATATATGCATTGATCTTTGAATTTTAATTTAGCTTTGGGGTAATCTTGTCCCCTTATTTAATTATTGAAAATTTTTGGTTTTTTTTTTAAAATAAACACAGCTTATCAATGCACATAGATTTTTAATTTTTCTTTTACAGTTTCACATGAGTAGGTACCCAAATTCCCATTATATTATCATGACACATTCCCTTATTATCTTTTGTTCCCACAATCTTCCCATACTCAATTAACACACAATTCAACCTCAAGTTAACCAAAGATTCAATTGGGATATATAATTGTTTTTCCGCTTAAGGCTAGTAATATGGTAAATTAAAGAACAAATGGGATTTAAAAGCTCAAAGTGGCTAACAAAGGTAACTTAAGGGGTAGGCTTAATTTGGATAAGTGAGCTAAACAGATAATGGCCTCAATCATATGCAAGCATATAAATATATTAAACATTGGACATATAGGATGAAATAAAATACAGATTACAATCATAGAGAAGTAAACACACAAGAACAAAATAATTATGGTTAAATAATGTAACCATGTATAAAGGCTCAAAGTCTCACAGGTTGTGTGTTCTTTAGCTCAAAAATCATGTTCCAAATACAACTCCAAGTAAATTTAACATAAAAGTTTTAATTAAAATTAGTGAAATTTTGTTCTAAAAATAGGGTCTTAGAAGAAACTTACTGTCTTTTCAATCAGGTAGAACATGCATGTAACTAACCTATTACTATGCAATTTATCCTATTTTATAAAAGAAAAACTAACTAAATATCCTATTTTATTGGTGTTAAGGAAGAGAAATTACCTCCAGAAGTCAGGTACTGACCGACCTCCCCACACTTAAGGCTTTGCATCGTCCTCAGTGCCATCTGTCAGGAACAAAGGTGGGCTGGTAGCAGTATCTCCACAGTCGAGACCGTCATGGCTCCCTGTGCTGGTAAAGGAAGTAGAGTCCGGGGTGTCTGAGTCTCTGTAATTTCCTGTAAGTATCTCCTTGAGGTATGTGAATCGGCACTTGTTACGGCGCTCTCTTAGCTTTGCTTTGTGTTCCTGCCGATTGACGAATGGATTATTGACGGTTTAGAATTTCACAAATGAATTCTCGTTGCAAGTATAGTTTCTAAACCAATCACTAATCCTTTCATACAAAAAGTTGTTTGTCACTAGTACAAACCCCTAAAATTTATAAACCGAAGTATTGGACCTCGGGTCGTTCTCCCTAGGAATTACAATAAAGTGTCTTGTTATTGGTTATGAGTTATTTTGGGGTTTTGGATAAGAAGCATGAAAAGTAAATGGCAATGGAAATAAACTAACTACTATAAAAGCTCTTGGCAAGATATGAGAACTAGAAATCCTATCCTAGTTACCCTTCTCAATTGTGATGAGAATTGTTCATTGCTCCCACTTAGTTAACCCCTACCCATGGAGGAAAGTCAAGTGGATGAATCAATTTGATTCCTCAAGTCCTAATTAACTCCTAAAGGAGAGACTAGCTTTAGAGGCATTCAAATCAATTAGCAATCTCTAATTATCAATCAACAAAGGAATTAGATAACTGAAAAGTCACTAATCACTCTACCTAGGCCAAGAGGGACAAAATCTATACGAAAATCCATCCTAGCATTTCATCAAACACTTGGAAGGCACAAAAGAAAAGTATAGTCAATCACAACAAGAATGAATTCTAACTACAATTGAATACAAAGGATCAACAACAACAACCAAGGAAATCACAATTATCATGAATTACCTCAAATTGCATTATTGAAAGAAAATAGAAGGAGCAAGAATATCTCAATTACAAAACCTAGAAACAAGATAAGAGAAATTACAACAAGAGAATAGGGATAGAGAGAAGAACCAAAGTGTAGCTATCATCAATTGAAGGTAGAAGTAGAAGGAGACTTGAATTAAACCTAGAACTATGAGATCCTAATCTAACCCTAATTCCTAATCCTAATTCTAGAGAGAAGAGAGAGCTTCTCTCTCTAAAACTCTAAAACTAAAAATGGTTATTGGTCAAAAAGTGGTGATAATGATGATGATCCTTCCCCTTAATCCTTCATCCTTTTATTCCTTTCCCTTAGCAATTTGGCGCCAAAAATGGGTTCAGAAACCCTCTCAAATCGCCAGGCACGTGTTGCATTAGTGAGGTCATGTGCCCTCATCGACGCGTGCGCGCACGGTACACGTGCGCGTCCGTGGCTAATTCTTCGATGTGCGCGCGAGCGCCTTATGCGCGTGCGCGTGCATGGCTGACTTTGCTTCTTTGACTTTTTATGCTTCTCTCCACTTGTATGCTTCCTTCCTTGCTTCCTTTGATCCATGCCTAGCATATTTCAATCCTGGAATTACTAGCAAACACATCAAGGCATCTTTATGGAATCAAAGAAGAATTAGAATTCATCAAGATAAGGCTTAAAAAGCATGTTTTTTACACTTAAGCACAAATATGGGAGAGATAACAAAATCATGCTAATTCCTAGGCTAAATGTGACAAAAGGTTATCAAAATACTCTAAATTCAATGCAAAACAAACCGTCAAATTGGGGTTTGTCAACCTCCCCACACTTAAGCCTTAGCATGTCCTCATGCTAAAATAAGAAGGAACTAAGGGTTATGACATTTATTGAATGCAACTAAACTATATGAGTCCTATCTAAATGCAATTGTCTAAAGCAATTGGGAATGCTTAGTTCAAACAGATCAATTCCCAAGAGAGCATGTGTAAGCACAAGAGCTAGGCAATAAGGACTAAGTCCAAACCACAATTGTATTGAATTGTCAAAAAGGAGTTCAAACTTGCAAGAATATAGATAATATGGGTGAACACATGTGATTGAACTTTTGAACCCTCACCGGATGTGTATCCGCTCTATTCACTCAAGTGTTTAAGGGTTAATTCACTCAATTCTCTTCTAATCATGTTTTCCAAAATTTGATTTTCTTCTAACAATCAACACTTATTCAAGGCATGCATACATTCATCATGAGGTCTTTTATTTAGGTTGTAATGGGGTTAGGGTCAAGGTAGGATCATTTATGGTCAAGTGGACTAGGAATTGAATCTTCGATTAGCATAGACTTTCCCACCTAACCTATTTAATGACCTATACAAATGCGAGCTATTCTAACTACCCATTTTTCACTTTTTTTTCTTACATACTCATGCATTTTCTTTTCATTTCACAACACTTATGCATTGATTCTTATTGAGCTTCACTTTGGGGCATTTTGTCCCCTTTATTGCTTTTCTTTTTTCTTTCTTTTTTTCTTTTTTTTTTCTTTTTCTATATACATTTTTCTTTTCTTTTCATCATCATATTTTTTTTTATATATATATTTTTTTTCTTTTTCTTCTTTCAAACTAAATACGAGAACATCAATGCATAAGGTCTCTACATTTAATCAATACATGAATATGTGCCCAATTCTTAAACATAAAAGTGTACTGCCCCTTTTTATCCCATCCAATGTTCCCAAGCCTCACCAACTTTGAATAATAAAACACTCTCACTAGCCTAGGTCAATCAAAGATCCAAACAAGGACTTTTCATTGGTTTTCCGCCTTAGGCTTATAATGTGCTAAAATAAGAATAAGTGGGTTGAGCATAGGCTCAAAATTGGCTAACAATGGGGAGTAAAAGGTTGGCTATTTGGGTAAGTGGCTAATGAAAGAATGGCCTCAATCATATAAATGCACAAACACAAGAAATAAACGGATATATAGAATCAAGCAAATCAAGGATCACAATCATGGAAAGAGAACAATTTCACACAAGAATGGAAAATAAATGGTTATAAAATGTAACCACATCAATAGGCTCAAATCTCACAAGCTTGTGTTCTCAATTCAATACATGCTTCACAAGGTATGAAATTCAAGCAAGTTTCAAAAATTTTCTTTCAATCAATTGGGTTAATGCCCTATATTTAAACTTCTTGAAAAAAAATCTCAATGTTTGACTAAGCATTGTTGTGATTGAAAAGTTCAAAAATTTTCTTAGTTCACCCTTTCCTTTTTCACTTAAAACCAATATATTATGCAAAAAGGGTGACTAAATATTTGCAATCCAAAGTATGATTTCTAATCACAACTACAAACTAAAAACAGAGATAAACAAAATGTATAAAGAAGAATCCAACTAAAAGTACGGAATCTATCATCCAAAACATCTAAAAATATCCAAAAGCATCAAAATATCTAAAATCCAAAATAAGCAATAAAAGTATCCAAAGCAAACTAGAAATGCATCAAAATATATACAAGGATGTGCAAAATGAGATAACTAGGCCGAAAAGTTCACCGGTTCCCAAATAATGCTGCCGGTGCTCGAATCCATTACCCACGAAGCATCTGGTGTAGCAATCACGCGCCTAAGTGCCTCATAGTCGAAATTCATGGAGAGGAGAGCTACCTCTGCCTGCTGGTAGGCACAAGTCTCAGGAGTGCCAACTCTGCAGAGCAGTGCATCCCTCAAGGCATCCTCAGTGATCATAATCTCTCTGCCCCTCAAGAATACTGAATCCAAGCCCGGTCGAAAGAAATTGCAGTAAAATTCCTTGACCCACGAGATGTTAATCCGTCCCAAGTCCCGATCGACGAAATCCAAGCCCAGCTCAGAAATACGGGTGTTTATGGCACGCCTCACATCATTGGGAAGATTCAGCTTCTTCTCAATATTCAGATTCTTCTTTGCATAATGGGAAAGGCATAGCTCGCAGTAGAGATTCGGAAATTTGGTTGGATCAGTGGACGGGAGTAACTGATTTTCTTTCTCCTCCTCATTCAGCGGGTTCCTCGCATAGTTAGCAGACGGTGGGGGTGTAGGGGTCTTGGAGCGCTTCCTTTTTTTGGAAGCCGAGGCTATAGCTTTTCCTCTATCCGACATCCTGAAAAATATGATAGAATATATAAAACATTTAGCATGTAACATTTAGGAGGCATGTTCAGGATACAATTATCAAAGAGCAATCATGATGTTGCACTGAATATGTAAAAGTGAACAAGTGAACTTAAGTGAATGAACCAAGACTGTAATCTTCATTAAAGGCAACATCTCATATTCAAACGGCAATAATATCATCATATTTTTGAAAGAATTGTTAAAGAGGGTTAAAGGTGAGTGGAAGTAAAACAGTTAAAGAAATTAGTAAGTTAGAAAAGTGGATCAGTGATATGATGATATATAGGCTCAATCGAACGAGAAGTTGCGGTTCATGTTCACAATGATTGTGCAAATCCGGGAAGTCAAAAAGGGAAGCAGAAATTTGCCCAAAACTGAAATAAAGATCAAAATGAAACTAATTTCCTTGAAAATCGGGCAGCATTCCGGCTTAAAATTGGACGTTCCCGGATAGCAAAATAGCACAATTAGCACAAAAAATAACATCAATCACGCACAGCAGCAAACAGATATTATTTGGCAACACATATTGCATGGAATATCAACCCAAAACCAACATACCGAACCCAAGGAAGCAAGCAGCATATATGCACATACAGAGCAATTATCAGGCCTAGAATCCTCTATCCAGCCCTAGCTACCTAACAGCAATTATATCTATCTAACCTAACGTACAAAATTTGAATTTAGCTAATCTAACATGCAATTCCAGGAACCAGCAGAAATGAACAAAGGAAAAGAAAAAATAGAAAAAGAAATAACAGAAATGGAGCAGGAACCTGGGAGCCAGAAAAAACTGAGAATGGAAAGGGGGACGACGATAAGGCAGGGGCCGCAGAGACAGAGCCTGGCACCGCCGTGAACGGTGGCGGTGAGGACGGCTGGCGCGGTGGTTTGGCCGGAGGGATGAGAAACTGAGGGGAGGAGGGAGGGTAGAGCAGGGGGCTGAGAGATGGAGAGAGTGAAGAGGAAACTGTTAATGGAGAAAGAGAGAGGGGTTGCCGGTGACTGTCGCCGGCGGTGAAGGGCGGTATCAGCGGTGAGCACAGAGGCAGAGAGGAACGGAGACAGAGAGGAGTAAGAGAAGTAAGAGAGAAGGGGGGAAAGAAGAGGGGAAGGGTGAGGCTATGGCAGCAGCGGCAACGGAGACGGAGTGCTCGCCGGAGGATGGCCGGTCGGGAGAAGAAGAAGGTGAAGAATGGTGGGGAAAATGGAACGTTAGAGGAAGAGAGAGTTGGGGGTGCGCGAATGCGCTAGGGCTCGCGTCTCTAGGGTAAGTGAAAATTCGAATCTGCGCGTGCGCGCGCCACGCGCGTTCGCGTCCATTGAGAGAACGTGGGTCCTACGCGTGCGCGTACAACGCGCTTAAGCGGGGATGAGCAGAAATAGGAAAGGACGCGTGCACGTACCGTGCGCGCACGCGTGCATGGAGTTGGGCTAGGGGCTTAGAGGTGGCCCAACTTAGGTCTAACTCTCTGGAGACTGGCCTGGGAGTCGCGCACCAGACCTGCGCGCACGCGGCATGTACGCATCCGCGCACATTGGGGAAAAGGGAGATTCATGCGTGAGCGTGCAGTGCGCGCTAACGTGGGGTGGCATATTAGGCAGGGGCGCGTGCGCGTACGGTGCGCGCACGCGTACGTGAGATTGGGCCTGAGGCTTAGAATGGGCTTGAGGCACGCCCGACTCTCGGGTTCGTGGCCTAGATTGGTGGCCAGACGCAAAGACGCGCGCGCGGTAAATACGCGTCCGCGTACATTGGCGAATTGTGAAATGGCGCGCTGGCGCAATGTATGCGCTCGCGCAGATCGGGTTGGGCCTGGGGCTGAAAGCTAGCCCAGAAATGGCTTAACTCTCTGGGGTTTGGCTCAATCGGTTGCAGCAGCAAATCGGCGCGGACGCGGCAGGTGCGCGTCCGTGCGAACTTCCACGTTCTAATAGTCGGCGCGCTCGCACGTAGTGCGCGTCCGCGTGGGTCAGGTTGGGCTCAAGGCGCGTTGTTTGCCCAAAAGAGGCCCAACTCTTGGGAGTGTGGCTCGTGGTGCATGCGCACCAGGACGCGTACGCGTACGTTGTGCGCGCGCGTCCACGCCCTCTCCCCTTTTTTTTTTTTTTTTTTTGAAAAAAAACTTGCTGGTTGCTCCCCTTTAGTGTTCACAACTCTTATTCACTCAACCATCATACAATTCACAAAAATGCAATTTTTTTGGTATTATGCATCTACTACTAAACATAACATGCATGTGACTAAGCTAACAATTAAGTTGTACAAACAAATTTGTATGAAACATCTACCTACAATGGTAACTCAAATCACTTATTAAGTAAATTTGAAAGAGTGGAAAGAGTTTACCATGGTGGGGTGTCTCCCACCTAGCACTTTTAGTTCAAGTCCTTAAGTTGGACATTTTGAGAAGCTTATTGTCATGGTGGCTTATGTTTGTACTCATCCTTGAATCTCCAAGGATCCTTGCTTCTCAATTGGTTGACAGAATTTCCAACCATATTCATCAAGCTTGGGCAAAGTTCTACCCAAGATATGAGCCCCCATAGTTGGTCTTTACATAGCGAACCGGGATCCCATATCTTGTTTTCGCACCCGTCTTCGATTTGGTCTTCATACTTTTTCTTTCCGGGTGGTTGACATATAGAATTCCCTTTAACATACCAAACCTTCTGTTGAGACCCATGCAGTGTGATATTCTTCCAATCATCGTTCCTATGCCTTGAAACCTTGACCTTAATGAGCCTAATTCCTAACTTGCAACCACTACACAATTCTCTTTTTCCTTTAAGTCCACAAAGAGCTCTAAGTTGTCCATCCGTTTCAATCAAACCATATTCAAGAGAGAAAGTGGAGCTTACGGATAAGAATTTTACCCACTTGAATGTTGTGTTGGATGGTGACTCGGGAAGGGAGACCTCCCCACACTTAGACAATGCAAGGTCTACTTCCTTGTGCTCTTCTTTAGTTGTTTCCACCTCTTCACAATTCTCTTCACTTTCAACCTCATCCTCTTTGTTACGTGGCTTGGTGTTATCTTCAAGAACTTCATCTTGTTTAATGAGAGGCCATTCAATTTTGGATAGAAATTCATTGATGAACGAGGTCATCTCTTGATCAACCTCTTCATATTCTTCAATTTCAATATACACCATGCCAACGTTTTCCTCTTGGTAGCTCTCTTTCTCATTGCTCACCAAGGGTATGGGAGGTTGTGCACACTCTTTTATACTTTCAATTCTATGTCCAATGGGAGAGGATTCCATTGTAGAGAGAAATTCATCCATGATTGAATCCATTTCTTGATAAACCTCTTCCAAGTCTCCAATGATGATATGTCCTGGAGATTGCGTACCCTCCTTAACATCAATATCAAGCTTCTTGGAAGAGTTCTCCATGATGCTACATTCCCATGGACTTTCAACATCTCCGAGATCTTCAACCACTTCTCCCCTTTCTTCAATGGTCATAGGCTTCTCCAATTGTTCCAACACAAAATTTGACTCCTCTTTCTCCACCGAATTTTCCAATTTCACCCTCATTCTTTGCTCTTCTTTTGACTTTCCACATGTGGTCACGGAAGTACCTTGAGTGTTCAAGCATTGGTGGGCTAAAGTGTGCACCACCTTGGTCAAATTGGTCACAAACTCAAGTGTATCCTGCTTCATGGCTTCTTGTCCTTGGAGTAACAAAGTGAGAGGATCGTCTATTGGGGCTTGGGGTGAATAGGAAGGTTCATTATTTTGGAGGGAGGGTTCATGGTAGGAAGGTGGTTCTTCTTGGTAAAGGTATGGAGATGATGAGTATTGAGGTGGTTCTTGGGAGCAATCTTGATATGGTTGTGGTGATTCTAGAGGTTCTTGCTCATAATGGCCATAAAAATATGGTATGGATGATTGGTTATATGATGGATATGGATCATAGGGTGGTGCTTGGTGATGAAAGGCTTGTGAGATTGGTTGAGGTTCATGTTGAGGGTGAGAGTCATAGGCATATGGTGGCGGTGCTTGGAAGTCACAAGGTGATTCACCATAGCCATTGGATTGGTATGCATCATAGAATGGTTCTTCTTCATAGTGCGTTGGTGGAGGTTGTTGCCATGAAGATTGATCATATGCATATGGCTCCTCCCACCTTTGGTCATCCCATTCTTGATACACATCTTCATTATAGTCCTCATTTCCTACAACATGTTGATAACCAAACTCATAGCCAAGGTGAGAATTCATGATGGCAAGAAGAAAATGAAAACAAAATCAAATAAGAAGCAAGAAAATTAAATCCTAAAACTAGCAAGAGCTAACAAAAGCAAACATATTCACACTATTCACATATATACAATAACCAATAACATAACACCATTGCGATTCCCCGGCAACGGCGCCATTTTGACGAATGGATTATTGACGGTTTAGAATTTCACAAATGAATTCTCGTTGCAAGTATAGTTTCTAAACCAATCACTAATCCTTTCATACAAAAAGTTGTTTGTCACTAGTACAAACCCCTAAAATTTATAAACCGAAGTATTGGACCTCGGGTCGTTCTCCCTAGGAATTACAATAAAGTGTCTTGTTATTGGTTATGAGTTATTTTGGGGTTTTGGATAAGAAGCATGAAAAGTAAATGGCAATGGAAATAAACTAACTACTATAAAAGCTCTTGGCAAGATATGAGAACTAGAAATCCTATCCTAGTTACCCTTCTCAATTGTGATGAGAATTGTTCATTGCTCCCACTTAGTTAACCCCTACCCATGGAGGAAAGTCAAGTGGATGAATCAATTTGATTCCTCAAGTCCTAATTAACTCCTAAAGGAGAGACTAGCTTTAGAGGCATTCAAATCAATTAGCAATCTCTAATTATCAATCAACAAAGGAATTAGATAACTGAAAAGTCACTAATCACTCTACCTAGGCCAAGAGGGACAAAATCTATACGAAAATCCATCCTAGCATTTCATCAAACACTTGGAAGGCACAAAAGAAAAGTATAGTCAATCACAACAAGAATGAATTCTAACTACAATTGAATACAAAGGATCAACAACAACAACCAAGGAAATCACAATTATCATGAATTACCTCAAATTGCATTATTGAAAGAAAATAGAAGGAGCAAGAATATCTCAATTACAAAACCTAGAAACAAGATAAGAGAAATTACAACAAGAGAATAGGGATAGAGAGAAGAACCAAAGTGTAGCTATCATCAATTGAAGGTAGAAGTAGAAGGAGACTTGAATTAAACCTAGAACTATGAGATCCTAATCTAACCCTAATTCCTAATCCTAATTCTAGAGAGAAGAGAGAGCTTCTCTCTCTAAAACTCTAAAACTAAAAATGGTTATTGGTCAAAAGGTGGTGATAATGATGATGATCCTTCCCCTTAATCCTTCATCCTTTTATTCCTTTCCCTTAGCAATTTGGCGCCAAAAATGGGTTCAGAAACCCTCTCAAATCGCCAGGCACATGTTGCATTAGTGAGGTCATGTGCCCTCATCGACGCGTGCGCGCACGGTACGCGTGCGCGTCCCTGGCTAATTCTTCGATGTGCGCGCGAGCGCCTTATGCGCGTGCGCGTGCATGGCTGACTTTTCTTCTTTGACTTTTTATGCTTCTCTCCACTTGTATGCTTCCTTCCTTGCTTCCTTTGATCCATGCCTAGCCTATTTCAATCCTGGAATTACTAGCAAACACATCAAGGCATCTTTATGGAATCAAAGAAGAATTAGAATTCATCAAGATAAGGCTTAAAAAGCATGTTTTTTACACTTAAGCACAAATATGGGAGAGATAACAAAATCATGCTAATTCCTAGGCTAAATGTGACAAAAGGTTATCAAAATACTCTAAATTCAATGCAAAACAAACCGTCAAATTGGGGTTTGTCACCGATCCAACCTTTGAAGTATCTGATGGAGCAGTTGATTTGTTGTAGGTGCTTGTGGTGTTGAAGGAGGAATGTCTACAGCCGGTTCAGTAGGCTGGCTTGTAGTGGCTGCTGGAAGTCTAATATATTTCCCATTAGGGACGTACTGATCATCCCGTGCGAGCATGGCTTTGGTGTCTCCAGCTCTGTAGGATACTCCGACTGCTGAGACGAGATCTGAAACCAAGGCGGAAAAAGGTAAGTTACCCGTAATATGTACGTGTCCCATTGCATTCCAGATGTGTCTTGGTAGGCTCAGAGGCTGGTCTGTAAGGATGCACCATAGTAGAACGGCCATGTCTGCAGTGAAGGAGGACTCGTGGGTGTTTGAAAAGACGTAATGGGACATAATCTGTGCCCATACGCGAGCCTCTAAGGTAAGTGCGGAAGCTGATATTCCCTTAGGACGGGAACGATGGTATCCGTAGATCCATCTGCTGCCAGGTAGTGCGATAACTCTGAGAACAGCGTCCCAGTCAAATTGGTACGTCTGGCGCTTGAGTGAGGCTTCTTGAAATGCATCCAGTCCTTCTGAAGTAGGGGAAAGATCTAAAGTTCGTTGAATGGCCTCTTCTGTATGGGGATTTGCTTCTGACGGACATAGACAGACTGCAGGGTCGGCAGGTGGAAGTTGGAGTAGAACTCGACTACCCAGGAAAGATTAACCTGCCATGGCTGTCTCTGTAGGAAACCCCATTTTCTTCGTGCAATTTGCGGCTCAACAAACTCAGCAATATAGGTCGGGAGGATAAGAAGGTATTCATTGTTGTAACTCCTTTCTGCCAGGATGGGGAACATCTGCTCACAGTAGTGATTGGTAAATCGCGCAGTGTCCTTCGCTGGGAAGGCTCTCTCTTTTTCATCAACCTTTATAATCCTCTTAATCCTTTTTGTTGAGGGCTTAACTGCAGTTGAAGATGGTTCTGCCACTAATGCTCTTTTTGTTTCTCTTCTTGCGGGAGGTTTGGGAGTAGCTTTCTCCTTGCCTTTCTTGGTGGCCATCCTAAAAGAAAGAAAAGAAAAAGTATGTTAAAATGTCAAGGGTTGGAGCAAGGAAGAGGGCGGGAAAGGTGGTAATCAATGCACATTAAAAGATGAATGATGTTAACACATGGTCATGACTACATGTGAGAAACAACAATGGGAATATAGCAAGTGCATATGAAGACAAATAAATGCAAGTTGTTTATTGGCATGCAGGCAAAGGCATGAGTAGCATAGATCAAGCATTCAATGTCTAAGTTAGATTACCAAGTCTGTCATACTAACAATCTGTTTGTATTAACAATTATTTTTAACTAATAAAATATAAAAAAGGGTTTGTGAAAAGCAAGCATATAGAGTAGTAGATTAGAAGAAATCTAAAAATAGTGCACAATGCCATACGGGCGTTTTCACAAACACATAGCATGCATGGTAAATAAGCTAAAGAAAATAATAAATTGAACATACAAGCAACCCTTAAAAATTAATATATAATTGCCAAACAAGTCCTTAACAATCCACAAGCATATCATAAGGAATAATAATGACCCTAATAAATATCCAACACCAATGAAAAGAAAAAGAAAGAAAAGGAAAACATGGATAATGCAAGTAAAAAGAAAAAGAAAAGGAGAAGAAAACATAAAAATAAAAAGAAGAATAGAAAAGTAAGGAGGGATGAAGAAAAGAAAAACCTTGATAATGGTGGTAAGAGAGAGATAAAGTAGAAAGTGAGAAAGAAGGAAGAAGGAAGAAACGGGAAGAAAGAAATAGGGAGGGAAAAGAAAAAGTAAGATTTGGGGAAGAGAAAGATAAGATATTTTGGCAAATTAGGATAAGCTGTGAGGCGCTAGTGACGCGGACGCGTGGGGTACGCGTTCACGCGACTTGCGCTCATAAGAATCGACGCGGTCGCATCGGTCACGTAGATGCGTGACTCGTTTTGTGCTACTGGCGTGAGGGCCGCCTCGCGGTCGCACAACTTTCTGTTCAAAACACATTATTTCCAAATTCCAGGGTGACGCGGTCGCGTGGTTGACACGGTCACGTGGGTGGACAATATTGGGATATGACGCGGACGCGTGGGGCACGCATTCGCATGGTAAAGCTTGTGTGCCTAGCACCAGTCCAGCACCACTCTAGCATAACATTCGGTCATGCAACCTGTCTTACGTTGATTTCCAGGTCACGCGACCGCGTGGGTGACGCAGACGCGTGGAAGGCATTTTTCCCATATGATGCGGACGCGTCAGCGACGCGGTCGTGTGGGGTGATTTGTGCCAAAGGCATGCCTCCAGCCACGCTCCAGCATGACTTTCTGTTCGATTTTTTTTTCTTTCTGAGCCACCTGCGACGCAGACACGTCGGCGACACTGTCGCGTCGCGTGCTCCCCCTTTTTTTTATGCAATATGCAGATGAAGATGTAAACTAAATGTGCTAATAATGAGAAGAGTTATTGAAAACTAAAACTAAGATAAGGAAAGGAACGATCATACCATGGTGGGTTGTCTCTCACCTAGCACTTTGCTTTAATGTCTTTAAGTTGGACGCTCCACTAGCTCAGTCTTCTGCTGTGGGTGGATCCTCCAAGAGGAAGATTTCTAACTCCTTGTTTTTCGTCACCTTCTCACCATGATATAGCTTTAAGCAATGTCCATTAACCTTGATGAATTCAGATCTTGAAGGATGACTCAGGTGGAAAACTCCGTATGGCTCAGCCTTCTCTACTCTATATGGACCTTCCCATTTGGATCTCAACTTGTCTGGCATGAGTCTCAGTCTAGAGTTGCAAAGGAGGACTAAGTCCCCAGGTTGGAACTCTCTCCTCTTGATGTGCTTATCATGTACAGCCTTCATCTTTTCCTTGTACAACCTTGAGTTCTCATAAGCTTCTAGGTGAAGGCTTTCCAATTCTTGCAGTTGCAACTTCCTTTCAGCTCTGGCTTTCTCAAATTCCATGTTGCACTCCTTCACTGCCCAAAAGGCTTTGTGCTCTACTTCAACTGGGAGGTGACAGGCTTTTCCATAGACTAAGTAGAAGGGACTCATCCCAATGGGTGTCTTGTATGTAGTTCTGTATGCCCAGAGTGCATCTTGTAGCCTGGTGCTCCAATCTCTTCTATGAGGTTTGACTATCTTCTGTAATATACACTTTATCTCTCTGTTTGACACCTCTGCTTGCCCATTAGTCTGAGGGTGGTAAGCTGCTACTACTTTATGAATTATCCCATGCTTCTTCAGTAATCCTGTGAGTCTCCTGTTACAAAAATGGGTGCCTTGATCGCTCACGATTGTTCGTGGTGATCCAAAGCGACAAATAATATGGTTTCTAACAAAGGAAACAACAGTGTTAGCATCATCAGTGCAGGTAGAAATTGCTTTCACCCATTTAGAAACGTAATCTACAGCTAACAATATATAAAAATAACCATTAGAATTTGGAAATGGACCCATGAAGTCAATTCCCTAAACATCAAAAATTTCACAGAAAAGCATAATCTGTTGAGGCATCTCATCCCTCTTGGATATATTGCCAAACCTTTGGCATGGGGAACAGGATTTACAAAATTCAGCAGCGTCTTTAAAAAGAGTAGGCCACCAGAATCCACAGTCTAAAATTTTTCTAGCTGTTCTTTGAGGGCTAAAATGTTCTCCACTCTCAGATGAGTGGCAGGCCTCTAAAATGGACCGGAATTCTGATTGAGGCATGCACCATCTAATTATCTGGTCAGTGCCACATCTCCATAAATATGGGTCATCCCATATATAATATTTAGACTCGCCTTTCAGCTTGTCTCTTTGATGCTTAGAAAAGTTTGGAGGAAAGGTGCGGCTAACTAGATAATTAGCTACGGGTGCATACCAAGGGACTACTTCAGATACTGCTTGCAGGTTATCAAATGGGAAATTATCATTTATAGGAGTGGAGGTATCCTTAATGTGCTCAAGGCGACTCAAGTGGTCTGCCACTAGATTTTGGTTACCACTCCTATCTTTAATTTCTAAATCAAATTCTTGTAGTAGCAGTATCCAACGTATAAGCCTTGGTTTGGACTCCTTTTTAGCTAATAAATACTTTAGAGCTGCATGGTCTGAGTACACTA
Source organism: Arachis ipaensis (assembly GCF_059453495.1). Lineage (NCBI taxonomy): Eukaryota > Viridiplantae > Streptophyta > Magnoliopsida > Fabales > Fabaceae > Arachis > Arachis ipaensis. Next base: position 74,312,720 of record NC_142436.1, read on the forward strand.
TTACTTTAGTACCAAGTAAATAGGCTCAGAATTTATCCAGAGCAAAAACAATAGCAAGAAGCTCTTTCTCAGTAGTTGTGTAATTAGACTGAGCAGCGTCTAAAGTCTTAGACGCATAAGCAATTATAAAAGGGTCCTTACCTTCACGCTGAGTCAGCGCTGCTCCTACTGCATGGTTGGAAGCATCGCACATGATTTCAAATGGCTGGCTCCAGTCTGGTCCTCTCACAATTGGAGCTTGAGTCAGGGCGGTCTTCAGCTTATCAAACGCTTGTTTGCAATCCTCACTGAACTCGAACTCAATATCTTTCTGTAGTAGTCTGGATAAGGGTAGTGCTACCTTACTAAAGTCCTTAATGAATCTCCGGTAAAAACCTGCATGGCCAAGGAACGAACGGACTTCCCTCACATAGGAGGGGTAAGGTAAACTAGAAATAACATCCACCTTTGCTGGATCTACAGAAATAACAATCCCTTGTTTTACCATAAAGTGACATTTTTCAAAATTCAATACAAGGTTTGTACTGACACATCTATCTAATACTCTAGATAAACTATCTAAGCAAAGGCTAAAGGAATCACCATAAATGCTAAAATCATCCATAAAAACCTCCATACAGTCCTCAATAAGGTCAGAGAAAAGACTCATCATGCACCTTTGGAAAGTCGCTGGTGCATTACACAAGCCAAAGGGTATTCTCTTATAAGCATAAGTCCCAAAAGGACATGTAAAAGTAGTCTTTTTCTGATCCTCAGGAGCTATATGAATCTGGAAATAGCCTGTGTAACCATCTAAAAAGCAATAATGTGATTTACCTGACAGATGATCTAGCATTTGATCAATGAATGGAAAGGGGTAGTGATCCTTACGAGTGGCTTGGTTGAGACGTCTGTAATCAATGCAGATCCTCCAGGTATTCTGTACTCTGGTTTCCATGAGCTCTCCATGCTCATTCTTCACTGTAGTGACTCCAGACTTGTTGGGCACTACTTGTACTGGGCTTACCCATTCACTGTCTGAGATGGGGTAGATAATATCTGCCTCAAGTAGTTTGGTCACTTCCTTTTTGACAACCTCTAAGATAGTGGGGTTCAGTCTTCTCTGGGGTTGACGAACAGGTCTTGCTCCCTCTTCTAAAAATATTCTGTGCTCACAAACTTGAGGGTTGATGCCTTCTATGTCTGCCAAGCTCCATCTAATTGCTTTCTTGTGTCTCCTCAGCACACTGAGTAGCTGTTCTTCTTGTTGGGAAGTGAGTTCCCTTGCAATGATGACTGGAAACTTTTTCTTGTCCTCAAGGTAAGCATACTTGAGGTGTGGAGGGAGGGGCTTTAATTCCAATTTATGCTCATGGCCAGGCTCTGGATCATCCGGAGCTGGTGATAATAGCAAAGTGCCCTCATTGTCCTCTGAAAATGTCCCCGTACTTGGACCTTGTCCTATGTACCTCTCTTCTAATTCCTCCTGGTGAACTTCGGCTACAGTTTTATCAATAATATCGCACTAGAAGATAGAATGATCTTCCGGAGGATGTCTCATTGCTTCATTTAAGCTGAACTTCACTGTTCTGCCATCTATTTCAAAGGAATAAGTTCCTGAGAATGCATCCAGCTTGAACTTTGAAGTCTTCAGGAATGGTCTTCCAAGCAGGATTGATGATGGCCTTCCTGAGTCATTAGGGGGCATTTCCAGGATATAGAAGTCAATGGGAAATGTGAGTCCCTTAATGCTCATTAATACATCTTCAGCAACTCCAACTACTGTAATAATGCTTTTATCTGCTAACACAAAATGAGCTGCCGACCTTTTTAAGGGAGGGAGCCTCAAAGTATCATATATAGACAAAGGCATTATACTAACACATGCTCCTAAATCACACATGCAGTCAGAAAATATCACACCACCAATAGTACAATTAACCATACATGGACCTGGATCACTACACTTCTCAGGTATACCTCCCATTAAAGCATATATAGAACTACCTAAAGGAATAGTTTCTAATTCATTAATTTTGTCCTTATGTATGCATAAATCTTTTAGAAACTTTGCATATTTAGGTACTTGTTGAATAACATCAAAAAGGGGAACAGTTACCTTAACCTTTTTGAATATTTCTACAATTTTGGGATCAAGCTCCATCTACTTCCTGGGCTTCCTTGCAATTTGTGGAAATGGAATAGGAAGGACGTTTTTTGCAGTGTCTGCATCCTTGGGTGCTTCCTTCTATGGTTGAGCTTTTTCTTCTTTAATCATGTCTTGTATGTCCTCTTCTTCTTCAGCATCCTCTACTTCCACTACCTCTTCAGCTGAGGCGTGTTCTGATGGGATTGGCTCCTCCTGATTCCTCTCTTGCAGTGTGGTTTCGGACCTTAGGGTGATGGCATTGATGCCACCCTTTGGATTGGGCAATGGTTAAGAGGGGATTCCACTGGAGCTCAAAGGCTGGTTGTTGGAGTTATTTAGTGATCCAATCTGTGAGATAAGAGCTTGCAGGGTAGAGTTCAGACCATTTAGAGTAGAAGTAAGGTTGTTTTCCATGGCCTGCTGTCTCCGATCGATAGATTGTAGTAACTCATCATTAGAAGATGAAGAGGGATAAGTGATCTGAGAGGTCTGCTGTTGATTGTGCTGTGGTCCTTAGGATTGCCTCAGGTGAGGTGCTCTGTAAGGTTGGTTTTGGTTCTGCTGCCTGTTGTTGTTATTATTCCACCTCTGATTTCCCTGATTGTCTCTGCCTCCTCTGTTATTGTTGTCCCTCCAGCCCTGGTTAGAATTATCTCTCCAACCTTGGTTGGAATTGTCTTGCAATCCATGATTGTATCCTTGGTTGGGGCGGTCATAGAAATTATGAGTGGCTGCCACAGTGTTGTTTTCCTGCTGGATCTGCGGACATTCATCAGTATAATGGCTATAATCAGCACAGATCCTGCACACTCTCTGTGGGACTAGCTGTTGGCTTTGCTGCACTTGTTGTTGATTCAACTGCATCTGCTTTAGTAAGTTGGTTATCTCACATATACTCTGAGTCAGAGCAGTAGTTTCCTTGCTAGAAGATACCTCTGCAACAGCTTTTGACCGGCCTTGTTTTTACTTGTGATTTCTAGTAGATTCAGCCAAGTCGCTGATCAATTGCCATGCCTCATCAGTGGTCTTGTACTTTTTCATAGACCCATTGCTAGCACTCTCCAATGTGGTCTTATCTTGGGGCCTCATGCCCTGTGTGACGTAGCCGAGCAACACTATCTTGTCAATCATATAGTGGGGACATGCTTCCAGAAGGTTGTTGAAGTTCTCCCAGTATTCGTAGAGAGTCTCAGACTCGTCCTGAATAATCATGGAAATGTCATTCCTTAGTTTATCAGTAACTTCAGCTGGAAAGAATTTTTCCAAAAATTCTCTTCTAAGCATGTCCCAGTCAGAAACAATTGTTACAAGTTGAGTGTAGTACCACTCTCTCGCCTTTCCCTCAAGAGAGAATGGGAAGGCTTTTAATAAAATAGAAGTTTCATCTGCACCATCACACCTGACAGTAGAACAGGCTGCCTAGAAATCCCTAAGGTGCTTGATAGGCTCTTGAGCAGGTAAGCCATGAAACTTGGGCATCAAGTTGAGTAGTGTAGTCTTTATTTCAAAGTCTGTAGCCACTGCTGGGTGATGCGCTTGAAAGGGAGCTTGTTTCTTCCCTACGTGACGTTTCAGATTCGCCCTCGGAGAGGACTAACCGATGCCGAGCTTGCCTTATACGTGAAATAGTTCTTTCGATCTCAGGATCAAATACTGGCAAGCTTGGATCAGGAAGTGAACGCGTCATTTAAGGAAAGAAACATGCAGCACATAATAGCAAAATAAAATAAAATGCAAATAAATAAATTCCAATCAATAACTTAGCACACTATTGCAACTCCCCAGCAACGGCGCCAAAAATTGACGTGGCGGAAATTGGCAAGTTAAGAAATTATTATAAGAGATATGTTCCAAGTACAGTTCTTAACCAATCGAAAATCCGCTTATCAATTTAGAATGGGTTGTCACAAAATTAGAATTAAAATACTGGGGGTATGAATCCCAGGTCGTATCCCAACGAGTTGCAGAAAGGTGTGCTATTTTATTAATCAGATATTTTCTAAAATGGTTTGAATTGATAAACAGGAAATTAAATCAGAGAATTTATGTAATTTAAATAAAAACCTTGACCGGGAGTAGATTAGTTGGAAGCCTTATCCTTGATGGAGTCCTCTCATGATAAAAGTGATAATTGAAGGTTGTTTTGCTTAGTTATCCTTTACTAGGTAGAGGAAAGTCAAGTAAGTTGGAAGGCAATTTCTATTCACAAGTCCTAATCCTCTCCCTTGGGAAGGACTAGTGTCAGTGACTAGATGGCGATCCAACATTAAACCCAATTACAATTTTTCTCTTGAGTGTTCCAACTCAAGGTTCTCCTTTTTGATCATCTTCCAATCAAGTTATGGAACTACTCGCTCATTATGAATGTAAATTTCACGAAATAAGGAAGAGAAATAAAGAGAAACATGATAAATAATAATAATCAAAGAGACCAATTAAAGATAAAAATAATTCTTATATTAATAAAATCTAAAAATAATAAAATAGTAACTCTGAAGAAATTAAGGATATGGAAGAGTAAGTGACAAGTAAGGAAACAAACTAGAATGACGAAGTCTTGACGGAGGTAATAACTCTTCTCAATATCCCAATCCAAAAAGCAATAAAAATGAAATCCTAAGAACTATGAATGTGTAGAGAGAAAACCTAGAGGAGGAGTAAAAATTAGATCTAAAACTAAAATTATGCGGAATGAATGTTGTTTTTTGGTCTCTGCATGTTCCCTGGCTCTAATCTGTTTTTCTGGGCCGAGAACTGGGTCAAAACAGGGCCCAAAATTGTCCCCCGCGAATTCTACAGATTCTGCAGATCACGCATGTCACGCGATCGCGTCACCCAGGCGTTCGCGTCATCCATCGTTTTGCATTGCCATGCGTGCGCGTCGTCCATGCATTCGCGTCACTTGTGCAGTTTCCAATCCATGCGTTCGCATCAAGCACGCGAGCGCATCACTGCAATTTCCTCTATTTCGCGCGGTCGTGTGAGTTATGCATCCGCGTCACTTCTCGCTGGTCATCTCCTCCATTTCTTGTGTTCCTTCCATTTTTTCAAGCCTCCTTTCCAATCTCCAAGTCATTCATGCCCTATAAAGCCTGAAACACTTAACACACAGATCACAGCATCGAACGGAATAAAGGAGAATTAAAATACATAAAGTAGAAGTCCCTAAGAAGCAAGTTTTTAATCATGGAGTAATTTTGGGAAGGAATTGTAAATACATGCTAAATTAATGAATAAGAGGGTAAAGATTCGATAAAACCACACAATTAAACACAATATAAACCATAAAGTAATGGTTTATCACGTACGCGTCGCATGTGATGCAAAATTAAACAAGTTCACCGCTAGATTTCACTTATCCCCTCCCCCAATCCTAATCCTTTTTCAATCCTATTTCTTTTTCCTTCTTTCTTCTTTCTTCATTTTTCCTTCTTACTCTCTACTACTTTCTTCCTCCCTTTATCATCTTCTACCTCAGGTTCTTTTCTTCCTCTCCTCTACTCTTTCATTCTTCTTTCATTATTGCATATTAATAATTTTTCTTTCTTCTCAATTTTTCTTTTAGCTTAGTTATTTATGGTTTCTTTTTCTTTCTTTTCTCATGCATTTTTATGTTGGTGTTGGAATTTTATTTGGGTCATACTTTATTATCATTGAGCTTGGGGATCTTATCAGGAGTGATTTGACAATTGACATTTAAATTTGGCTCTCCTATACATTTGGATTCATTATTTTCATTCTTATTTTAACTTGCCCACTAAGTGTTTGTGAAAAAGCTCTTATGGCATATGGAATCCTATTTTACTATTACACTTTAATACCTCTTTTTCACAACACTTGTACTCCACATGTATTTGAGATTATTATTCACAATTGTCATCCTATAAATGCTCCTTAATTTAGTACATTTAATTATTGATGCTTGAGTTATGCTTCTCATGCCTATTACTTGCATGCTTTTACCCTCTTGCATCTACTTAATATGAATTGCCTTGTTTCTCTTAACTGATGTCTTACCTAATATTGTAGCTACCATGTATTTAAGCTATTATCTTCTCTTTGGCATTCATTATCACTTGGAATTTCTTCCTTTTGGTTCTTTAGTTATATATATTTAACAATCTTCCTCTTTCTTTCTTCTTTAGGCATGGGTACCAAGAAAGGAAAAGAGAAGGCCATTGACAATACACCAACAAGGAGAGAAACCAAGAGAACACCAGCTAAGGCGCCACCATCTACCACCGTCAAGCCGCCAACAAAGCAGGTGAAGAGGATCATTAAAGTTTATGAAGCAGAAAAAGTCTTTTCCGCACGGAATTCTACACGGTTCACTAACCGTTATTGCGCACAGATGTTCCCCATCCTAGCCGAGAGGAACTACAACAATGAGCATCAACTCATTGTTCCAACACACTTTGTTGATTTTGTGGAGCTCCGAATTGAGAGGAGACAGTGGGGATTTTTGAGGAGGTAGTCGCGGGTGGCCAACTTATCATGGGTGGTTGAATTCTACTCCAACTTCTACTCGCCTACTCTGCAGACTGTCTATGTTCGTCAGTAGCAAGTCCCTATCTCCGAGAGTACTATACAGAGAGCACTGGATCTTCCACCTAGTCCAGAGGGATTGGATGCATATCAAGAACCCTCTCTTAAGTGCCAGATATATCAGTTCCACTGGGCCAGTGTCCTTAGAGTCATAGCCCAACCTGGCAGCACCTGGATCTATGGGCAGCATCGGTCAAAATCCAAGAGCATCTCAGCCCAGTCACTTACCTTGGAGGCTCGCGTGTGGGCACAGATTATGTCCCACTATCTCTTTCTGAGCACTCACGAGTCCACCTTCACAGCGGACATGGCCATCCTCATCTGGTGCATCCTGACAGAGCAACCTCTCAACCTGCCCTGACACATTCGGTAAGCCATGGGACACGTGCAGATAGTGGGTAACCTGCCTTTCCCCGCATTGGTTTTAGATTTAGTCTCTGCAGCAGGTGTATCCTATCGGGCAGGAGACACGAAGGTCATGATCCCAAGGGCCGATCAGTATGTCCCGAATGGGAAGTACATCAGGCCACCAGTTCCTTCTACAAGCCAGCCTGCAGGCCCATCTTTGGATACTCCTCCTTCTTCTACTCCACCATCATCCACACCACAAGCACCATCCATCCGTCAGATCTTCCTTCAGATCCTTGAGAGGTTCACCCGGCAAGACCGGCGAATGGAGCAGATGGAGCGCGTAACAAGCACCAATACAACTATCTAAAGGAACTTATCGTTGGTACTCACCCACCTCCGAAACCGAAGGACACCCCGGATTCTCCTTCATCTAGTAGCACAGGGAGCCATGGCGAACCAACCAGCGGAGGCAATGCTTCCAGCCCTACCTTGCTCCTTACTGATGGCACGGAGGATGATGCACCACTATTTCCTGGTACATTTTGTACTTAATTAAGTGAAATTTATCCACTAAACTTACACTTATTCATACAAATTGTATGGTTTTAAAATTCCTTCCTAGTTTTGTTTTATGATTGAAAACATGATTCTTTGGCCTTAAATTTACTAATTATTAATCCTCTCTTATTACCATTCGATGTTGCGATATGTGTGTGGTGCACGAAATTGTGATCTCTGGTAATGGCTCCAAAGGCTTGCTGCTCTAATCTTAATTCATAATTTGTCACAACTTCGATACAACTAACCAGCAAGTGCACTGGGTCGTCCAAGTAATAAACCTTACGTGAGTAAGGGTCGATCCCACAGAGATTGTTGGTATGAAGCAAGCTATGGTCACCTTGTAAATCTCAGTCAGGCGGATATAAAATAGTTATGAAGTTTTCGAAAATAATATAATAAAATAAGGATAGAAATACTTATGTAAATCATTGGTGAGAATTTTAGATAAGCGCATAGAGATGCTTCCGTTCCTCTGAACCTCTGCTTTCCTGCTGTCTTCATCCAATCAGTCTTACTCCTTTCTATGGCTAGCTTTTTGTAAGGATGTCACCGGTGCCAATGGCTACTTTCAATCCTCTCGGAAAAATGGTCCAAATGCTCTGTCACATCACGGCTAATCGTCTGGAGGCATCACCCTTGTCGATGGTTGCATCCTATTCCTCTCTGTGAAAATGGTCCGATGCGCTGTCACTGCATGGCTAATCATCTTTGAGGTTCTCGATCATACTGGAATAGAATTTACTATCCTTTTGCGTCTGTCACTACGCCCAGCACTTGCGAGTTTGAAGCTCGTCACAGTCATTCAATCCCAGAGTCCTACTCAGAATACCACGGACAAGGTTTAGACTTTCTGGACTCTCATGAATGCCGCCATCAATCTAGCTTATACCACGAAGATTCTGATTAAGAGATCCAAGAGATACTCATTCAATCTAAGGTAGAACGGAAGTGGTTGTCAGGCACGCGTTCATAGGGAATGGTGATGATTGTCACGTTCATCATATTCAGGTTGAAGTGCGAATGAATATCTTAGAAGCGAAATAAAATGAATTGAATAGAAAAACAGTAGTACTTTGCATTAATCTTTGAGGAACAGCAGAGCTCCACACCTTAATCTATGGAGTGTAAAAACTCTACCGTTTGAAAATACATAATTGAAAGGTCCAGGCATGGCCGAATGGCCAGCCCCCAAAACGTGATCACAGGATCAAAAATACAATCCAGGATCTGATCAAAAGATGTCTAATACAATAGTAAAAAGACCTATTTATAATAAACTAGCTACTAGGGTTTACAGAAGTAAGTAATTGATGCATAAATCCACTTCTGGGGCCCACTTGGTGTGTGCTTGGGCTGAGCTTGAATTTTACACGTGTAGAGGTCATTCTTGGAGTTGAACGCCAGCTTTTGTGCCAGTTTGGGCGTTGAACTCCACTTTGCAACTTGTTTCTGGCGCTGGACGCCAGAATTGAGCAGAGAGCTGGCGTTGAACGCCAGTTTGCGTCATCTAAAATTGAGCAAAGTATGGACTATTATATATTGCTGGAAAGCCCTGGATGTCCACTTTCCAACGCAATTAGAAGCGTGCCAATTTGAGTTCTGTAGCTCCAGAAAATCCATTTTGAGTGCAGGGAGGTCAGAATCCAACAGCATCAGTAGTCCTTCTTCAACCTCTGAATCTGATTTTTGCTCAAGTCCCTCAATTTCAGCCAGAAAATACCTGAAATCATAGAAAAACACACAAACTCATAGTAAAGTCCAGAAATGTGAATTTAACATAAAAACTAATGAAAACATCCCTAAAAGTAGCCAGATTCTACTAAAAACATACTAAAAACAATGCCAAAAAGCGTATAAATTATCCGCTCATCACAACACCAAACTTAAATTGTTGCTTGTCCCCAAGCAACTGAAAATCAAGTAGGATAAAAAGAAGAGAATATACTACAAATTCCAAACTATCAATGAAACATAGCTCCAATCAGATGAGCGGGACTTGTAGCTTTTTTCCTCTTGAATAGTTTTGGCATCTCACTTTATCCATTGAGGTTCAGAATGATTGGCATCTATAGGAACTCAGAGTTCAGATCGTGTTATTGATTCTCCTAGTTTAGTATGATGATTCTTGAACACAGCTATTTTATGTGTCTTGGCCGTGGCCCTAAGAACTTTGTTTTCCAGTATTACCACCGGATACATAAATGCCACAGACACATAACTAGGTGAACCTTTTCAGATTGTGACTCAGCTTTGCTAGAGTCACCAATTAGAGGTGTCCAGGGTTCTTAAGCACACTCTTTTTTTTCGCTTTGGACCTTGACTTTAACCGCTCAGTCTCAAGTTTTCACTTGACACCTACACGCCACAAGCACATGGTTAGGGACAGCTTGGTTTAGCCGCTTAGGCCAGGATTTTATTCCTTTAGGCCCTCCTATCCACTGATGCTCAAAGCCTTGGGATCCTTTTTATTTGCCCTTGCCTTTTGGTTTTAAGGGTTATTGGCTTTCTTGCTCTTGCCTCTTGGTTTTAAGAGCTTTTGGCTTTTTCTGCTTGCTTTTTCTTTCTATTTTTTTTTCGCCTATATTTTTTTCTACAAGCTTTGTTCTTTGCTGCTTTTTCTTGCTTTAAGAATCATTTTTATGATTTTTCAGATTATCAAATAACATGTCTCCTTGTCATAATTCTTTCAAGAGCCAACATATTTAACATTCATGAACAACAACTTCAAAACATATATGCACTGTTCAAGCATTCATTCAGAAAACAAGAAGCATTGTCTCCACATCAATATAATTAAACTAAGTTCAAGGATAAATTCAAAACTCATGTACTTCTTGTTCTTTTGAATTAAAACATTTTTCATTTTAAGAGAGGTGATGGATTCATAGGACATTCATAACTTTAAGACAAAGTTACTAACTACTAATGATCATGTAATGAAGACACAAACATAGATAAGCACTTAACATAGAAAATGAAAAACAGAGGAAATAAGAACAAGGAATGAATCCACCTTAGTGATGGTGGCGTTTCCTTCTTGAGGAACCAATGATGTCCTTGGGCTCTTCTATGTCTCTTCCTTGTCTTTGTTGCTCCTCCCTCATTGCTTTTTGATCTTCTCTAATTTCATGAAAGATGATGGAGTGCTCTTGATGTTCCACCCTTAATTGTCCCATGTTGGAACTTAATTCTCCTAGGGAAGTGTTGATTTGCTCCCAATAGTTTTGTGGAGGAAGATGCATTTGAGGCATCTCCGGGATCTCATGGTCATGAGCTTCGTACGCCTCTTGAGCTCCATGAATGGGCTCTCTTGCTTGCTCCATCTTTTTCTTAGTGATGGGCTTCTCTTCCTCAATGTGAATGTCTCCTTCTATGAAAGCTCCAGCTGAGTAACATAGATGGCAAATAAGATGAGGAAAAGCTAGCCTTGCCCCAGGGGAGGGCTTTTCGGCTATTTTGTAGAGTTCAAGGGAGATGACTTCATGAACTTCTACTTCCTCTCCAATCATGATGCTATGGATCATGATGGCCCGATCCACAGTAACTTCAGATCGGTTGCTGGTGGGGATGATGGAGCGTTGGATGAACTCCAACCATCCTCTAGCCACAGGTTTGAGGTCCAGTCTTCTTAGTTGAACCGGCTTGCCTTTGGAGTCAATCTTCCATTGAGCTCCTTCCACACATATGTCCATGAGGACTTGGTCCAACCTTTGATTAAAGTTGACCCTTCTAGTGTAGGGGCGTTCATCTCCTTGCATCATAGGCAAGTTAAACGCCAACCTCACATTCTCCGGGCTAAAATCTAAGTATTTCCCCCGAACCATTGTAACATAATTCTTTGGATTCGGGTTCTTACTTTGATCATGGTTCCTAGTGATCCATGCATTGGCATAAAACTCTTGAACCATTAGGATGCCGACTTGTTGGATGGGGTTTGTTAGAACTTCCCAACCTCTTCTTTGGATTTCATGTCGGATCTCCGGATACTCATTTCTCTTGAGTTTGAAAGGGACCTCAGGGATCACCTTCTTCTTGGCCACAACATCATAGAAGTGGTCTTGATGAGCTTTGGAGATGAATCTTTCCATCTCCCATGACTCCGAGGTGGAAGCTTTTGTCTTCCCTTTTCCTTTTCTAGAGAATTCTCCGGTCTTAGATGCCATCAATGGTAATGGAAAAACAAAAAGCTTATGCTTTTACCACACCAAACTTAGAATATTGCTCGCCTTCGAGCAAGAAAAGAAAGAATTAGATGAAGAAGAAGAAGAAAATATGGAGAAGAGGGGGGAGGTGTTTTTCGGCCAAGAAGGGAAAGAGAGGGTTGTGTTGTGTGAAAATGAAGAAGAATGGAAGGCTTTATATAGGGAAGGGAGGGGGGTTAAGGTTCGGCCATATGGGTGGGTTTGGGTGGGAAATTGATTTTGAATTTTGAAGGTAGGTGGAGTTTATTGGGTAGGTTTATGGGGAAGAGTGGGTGGACGTGAGTGGTGAAGGGTTAATAGGGAAGAGGGATGGAGGTGACAGGTGAAGGGTTTTGGGGAAGAGTGTTTATTGGGAATAGAGGATGATTGAGAAGAGAGAAGAGAGTGAGTGGAGGTAGGTGGGGATCCTGTGGGATCCACAGATCCTGAGATGATCTTGTGGGGTCCACAGATCCTGAGATGATCCTGTGGGGTCCACAGATCCTGAGGTGTTTAAGGATTTACAACCTTGCACCAAATTAGGCATGTAAAATGCCCTTGCACACAACTCTGGGTGTTTAGCGCCAGGTTGGTGCCCATTTTGGGCGTTCAACGCCCATTTGTTGCCCATTTCTGGCGTTGAGCGCCAGAACCATGCTTGTTCTGGGCGTTCAGCGCCAGCTCTTCTCCAGGGTGCAATTCTGGCGTTCAGCGCCCAGATGCTGCCCATTTTGGGCGTTCAGTGCCCAGATACTGCCCATTTTGGGCATTCAGCGCCAAAACCATGCTCTGTTCTGGGGTTGAACACCAGACAGTTGCTTCCTCCAGGGTGTGATTTTTCTTCCGCTGTTTTTGATTCTGTTTCTAAATTTTTGTATTTATTTTGTGACTTCACATGATCATGAACCTAATAAAACATGAAAAACAATGAAAATTAGATAAATAAACATTGGGTTGCCTCCCAACAAGCGCTTCTTTAATGTCAATAGCTTGACAGTGGGCTCTCATGGAGCCTCACAGATGTGCAGAGCTTTGTTGAGACCTCCCAACACCAAACTTAGAGTTTGGATATGGGGGTTTGACACCAAACTTAGAGTTTGGTTGTGGCCTCCCAACACCAAACTTAGAGTTTGACTGAGGGGGCTTTGTTTGCCTCTGCTTTGAGAGAAGCTTTTTATGCTTCCTCTCCATGGATGCAGAGAGAGATCCTTGAGTTGTAAACACAAGGTTGTCCTCATTTATTTGAAGGATCAATTCTCCTCTGTCCACATCAATCACAGCTCTTGCTGTGGCTAGGAAAGGTCTTCCTAGGATGATGGATTCATCCTCTTTCTTTCCAGTATCTAGGACTATGAAATCAGCAGGGATGTAAAGGCCTTCTACCTTTACTAACACATCCTCTACTTGTCCATAAGCCTATTTTCTTGAGTTGTCTGCCATCTCTAATGAGATTTTAGCAGCTTGCACCCCATAGATTCCCAGTTTCTCTATTATAGAGAGAGGCATGAGGTTTATCCCTGAACCAAGGTCACACAGAGCCTTAAAGATCATGGTGCCTATGGTACAAGGTATTAAGAACTTTCCAGGATCCTGTTTCTTCTGAGGCAATGTCAGTTGATCCAGATCACTTAGTTCATTGGTGAACAAGAGAGGTTCATCTTCCCAAGTTTCAATGCCAAATAATTTGGCATTCAGCTTCATGATTGCACCAAGGAACTTGGCAGCTTGCTCTTTAGTGACATCCTCATTCTCTTCAAAAGAGGAATACTCATCAGAGCTCATGAATGGCATCAGGAGGTTCAATGGAATCTCTATGGTCTCTAATTGAACCTCAGAGTCCTTTGGTTCCTCAGAAGGAAGCTCCTTATTGATCACTGGACATCCCAGGAGGTCTTCCTCCTTGGGATTCACGTCCTCTCCTTCCCTTACAGGTTCGGCCATGGTGATTAATTCAATGGCCTTGCACTCTCCTTTTGGATTTTCTTCTGTATTGCTTGGGAGAGTACTAGGAGGGATTTCAATGATCCTTTTACTCAGCTAGCCCACTTGTGCTTCCAAATTTCTAATGTAAGACCTTGTTTCATTCATGAAACTTACAGTGGCCTTGGATAGATCAGAGACTAAGTTTGCTAAATTAGAGGTATTTTGTTCAGAGTTCTCTGTCTGTTGCTGAGTGGATGATGGAAAAGGTTTATTATTGTTAAACCTGTTTCTTCCACCATTATTAAAGCCTTGTTGAGGCTTTTGATCCTTCCATGAGAGATTTGGATGATTTCTCCAGGAGGGATTATAGGTGTTTCCATATGGTTCACCCATGTAATTTACCTCTGCTATTGCAGGGTTCTCAGGATCATAAGCTTCTTCTTCATAAGAAGCCTCTTGAGTACTGTTGGATGTAGCTTGCATTCCAGTCAGACTCTGAGAAATCATATTGACTTGCTGAGTCAATATTTTATTCTGAGCCAGTATGGCATTCAGAGCATCAATTTCAAGAACTCCCTTCTTCATAGGCGTCCCATTACTCACAGGATTCCTCTCAGAAGTGTACATGAACTGGTTATTAGCAACCATGTCAATGAGTTCTTAAGCTTCTGCAGGTGTTTTCTTTAGGTGAATGGATCCACCTGCAGAAGTATCCAATGACATCTTTGATAACTCAGATAAACCATCATAGAATATATCCAGGATGGTCCATTCTGAAAGCATGTCAAAAGGACACTTTTTGGTCAGCTGCTTGTATCTTTCCCAAGCTTCATAGAGGGATTCACCTTCTTTCTGTCTGAAGGTTTGAACATCCGCTCTAAGCTTGCTCAGCTTTTGAGGAGGAAATAACTTGGCTAAGAAAGCCGTGACCAGCTTATCCCAAGAGTTCAGGCTGTCTTTGGGTTGAGAGTCCAACCATATTCTAGTTCTGTCTCTTACAGCAAAAGGGAAAAGCATGAGCCTATAGACTTCAGGATCTACTCCATTAGTCTCAACAGTATCACAGATCTGCAAGAATTTAGTTAAGAACTGAAAAGGATCTTCAGATGGAAGTCCATGGAACTTGCAGTTTTGTTGCATCAGAGAAACTAGCTGAGGTCTCAGCTCAAAATTGTTTGCTCCAATGGTAGGGATGGAGATGCTTCTTCCATGTAAATTGGAATTAGGTGCAGTAAAGTCACCAAGCATTCTCCTTGCATTATTGTTGTTGGGTTCGGCTGCCATCTCCTTTACTTGTTCGAAATTTTCAATAAGGTTGTCTCTGGATTGTTGTAATTTAGCTTCTCTTAGTTTCCTCTTCAGAGTCCTTTCGGGTTCTGGATCAGCTTCAACAAGAATGCCTTTGTCTTTGTTCCTGCTCATAAGAAAGAGAAGGGAACAAGAAAAGAAGAGGAATCCTCTATGTCACAGTAAAGAGGTTCCTTATTGTTAGTAGAAGAAGAAAAGGAATAGGGGTGAAGAGGAATGAAGAATCCAAACACAAAGGTGATGGTAGGAGCAGCGATGTGAGATGAAGAGAAGTGTTAGTAGATGAATAAATAAATAGAAGGAGATGAGAGAGGGAAGTGAATTTTCAAAAATAATTTTTGAAAAAGAGTTAGTGATTTTCAAAAATAGTTTTTGAAAAAGGTTAGTAGTTTTCAAAAATTAAAATCAAAAATTAAAATAATTAGTTAATTAAAAAGAAATTTTGAAAAAGAGGGAAGATATTTTCGAAAATTAGAGAGAGAGAGTTAGTTAGGTAGTTTTGAAAAAGGTAAGAAACAAACAAAAAGTTAGTTAGTTAGTTGAAACAAATTTTGAAAATCAATTTTGAAAAGATAAGAAGATAAGAAGTTAGAAAAGATATTTTGAAATCAAATTTTGAAAAAGATGAGATAAGAAGATATTTTTGAAAAGATATGATTGAAATTAGTTTTGAAAAATATTTGATTTTTAAAATCACAATTAATGACTTGATTCACAAGAAATCACAAGATATGATTCTAGAACTTAAAGTTTGAATCTTTCTTAACAAGCAAGTAACAAACTTGAAATATTTTATTCAAAACATTAATTGATGATGTTATTTTCGAAAATTATGATATAAAGATAAGAAAAAGATTTTTGAAAAATATTTTTAAAATTTTCGAAAATAACTAAGAAAAATGAAAAAGATTTGATTTTTGAAAAAGATTTTGAAAAAGATTTTTAAATTGAAAATTTGATTTGACTCATAAAAACAACTAGATTTTTAAAAATTTTTGAAAAAGTCAAATCTAATTTTCGAAATTTTAAGAGAGAAAAAGGGAAAGATATTTTTTTGATTTTTGAATTTTTATGATGAGAGAGGGAAACATGAAAAAGATGCAATGCATGAAAATTTTTAGATCAAAACAATGAATGCATGCAAGAATGCTTTGAATGTCAAGATGAACACCAAGAACACTATGAATATCATGATGAACATCAAGAACATATTTTTGAAAAATTTTTAATGCAAAGAAAACATGCAAGACACCAAACTTAGAAATCTTTAATGCTCATGCAATAAGAATTCAAGAATGCATATGAAAAACAAGAAAAGACACAAAACATGCAAATGCAAAGATCAAACAAGAAGACTTACCAAGAACAACTTGAAGATCATGAAGAACACTATGAATGCATAAAAATTTTCGAAAAATGCAAGATGAGTATGCAATTGACACCAAACTTATATCATGACTCAAGACTCAAACAAGAAACACAAAAATATTTTTGATTTTTACGATTTTATGAATTTTTTATATTTTCTTTTAGTTTTTTTGAAAATCATTTTGAAAAAGAAAAATAAGGATTCCAAAATTTTTAATATGAATTCCAGGAATCTTATGCTCTTTAGTCTAAAGCTCCAATCAAAGGGTTAGACACGGCTTAATAGCCAGCCAAGCTCTAGCATGTAAATTACATCCATTGAGGTGATTAGTTGAAGACCAGTCCCAAAGCAGTTTGGGTATGGCTTTACAGCCAGATAGGATTCAACATGTTTCATGAAATACTAGAATTCATTCTTAAAAATTCTGAAGAAAAATATATTTTTGAAAACATTTTTTTTTCGAAAACAAAGGAGAAATTTTTGAAAGATTTTTGAAAAAGTTTTGAAAACAAAACGAAAAGAAAATTACCTAATCTGAGCAACAAGATGAACCGTCAGTTGTCCAAACTCGAACAATCCCCGGCAACGGTGCCAAAAACTTGGTGCACAAAATTGTGATCTCTGGTAATGGCTCCAAAGGCTTGGTGCTCTAATCTTAATTCATAATTTGTCCCAACTTCGATATAACTAACCAGCAAGTGCACTGGGTCGTCCAAGTAATAAACCTTACGTGAGTAAGGGTCGATCCCACGGAGATTGTTGGTATGAAGCAAGCTATGGTCACCTTGTAAATCTCAGTCAGGCGGATATAAAATAGTTATAAAGTTTTTGAAAATAATATAATAAAATAAGGATAGAAATACTTATGTAAATCATTGGTGAGAATTTCAGATAAGCGCATAGATATGCTTCCGTTCCTCTGAACCTCTGCTTTCCTGCTGTCTTCATCCAATCAGTATTACTCCTTTCTATGGCTGGCATTTTGTAAGGATGTCACCGGTGCCAATGGCTACTTTCAATCCTCTCGGGAAAATGGTCCAAATGCTCTGTCACAACACGGCTAATCGTCTGGAGGCATCATCCTTGTCGATTGTTGCATCCTATTCCTCTCTGTGAAAATGGTCCGATGCGCTGTCACTGCATGGCTAATCATCTTTGAGGTTCTCGATCATACTGGAATAGAATTTACTATCCTTTTGCGTCTGTCACTACGCCCAGCACTTGCGAGTTTGAAGCTCGTCACAGTCATTCAATCCCAGAGTCCTACTCGGAATACCACGGACAAGGTTTAGACTTTCCGAACTCTCATGAATGCCGCCATCAATCTAGCTTATACCACGAAGATTCTGATTAAGAGATCCAAGAGATACTCATTCAATCTAAGGTAGAACGGAAGTGGTTGTCAGGCACGCGTTCATAGGGAATGGTGATGATTGTTACGTTTATCATATTTAGGTTGAAGTGCGAACAAATATCTTAGAAGCGAAATAAGATGAATTGAATAGAAAAACAGTAGTACTTTGCATTAATCTTTGAGGAACAGTAGAGCTCCACACCTTAATCTATGGAGTGTAGAAACTCTACCGTTTGAAAATACATAATTGAAAGGTCCAGGCATGGCCGAATGGCCAGCCCCCAAAACGTGAACACAGGATCAAAAATACAATCCAGGATCTTATCAAAAGATGTCTAATACAATAATAAAAAGTCCTATTTATAATAAACTAGCTACTAGGGTTTACAGAAGTAAGTAATTGATGCATAAATCCACTTCCGGGGCCCACTTGGTGTGTTCTTAGGCTGAGCTTGAATGTTACACGTGTAGAGGTCATTCTTGGAGTTGAACGCCAGCTTTTGTGCCAATTTGGGCATTGAACTCCACTTTGCAACTTGTTTCTGGCGCTGGACGCCAGAATTGGGCAGAAAGCTGGCGTTGAATGCCAGTTTGCATCGTCTAAACTTGGGCAAAGTATGGACTATTATATATTACTGGAAATCCCTGGATGTCTACTTTCCAACGCAATTGGAAGTGCACCATTTTGAATTCTGTAGCTCCAGAAAATCCATTTTGAGTGCAGGGAGGTCAGAATCCAACAGCATCAGCAGTCCTTCTTCAACCTCTGAATCTGATTTTTGCTCAAGTCCCTCAATTTCAGCCAGAAAATACCTGAAATCACAGAAAAACACACAAACTCATAGTAAAGTCTAGAAATGTGAATTTAACATAAAAACTAATGAAAACATCCCTAAAAGTAGCCAGATTCTACTAAAAATATACTAAAAACAATGCCAAAAAGCGTATAAATTATCCGCTCATCAGTGTGTTAAGTGATTTTAGGGTTTATAGGGCAGGAATGGCTTAAAGGATGGAAAGGAAGCATGCAAAAGTGGAAGGAATACAAGAAACTAAAGGAATTGCTAATTCTGTCAACCCTGACCTCTTCGCACTCAATCAATCATAACTTGAGCTACATGGGTCCAAATGAGGCGGTTTTAGTTGCATTGGAAAGCTAACATCCGGGGCTTCGAAATGATATATAATTTGCCATAGTTGCCATGCTGTTAGGCGACTCGCACGCGTGGGTTACGCGTACGTATGACCTAACGAAAGTTCAATCCACGCGTACGCGTGGACCACACATACGCGTGATAGAGCCACGTGCTGAACGTATCAGAAATCGCTAGGGGCGATTTCTGGGCTATTTTTGACCCGGTTTTTGGCCCAGAAAGCACAGATTAGAAGATATAGAGTAGGGTAATCCATTCATTCATAGACACACTTCTCATTATTCATAATTTTAGGTGCCTCTCTCTAGGTATTAGGATTTCTCTTAGTTTTAGGTTTATTTCTCCTCAATTCCAGATTCAATGTTCCTTTAATTTAGTTTCTCTTCTACTTTTATTTGTTCTAGCTTTCTAGTTTAGTTATTTCCCTTATTGATTACTTTATGTTGCTAATTGGTTTATGAATTCTCATGTTTGATTTGATTTCCTATTTAATATAATTTGAGGTATTTCATATTTATGATTTTAATTTAGCTTCTTACATTCTTCGCTTGAATTGATTAATTGGAGACTCTTGAGTTATCAAACTCCTTTGTTGATTGATAATTGTAAGTTGCTGTTGATTTGAATTCCAATTAATCTAGTATTTCCATAGGAGTTGACTAGGACCTGAGAAATCGAATTGATTCATCCACTTGACCTTTGATGAGCGGATAATTTATACCCTTTTTGGCAGTATTTTTACATAGTTTTTAGTATATTTTAGCTACTTTTTATTATATTTTTATTAGTTTTATGCAAAAATCACATTTCTGGACTTTACTGTGAGTTTGAGTGTTTTTCTGTAATTTCAGATATTTTCTGGCTGAAATTGAGGGACCTGAGCAAAAATCTGATTCAGAGGCTGAGAAAGGACTGCAGATGCTGTTGGATTCTGACTCTCCTGCACTCCAAGTTGATTTTCTAGAGCTACAGAAGCCCAATTGGCGCGCTTTTGATTGCGTTGGAAAGTAGACATCTTGGGCTTTCCAGAAATATATAATAGTCCATACTTTGCTTAAGATTTGATGGCCCAAACTGGCATTAAACGCCAGCCAGAGACCTTTTTCTGGCGTAAAACGCCAGAACTGGCACAAGAACTGGAGTTAAACGCCCAAACTGGCACCCAAGCTGGCGTTTAACACCAAGAATGGCCTATGCACGTGAAAGCTTCAATGCTCAGCCCAAGCACATACCAAGTGGGCCCTGGAAGTGGATTTCTGCACTATCTGCACTTAGTTACTCATTTTCTGTAAACCTAAGTTACTAGTTTAGTATAAAAACTACTTTTAGAGATTCATTTAGTAACTCATGACATTTTACATTTCATATTGTATCTTCTACAGCATGAGTCTCTAAACCCCATAGGTGGGAGTGAGGAGCTCTGCTGTGTTTCAATGGATTAATGCAATTACTACTGTTTTCTTTCAATCACACTTGATTCTATTCTAAGATACTCACTCATACTTCAATATAGAGAATATGATGATCCATGACACTCATCATTATTCTTAAATCTATGAACGCGTGCCTGACAACCACTCCCATTCTATCTGAGCTCAACGTAGTCATTGGGCGACAGCTTCAGTGCGTATCTCTTGGGTCTCTGATCCACAGACTGAGTCTGTGATATTAGAACCTTCGTGGTAGAGGCTAGAACCAATTGGCAGAATTTCTGGGATCCGAAAAGTCTAAACCTTGTCTGTGGTATTCGGAGTAGGATCTGGGAGGGGATGACTGTGATGAGCTTCAAACTCACGAATGTTGGGCGCAGTGACAGTGTGCAAAAGGATAGAGAGATCCTATTCCGACACTAGTGAGAACTGACAAATGATTAGTCATGCGGTAGCTGTACCTGGTATTTTTCATCCGAGACGAGAGATCCGACAGTTGATTAGCCGTGCAGAAACCGTACCTGGTATTTTTCATCCAAGAGGACGGATGGTAGCCATTGACAACGGTGATCCGCCAACATACAGCTTACCATTGAAGGGAGCCATGTGTGTTTGGAGAAGAAGACAGTAGGAAAGCAGAGATTCACACGACAGAGCATCTCCGGAACCTCAACCTGTTCCTCATTACTGAATCACAAGTAACATTCAATTCATGCTATTTACTTTTCATAAATAAAATCATATTGATCACTAATCTCCTGACTAAGATTTACAAGATAACCATAGCTTGCTTCAAGCCGACAATCTCCGTGGGATCGACCCTTACTCACGTAAGGTATTACTTGGACGACCCAGTACACTTGCTGGTTAGTTGTGCAGAGTTGTGAAAAGTGTAATCACAATTTCGTGCACCAAGATTTTGGCGCCGTTGCCGGGAATTGTTCGAGTTTGGACAACTGACGGTTTATTTTGTTGCTTAGATTAGGAAAAATTTATCTTTTTGGTTTAGAGTCACTAAATTTGAGTCTTTTATTTTCTTTTCAAAAATCTTATTTTTTCTTTATTAATCTTTAATTTTCCTTTGAGTTTTCTATTTGAGTTTAGTTTCATGCTTTAAGATTGGTGTCAATTGCATGTTTTTACTTTCCTTCAAACTTTTCGAATTATATGTTCTTTTTGTTCTTCATATTTTCGAGTTTTATGTTCCTTGTTCTTTCTTAATCTTCAAGTTGTTCTTGTTTATTTTCCTTGTTTGATCTTTAGTTTTTCTTGTTTTGTGTCTGT
Source organism: Arachis ipaensis (assembly GCF_059453495.1). Classification (NCBI taxonomy): domain Eukaryota; kingdom Viridiplantae; phylum Streptophyta; class Magnoliopsida; order Fabales; family Fabaceae; genus Arachis; species Arachis ipaensis. The sequence continues at coordinate 74,334,308 of NC_142436.1, forward strand.
CCTTGTTTTTCTTGTGCATTTTCGAATTATTAGTGTCCAAAGTATAAAAATTTTTAAGTTTGGTGTCAATTGCATTTTTATTTTCTTAAAAATTTTCAAAATTTATTCTTGGTGTTCATCTTGATCTTCAAAGTGTTCTTGGTGTTCATCTTGACATTCAAAATTTTCTTGTTTGTTTTCTTTGTGTTGATCTAAAAATTCTAAGTTTGGTGTCATTTTATTGTTTTTCCCTTTCCTCATTAAATTCAAAAAAATATATTTTCCTTTATTCACTCATCATTTTCAAATTCCTTAGGTTGACTTAGTCAAAATTTTTAAAATTTGGTAGTTTCTTGTTAGTCAAATTAAAATTTCAATTTTAAAAATTTATTTTTTCTAAATCATTTTTTTCAAAACGAATTCTTTTTCAATTTTCTTTTTATATTTTTCAAAAATATTTTATAAAATTTTTTAAAATCTTTTTCTTTTTATAATTTTCGAATTACTTGTCCTATTTTATTATTTTGATTGAAAAATTTTAAGTTTGGTGTTTCCTTGTTAAGAAAGTTTCAATCATTAAAATTTTAAGACCATATCTTTTTCAAATCTTCTCTTTTAATTATTTTCTTACAAGTATCTTTAAGTTTAAGACATATATTTTTCAAAACTTCTTAACCACTTTCTCTCTCTTCATTTTTCGAAAATCATATCCAAAATTTTTCAAATCTTTTTAATTAATTAATCATTTTAGTATTCGAATTTCTTTTATTTCTTTTTCTTTTAGTTTTTGAAACATATATTACGTTTTCCAATTATTTTATTTTATTTTCTTTTGAATTCGGTTTATCCTTAATTAAATAAAATAAAAACAAAAATATTCTATTTTCTCTTTTATTTATTTTTCAAAAAAAAAAATTTTATTTTACAATCCACATCATTTTTCTTTCTCCATCATGGACCTAAGTGGAAATGAATAGTCCAGAAGGACTCTGGGGTCATATGCTAACCCCACTACTGTTTCATATGGGAGTAGTATCTGTATACCCCCCATCAGAGCTAGCAATTTTAAGTTAAATCCTCGGCTCATTATCATGGTGCAGCAAAACTGCTAGTATTTCGGTCTTCCACAAGAAGAACCTACTGAGTTTCTAGCACAGTTCTTACAAATTGCTGACACAGTACGTGATAAGAAAATAGATCAGGATGTCTACAGATTATTACTGTTTTCATTTGCTATAAAAGATCAAGCTAAGAGGTGGTTAAATAACTAACCCACAACAAGCATAAAAATATGGAAACAATTATCAGATAAATTCCTGAATCAATATTTTCCTCCAAAAAGGATGACACAACTAAGGCTGGACATCCAAGGCTTTAAACAAGAGGATAATGAATCTTTTTATAATGCCTGGGAGAGGTACAGAGAGATGCTAAGGAAATGTCCCTCTGAAATGTTTTCAGAATTGGTGCAGTTAGACATCTTTTACTATGGGTTTCAGAAAAGGCCCAGATGTCTCTAGACCACTCAGTTGGTGGATCTATACATATGAGAAAGACAATTGAAGAGGCTCAAGAGCTCATTGATACAGTTGCTAGAAATCAACATCTGTATTTAAGTAGTGAGTCCTCCATGAAAGAAGACGCTAAAGCAGTATCCACTGAACTTAGTCCTCCAAAATAAGTTGTTGAACTCAATCAGCAATTGCTTCTTATAACAAAACAGTTAGTAGAATTTAAAGAGATGCTCCTAAGACACTAAAAATGCTAACAAGAATATGAAAGCACAATTGGATCAGACAAGATAGCAGCTATCTAAACAGATAATAGAAGAGTGCCAAGTTGTTCATTTAAGGAGTGGAAAGACATTGAATGTCTCAACTCAAGGCAGCAGAAAGCCAAGAAAGGAACAACTGAAAGAGGATATCCAAGCCACTGCCCAAAATCCCTCTGAGGACATTAAGAGCCCAGAAAAGGGTGAAAAACTGGTGTTAAACGCCCAGTGGATGGCCAATTCTGGCATCCAAACACCAGAAAAGGGTGGCAATCTGGCGTTAAACACCCAAAAAGCATCCAATTCTGGCATTCAAACACTAATAAGGGATCAGACACCTGCAAGTGCTGATAACAACCCCCTTAAGCAGGCTTCTCTGACCACTTCTGTAGGAAGTAAACCTGCAACAACTAAGGTTGAAGAATATAAAGCCAAGATGCCTTATCCTTAGAAACTCCGCCAAGCAGAATAAGATAAACAATTTGTCCACTTTACAGACTATCTCAGGACTCTTGAGATAAAGATTCCGTTTGCAGAGGCACTTGAGCAAATACCCTCTTATGCTAAGTTCATGAAAGAGATCTTAAGTCATAAGAAGGACTGGAGAGAAACTGAAAAAGTTTTTCTCACTGAAGAATTCAGTGCAGTCATTCTGAAAAGCTTATCAGAGAAGCTTAAAGATCCCGAAAGCTTTATGATACCATGCACATTAGAGGATGCTTGTACCAAAACAGCTCTATGTGATCTTGGGGCAAGTATCAACCTAATACCTGCATCCACTATCAAAAAGCTTGGTTTGACTGATGAAGTTAAACTAACCCGAATATGTGTTCAACTTGCTGATGGCTCCATTAAAATTCCATCAGGCGTAATTGAGGACATGATTGTCAATGTTAGGCCATTTGCCTTTTCCACTAACTTTGTGGTGCTGGAAATGGAGGAGCACAAGAGTGCAACTCTTATTCTAGGAAGACCTTTCCTAGCAACTGGACGAACCCTCATTGACATCCAAAAAGGGGTGGTGACCCTGAGAGTCAATGAGGATGAGTTTAAGTTGAATGCTATCAAAGCTATGCAGCATCCAGACACCTCAAATGACTGCATGAGCATTGATATTATTGACTCCCTGGTGGAAGAGGTCAATATGACTAAGAGTCTCGAATCAAAGCTAGAGAACATTTTTAAAGATGTTCATCCTGATTTAGAGGAACCAGAGAAAACAGAAGAACCTCTGAAAACTCCTCAGGAAGAAGAGAAGCCTCCTAAACCCGAGCTCAAACCACTACCACCATCCCTGAAATATGCATTTCTGGGAGAAGATGACACTTTTCCGGTAATCATAAGCTCTGCTTTAAAACCACAAGAAGAGAAAGCACTAATTCAGGTGCTAAGGACACACAAGACAGCTCTTGGGTGGTCCATAAGTGATCTCAAAGGCATTAGCCCATCCAGATGCATGCACAAGATCCTAATGGAGGATGATGCTAAGCCAGTGGTTCAACCACAGAGGCAGCTGAATCCAGCCATGAAGGAGGTGGTGTAGGAAGAGGTTACTAAGTTACTAGAGGCTGGGATTATTTATCCTATTTCTGATAGCCCATGGGTGAGCCCTGTCCAAGTCATCCCCAAGAAGGGAGGCATGACAGTGGTTCATAATGAAAAGAATGAACTGGTTCCTACAAGAACAGTTACAGGGTGGCGTATGTGTATTGACTATAGAAGACTCAATACAACCACCAGAAAGGATCATTTTCCTTTACCATTCATAGACCAGATGCTAGAGAGACTAGCAGGTCATGAATACTACTACTTTTTGGATAGCCATTCAGGTTACAACCAAATTGTAGTAGATCCTCAAGACCAAGAGAAAATAGCATTCACATGTCCTTCTAGAGTATTTTCCTACAGAAGGATGCCATTTAGTCTGTGCAATGCACCTGCAACCTTTCAGAGGTGCATGCTCTCTATCTTCTCTGATATGGTAGAAAAATTTCTAGAAGTCTTCATGGATGACTTCTCAGTATTTGGAGACTCATTTAGCTCCTGTCTTGACCATCTAGCACTTGTTCTAAAAAGGTGTCAAGAGACTAACCTGGTTTTAAACTGGGAGAAATGTCACTTTATGGTGACTGAAGGAATTGTCCTTGGGCACAAAATTTCGAACAAGAGAATAGAGGTGGATCAAGCTAAGGTAGAGGTAATTGAAAAATTACCACCACCTGCCAATGTTAAGGCAATCAGAAGCTTTCTGGGGTATGCAGGATTCTATAGGAGGTTTATAAAGGATTTTTCAAAAATTGCAAAACCTCTAAGCAATCTACTAGCTGCTGATACACCATTTGTCTTTGACACAGAGTGTCTGCAGGTGTTTGAAACTCTAAAAGCTAAGCTAGTTACAGCACCAGTCATTTCTGCACCAGACTGGACATTACCATTTGAACTAATGTGTGATGCCAGTGACCATGCCATTGGTACAGTATTGGGATAGCGGCATGACAAGCTTCTGCATGTCATTTGTTATGCTAGTCGTGTTTTAAACGACGCACAGAAGAATTACACAACCACAGAAAAGGAGTTGCTTGCAGTGGTTTATGCCATTGACAAGTTCAGATCTTATTTAGTAGGATCAAAAGTGATTGTGTACACTGACCATGCTGCTCTAAAATATCTCCTCACAAAGCAGGATTCAAAACCCAGACTTATAAGATGGGTGCTGCTTCTGCAAGAGTTTGATATAGAAATAAGAGACAGAAAAGGGACAGAGAACCAAGTAGCTGATCACTTGTCCCGGATAGAACCAGTAGCAGGAGCATCCGTCCCTCCTACTGAGATCTCTGAAACCTTTCTAGATGAGTAATTTTCCATTTAGGAAGTACCATAGTTTGCAGACATTGCAAACTATAAAGTTGTGAGATTCATACCTAAAGAGTACAGCAAGCTGCAAACGAAAAAATTGGTTTCTGATGCAAAGTACTACCTGTGGGATGAACCATATCTCTTTAAGAGATGTGCAGATGGAATAATCCGTAGATGTGTACTTAGAGAAGAGGCACAAAAGATCCTATGGCATTGCCATGGATCACAATATGGAGGACATTTCGGAGGTGAGCGAACAGCTACAAAGGTCCTCCAATGTGGCTTCTACTGGCCTACTCTCTATAGAGACTTCCGAGAGTTTGTACGTAATTGTGATAGTTGCCAGTGAGCTGGTAATCTGCCTCACGGTTATACCATGCCTCAGCAAGAGATCTTAGAGATTGAGTTATTTAATGTATGGGGTATTGACTTCATGGGGCCTTTCCCACCATCATACTCAAACACTTATATTCTGGTGGCAGTAGACTATGTATCTAAATGGGTAGAGGCAATTGCAACACCCACTAATGATACTAAGATAGTGATGAAGTTCCTCCAGAAGCATATCTTCAGCAGGTTCGGTGTCCCTAGGGTACTGATCAGTGATGGAGGCACTCATTTTTGCAATAAACAGCTTGACTCTGCTCTGATCCGATATGGAATTAACCACAAAGTGGCAACTCCATATCATCCATAGATAAATGGGCAGGCTGAAGTCTCAAATAGAGAACTAAAACGAATACTGGAATGGACTGTAAGTACCCGTAGAAGGGATTGGGCAAGAAGTCTGGATGATGCTCTGTGGGCATACAGAACAGCATTCACGACCCCTATAGGGACCTTTCCATACCAGCTTGTGTATGGAAAAGCCTGTCATCTGCCAGTGGAACTGGAACACAAAGCCTACTGGGCAACCAGATTCCTCAACCTTGATGCTAAGGTAGCTGGAGAGAAAAGATTACTCCAGTTGAATGAGCTGGAGGAGTTCAGACTCAATGCTTTCGAAAATACAAAAATTTACAAAGAGAAAGCAAAAAGATGGCATGACAGAAAGCTGTCATCTAGAGTTTTTGAGTCAGGGTAGAAGGTTCTGCTGTTTAACTCTAGACTCAGATTGTTCCTTGGGAAATTGAAATCCCGGTGGAAGGGACCATATGTGATTACAAGTGTGTCATCATATGGATTTGTAGAGCTTCAGGATATTGACTTTGACAAAAAATTCATTGTTAATGGATAGAGAGTCAAACATTATCTTGAAGGCAATGTTGAGCAAGAGTGCTCAAAACTGAGACTAAATTAAAAGCTCAATACAAGTCCAGCTAAAGACAGTAAATAAGCGCTTGCTGGGAGGTAACCCAGCCATTATTAAAAATTAGATGTTTATAACAATTATATAAGTCTATTTAATTTTGTTATTCATGTTAGTTAATACATTTCAGTGAATAAGTTAGGAAAATGGAGGTTCAGGACATAAAGCAGAAGAATCACAGAGAAAAAGAGCTTACTGGCGTCAAAACACCAGTAAAGGAACATTTTGGGCGTTAAACGCCAGAATGGCTACCATTCTGGGCGTTTAACGCCAGAAAAGGTATCATTCAGGGCGTTAAACGCCATAATTGGCAGCATTCTGGGCGTTTAACACGAGAAACAACAGCATTCTGAGCGTTCACAAAAAAGCCCAGTAACAAAGAATTTCTGGCGTTTAACGCCAGCCAGGGTACCTGGCTGGGCGTTAAACACCCAAAATGGCCACCAGATGGGCGTTAAACGCCAGAATGGCTATCATTCTGGGCGTTTAATGTCAGAACAGCAAAGGGGAGGTAATTTCGTTTCCAATTCAATTTTTTTCGAATTTTTATGTTTTAATTCAAAATTTTCTACATAAAAATGTTTCAAATATTCATCTTTCAATTTCCAATCCCAAAAATTTTTAATAATTTTATAAATTCTTTTCAAAATGTTTTAAAAGAAAAACTCATTTACCTTTCCAATTTTTTTCCAAATCTTTTTAATTCATCCATCTTATCTTTTGTTTCTTAGGTGCATTAACAAAAATTCAGATTTAACTTCCTCATATCTTTTTCAAATCTTTCATATTTTACAAATCGTATTTTTTTTATCAATCATATCTTTCTATCTTATCTTTTTCAAAAATAATCCGAAACCCATTCCATCCCTCCCTTTTAAATACACATTTGGCCAGCCCTTTTTCACCCATTGGTGCACGAATTGTGAATCACACATTTCACAACTCGTACCACTAACCAGCAAGTGCACTAGGTCATCCAAGTAATACCTTACGTGAGTAAGGGTCAAATCCCACGGAGATTGTTGGTTTGAAGCAATCTATGATTATCTTGTAACTCTTAGTCAGGATATAATATCAATAATAATTTTTAGTTTTAATTGTAAAAAGTCAAAGGGCATAAAATAAATATTTGTTACTCAATAATGGAGAATATGTTGGAGTTTTGGAGATGCTTTGTCCTCTTTATTTCAGCTTTTCTCTTGTACTCCTCTTCACACATGCAAGGCTCCTTCCATGGCAAGCTGTATGTAGGGTGTCACCGTTGTCAATGGCTACTTCCCATCCTCTCAGTGAAAATGGTCCAAATGCTTTGTCACAGCACGGCTAATCATCTGTTGGTTCTCGATCATGTCAGAATAGAATCCATTGATTCTTTTGTGTCTGTCACTATGCCCAACAATCGCGAGTTTGAAGCTCATCACAGCCATTCAATCCTTGAATCCTACTCGGAATACCACAGACAAGGTTTAGACTTTCCAGATTCTCATGAATGCCGCCATCAATTCTAGCTTATACCACAAAGATTCTGATTACGGAATCTAAGAGATACTCATTCAATCTAATATAGAACGGAGGTGGTTGTCAGACACACGTTCATGGATTGAGGAAGGTGATGAGTGTCACGGATCATCACCTTCTTCATAGTGAAGCATGAATGAACATCTTAGATAGGAACAAGCGTGTTTGAATAGAAAACAGAGATAATTGCATTAATTCATCGGGACGCTGCAGAGCTCCTCACCCCCAACAATGGGGTTTAGAGACTCATGCTGCCAAAAGGTACAAATTTCAGATCTAAAATGTCATGAGTTACAAAATAAATCTCTAAAAGTTGTTTAAATACTCAACTAGTAACCTAGGTTTACAGAAAATGAGTAAACTATGATAGATAGTGCAGAAATCCACTTCTGGGGCCCACTTGGTGTGTGCTGGGGCTGAGACTTAAGCTTCTCACGTGCTTGGGCTGTTTCTGGAGTTGAACACCCGGTTGTAACCTGTTACTGGCGTTGAACGCCAGTTTACGTCATTTATCTTTGAGCAAAGTATGGACTATTATATATTGCTGGAAAGCCCTGGATGTCTAATTTCCAACCCAATTGGAAGCGCGCCAATTGGACTTTTGTAGCTCCAGAAAATCCACTTTGAGTGCAGGGAGGTCAGAATCCAATAGCATCAGCAGTCCTTTTTCAGCCTGAATCAGATTTTTGTTCAGCTCCCTCAATTTCAGCCAGAAAATACCTGAAATCACAAAAAAACACACAAACTCAAAGTAAAGTCCAGAAATGTGATTTTATTTAAAAACTAATAAAAATATAATAAAAAGTGACTCAAACATATTAAAAATTACCTACAAACAATGCCAAAAAGCGTATAAATTATCCGCTCATCACAACACCAAACTTAAATTGTTGCTTGTCCCCAAGCAACTAAAAATAAAGTAGGATAAAAAGAAGAAAATATACAATGAATTCCAAAAACATCTATGAAGATCAGTCTTAATTAGATGAGCGGGGCTATTAGCTTTTTGCTTCTGAACAGTTTTGGCATCTCACTTTATCCTTTGAAGTTCAGAATGATTGGCATCTATAAGAACTCAAAATTTAGATAGTGTTATTGATTCTCCTAGTTCAGTATGTTGATTCTTGAACACAGCTACTTTATGAGTCTTGGCCGTGGCCCTAAGCACTCTGTTTTCCAGTATTACCACCGGATACATACATGCCACAGACACATAATTGGGTGAACCTTTTCAGATTGTGACTCAGCTTTGCTAAAGTCCCCAATTAAAGGTGTCCAGGGTTCTTAAGCACACTCTGTTTTTGCTTTGGACCTCGACTTTAACCGCTCAGTCTCAAGTTTTCACTTGACCTTCACGCCACAAGCACATGGTTAGGGACAGCTTGGTTTAGCCGCTTAGGCCAGGATTTTATTACTTTAGGCTCTCCTATCCACTGATCAAAGCCTTGGATCCTTTTTATTACCCTTGCCTTTTGGTTTTAAGGGCTATTGGCTTTTTGCTCTTGCCTTTTGGTTTAAAGAGCTTTTGGCTTTTTCTGCTTGCTTTTTCTTTTTCTTGCTCTCTCTTTTTTTTTCGCAATTTTTTTCCTGCAAGCTTTGTTCTTCACTGCTTTTTCTTGCTTCAAGAATCATTTTTATGATTTTTCAGATTATCAAATAACATTTCTCCTTTTTCATCATTCTTTCAAGAGCCAACAATTTTAACATTCATAAACAACAAATTCAAAAGACATATGCACTGTTCAAGCATTCATTCAGAAAACAAAAAGTATTGCCACCATATCAAAATAATTAAACTATTTTAAAATTCAAAATTCATGTACTTCTTTTTCTTTTTCAGAAAACAATTTTCATTTAAGAAAGGTGATGGATTCATAGGACATTCATATCTTTAAGACATAGACACTTAGATACTAGTGATCATATAGTAAAGACACAAACATAATTAAACATGAAGCATAGTAAACGAAAAACAGGAAAATAAGAACAAGGAGATTAAGGAATGGGTCTACCTTAATGAGGGTGGCGTCTTCCTCTTCTTGAAGAACCAATGGTGCTCTTGAGCTTCTCTATGTCTCTTCCTTGCCTTTGTTGCTCCTCCCTCATAGCTCTTTGATCTGCAGTCAATTGCTCTACCATTGACTTATGGAGAAACAAAAAGCGATGCTTTTACCACACCAAACTTAAAAGGTTTGCTCGTCCTTGAGCAAAAGAAGAAAGAAGTGGAGAAGATGGAGGAGATGGAGGTGTGTGAATGGGTGAGTTTGGAAGGGGAAAGGTTTAAATTTGAATGGTGAGGTAGGTAGAGATCCTGTGGGGTCCACAGATCTTGTGGGATCCTGTGGGGTCCACAGATCAGGTGGGGTCAAGGACTTAACATCCCTGCTCCAATTAGGTGTGTAAAACGCCCTTGCTGTGCAATCCTGGCGTTTAACGCCAGACTGCTGCTTGTTTCTGGCATTAAACGCCCAAATGTAGCCTGTTTCTGGCGTTTAACGCCAGGCAAATGCTTGTTTCTGGCGTTAAACGCCAGCTTGGTGCTTGTTTCTGGCGTTAAACGCCAGACAGATGCTTGTTTCTGGCGTTTAAACGCCAGACTGCTCTCCTCCAGGGTGTGCTATTTTCAATGTTGTTTTTCATTCTGTTTTTTTTTTACTTTTCAGTAGTTTTTGTGACTTTACATGACCATCAACCTAATAAATCACGAAATAACAAAAAGAAAATAAAATAGATATGATTAAATAATATTGGGTTGCCTCCCAACAAGCGCTTCTTTAATGTCAATAGCTTGACAGCGAGCTCTCATGGAGCCTCACAGATAGTCAGAGTGAGGTTGGAACCTCCCAACACTAAACTTAAAGTTTGAATGTGGGGCTTTTGTTTGATTCTGTATTGAGAGAAGCTTTTCACGCTTCCTATCCATGGTTACAGAAGGAGAACCTTGTGTCTTATAGTTTGCAATATCTGCAAACCACAGAGCTTCCTGAATAGCAAACAATTGCTCATCCGGAAAGGTTTCAGAGATCTCAGTAGGAGGGAGGAATGCTCCTGCTACTGGTTCTATCCGGGACAGGTGATCAGCTACTTGATTCTCTGTCCCTTTTCTGTCTCTTATTTCTATATCAAACTCTTGCAGAAGCAACACCCATCTTATGAGTCTGGGCTTTGAATCCTGCTTTGTGAGTAGATATTTAAAAGCAGCATGGTCAGTGTACACAATCACTTTTGATCCTACTAAGTATGATCTAAACTTGTCAATGGCATAAACCACTGCAAGCAGCTCTTTTTCTATGGTTGTGTAATTTTTCTGGGCATCATTTAAAATGCGGCTAGCATAATGAATGACATGCAGAAGCTTGTTATGCCTCTGTCCCAGTACTGCACCAATGGCATGGTCACTGGCATCACACATTAGTTCAAATGGTAATGTCCAGTCTGGTGCAGAAATAACTGGTGCTGTGACCAGCTTAGCTTTCAGAGTTTCAAACGCCTGCAAACACTCTGTGTCAAACATAAATGGCGTGTCAGCAGCTAGCAGATTACTCAGAAGTTTTGCAATTTTTGAAAAATCCTTTATAAACCTCCTATAGAATCCTGCATGCCCCAGAAAGCTTCTGATTGCCTTAACATTGGCAGGTGTTGGTAATTTTTCAATTACTTCAACTTTAGCTCGATCCACCTCTATTCCCTTGTTTAAAATTTTATGCCCAAGGACAATCCCTTCAGTCACCATAAAGTGACATTTTTCCCAGTTTAAAACTAGGTTGGTCTCTTGGCATCTTTTCAGAACAAGTGCTAAATGGTTAAGGCAGGAGCTGAATGAGTCTCCAAATACTAAAAAGTCATCCATGAAGACTTCCAGAAACTTCTCTACCATATCAGAGAAGATAGAGAGCATACACCTCCGAAAGGTTGCAGGTGAATTACACAGACTAAAAGGCATCCTTCTGTAAGCAAACACTCCAGAAGGACATGTGAATGCTGTTTTCTCTTGGTCCTGAGGATCTACTGCAATTTGGTTGTAACCTGAATAGCCATCCAAAAAGCAGTAATATTCATGACCGGCTAGTCTCTCTAGCATCTGGTCTATGAATGGTAAAGGAAAATGATCCTTCCTGGTGACTGTATTGAGCCTTCTGTAGTCAATACACATACGCCACCCTGTAACTGTTCTTGTAGGAACCAGTTCATTCTTTTCATTATGAACCACTGTCATTCCTCCCTTCTTAGGGACAACATGGACAGGGCTCACCCAGGGGCTATCAGAAATAGGATAGATAATCCCAGCCTCTAGTAACTTAGTGACCTCTTTCTGCACCACCTCCTTCATGGCTGGATTTAACCGCCTCTGTGGTTGAACCACTGGCTTAGCATCATCCTCCAATAGGATCTTGTGCATGCATCTGGCTGGGCTAATGCCCTTAAGATCACTTATGGACCACACAAGAGCTGTCCTGTGTGTCCTTAGCACCTGAATTAGTGCTTTCTCTTCCTGTGGACCTAAAGCAGAGCTTATGATTACAGGAAAAGTGTCACCTTCTCCCAGAAATGCATATTTCAGGGATAGTGGTAGTGGTTTGAGCTCGGGTTTAGGAGGTTTCTCCTCTTCCTGAGGAGTTTTCAGAGGTTTTTTTATTTCCTTTGGTTCCTCCAGATCAGGCTGAACATCTTTAAAAATGTCCTCTAGCTTTGATTCGAGACTCTCAGTCATATTAACCTCTTCCACCAGGGAGTCAATAATATCAATGCCCAGGCAGTCATCTGATGTGTCTGGATGTTGCATAGCTTTGACAACATTCAACTTAAACTCATCCTCATTGACTCTCAGGGTTATCTCCCCTTTTTGGACGTCAATGAGGGTTCGTCCAGTTGCTAGGAATGGTCTTCCTAGAATGAGAGTTGCACTCTTGTGCTCCTCTATTTCCAGTACTACAAAGTCAGTAGGGAAGGCAAATGGCCCAACCTTGACAATCGTGTCCTCAATTATGCCTGATGGATATTTAATGGAGCCATCAGCAAGTTGAAGACAGATCCGGGTTGGTTTGACCTCTTCAGTCAAGCCAAGCTTTCTGATAGTGGATGCAGGGATTAGGTTGATGCTTGCGCCAAGATCATATAGAGCTGTCTTGGTGCAGTTATCCTCTAATATGCATGGTATCATAAAGCTCCCGGGATCTTTAAGCTTTTTTGGGAAGCTTTTTAGAATGACTGCACTGCAGTCTTCAGTGAGGAGAACTCTTTCAGTTTCTCTCCAATCCTTCTTATGACTCAAGATATCTTTCATGAACTTGGCATAAGAGGGTATTTGCTCAAGTGCCTCTGCAAACGGAATCTTTATTTCAAGAGTCATGAGATAGTCTGCAAAGCGGGTAAATTGCTTATCCTGCTCCTCTTTGCAGAGTTTTTGAGGATAAGGCATCTTGGCTTTGTATTTCTCAACCTTAGTTGCTACAGGTTTATTTCCTACAGAGGCAGGTTGAGAAGCCTTCTTGAGGGATTTATTATCAGCACTTGCAGGTGTCTGATCCCTCACTAGCATTTGAAAGCCAGGGTTGGAAGCTGGAGTGGCGTTGGATGCCAACTCCTTACTTGTTCCTGGCATTTGAACGCCAGAACTGAGCTTTCATTGGGCGTTTGATGCCAACTCCTTGCCTGTTTCTGGCGTTTGAACGCCAGAGTTATTCCTCTCTGGGCTCTTACTGTCCTCAGAGGGATTTTGGATAGCCGGTTGTTCATTCCTTGGCTTCCTACTGCCTTGAAGTGAGGTATTTAATATTTTCCCACTTCTTAATTGAACTGCTTGGCACTCTTCTGTTATTTGTTTTGATAACTGCTGTTTTGTTTGCTTCAACTGTACTTCCATATTCATATTAGCCATTCTTGTGTCTTGTAGTATCTCCTTGAATTCGGCTAGCTGTTTTGTTAGAAAATCTAATTGCTGATTGAATTCAGTAACTTGTTCTGCAGGACTGAGTTCAGCAGTTACTGTTTTAGCCTCTTCTTTCATGGAAGACTCACTACTTAGGTACAGATGATGATTTCTGGCAACTGTATCAATGAGCTCTTGAGCTTCTTCAATTGTCTTTCTCATGTGTAAAGATCCACCAGCTGAGTAGTCCAAAGACATCTGAGCTTTCTCTGTAAGCCCATAATAGAAGCTGTCTAACTGAACCTACTATAAAAACATTTCAGAGGGGCATTTTCTGAGCATCTCTTTGTATCTCTCCCAGGCATCATAAAGAGATTCATTATCTCCTTGTTTAAAGCCTTGGATGTCCAGCCTTAGCTGTGTCATCCGTTTGGGAGGGAAGTATTGATTCAGGAATTTTTCTGACAACTGTTTCCATGTCTTTATGCTAGCCTTAGGTTGGTTATTTAACCACCTCTTGGCTTGGTCTTTATAGTAAATGGAAACAGTAATAATCTGTAGACATCCTGATCTACTTCCTTATCATGGAATGTGTCAGCAATTTGTAAAAACTGTGCCAGAAACTCTGTAGGTTCTTCCTATGGAAGACCAGAATACTGACAACTTTGTTGCACCATGATGATGAGCTGAGGATTCAACTCAAAGCTACTGACTCCAATGGAGGGTATACAGATACTGCTCCCATATGAAGCAGTGGTGGGGTTAGCATATGACCCCAGAGTCCTTCTGGACTGTTCACTTCCACTTAGGTCCATGATGGAGAAAAGGGAATTGATGTGAATTGCAAATAGAATAATTTTTTTTTAAATAAAATAAAAACAACGAATAAATAAATAAAAACGAAATAAAATAAGATAAAATAATTAGAAATTAAATATAAAATTCAAAAATTAAGAACAAAAAATTTAAAACTAAAATAATTACTTAATTAAGAAGATTTGAAAAACTTTGGATATGATTTTTGAAATAAAAAATCTGAATTTTAAAATTGATTTTCAAAAGTTTGCTTTAAAATAGAGAGAAAAGATATTTTTGAATTTAAAGAGGAAAGAGAAAAACAATAAGATAGCACAAGGCTTAAAATTTTTAGATCTAATGCTCCTTGTTTTCGAAAATTTTGGAGGAAAAACACCGAGGAACACCAAACTTAAAAATTTTAAGATCAAGATACAAGGAAGACTCAAGAACACTTTGAAGACTCACAAGAACAACAAGAACATGAAGAAAGAACACCAATCTTAAAATTTTTAGAAAACCCAACTAAAATTTTCGAAAATTATAAAAAGATTAACAAGAAAACACCAAACTTAAAGTTTGGCACAAGATTTAGTCAAAGAAAAAATTATTTTTGAAAAAAAAAGATTTAAAAAGAAGATACCCAATTACCAAGAACATAGACCAACGCTCTAGCCAATTGGGCGGTAAATGTAACACTTGTTTTGAAGAAGTATATTTTTTTTATAACTAAGAATAAATTTTTTTGAAAACTAATGTTTTGAAAAAGCACAAGAAAAATAAGAAAAGAGACAGAACAAGGAAAAACTAAAGATCAAACAAGAAAAATAAACAAGAACAACTTGAAGATCCAGGAAAAACAAAGACACAAAAATTCGAAAATTTAAAGGAAAAATATAAAATATGCAATTGACACCAAACTTAAAATATGAAACTAAACTTAAATAGAAAAACTCAATTATTAGTAAAAATAAAAATAAAATAAAATAAAATAAATAAATAAAAAAAATAAAGTTTCGAAATTTTTTTTTTTTTGAAAAAGAAAATAAGGATTCTAAAATTTAACAAGAACAATAATAAAAAACTCTGACCCAAAAGACAAAATCTTCCGAATCTAAGTAACAGGATGAACCCTCAGTTGTTCAAACTCGAACAATCCCCGGCAACGGCGCCAAAAACTTGGTGCACGAATTGTGAATCACACTTTTCACAACTCGTACCACTAACGTGACTAAGGGTCGAATCCCATGGAGATTGTTGGTTTGAAGCAATCTATGGTTATCTTGTAACTCTTAGTCAGGATATAATATCAATAATAATTTTTAGTTTTAATTGTAAAAAGTCAAAGGGCATAAAATAAAAACTTATTACTCAATAATGGAGAATATGTTGGAGTTTTGGAGATGCTTTGTCCTCTTTATTTTAGCTTTTCTCTTGTACTCCTCTTCACACATGCAAGGCTCCTTCCATGGCAAGCTGTATGTAGGGTGTCACCGTTGTCAATGGCTACTTCCCATCCTCTCAGTGAAAATGGTCCAAATGCTCTGTCACAGCACGGTTAATCATCTGTTGGTTCTCGATCATGTCAGAATAGAATCCATTGATTCTTTTGCGTCTGTCACTACGCCCAACAATCGCGAGTTTGAAGCTCATCACAGCCATTCAATCCTTGAATCCTACTCGGAATACCACAGACAAGGTTTAGACTTTCCAGATTCTCATGAATGCCGCCATCAATTCTAGCTTATACCACGAAGATTCTGATTACGGAATCTAAGAGATACTCATTCAATCTAATATAGAACGGAGGTGGTTGTCAGGCACACGTTCATGGATTGAGGAAGGTGATGAGTGTCACGGATCATCACCTTCCTCATAGTGAAGCGCGAATGAACATCTTAGATAGGAACAAGCGTGTTTGAATAGAAAACAGAGATAATTACATTAATTCATCGGGACACTGCAGAGCTCCTCACCCCCAACAATGGGGTTTAGAGACTCATGCTGCCAAAAGGTACAAATTTCAGATCTAAAATGTCATGAGTTACAAAATAAATCTCTAAAAGTTGTTTAAATACTCAACTAGTAACCTAGGTTTACAGAAAATGAGTAAACTATGATAGATAGTGCAGAAATCCACTTCTGGGGCCCACTTGGTGTGTGCTGGGGCTGAGACTTAAGCTTCTCACGTGCCTGGGCTGTTTCTGGAGTTGAACGCCCGGTTGTAACCTGTTTCTGGCATTGAACGCCAAACTGCAACATGGAACTGGCGTTGAACGCCAGTTTACGTCATCTATCCTTGAGCAAAGTATGGACTATTATATATTACTGGAAAGCCCTGGATGTCTACTTTCCAACACAATTAGAAGCGCGCCAATTGGACTCCTGTAGATCCAGAAAATCCACTTTGAGTGCAGGGAGGTCAGAATCCAATAGCATCAGCAGTCCTTTTTCAGCCTGAATCAGATTTTTGTTCAGCTCCCTCAATTTCAGCCAGAAAATACCTGAAATCACAGAAAAATACACAAACTCATAGTAAAGTCCAGAAATGTGATTTTTATTTAAAAACTAATAAAAATATAATAAAAAGTGACTCAAACATATTAAAAACTACCTACAAACAATGCCAAAAAGCGTATAAATTATCCGCTCATCACCTATCATTCGAATCCTTCTCTCCGTCTATTTATCTTCTTTCTCTTTATTTTTGCTTGAGGAAAAGCAAATCTCTAAGTTTGGTGTGATTTCTGTGATCTCTGAGCTAAAACAAACTAATCTCATGGCCCCCCAAAGGAAGACAAACCACTTCAGGAGGCAAGAAAGAAAGCAATCCAAAGCCACTTTGGATGCATGAGAATTTCTGCACCAAAGAACATGCAGACCATTATTTCAAAATTGTGTGCAGAAGATCAGTGATCCCGGAAGTTAGGTTCAATCTGAAAGAAGATGAATACCCGGATATCCAAAAGCAGATTCGAAACAGGGGCTGGGAAGTCCTGGCTAATCCTGAGATACATATTGGAAGAAACATGATCCAGGAATTCTATGCAAATCTATGGATGACGGAAAAGCAAAGATTAGAGGGAACTGCCTTCCACTCCTTTCGAACTATGGTCAGAGGGAAGATTATTTACTTCCACTTTGACAAGGTGAGAGAAGTTCTCAAGCTTCCTCAACTACAAGATGATCCAGAGTCCTTTAATAGGAGAATGGCCAAAGATAAAAGGCTAGATCAAGTTCTAGAGGACATATGTCTCCCTGGAACCAAGTGGATTGCTAATACAAAAGGTGTCCTAAACCAGCTAAAGAGAGGAGATCTCAACCCAGTTACTAGAGGTTGGTTGGATTTCATTGGGCATTCTGTACTCCCAACCAGCAACCACTCTGAAGTCACTGTCAAGAGAGCAGTGATGATTCACTGTATTATGCTGAGAAAAGAAGTAGAGATTCATCAACTGATTCCTGGTGAAATTTACATATTTGCAAACAAGGAATCCACTGATGCTAAATTGGCTTACCCAAGCTTGATTAGTCTATTATGTAAAGATGCAGGGGTGAAGATGGGTGTGGATGAATATATCCCAGTTGAATGCCCAATCACCAAAAAGGTGATGGATGGACCTCAAGTTCAAGACAACCTCATTAAGAGGAGGG
This sequence comes from Arachis ipaensis, assembly GCF_059453495.1. Classification (NCBI taxonomy): domain Eukaryota; kingdom Viridiplantae; phylum Streptophyta; class Magnoliopsida; order Fabales; family Fabaceae; genus Arachis; species Arachis ipaensis. Next base: position 74,352,059 of record NC_142436.1, read on the forward strand.
AGCATGAGCTCCTCCCAGAAATTCCTCAATTTGACTATTGGGCCCGCTTAGAAGCTTCTGTCACCAAGCTGCAAGAAGCAATGGATCAATTCAAAGAAGAGCAGCAGAATCAAAACAGCATGCTCTGCAAACTACTCAAAGAACAAGAGAAACAAGGGCGTGAGATACAGGAGCTAAAGCACCAGAAGCTGTCCCTTGAAGAGCCAGACGTCCCACAGATTGAAGGAGCACTTATCTCTCAAAATAACGGTTGTTGAGTCCTAACTCTGTGATAACTTTTGTTATTAGATACCTATTTTAAGAGTTACATGAGCATTAGTATTAGAGTCATTTATTTTTATGTCTTTAATTTTCTTTCTTTTATTGTTATTTGTCTGCTTTTATGTTTAATTTCTGTCTTGTTTTTGTGATCATTAGCGTTTAGCGTCCATGCCTTAAAGCTATGAATGATTCCATGAATCTCTCACCTTTCTTAAATGAAAAATGTTTTTATTTGCAAAAGAACAAGAAGTGCATAATTTCGAAATTTATCTTGAAATTAGTTTAACTATTTTGATGTGGTGGCAATACTTTTTGTTTTCTGAATGAATGCTTGAACAGTGCATATTTTTTATAGTGAAGTTTATGAATGTTAAAATTGTTGGCTCTTGAAAGAATAATAAAAAGGAGAAATGTTATTGATAATCTGAAAAATCATAAAATTGATTCTTGAAGCAAGGAAAAGCAGTGAGAAACACAAAACTTGCGAAAAAAAAGGAAGGAAAAAGAAAAAGCAAGCAGAAAAAGCCAGTAACCCTTTAAACTAAAAGGCAAGGTTAAAAAGGATCCAAGGCTTTGAGCATTAATGGATAGGAGGGCCCAAAGGAATAAAATCCTGGCCTAAGCGGCTAAATCAAGCTGTCCCTAACCATGTGCTTGTGGCGTGAAGGTGTCAAGTGAAAAGCTTGAGACAGAGCGGTTAAAGTCGCGGTCCAAAGCAAAAAGAGTGTGCTTAAGAACTTTGGGCACCTCTAACTGGGGACTCTAGCAAACCTGAGTCACAATCTGAAAAGGTTCACCCAGTTATGTGTCTGTTGCATTTATGTATCCGGTGGTAATACTGGAAAACAAAATGCTTAGGGTCACGGCCAAGACTCATAAAGTAGCTGTGTTCAAGAATCAACATACTGAACTAGGAGAATCAATGACACTATCTGAATTCTGAGTTCCTATGGATGCGAATCATTCTGAACTTCAAAGGATAAAGTGAGATGCCAAAACTGTTCAGAAGCAAAAAGCTACTAGTCCCGCTCATCTAAGTGGAACTAAGCTTCATTGATAATTTTGAAATTTATTCTCTTCTTTTTATCCTATTTTGTTTTTAGTTGCTTGAGGACAAACAACAATTTAAGTTTGGTGTTGTGATGAGCGGATAATTTATACCCTTTTGGCAGTATTTTTACATAGTTTTTAGTATGTTTTAGCTACTTTTTATTATATTTTTATTATTTTTTATGCAAAAATCACATTTCTGGACTTTACTATGAGTTTGTGTGTTTTTCTATAATTACAGGTATTTTCTGGCTGAAATTGAGGGACCTGAGCAAAAATTTGATTCAGAGGCTGAGAAAGGACTGCAGATGCTGTTGGATTCTGACCCTCCTGCACTCGAAGTGGATTTTCTGGAGCTACAGAAGCCAAATTGGCACGCTCTCAAATGCGTTGGAAAGTAGACATCTTGGGCTTGGGCTTTCCATTAATATATAATAGTCCATACTTTGTCCGAGATTTGATGGCCCAAACTGGCCTTAAACACCAGCCAGAGACCCTTTTCTGGCGTAAAACGCCAGAACAGGCACAAGAACTGGAGTCAAACACCCAAACTGGCACCCAAGCTGGCGTTTAACTCCAAAAATGGCCTATGCACGTGAAAGCTTCAATGCGTAGCACAAGCACACACCAAGTGGGCCCCAAAAGTGGATTTCTGCACTATCTGCACTTAGTTACTCATTATTTCTGTAAACCTAAGTTACTAGTTTAGTATAAAAACTACTTTTAGAGATTCATTTAGTAACTTATGACATTTTACATTTCATATTGTATCTTCTACAGCATGAGTCTCTAAACCTCATAGGTGGGGGTGAGGAGCTCTGTTGTGTTTCAATGGATTAATGCAATTACTACTGTTTTCTATTCAATCACGCTTGATTCTATTCTAAGATACTCACTCGTACTTCAATATAGAGAATATGATGATCTGTGACACTCATCATTATTCTTAAATCTATGAACGCGTGCCTGACAACCACTCCCATTCTATCTGAGCTCAACATAGTCATTGGGCGACAGCTTAAGTGCGTATCTCTTGGGTCTCTGATCCACGGACCGAGTCTGTGAGATTAGAACCTTCGTGGTAGAGGCTAGAACCAATTGGCAGCATTTCTGGGATCCGGAAAGTCTAAACCTTCTCTGTGGTATTCCGAGTAGGATCTAGGAGGGGTGGACTGTGACGAGCTTCAAACTCACGAATGTTGAGCGTAGTGACAGTGTGCAAAAGGATAGAGAGATCCTATTCCGACACTAGTGAGAACCGACAAATGATTAGCCGTGCGGTAGCTGTACCTGGTATTTTTCATCCGAGACGAGAGATCCAACAGTTGATTAGCCGTGCAGAAACCGTACTTGGTATTTTTCATCCGAGAGGATGGATGGTAGCCATTGACAACGGTGATCCACCAACATACAGCTTGCCATTGAAGAGAGCCATGCGTGTTTGGAGAAGAAGACAGTAGGAAAGCAGAGATTTAGACGACAGAGCATCTCCGGAACCTCAACCCGTTCCTCATTACTGAATCACAAGTAACATTCAATTCATGCTATTTACTTTTCATAAACAAAATCATATTGATCACTAATCTCCTGACTAAGATTTACAAGATAACCATAGCTTGCTTCAGGCCGACAATCTCTGTGGGATCGACCCTTACTCACATAAGGTATTACTTGGACGACCCAGTGCACTTGTTGGTTAGTTGTGCGGAGTTGTGAAAAGTGTAATCACAATTTCGTGCACCAGCCACATAACCAGCACATTTTCTTTCTCTCTATTTCCAATTCATCATTCTAAATTACTACCACCCACCCACTACCCACAACCCTTTTTATTCCATCTGAACCGTTTTCTTTGTGCAACAATTCAACAACAACAACAATCACAATAAATCCACAGAAATTTCAAATTAAGATGATTTTTCAACAGTCACTCCCAATCCCCACACATCACATAAAACTTCACTTCAACATTCTAAAATAATCAATCTTCAATAGAGTGAATTGAAGAAATCCAAGTTCAGAAAAAAAAAAAAAACACCACACCTCAACCGTGGAGGACAAAATTAAAAGGCAGCAAGCATTGGATAGGAAATTGATTATCAAGAACATAGACTTAGTGTAGGTCTTTGATGAGCGGATAATTTATACGCTTTTTGGCATTGTTTTTAGTATGTTTTTAGTAGGATCTAGTTACTTATAGGGATGTTTTTATTAGTTTTTATGTTAAATTCACATTTCTGGACTTTACTATGAGTTTGTGTATTTTTCTGTGATTTCAGGTATTTTCTGGCTGAAAATGAGGGACTTGAGCACAAATCAGATTCAGAGGTTGAAGAAGGACTGCTGATGCTGTTGAATTCTGACCTCCCTGCACTCAAAGTGAATTTTCTGGAGCTACAGAACTTAAAATGGCGCGCTTCCAGTTGCGTTGGAAAGTAGACATCCAGGGCTTTCCAGCAATATATAATAGTCCATACTTTGGCCGAGTTTAGATAACGCAAAAGGCCGTTGAACGCCCATTCTACGCTTAATCTGGAGTTAAACGCCAGAAACACGTCACGAACCAGAGTTGAACGCCAAAAACACGTTACAAACTGGCGTTCAACTCCAAGAATGACCTCTGCACGTGTAAACTTCAAGCTCAGCCCAAGCACACACCAAGTGGGCCCCGGAAGTAGATTTATGCATCAATTACTTACTTCTGTAAACCCTAGTAACTAGTTTAGTATAAATAGGACTTTTTACTATTGTATTTTTATCTTGGGACGTCTAGTTCTCAGATCATGGGGGCTGGCCATTCGGCCATGCCTGAACCTTTCACTTATGTATTTTTCAACGGTAGAGTTTCTACACTCCATAGATTAAGGTGTGGAGCTCTGCTGTTCCTCATGATTTAATGCAAAGTACTACTGTTTCTTTATTCAATTCAACTTATTCCGCTTCTAAGATATTCATTCGCACTTTAATATGAATGTGATGAACGTGACAATCATCATCATTCCCATATGAACGCGTGCCTGACAACCACTTCCATTCCACCTTAAATTGAATGAATATCTCTTGGATCTCTTAATCAGAATCTTCGTGGTATAAGCTAGATTGATGGCGGCATTCATGAGAGTCCGGAAAGTCTAAACCTTGTCTGTGGTATTCCGAGTAGGATTCAGGGATTGAATGACTGTGACAAACTTCAAACTCGCGAGTGCTAGGCGTAGTGACAGACGCAAAAGGAGGGTGAATCCTATTCCAGTATGATCGAGAACCTCAGATGATTAGCCGTGCTGTGACAGAGCATTTGGACCTTTTTCACAAGAGGATGGGATGTAGCCATTGACAACGGTGATGCCCTTACATAAAGTTTGCCATGGAAAGGAGTAAGACTGATTGGATGAAGACAGCGGGAAAGCAGAGATTCAGAGGAACGAAAGCATCTCTATACGCTTGTCTGAAATTCTCACCAATGAATTACATAAGTATTTTTATCTTTATTTTCTGTTTATTTATTATTATTATTCGAAAATACTATAACCATTTGATATCCGCCTGACTGAGATTTACAAGGTGACCATAGCTTGCTTCATACCAACAATCTCCGTGGGATCGACCCTTACTCACGTAAGGTTTTATTACTTGGACGACCCAGTGCACTTGCTGATTAGTTGTGCGAAGTTGTGAAGTTATGTTTGGACCATGGTATTGTGAACCAGTTTGTTGGCGCCATTGCCAGGGAGAGAACGAACGACAAACTTTACAATCAGGGATCACAATTTCGTGCACCAGTCTTGTACCAAGAGAACCCAATCCTAGCCTTCACCAAATGATTCAAATTCAAATCGAACTTCCCTGGGCACAAACGGGTCCTCCACATACATCGTTGTAGGTTGATTCCAACACCAATTTCTCAAGAACAGGGCACCCAGCGAAAAGCATCACTATATACTCATGGCACCCAAACAAAACCCTATTCCCAACATGCAGCACCTTCAACGAAGGGAGCCCCGAGCTTCGTTGACTAAGTGTCGCATGTTCTCCGGGCCTCTTCGCCGGTGACGACGACAACGACCCCAACGAACAGAATTTTGAGCACCTCGTTATCTCGTGCAACCCAAGCATCCGACTCTGACCTGTTTCCATCCCCCTGATGAAGCAACTGCTAACGTCTCTTCGCCGTAGAAGGCCGCTCTCTTCTCCGTCGTTGCCTCCCTCTTCTTCCTTTCCTTTTCTTTTTTCTCCCTCTTTTGTTCCTTTTTTTCGTTTCAATTTGTCTGTTTTAGGGGTAGTGAGATGGAGTAAGGGTAATGGGGGGTGGGACTGGGGTAATTAGTAAAAATAGAAAAAAGGGTATTTGTGTCATTTCAAAAATTATTATGTTCAAAAGGACGATTTTATAACGTTTTGTAACGATGAGGATGATTTTAATAACAAAAAAAGGTCGATGACGATTTTGATTTTGGCCTTAGACTTTAGGGATGAAAAAAGTACTTAACCCTCAGTTTTATTTGCAGTTATATCAATTACTTTATTAAGCTGTAATGTTGTTACATGTTTGTAGTGGCTGATTGAACATCCAAAATTTCTACCACGAGTTTAACGTTGGTGGTCATTCGTACTCTGGTATTCCTATCCCATTAGTTGTTTAAGAAATTTTGCAAGGTACACAACTCGTATATGGTTTATGCAATCAAAATTAGAACCATTAATATACATATGCTGAAGTTGTGTTCTAGCATTGCCAGTATCTGACTATTTATTATCTCCAAGCTTGTATCATAAATAAATTCAATCTTAATAATGTAAACTTTCTTTTATTTTTAACAATTTTAGCCTTGGAATTCCAGATTCATGAAAAACGATATTACTAAGAGGTTGTACATTCTACATTGTTTATTCAATACAAAAACTAAAGATTAATTGTGGTATGTTATTTTCTTCTGGGATACCTGCTGGAAATCTTGTAGCAACTCGAATGGAAAAGAACTATGAAATTCTATTTGCTCATGGAATAGCACTTGTTTCTAATGAACTATACAGTGTAGTTTAAAAATATAATTTCTCATTAACTATTCCCTTAACATTCACGCATTATATGCAGCGCATACCGAAAAAATTTCATTAACCACAAACTAAATACTTGGTGTCTTGGTCTTTGAAACCTACAGCCTCGAGGTTAGTCCAATGATCCCTGATGGTCACTGTCCATTCGCCTCCTTCCTGTACATCGTCTCTGCAACATGCCATTCCTCTTCCACCTCTACTCATTGATGACAAGTCATCTTAGGCTAGTTTCACAAGCCTATTTCATTAGTTTTCACTTGGTTTTATGCACTTTCTTGCACAATAAGTAAGTGTTTGAGTGAGAATTTCATGCTTGTCTAAATTCAATCAAACATTGGTAATTTTATGCATTTTTATTAGATTTATTGCAAGATTTAGTTGATAATATGAATGATGCAAGAGTTGATGATTATGCCAAGGCTTTGATGTATTTGTTTGGTTGATGATAGGTGAAAAGGTGAAGGAGAAGGAACAAAGACGATTTGCAATCCTGACCTCTTTACACTCCAACAAGAATAACTCGAGCTACAAAACTCCAAATGAGGTGATTCAAGTAGCATTGGAAAGTAGGAATCTTGAGCTTTCCAAGCATATATGACACTGCATGGTGGATACTAAATCTGAAGGAGAAAACTTATCCCGAAAGTGCAAAAAGGAACATAGTATCAACCTGCAGTAAGGCTAGCTGACCTATCCACTTTCAAAGGAGGATAACTTGAGCTGTAGAGCTTGGAATGATGCGCTCTCAAATGCATTGGAAAGTAGATATCCAGAGCTTACCAACGATATATAATAGTATGGGGTGAACATCAAGTTTGGGCCTCAGAAGCTGGCGCTAAACTTTGGCCTCCAAACAGCCAGCGTTCACTAAAGTGAACGTAGCGTTCACTAAATTGAACGTTTTCGGCCTTCCAAGCAGCGCGACCATGCCTTCTTCAAAGGACCATAACTTGTGCTACAGATGTCCAATTGATGCGCTTCTAGTTGCGTTAGAAAGCTGACATTCAAAGCTTTCCAACAATATATAGCAATCTATATTTGGCATGAAATTGAAGCACAAGTGATAGGCATCTTTAAGGCCAAAAAACCAACCAAGGAAGGTGCACATCAAGGGTAGCGTTCAAAATTTAGAACGCAGCGCTCCCTTTTTTCAACTTTCTCATGACTCTTTGGCAAGGGAAGCAAGGCAATGCGCATCAAAGGCAACACAAGGCTGGTGTTCAAAGAAGTGAACTTAGCGTTAACTTTTGTGAACTTCTTCGTGCCTTTTACCAAGGAAAGCAAGGAGCGCTCAACCAAAGGGAACGCCCATGAACGGAGCGCTCAACCAAAGGGAGCGCTCAGCTAGGCAGCACTCAAGGGAAGGCACAACCCAAGGAGCGTTCAAAGAAGTGAACGCTACGTTCATAGTTGTGAACGTTTTCGGGCATAAGGCACCAAGGAAGCAAAGCGCACTTAAGGAAGCAAAGGAATGTAGCGCTCAAAGAGTGAGCAGAACGTTCACAAAGTGAACGCTAGTTGGGAGTAAGGCACATACCAAGGCAAGCGTTCAAAGGAGTGAACGCCAAGTTCACTTTTGTGAACTTTCTCGTGCCTTTTTGCTGAGCACGCACCAAGGAGCAAAAATTGGCACGAGGGAAGCACCTGCTTGGCAAATTAAACGTAGCGTTCACTTAAGCCAACTGAACACTCCCCTGGAAGGTTCCCACACACCTTGACTCAATTGAACCAAAGCCACCCGGATCCATTTCTCATTCAAGGCCAACTTTAAAAAGTCCACTCCAAGCTTTGAAGACCAAAATAGAAAGTGTATAAATAGGATCAAATTCAATTTGTAAAGGACCTTTAGCTCATTTTTACTTTTCACTTTTAATTTTCATTTGTTTTGAATTTGGAATTTAGGAATTGGATCTGAGTTTAGTTTTCTGTTTTTATTTTCTTTTCGTCTGCAACTTCTACTTTCTGTTTTTGAATTAAGATTGAAGAGCTCCATTGATTCCTAATCTGAGAATCATCTTTCCTTTTCTTTCATATAGTTTGGGAATTGGAGAATTGGATCTAAGTTTCTTTTGCTGTTTTCAATTTCATTTTCTTCTGCAATTTCTCTTCTGCTTGATCAAGAGAGTAATTGAGATCTAGATCTGCTTTCTAATCTCATTGCTCTTCTTCGATCTTCAATTTCTCTTTAGGATTTTATAATTGATTCAAGTTTTCTTGCTGTTTTGTTTCTTGAAGCAATTTTCCATTTTTGTTCTTGCTATTGAGATCCAGATCTGAATTCCTGCATCTCATAGCTCCCTGATTTACTTTAACTAGCATTTTCTAGTTTAATTCTGAATCCCAATACCCAAATCCCTTTTATTCTTCAAGCAATTTATATTTCTCAGCAATTTAGATTTAGCAATTTACATTTCTTGCACTTTAAGTTTCAGTTATTTACTTTTCTTGCAATTTAAGTTTCAGCTCTTTTACTTTCTTGCTCTTTAAGTTTCTGCAAATTTACTTCTTCAACACCTTTAGATTCAGTCAATTTACCTTTCGCATTCTTATTTACTTGCAATTTAGCTTCTGTCAATCAAAATCACTCAAATAATCAAATATTCGCTTAACTAAATTCATCACCTAACTAAAATTGCTCAATCCATCAATCCCTGTGGGATCGACCTCACTCTTGTGAGTTATTACTACTTGATGTGATCCGGTACACTTGCCGGTGAGTTTTGTGTGAAATCGTTTTTCCCTCATTACTCATATCTTTCGCATGCGTACGCGTCTCTTACAAAATCTTCCCCATCCACTTCTAACATGGAGCACAACTGGCCATCATCCCAAGCTGACCCCTCTGTCGCTGATATATAATTCCCTTTGTCTACCCTGCAATAACTTCATTCACAGTTTCACACAACAAAAACCAACTATGCCACCACTGACCAAACCCTATTTCCCAACCTATCTTTTTTGTCGGGACTTCATTTCTTCATGTTTTTATTTCTTTTTCACTTTTTTTAGGACTAACTATCTGACAATAAATATGAACATTTTTTATTTCCTCACACATCTGTCTTCCAACAAACCAAAAATGTAAAAAAATTTTCAATTGGGTTATAGGATCCAACAATGAACTGGGCTAAATCCTGAAAGGGTCATCAAGTCAACCTTTGAATCCAATATAAGCAATGACACACTTACCTGAATGGCTCAGCTCATGGCTGCCAAAAGAACTAGCCTCAGCCGTTTTTCCCATATTCTTCCTTGTACTCTTTTGACATTACACATAGCATAACAGGACAAAATTTGTTCTAGTCGTCATCCGTACTTTGAAAAATTTCAAATTTTCGAAAATTAAATAATTAGCTATTTATGAGTTAATATATTATATTGAGATATAATTTTTAAAAAAATTATTTTTAACAAAAATAGTTAAATAAAAATTATGATTATTGAAGTTTAATTTAATTATTATTTATTCTATTAAATTTAAATTATATATCAAAAAATAATTTGATAAGACAAAAATTAAATTGAGTTTTATTGTTATTATTATAATTATAATTATAATTATCATTATCATTATTATTATTTTTGCCCGAAGCCTTAAGGGAATTAAAAGAAAGAAAGCCAGACACCAAAAAAAAAAAAAAAAAAAAAAGCCAAAACGTGTCTTATGTATTATATATATACATGTACACATATATGTATGATAACGACACATACCGACCTTTTACCATCTAATAATCTTCTTTATATTCTTGGAAACAAACCTTTGAGAAAAGAAAAGAATGGAAGTAACCGAGAGTGAGGGTGACGAAAAACAATGGAACCTTAACTCTTCCAACCTCGATTTTTTTAGATTTATAATTCTAATAAAAAATCTAATTTAATAAAAATGTTCGTATCCTCTTTCTCTACACATTGGCGTGATTTTTGTTCGGTAGAAGTTGATGGTAATATAGCTCTCTTTTTTATTGAGTTCGGCCAATTGGAGTTTTAGTAGGCACAGACGATTTCTGACATTTTCTTCTTCAGCAGCTCGATCAAAAAGCTTTTTTGAAATTTTCGTTCTTTTGATTTCATACGAAAGTAGGATATGGTATTTTATAATAATTAAATATGAATTTAATAAATTAATGTTGGTTTGATTGATTATTTTTTGAATTTGATTAAGTTTATGTTAAAATCTTGTTGAATTATTGTTGTTGCTTGTGATTTGTTGGCACAACTAGAAAATGGATTAATACAGACAGATTTACAAACGGATTTTTGGTTACCGACGAAATTACCGACGGATTTTGTCCCTCTGTAAAAGCCCGTTCGAAAATTATTTACCGACAAATTTTTTTTCCGTCGGAAAATTACAGACGAATTTTTCGACAAATTTTCCGTCTGTAATTTAAACTTTGGAAAATCATCCCACGTTCTGATTACAGACAGAAAATTCGTCTGTAAATTCGTCAGTAAGATAAAATAGAATTTTTTTTAGATTTTTCCATTGCAAAATGAATACTTTAGATTTGTTTTCTAAATTTACTCCATCAAACACTGTAAATTGAAAAAAGAGAGGCAAAAATCACATAAATAAACATAATATTCATTACATGATACCTATAAAATTGGATGTTATTTTTCAACATCATTGGCCAATATCTCATTGTCTTGATAAAAAGATACCCAAAAAAAATAAGATGACCATCCCAATGTTACATGAATGTCACAAATTACACTTAGCACTTAAAGATAGGATAATCTAAAATATTAATAAATAACTAAGTTGCATTAGCAGTATCAAGCTCCACATTGAAAGTTAATCTTGACATCTCCTGACTGAAATAGAATTAAAATCTGAATTGGAATTGGAGTAAACCAATCTATGCCAAAGAATCAAAACATAGAAAAACAGAGAGAACAACAAAAGCAAACAGAGATCAAAACAAAAATAAAATAATTAAAGGGTTCTTCACAGAGTGCAGAATGAAAAATAACATTTGAAAGAACTCACCTGGGCTAGGCAAATTCAAACCAGCAGGAAGCCTAGGCACAACAACAGCAGGATGATTCTGCACACACGCCAGAAAACCCTCAGACGGTTCAGGAAATACAATTTCATCGTAAGATTCAACAACACTAGGGATCAAGAATCATACTAATCTTATATTTTGGCATAATAACACTAATAATTGCCTCATAAAAAATGTCAACAATCAATAAACCTGCAAGTCCAACACATTAAGGCTACCAATATCTTTATTATCAGAATAACCATCTGCTATCCTCAAAGCTTGGTCACCACCACTACAAAATGCCTTGGTCCCCTACAAAATAAATAGGCAAATCAACATCAATCAAGTTCACACTAGTTTACACATAAAATGTGAATATTCCATTCATGTCAAAGTGACAACAACATGGCCAAATGTCCTTTTCAATGGAAGCATCATGTTTAAAATAATCAAGGAAGGATTTAATTTGATGCAATACACTGACATTCAATTAAACTCATTTTAACACCAATCACTTGAATGATCATCCGACTCTAAGAGTAGATTTGATTGGATAATAGTATATCAAAATTAAACTCTAGTCAAAAGGGGCATCAACCCCAACCATTTGGCCTGAATCCATCTCAATTAACCTTAATTTTTGAGGTCAACGCATCAATTTACAGAATTTCTGAAAAACACTGGAGTAGGGAGGAGGCATACCTTGCCAGTAAGAATGACAACCCCAATAGAACTATCATGCCTGGCATCATTGAAAGCACGAATAAGTTCCTTAACTGTATTGGGTCGAAAGGCATTCCTTCTCTCAGGCCTATTAATATTAATCTGCAACCACACTCACCTAATCACAAAAATCCAAAATAAAAATGAACTTGAAAAAGTTGAAAGCTGAAACCCAAACCTTGGCTATGCCTTCCCCAACAGCCTTCTCGTAGATGATGTCAGTGAACTCCTTGTCGGAGTCAGTATCAGAAGCGATGACCCTCCAAACGACGTCGTGGGAGGGAACATCACCGTGAACATGTTTGTAGCTATCATTCCGGGAAGTTGAAGAGTCAGAGGCCAAGTTGGAGTTGGTTGTGGGGATGAAGAGAAGGGTGATCATATTGAGAAGAGGCACCAAGGTGGTTGACTATGGAGGCGAGTCTCCTGGTCACGGTGTCAAGTACAAGCAGGTTCTTCTTCTCTGCCATTGAAGCTTTTTTGTGAGATAAAAGTTATGGTTAGTTACTTAGTTATGCACTAATGAAGGGAAGCATAAAGCATTGGTGCTTTTTTCTTTTCCCCCTAACTTTTATTGAAATTAAAGGGATAGAGTAGATTGGAAGATTTCATACCGAATTTTTGGATAAGATAAGCTGATAAGGGGAAAGAGAGTTACTGTAACGGCACAGTTACTGTTGACTTCGCGCCAAAAAAGAGTGTGTGCTTCTGAAAAGTGAAAAAATAAATAAATAATTTCTAAGTCAATATATAAGAAATCCATGGCCTATTATATATGTCATATGAGTTTGGTGTTTAATGTGAAATAATTCAGATAAACACATCAGTTTATTAATTAATTATTCTGATATGCAACTTGTTAGGGAGTGAACACGTAGGTTAGCAGAAATTTTGTTTGACAGGTGAGTGAGGCAATTCATCGAACAATTTTAGTGCAAGAAGAAGATGACCTAACTTCGGAGTATTACAGAAGGGGAACTTAGTCTGTCCAATTCGAGTACCAAGTTTCTTTCGTTTTAACTCATAATTTTGGAGCCTCTGTTTCATGAAGAGATCCAACTCCGGTGAAAGTTGCTGATTCGCATTTAATCTCATCGTAAAGTTACTAGGGATCATATTCTTGTACAAAACTGTGAAAAAGAAGAAACGCACAGGGTTAAGAAATTTAAAATTTTGAACCTCATCATGCTATTCAAGTAGTACGCAAGAAAAATTGGAACAAGTAACACAATGCAACTGTTTAGAGATTAATTTATAACTAGAAAATCAAATTAATATCACAAAGGCACAAAGGCACACAAAAATCAAATTAATATCAATCAACAGCAAAAGCAACCAGCAGGCATATGAACAAACAAACAAGCAAACATCTAATTACCAAGCAATGAAGAAAATCCTGCTCTTAGGGACATTGCCTTCGGTCAAGAACTCAAAATCATATATAGCATAGCGGCACTCATTAGGAGGGAGGCAAGCAGCGAAATCTTTGTAGCCTTGAGCTGGCTCACCAAGCTTCTCCACAATGACTTGCTTCTGATTCTCCTCAATCTTGAAAGCTATGAACCTGTGAGTCCTTTTTGTCTTAAGCTCCAAAAACCGCAACTTGCAGTCATCATGGACCGCCATTCCGGAAGCTACATTTGCCTGAGAGATTAAAAGGCACACCAAAGCAAAGCAATTATGATCAAGCAGATACCCACACGAATTATTACTCACACATACTTTAATCCTTTTTCCACTTGAGTAGCTAATAGTTCCTCAATGAAAAATAAAATCAAGTGATTTTGATCTTCACCCCTAATTTGATATCCATTCAACAAATTAGAGGGGAAGATTCTGTGGATGAGATCCCAAAGCATGTTATGAATTTGATAATTAACTAATGTTACCTGATAATTAACTAATCGCTGCACTTCCTGAAGACAAAAATCATTCAAAATTAAATTAGTTCCATTGAATATTAACGTGTCATGTCAAAACAAAAACTGGGAAGAAATAAGTTCAGATATAAAAAATAAAGATAACAAGGCCAAATATAATCTTATACCAAGTATCAAATGGAAACGAAATTCTTATGCACATCCAAATATCAAATGGAAACAAAATTCTTATGCACATCCAAGAACAGAAATGCAGAGGAAGCTAAAATGCATAGTTGCTAAACCTTAGACACAAAAAAAACTGAATTAACCCAGCTCGACAACTCACACAATGAATAATTAAAAAACTTGGATGAAGAAAAATAGCATCAAAAGAAACTGAGAGTGGAATAGATCATAAATCATAGCACAGCTACTCGAAATTAAAGATCCAAACAAACAAATAAAGAAAAAAAATAATCAAAAGCATGTGGCCTCAATTTTTCAAGTAAGCAATCCAAAAGAAATAGTAAAGTGAAATTGATTGAAATTGACTATCAGAAACTGCTTCTCTAGTTAGTTATTAGACTCTTTAAAATTATATTTAATATAAAAAATTATACCTTATCTCCATTAGTGAGGGACAATCCTTTCTGCTGAGCTTCCTCTACTTGTCTTTCATGGTGATCTACTTCTGAAACTTGAAAACAGTGAAAATAGTGACACCACTGGTGAATGCTTGAGTGGAATAACATGGAAGCCCCAAAAGACTTAAGAATTATAGAGAGCACCAAAAAACACTAATCATTAACTTCCAAAAGGTTACTTCTGCTCCCATCAGTTAAAGAATCCTCCGAATCATTGGATTTGGTTGTCAAGCAGTGTCTTGCCTCAGTTTGTTTGCCTGAAATTCTCGCTGCCACTGAAAAAGTCAACTATTGCTACCTTACCTAATCAGAAAACATTTAGTGCTACAGTTCTTGATGTTATATATAATAAGTTCAATTATTCAACTTTGAGGGAATGCAAATAATGCATAAACTTATAGGCTTTCTTGGAAGCAAAAACTTGTTACTTATACCTAATTAATTTACTTAACTAGTTGCAAGTAATTATCTTTCTTTTTTTGTCAAGGATTATATTTTTTTTGTCCATTATATTTTTTAGTCTGAGTTAGTGCATGTACAAGATGATCATATTGACATATATTGTCTGACAGGATAAAATTGGAAATAGAAAAAATGAAGAAACAGTCTATATAATTATTTAAAACAAAATAATGAACGAGTCAAACCTTGAATCTTTGATGTGTGTCAGATCACTACTACTTGGATATTGAACCTGCATAAAGACATATATCAATATATCAATATATCAAACCTATGTTATTTTTTTACTCTCTAATATATATTAAAACATTACAAGCAATAAATTACCAGCATCTGGGGAACAAAACTACTTTGGCCAAAGGGGAACGAATTCACCATTCATGGGACACACACAGTCACAAAATCACAAACACAAATCAAATAATCAAATAAGTAAAATGAAAATTCTGCTAATACTCCAAACGCAAAATTACTGAGAAGAAGCATTATCAGAGAAGAAGCCATTAACTAAATTAAATTTCTGTTCTAGACAACTATAACATACCCTTGAAGTGAACAAGAGCCCACGATAATCACAGGAGACACTCTTGCAAGAACTCATTGGATTGCTTCCCAGCCTCAGCAACCTCTCTCTCACACCCCTGCACAAAAACTCGAGTAATAAAAAGCAGCAAAGGAGCAATAAAAAGACAAGGAGGTTTCAATTGTTATCAATAATTTCTTTTGTGAATGAAACATATCATGCTCCAAGCTATAGCTTTAACTGATTACACAATGATCTATTATAACAGGGAATTATTTCATAGAAGCTGCAATTCTTCCTCCTTAACTAAAGTAACAAAAGATATGTGATTGATTTATATCTAAACCCTAAACCTATTGCAAGCGCTAACTTGATTTTGACCTAAACATCAAGACTGAAATCACGACCAATAGATAACAAGAAATCACAAGTTGATATCAATTCTGAATGAAGAAAATGAAATCGATAAAAAGAAAAGGCTTACAGCGACGATGTCAGGGTCACACTAGGGAAGCTAGTCTTTGTCGGAGAAGAAGTTACCAACAGAGTCAACTATCATTCCAAACTTCGCCATTCAACAACAACCACCGAGTTTCACAAATTGCTGCAGAAATGATCGACAAAAAATCTCTTTCTTCGTTGATAATAAAATAATTGATAAACCTACAACAAGCTCAATCAGCATTAACAGCAACAAGAAAATAGAATCTGCTAAGAAAATTTGATAAACCTAAAATTGGCACAGAAAAATTGAACCCTAAGCACCAGAATCACAAAATCAGAGTATACCTGAAATTCACTAAGGGAGCAAACGCGACAAGAGAGAGCTCTGTGATGACGGCGATGAAGGGAGCAGATGCGACGAGAGCGGCGGCGGAGGAAGCTCGTGCGACGCGAACGGCGGCAACGGCGGAAAAAGCTCGTGCGACGGAGAGAAGAAGTTGTTCGCGCGACGGAGAGAAGAAGCTGTTCGTGCGACAGAGAGAGGAAGAAGCTTGTGTAGAGTCTGACTGAAGCTCGAGACACTTAAGGTTAAATTAGGGTTAATTTAATATTTCCGATGGAAAATTTAAATTACAGACGGATTTTCCGTCTGTAATAATTTAATAAAACGCAGCGTTTTGTCTATTTAGTTACAGACGGATTTTTCGTCTGTAACCATTTTCTACGGAAAAAAAAAATTATTTTTCCGACAGAATTATCGACGGATTCTCTTTTCCGTTTGTAATTTATGCTAATCCATTTTTTTGTTTTCCGACAAAAAATCCCTCTGAAATTCCCTCTGTATTTCCGTGGGATAAAATCCATCGGAAATATCCGTCTGTAATAACTAATTTTCTAGTAGTGTGGTTTGGCTTTGAGGAACAGTTTAGTTGGGGTTGTTTTGATAATTTTAGTACTGTTGTGATGTGGTATTTTGAGAAAATTCATGAGATTTGATGGCCAAGAGATTAAATGATAAGCGGTGAAAAATCGGAAATAATAAAGCTTAAGTTAATAAGTTTTGAGTAATGAGAGTATTTAATGTTCAAGCTAATAAGGTTTGGGCAATAAAGAAAATCACTATGATTATTATTATTAATTTATTAAGATTATTATCAATGTATTTTTGAAATATATTATATATTAGTATTTTATTAAAAAAATATTATTTTATTTAAGATATACTAAAAGGGTAAACAGAGAACTGTCCTAAAATTTTTAAAAAGACAAATATAAATTAAGAATCTTTGATTTTATGTTCTATAATTGCTGAGTTAGATTATACTTTGTTGACTGTTGTTATTGACTGAGAACATAATGAAACGAACTTAACTTATAACCCCGACCCTACTAAGAATTCCCCAATTCTTACTCCCTATTTACACCCCTTTCAGCTACAGGTGCGAAGGTTTAGTGCGGAGTTATAAAAGCATAGAAGATTATGTTTATAAGTTGAGTTGTTAGAATTTATTTTTCCCTCGTCATTTATTATTTTTTATTTTTAATGGGTAGAATTTGTTTTTGAGAATCTTGAAATAAGTCTATGTATTTAATGCTATGTGAATATATATATATATCTTTGTGGTTAAGGGGTTTAAAATAAAAGATCTTCGTTTTCTTAATTAAAAGTTTCGGTTCGTATTCGTAAAGGCTTAATATTAAATAAAGATATTATAGAATAAAAAGGTTTAAAGGTATGTGACGCATGAACTTTTAGTACGATTATATGATGCTAAAAGTTAGGATGTTACATACTTGATTCACTAGGATACCAATAAAGTGATTGACACACTAAAAAGTGTTCCTATAAAACTATCAATATCATTGTTAAATCATTATATTTAACAAGAACTGAATTATCCTATCATCAAATAATTAAGATAGTATTGTGAGGTTGAAGCTAAAAGAGTTATAATTAGTTTACATAAATTGATTATAAATTTGAATAAATGAATAAGGTTGTGTTAAGTTAAGTATCTAAAAATATACACCGAATCTTTATTATTACATATTTAAAATAATATGATAATGCACAAAATATTTTTGACAACATCTAAATTTATGTATAAAAATTAACCTATAACAATCACATCAACAAAAAAATAGAACCTAAAAAGTCATATATAGCAGATTTAGAACAAAATAAATTGATTTCGATAGTACTATTTTAATTTAAATTTTGGTAGAGTTTAATTTTAGTATGTTATTTTTATTTTATTCGATTTAAATCTTAATTTGAATATTTTAACTCTAAGGACATATAGTTTTGAATTTTAAATATATGAGAGAGAATGAAGATTTGAGACATAATATCTAAAAATAATTATTACAATTATTACGTTAAATTTTTATAAATAATGACTAATTAAAAAATGAATTATAATGGACAAAGTTGCGAGAACCGGATCGATCAATGAACCGGTGAAGTGACTGGTTCATTGATTTATTGATTCGACCAAAATTCAACCGGGGTTCAACCGGTTTAATTAAATATTAAATAAAATTACTAAAATTTAATATATAATTTTAAATATTTAAATTTAATCATTTCTAAATTATGCTCAATAAAAATACTAATAGAGATAATTTATTCATAGTAATTAATACAAAGTTCCTCTATTATTTAGATGTAAATAGTACCAATAAAAATAAAAAAATCCTCTAAACTACATTCTTAACAATTACCTCATTCTAGACATTTCCACCATATAACAAGAGTGACTTTATGCCAGTAAAAAAGAACACAACACAATACAACATATAAGGAGAATAACAAAAGAAAAAATATGCAGTTCAACCCAGGAATATGTCTGCAAATGCCATCATTGATTGAACTGGGTGAGGGATTTGCCATGGCTTAATAAGTGAATCCGAATCCAAAATCTAAAAATTCAAATTACAAATTACATACAACAATTAAAAATGACAGCAATCCAAAATCCAGAAGATTATATCAATTCATACAGCATTCAAAATCCAGAATTATATTCAGTAAAATTTAATATAACACAATTAAACTTATATGACAAAACTCAATATAGCAAAATTCAAAATCCAAAGTTCTAAAATTGAACTTATATCAAATTCAGAATTACAGCATGATTAATTCATATAATTAACAAAATAAAAAAAATTGAAAAGCAAAACTCTGCATCAAGCCATCAATTCATATAATTAACAAAATAAAAATGTTAACCAGCAACATCCTTTTAGTAATTCCAGCGCAACCAAAAGAGCATAAATCAACAAAAGAATAATAGAGTGAAGTTTTAGGCTATGTATTTCGCAACATTGACACGGCAAGCAAGCTTATCAGTTTTTTTATCCGGGATTTCAACTAAAAACTCTTCTTTCAGCATCAAATTAGAGCTAGAACTAGTTGAAGAGCACAAGTATCTCAATTGTATAATGACACATTCATTCCCAACAAAGTACCATCAACAACTCATAATTAGAAGAATTAGAAAAAATCATCAACCAACAACTCAGAAATCAGAATCAATATAACAAACCAAGATTTTAAGTTTAACTAATTTCACTCAGCAACAAGCCAATAACTAGTAAATTAACTCAGAATTAGAAAAAATAGCACAAAAATAACTCAAAAAATTACCAATAATCAACAAGAGTTAACCCAGAAATCAGAACAAAATAATAATCCATCCCTGTTAACAATGAACAATGAAGAAAATTAACTCAGAAAACAACTAAATAACCCAGAAAAAACAATCGAAAATCGACATAATTAAATCCACAAAAATAGAAATTAACCCCCAAACATGAAACTGAAGAAGCAGTGGAGGGATGGACGCTTACCAGCGGTAACAGTGACTGAGCTACGAGAAAGAGAGAGAACAGAGACGAAGCAGAAAAACGCCGATGAGAAGCGAACGTGCGTGAGCGACGACGATGAGAGAAGTCCACGACGGAGTTGAAGCGCGCCGGTGAGAATCATAAGCAGACCAAACTTAACAAAAACAAAAAATCTGCAACTCAGGGCCGACGACGACGACTGGCTTGACCTTCAAGAGGGTTGTCATTGTCGGCGGCGACAGTGGCGGGGGCTGGCACGCGTTCTGGAGCTTGAAGGTGGCTGCGATAGGGTTTTGTGTTTGGACTTTGGAGAGAGAAGAGAGAACTGAGAAGAGAGCCTCTGTTTATATATATATAAAGTAGCGAACCGAGAGGCTCAAAAACTCGGCCGGTTCATACGG
Organism: Arachis ipaensis; assembly: GCF_059453495.1. NCBI lineage: Eukaryota > Viridiplantae > Streptophyta > Magnoliopsida > Fabales > Fabaceae > Arachis > Arachis ipaensis. The sequence goes on from NC_142436.1 coordinate 74,372,333, forward strand.
TTTATCGGTTAACCACTGATTCGTCCGGTTTTTTCACCGATTTTCTGCAGGCCAATTTTTGACATCAGTCGGACCGGCCAAATGACCGGTTCCCGGTTAACCCAGTCGAACCGGCCGGTCCGGTCCGATTTTCAGAACCATGATAATGGATACCTAATTGTACCAATATGTTTTGTTAGATTTCTGAACTATAATAATGAAAGATTGATAAGTTTGTGCTTACATATAATATATAATATGTTATTGTCCGTAAGTTTACAGTGAGTAGAATAAGATTTAGACTCTACTCTAATTTTATTTGTACGTTTATTTTAAAAAAAAAAAAAAACTCAATCTTATTTTATTCATAGAGAGATAATTTTTTAACTATAATTCTACCTACAATTTAAAATTTACACCAGATTTCACTCACAATAAATTATTTTTTAATCAAACTGTTTCATTTTTTTCTTTTTTTTCTTTGGCAGGTGTCCATAACAATGATCGATTTTTTTAACATTGTAAGTTGTCAAGTCAAATAGTATATCAATAGAAAATTAAAAATAAAAAAATAAAAGATTGAAATATAAATAGATAATAAACTTCATTGAATTTTAAAGTTAAAGGTTACAGTGAAAATGAAAGACATAAATAAAAAAAAGTAAAAGTAAATGAAACTAAAATAAAAAATAAAAGACATCTATAAAACTAAAAGTAAAGGTAAAAAAAAATATTTAATTTTTTTATAAATTCATTTGTGTGTAAGGGTGTTTAAGGTACTTGGAATATTTAGTTTCATAAACGTGCTAATACAATAAAAAATAATAAAATTAAAATAAAATCCATATTAAAAATTTAAAATTATAACAAGAAAGAAGATATGAGTTTAAATTTACCTTTTATATAATAATTTTTAACTATATTATAATATATCAAAAGTATAGATAAATTGAATAGAATTAAATCTAAACTTATATTCACACTCACACCCGATCTTATTTGCAATTTAACTCGCTCATCAGGTCAAGTTATTAATCCTATTTATTCGAATTGAATCAGATTAAATATTCGCATATATATAATTTATTGGAGATAATAAATAAAAAATAGAAAAATAATACAACACCCAATTACTTAACTGTATGACTTTTGTTAGATTTCCTGAACTTTGATAACTATACAATAAGCACGTGTATGTTAACTAAAAAGATTGATAAATTTGTGCTTAAATATGATTGTTAGCCACGCACCACAAATCCGCAATGGCAACTTGCAACGACGGAAGTGCGTCATTCCTATGTCACTGCAAATCTGTAAGTGGTCACAACTCACAAGTCACAACTCACAACCGAACAAATGTCGGTATTAGATAGTTGATAATTTGATAGGTAGGTTTTTTTTTTTTTTTGTATTTTTTCGATTTTTTATGTACTATTTCAAATGTAAAAATGACAGTTTAACACATTTATAATTTATAAAAAATCATTATTATAAAATTTAATATTTTTCAATGCATAGAAACATACTATTTATAATGACAACATATATATTCATATTAAATATTTATAAAATTTAATTATGTACAATATTTTATTAGTTTATCTGTTTTCATTTTTTTTAAATCAATTTTTTTCAATAATTAGCGAGGGTGTTTTTTATGCAATTTTTTTAATAAATAAAAAAAAGACTTTATTTAATGAGATCCATTTTTTTTATCTCTCATACAGCATAGTTTATCTAACATATCACATTTTACTACGTTTGTCTAAATGTTAGGCGAACTGCGTAGCGCTATCCTTAATTTGTCTAGACATTAGACGAATTATATCAAAACTACCCTCTATAAATCAAGGTTCTGAAATCGGACCGAATCGTCCGGTTTGATTAGGTTAACTGGGAACCAGCCATCTGATCGATTCGGTTGACTTCCAAAATCGTTCTATAAAAAATTGGTTAAAAAAATAGGTCGACTGGTGGTTAATTGGTGAACCGAACGAATCGACTGAGTTTTTTAAAGTCCCGGTTTTGTCATGTATCCCAAAAACGGCGTCATTTTGACGCCTAGAAAGGAAAAAAAAAACCCACTAACCTAACCCACTAACCCAGTCCCCTCACCCTCACTTACGAACGCCTCCCTTAGCCCTCTCCCTTCCAACCCTAATTTCCATTGCACCTCCAATGAGCAGAAGAAACTCCACCTCCTTCAGTCCCTCTCCCTTGCCACCCTCGTGGTTCGAACCTTCTGTCAGCGTCATCGTCTAGTTGTTGTCATCGTCGGTTAAGAAGCAATTCGATTCGACAAAAGAAGAAGAAGCAAAACCACTAGTTTCTTTGTATTACTACCCATATCCGATCTTAAATAAGAAGAAAGAAGAAGGAAAATGGGCCAGAAATCTCTTATCTATGCCGTCGTCTCTCACAGAACCGTGGTTCTTGCAGAATACATTGAATTCGTGGTGAGTACTTGTGTTTTTCAATTTTTTTATTTTATTAATTAACTATATGAATTGCTGTTCTTTAGTGAATTAATTTGATTTCAGTTAATTTTTTATTTTGTTAATTATATGAATTGATGCAGAGTTCTTTTGTTTTTTATTTTTTTATTTTGTTAATTATTTGAATTAATCATTCTGTCATTCTTAATTTTAATGAATATAATTTTCAAAAATAGCAATAAGTTCAATTTTAAATGCTGAATAAAATTTTGATATAATTTTGGATTATGGCAATTGTTTATTTTGTTTCACTCTTTGAGTCCCTAATAGAAAAAATGAAATCAGTAACTATTTCAAGTGGTTAGTTTGATCAATTTGTTAGTTAATCTGAATATCTGATATAACTAAAATTGTTGTAAATACTGAACAAACTGTCTTATTTCAATTCTAAGTTCAATTTGGCTTAATGCAGCATCCCAAAAGATCCACGGGATAGATTGACATCCTTGGAACTTCTGGTTAGCAACCTAACGTTCTTTTCTTTTACTTATGAAATGTTATGTCTGATTAAAATTCTTAATTGCTGATTCTACTAATCTTATTGTGTGTTTACAAGACCATCCTTTCATAAAAAGGTTTGAAGATAAAGATCTTGATCTTGGAATTTTAGTAGGTAACTTGAAACCCCCTGTAAGTTTTGCTAGATAAAGATCTTAAAATACAATGTGTAAAAGTTGTACTTGACCATCATAACTCTTGAAACAGTTCATGAAAACTTCTCTTGTCTGTGATGCTACAATAAAAATATATATATTCGTGTCAGTTTTGAAAATTGTTAACTTCAATTATAATTTCATTAAACTTATTTGTGTAATAGATGTTTCCATTCAATAGCTTCACCATTTGGGTACTTTATTCTTTCATCATTAAAATTCCTACATCCTTGAACCAACTTGAGATACTAAAATAAATATATATTATGTGAAATTTGAAGTTGTTTTTAAATTTTTAATGATAAATTATAAATAATTTATTGTGTGAAATTATAAAATTTTAAATTTTATTAGTTTAAAAATTATTGAATTTAAATATTTAAAATCATATATTGAATTTTTTTTATAATTTTACTGTATATTTAATTAAATCGGTTTGACCATGTTTCGATCCCGGTTAGACCATTAAACTATTGAACTAGTCACTTGACCGGTTCAACCACCGGTCCGGTTCTCACAACCTTGCTATATATAGAGCGAATGTGAAGTGAATTCACTCACACTAAATCTCACCTCTCACTTTTTTTACCTCTTTCACTGCATTCCCTCACTTTTTCATTTGCAAAATGTCTTAGACACCGTTGTTAGCAATTTATTATTATGATGGAGAAATATTATTGGATCATAATGAATCTGTTATATTTAGTTCTGCTCGACCAATATTTATTGACATGCCACCAGATGTGATATGTCTAGTGACGCTGAATAAATTTGTTCTAAATGCTATTGGTCAACAACATAGAAAGCAGATGATAAAAAATATTTACTACAGATCAAATATCCAATAGAGATAGATGACAATTTTGTTAGGTAGCATTTGATAAAGGGACAGAGACAGAAAACTGAGACTGAGAGACAAAAATTGAAATAAATCTTAGTATTCTGTTTGGTGCAAAATGGGAGACAGGAATTAAAACAAGAATGAAACTCTAATTTAATTTGTACAAAAGATAAAATTGGAATTAATTAATTGAAATGAGAGTATTTTAGGTATAAAATGTTATTAAAGTTTCAGTCTCCATCTCTAAAAATTTTAGTCCCCTGTGTCCCTACTTTTTAGAGGTACTGAAATACTGAAATTTTGGAGACAGAGAGAGAAATTTTAGTACCAGTCTCTGAATCAACAAACATGATACTGAGTCTCAGTCATCTCAAAACAAACGCTAGTAATTATGTTGTATTGATCTGTTTGATAGCGTTATTCTTATGTCACTATAAGAAAAATGCTGATTACCGTCAGATCTACCGTCGTCTTGTATTTGATGGTATAAACGGCACCAGAAACCCCTTACTGGCGGATTTTTTTGTCCGACGCTAAATATTGGAAGATTTTCCGTCGGTCTTTTCAATGGACTTGTTGAGTCTGAGATGATGATTACCTTGGATTAATCCGACAGTAACTTTGGCGTCATTTCACTTGAAATGGTGCCAAAACCTACCTTTGGATTAATCCGATGGTAAATTCTACGATAATATTATTATTTAGGGTTAAGTACGATTTTGGTCCTTAAGGTATATGTAAACCTCGTTAAATTAGTAAATAATTAGTCGATAAATTAGTTTTTAATAAAGAAGATTAGAAATGCGAATATTATATTAAATTAGGATAGAGCTCATCGAAACGAGAATTTTGACACTAATTTCGAAGAAATTGGTCCAAGATTGGACCGAATGGGCCGAACTGATTGAACCGGGTCCAAACCGGGCTCGTGGGCCCAACTGGCCAGCACTTAAAAAGAATGAAGCCCTCTCTTTTCTCCCATTCAACAGAAACGAAGCTAAAAGCTTCCAGGGAAGAGAAGAAGAGAAAGCTCTCCGAACCCTTACGGTGATTTTAAAATCCCGTAACTCCTCCGTCCGAGCTCCGATCGCTGCACCGTTTGCAGCCACGCGTCCACCGCGTCGAGCTCTACATTTCTACCAGAACAATTTCATAGGTAAGCCATTAATTACTCTCAGCCACTCTTTTCCCCCAATTTTTTAAAATTAGAAGAGATGTTGAATTTCTTTGATTTTTGATGTTTTAGGATCCAATTAGCTTGAGAAAAACGTTCACTCTTGCTTATGTGAAACTTAGGTAAGATAAGGATACCACAATCCCATTTTAATTTTACTTAATTTGTGTTTTCGGAATTAAATTGGGTATATATGTGTTATAAATGTGTATTAGGTTGTGAATAAATAATTGGAGCTTGAAATTTTGAATATTGGAACTTAGAGGAAGCTGAGCTTAGAGTTTATTGAGCTTTTGAGGGGCTGTCTTGGTTTTAATTAAATTGCTTTGGACGCTACGTGGAAATCGGCCAAGGTATGGTTTAGGTTTCTTGCATTTAATATATAATGTTCTATGAAAACTTAGGCTAGATGACCATAGGATAAGTTGGAATGCAGGTGTATATTGAATGTTTAGTAATTTGTTGATGAACATGTTTGGTTAGTGCTTGTTGGATAATTGGGGATTTGGTTATATGGTGGAGATTGTTATTTATATTGATGTTAGAAAGAAATATGGTTGATTTGTTGATTATATGTTTACAAGAATATTAATGAAAGCTTGATGGAATTGTTGAGAAATGAAATTGTTTAGTGTTATTGAATGGTGGTTAATGGAATGGTGTAGAGTTTTGTTGAGGTTTGTTGCGGGCAATTGTATTGGTATTGACAGGTTTAATATTGAATGGAATGGAAACTTTGAATGAACATGAGGTTTAAAGAGTTTGCAAAACTTTGGTTTTGGGCCGAACTTCGACGGGCTATAACTTGGCTTCTGGAACACCAAATTGATTCCAACTTATTTTAAATGAAAATTGGGTTCGTGAAGTTTATGCTGTTCGAAGAACGGAAGAAAAACGATTGAATTATGCCCGTCGGAAATTTTGATGTCGAATATGTAACTATGCAGGGTGACATTTTATGATTCTGCAGCTTGCCATTGAATCTTTTTTTTTTTTAAAAAACGTACATCCACGCATACGCGTGGCATGGGTTTTGGTGATGCGTATGCGACTGGTCTTATGTGTACGCGTAAGGAGCTAACAACCATGTCCACGCATACGCGTGACCCACGCGCACGCGTGACCCACGCGCACGCGTGACCCACGCGCACGCGTGACCTGAAGTTTTCACCTACGCGTACGCATGACAAGGGATGCGCGCACGAGCTGCACCTTCACACTCCCACGCGTACGCCTGACCCCTATTCCAGCAAACATGATTTTTGAGTTTTAAAACCTTATTTCAAACATCTAAACCTCTCTTTTCATTCCTTTAGTCATAAATAGTGGTGTTAAGCCTGACAGTCAGATGAAGCTAGGAAATGGGATAACCTGGAGATGAAGTAAAGCCAAAAAGAAAATGATGAATTGATTATGAAATGTTACGGATGATTATGAATGATACTTGGCTTGAATGACTAAATGATCTGAGATACGAGATTCCCTGGGTAAAGCACCGTGGCTTGCTACCACGTGTACCAGGTTGAAAACTCGATCAAGATTAAGTTAAGTTAGGCTTAGAAACTCTTAGTAAACTACCTTTTATGGCTTCTGTCTAATACTTTAAGCTCTATAATCTGAGTGTCGGCATTCTAGGATTGCCTCTGGCATTCCCAGGAGCTTATATATTATGTGTGAGGCACCTTTACCATACTGAGAACCTCTGGTTCTCACCCCATACTATGTTGTTGTTTTTCAGATGCAAGTTGAGATCTCGTTAGGCGTCTGGACTCCTAAAGCAAAGTGGTTACTGGGTTATTTTGTTGTACAGTGATGTATATATGTGTACTTAGCTTTATCTTCGCATAACTTGTTCTTTTGATCCTCTTAGAGGTTTATGGAGAGATAGGATTTTGTTTATGTATATTTGGGTTTTGGATATGTATGTATATATGTATAAATATTCTCCGGCCAGCCTTGGCTTTGCGGGCTGAGTTAGGAGATTGTTATTTTGTATCTTTGGCACTCTATTCCTACTTTTGTTATCTTATGTTCGATAGTTATAGTTTTCTTAACACGCAAGTTAACTCGTTCCTTAAGCATTGCGCTTTCATTTTGTGATTTTCACTTCCTCTATTCTTCAAGGCTCCTAGTATATTATAATCTTTCTGCTATTATATGTACACATTTTATTTTAGAGGTCGTAATACCACACCAACTCTGTTTTATGACTTAAGCGTAAAGCTCAGTGTGGTAGGGTGTTACATTATGGTATCAAAGCAGTTTGTTCCTTTAGAGCCTGAAAGACGGACTGATTATGCTTCTGTGCATTCTCTGTATATATGTTTATGTGTTATTAGGATATCTGACTGATATATATAGCATAAACGTTTGTGAGTATATATTTGGAACTTAAAGCATTAGACCTGCAATATTGAGACTGATCAATTTAATATCACTTGTTTGGTGTATATAGGGACCAGATGTCGACTGGCGGACGCGGTCGCGGGCGAGGTAGAGGTAGGATAGACACCGTTACTCCTGGCCCGGCAGGGAATGATCTAGTAGACTTTATGGCTGCCCTGAAAAATATGGCTGCAGCTATGCAGGCGACAGCCGAGGCACTAGGTAATCAGATAAACCAGGGTAATCACGGGAACAATAATGATGAGGACGACCTTATGATGCTTGTAACATTTCTGAAAGTTCACCCTCTGACCTTTAGGGGAACCTCAAATTCCACTGATGCAGACAATTGGATTCAGGCTATGGAACGGGTGCTACAGGCTCAACAGGTTCCTGAAGAGCAATGGGTTTAATTTGGAACTTATCAGCTACAAGGTGAGGCTCAGTATTGGTGGTAGGAAACACAACGTATCCTACATCCTGATAGTGTTGTGATTCCTTGGGAGGTTTTTCTAACAGAGTTTTATAAGAAATACTTTCCTAATTCAATTAAAAATGCCAAGGAGCTTGAATTGATGCAATTAAAGCAAGGCCAGATGACTGTTACTGAGTATACTAGTAGGTTTGAGGAGTTATGTCGCTTTTCTCATATCTGTCAAGGTGCGCTTGAAGATTTTGCTGAGTGGAAGTGTATTAAGTATGAGGGAGGTCTTTGGAGCGATATTCTGGGCTTTGTTGCACCAATGGAGATTAGAGTATTTTTTGAATTGGTGAATAAGAGCAGGGTGGCTGAAGAATGTGTGAGGAAGGCAGCAACAGAGAAAGGAAGTCTGAGGGTACCTTTTCAGAGGACTCCAGGGAGAAACTTTGCTCTGAGAGGTAGGAATTTCAAGCATGGAGGCTTTGTTCCGCAGCAAAATCAAGGCCATGGTAATTACAGAAGGTCGAATACTAATGTTAATCAGGGAAGAAGGTTTGGAAAGCAGCCACAACATGATTTGAATTGTCAGAGGTGCAGGAAGTATTACCCTGGAGTACTGTGCAGATCAGGACTTGGGGTATACTATTTTTATGGTTAGCCCGGGCATTTGGCTAATAATTGTCCGGAGAAGAAGTATGAGACTGGTAGAGTACAACAGCCAGAGAGAGTGTACACTACTTCTGCAGCAGGTGCTGAGAGATCTGAGACACTGATTAGAGGTAACTGTGAAATGGCTAGTAAAGTTTTAAATGCTTTATTTGATTCAGGAGCAACTCATTCATTTATTGCATTTGAAAAGGCTAATGAGTTAGTATTGAGAATGGTGGTTTTAGGTTATGATTTGAAAGTGCATAATACTACTCATGAAGCTATGGTGACTAGGTTAGGATGTCCACAAGTTTGTTTCCAATACAACAGCTTGAATTTGTGCATGATTTGATTTGTTTGCCGATGACTGGTCTTAATCTCATTCTGCGATTGGATTGGTTATCCAAGAATCATGTTTTCCTTGATTGTTCTAAGAAGTCAGTACAGTTTATGCCAGAAGGGTCAGAAGCGCCGGTTGTGGTGAACAGTTACTATTTGAACTCTATGACAGTAAATTGTTCTGGAACTAAATGTCAGGGTATTATGTTATTAACTGTGGGAGTGTCATGTGATGATCAGAGTTTAGAGCAAATTTCGGTTGTCTGTAAATTTCCAAACGTATTTCCGGATGATATTAATGAATTTCCACCTAACCGAGAGGTTGAATTTGCAATTGAGTTGGTGCCTGGAGCCAGTCCGATTTCGATTACTCCTTACAGGATGTCACCTTTAGAAATGGCTGAACTGAAAGCTCAGCTGGAAGATGTGTTGGGTAAGCACTTCATTCGACCAAGTGTTTATCCGTGGGGAGTGTGATAATGAGTCTTGTCGTGTCGGTCTAAAATTTTTCTTATAGAAATAAGAACTTCGTTGTAAGCATAGCTTCCAAACCAACAAACAATTCTCACATCAAAAATTTGGTTCTGTCACAAGTACAAACCCCAATAAGAATTAACTGACGTATTTAGACTCTGGGTCGTCTCACAAGGAATTGCAATGAAGTGAATGATTATTGGCTATGATGGAACCAAAGGGGGTTTGATTGATAAAAGGGCAAGAAGTTAAATGTGCAAGAATTTAAATGACAAGAAGAGTAACTCAAGCAAGCATTTAAAGAAGACAAGTAATAAAGAGAGGCAATTAATAAAGAGAGACATTCATGGCCAGAATTGAGAATGTAGGCTTTCTATCCTAGTCATGCAATGATTAATTCATCTTACTTAGTTAACTCCAACAAATGGAAGAAGGTATCATGTCATCTTCACATAGGGAGAAAGTCAAACAAGACTAGTTAATCATATCACAATACTAAACAAGAATTTATCTTATTACGTCATCCCCGACGATGGAGGAAGGTATCATGTTATCCTCACACTCGAAGAAAGTCTAATAAGACTAGCTAATCTCAATCCAAAAGTCCTAATCACTTACTAATTGAATTAGCAAGAGATTAGCGTCAATGGAAACAATATTAGCTAACAACTCTAGATCACCAACATGAGTTGGGTATTCATGACTCAAGATTGCCTAATTACTCTTTCCAAGCCAAGAATGCTCAAAAGTCTACTCTAACATCCAACCAAGCATTTTGTTAAACACTTGGAAGGCATAAAAGGAGAGCATAGTAAAAGTGCAACAAATATAAATCTACCAACTACCAATTGCAAGGAAACAAGATCAACAACTCAAATCAACAATAAAAGAACATTAACATCAAATTTCATTAAAAGAGATCCAAATCCAACATGGGTGCATGAACATAAAAGAGGCATAAAAGTAAAATTAACAAGAGAACTAAGAAAATTAGAGTGTAGAAACAGGAAATCATAAAGAAAACAAGATAAAAACATGAAATTAGACCTAGATCTAAGAGAGATTAGCCTAATCCTAACCTAATTCTAGATAGAAGAGGGAGCTTCTCTCTCTAGAAAACTAACTAAAGGCTCATGTTGACTAACTAAGTGCTCCCCCATTTTCTAAATCTTCAATTCTGCATCAAATACCCTCAGAAACAAGTTGGATTTGGGCCTGGGCAGCTCAGAAACCGCCCCCAGCATTTTGCCTTTAAGTGAGTCACGTGCGAGCGTCACGCGTACGTGTGGGTGACACGTACGCGTTGATGGCAAAAACCTCCACCCACGCATATGCGTGCTTGACGCGTGTGTGGCTTGCGAATCTTCAATGCACGTGTATGCGTGCATGACGCGTGCGCGTGGCCCTTAATTCTCCATTTTGCTCATTTCTTTATGAATTCTCCACTTGCATACTTTTCTCTTCATTTCTTCCATCCAATACTTGCCTTATGAACCTGAAATCACTCAACAAACACATCAAGGCATCGAATGGAATTAAAGTGAATTAAAATCACCAATCTAAGGGCCTAAAAAGCATGTTTTTACACATAAGCACAAATTAAGGGAGAATTACAAAACCTGGCTATTTCATTGAATAAATATGGGAAAAAGGTGATAAAATCCCCTAAAATAAGCACAAGATAAACCATAAAATTGGGGTTTATCAAACCTCCCCATACTCAAACTAAGCATGTCTAAAGAGAGAACTTTTGCGTGGTCTAGAAAATTGCAGATAAATCCTCGTTGCAGGTATAGCTTCTAAACCAACAAAAGTCCTTTCTTACAAACGTTTTGGTTGTCACAAGTAACAAACTCCTTTAAAATTGATAACCGAGTATTTAAACCTCGGGTCTTCTTCTCAAGGAATTATAGGGAGGTGTTCTTATTATTGGTTATGAGTCTTGTAAATTGGGGGTTTTGAAAGTAAGGAAGAAGTATGTTAAATAATAAGAAAAATAAAATAGTAATAATAAAATAAACTCTTGGCAAGGTATTAGAACTGAAAGTCCTATCCTAGTTATCCTTATCAATTGTGATGAGAATTGGATTTTAATCCCACTTTGTTAACCTCTAACTATGAAGGTAAATCAAGTGGACTAATTAGTTTGATCCTCAAGTCCTAGTCAATTCCTATGGAAAGACTAGAGTTATTGGAGCAACTCCCAATTTTAACCACTGCTTTATTTGACAACTCAAGCGTTACCAATTACTCAACCAAAGCGAAAAGGGAAGAGAATCTACTCAAATAATTAAGCGTTACCAATTAAAAGCATTCATAAATCTGAAACACATCAAATTACGTCTAAACATAAATTCAAATATAACATGGAAAGATTTATAAGCTAAATTGAAAAGATAAATATCAATTAAAACAATAAGGTAAAAGTAGAAATATAAATTAAAGGAACATTGAACCTGTGATGAAGAAGAAATAATCCTAAATCCTAATCCTAAATTCTAAGAGAGAGGAGAAAACCTCTCTCTCTAAAAACTACATCTAAATCCTAAAATTGTGAATATGAAAGCTTCTTTTATGAATGGATGCATTCTCCCACTTTATAGCCTCTAATCTGTGTTTTTTGGGCCGAAAACTGGGTCAAAAACAGCCCAGAAATCGCCCCCAGCATATTCTGGTACATACAGGTCACGGCAAAGTGACGCGGAGGCGTCGTCCATGCGTTTGTGCGGATTGCACTTTTGCCATGTCACACGTCCGCGTGATCCACGCGTTCGCGTCGCCTGGCATCGGGGCAGCTATGGCAAATTATATATCAAATCGAAGCCCCGGATGTTAGCTTTCCAACGCAACTAAAACCACATCATTTGGACCTCTATAGCTCAAGTTATGATCGTTTGAGTGCGAAGAGGTCAGGCTGGACAGCTTAGCAATTTTTTCAACTTCTTGTATTCCTTCCACTTTTGCATGCTTTCCTCCCATCCTCTGAGCTCTGAAATCACTTAGCACACATATCAAGGCATCTAATGGTAATAAGAGAGGATTAATATTTAGCAAATTAAGACCAAAGAAAACATGTTTTCAATCATAGCACAAAATCAGGAAGCAAAATGTAAAACCATGCAAATAGTATGAATTAGTGGGTAAAGAGTTGATAAAAACCACTCAATTGAGCATAAGATAAACCATGAAATAGTAGTTTATCAACCTCCCCACACTTAAACATTAGCATGTCCTCATGCTAAGCTCAAGAGAAGCTATAAAAGTGAATGAGGAAAGTAAGAAAGTATGAAATGCAACCTATCTATATGAATGCAACTATATGCTAAGATGTTTCTATCTACTTGGTTCAAAGTAAACAAGTTCTCCAAGACAAAAATAATTCAAATTCCACTAATTCAAATCATATAATAAAAGACAAGTAAACTTGTAAGAAGATAGCTCATGAAAGCAGGGAACATAGAATTAAGCACTGAACCCTCACTGGTAGTGTATATCACTCTAGTCTCGCAAGTGTATAGGGTAATTTACTCTACTCTTCTCTAGTCATGCTTTCTAAAACTTTGTTCTTCATCTAACCAATCAACAAATATTTAATGTACCAATGCAAACATCATGAGGTCTTTTTTGGGTTGTAATGGGGCTGAGGTAAAGATAAGGATATATGTATGGCCAAGTGAGCTTTATAAAGTGAATCCTTGATTAGTCTAAGATCTCACCTAACATATACATACTTTATACAATTTTAAAATACTTTACCTAGCTACCCAATTTTTTTCCCACTTTTGTATTACATGCTCATGTATCAAACTTATTTTTGAATTTTTGTCCCATGTGCATTGATTCTTTTTATTTTGCATTTGGGATAATATTATTTTTCTTCTTTTCTTCTCTCTTTTTTTTTTGTATCCCGTTATTTAATTACTTAATATATATATATATATATATATATATATATATATATATATATATATATATTCAATGCACATGGTAATTTAATTATTTTGATTTCACATGAGCATGCTTCCCAAATTTTCAAATAATTTAATTCAATTTAATTCCCTATTTTTTCATATCATCCCATGTTCCCATAAAATTCTCCACACCTAAATTATACACAATATCTATCTTAAACTAACCAAGGATTCAACTTGGAATTTTTATTTTGTTTTTCTGCTTAAGGCTAGTAATGTGGTTATGAAATAGAAGGGGGTTAAAAAGTTCAAAGTGGCTAACAAGGGTGATGTAAAAGGTATGCTTATTTGGGATAAGTGAGCTAATAACAAATAATGGCCTCAATCATATGCAAGCATGTAAATACACTAAATAATGGACATATAGAATGGAACAAAGCAAAGATTGCAATTATAGAGAAGAAAACACACAAGAATAAAAATTTATGGTTAAATAATGTAACCATATAAATAAGCTCAAAATCTTATAGGTTGTGTGTTCTTAGCTATGATTCATGTTCCAAATACAACTTCAAACAAGTTTTAACATAAAAAAAATTTTCAATTTAAATTAGTGAAATTTTTTAAAAATAGAGTCCTAAAAAGAAATTTATTACTTTAACCAAGTAGTGAAGAAATGCATAAAATCAAACAAACATGCAATTAAACATGCAAATGCAACAACTAATTTAACAAAGAAAATTTAAATATTGGTGTTGAGACAGGAAGGTACTAACCCATGGAGATTGGTATCGACCTCCCCACACTTAAAGATTTCACCGTCCTCGGTGCATGCTGAGATGTGCAGGTGGACGGGTTGTTCCAACTGATGCTTTTCTTCAAGGATTGTGCAGATAGACTTGTTTGTCTCCCCTTTTAGAAGTTTCTCCCTTTTTCCGTCTTCGGTGGCCAGCCTGAAAGAAGAGAAAAAGAAGAAAAGTAACCCAAAATAAAGATAGAAAATAAATAAAATGTGGGTGTTAATGCCAGATGATAAGGGTCTCAATTACATGGTAGCTACAACATGCAAGTGAGAAAATAGTAGAAGTACATGGCAAATCAAGAGTGCAAAAATTTGCAACAATGGGGAAGAGAGTGGGTAAGGAAAGATAATATAAATTCATGTCAATGCAAAAGTAATACAGGTATAAAAGATTGGCATTGATTTAAATAATATTACCTAACCAGAATAACACAAGTCACTAAGCACCCAAAATAATTCAAGAGAAGATGCAACAGTTTAAATAAGAAAATTTTAACACCAAAGAGAAAATAATTAATTTAGAAAAGAAAATAAAAATATGCACAAAATTAAGATGCAATGAATGAAATATGCAAATAAATTAAGTAAAATAAAATGAAAGATAAGAAGAATGAGAAGTTAAAAAAGATGAAGAAAAAGAAAGAAAGAAAGGAGAGAGAAAGAAGAAAAGATAGAAGAATTTAGGATTAGAAAAAAAAGATAAGATAATTGGCACTGATCTGGATAAGTTGTGCGACGCATGCGACGCGGACGTGTGGTTCACGCGTTCGCGCGGTGCGCGATAAGGTCAGGTGACGCGGACGCGTGGGTCACGCGATCGCGTGGGCTGATTTTTGCGATTGGCACGAGTGCAGCCTCGCGTTCGCACAACTCTCTGTTCGAAACTTTTTTCGCCAAATTTTTGGGTGACGCGGTCGCGTGGTTGACGCGATCGCGTGGATGGCCTTTCTTTTAAAAATAACGCGAACGCGTGGGGCACGCATTCGCGTGGTAGGGCTTGTGCTGCTAGCATGGTTCCAGCCCCACTCTATCATAACTTTCTGCCATACACCTCTTTACGTCGATTTCACAGGGCCACGCATTCGCGTTGGTGACGCGGGCGCGTGGGAGGCATTTTTCCCACATGACGCGGACGGGTCAGCGACGTGGTCGCGTGGATCAATTTTGTGCAAAAGGCACGCCTCCAGCCACGCTTTCGCGTGACTCTCTGTTCACGTTTCTTTTCTTCCAAACGCACTGGTGACGCGGACGCGTCGGCGATGCTGTCGCGTCGCGTGCAATTTTTTTTATGCAGTATGCAGAATGCAATGCTAATGTAGATGAAATAAATAATTCCAGGTTCAATGAAAATAAAATAAAATAAAAACAAACCAAACGAAATAAAATTGAAAAAGGAACGATCATACCATGGTGGGTTATCTCCCACCTAGCACTTTTAGTTAAAGTCCTTAAGTTGGACATTTGATGAGCTTCCTGTTATGGTGGCTTATGCTTGAACTCATCCAGGAATCTCCACCAATGTTTGTGATTCCAATATCCTCCGGGATCCCAAATCTTATTTCTACACCCGTCTTCATGTTGATTATCATGATTCCATCCAGGTGGTTTAGCTTTAGAATTCTCAGTGAAGCGTCCAAATAACTTCCTAGACCCATTCAGTTGAGCTTTACACTAACCTTTGCATTTAAACTTTGAGATTTCCACCATATTGAATCTTGCATGATGACTCCTACCACTAACCATCTTCCTCTTACTCTTAAAGCCACAAAGAGCTCTAAGTTGCCCATCTGTCTCAAGTAAACCATATTCAAGTGGAATGAGAAAGCTAAGGGATATGAATTTTACCCACTTGAATGTTGTATTAGGTGGTAATGGCCTTTGGGGAGAGGTCTCCAGTAACTTTGGCAAGGTGATTTTAAGCTCCACTCCCTTGTGCTCTTCTTGGACAACTTCCTCCTCATTGTAAGCATCTTCAATTTCAACCTCTTCCTCTTGGTAGCTTTCTTCCAATTCAATCTCCTCATCATTACTTTCCAAGGGCATGGGAGGTTGTGCTTCTTCTTCTTTAATCTCCATCTCTTGATCAACCTCTTCCAAGTCTTCAACCAGGGTATGCCTTGGAGGTTGTACACCCTCCTCAAGATCAACATCAAACACCATGGAAGGAGGCTCTGTGACTGGACTTTCCAATGGAGGTACAGCATCTCTTAAGTCTACAACCACTTCTTCCTTTTTAATAATTGCTGCTTTGGCCAGCTGTTTAAGTATAAAATCGTACTCATCCTCGATGATTTTCTTTCCATGACAACACCTTTCAACTACTCCTTCATCTTCAAGGGTCTCTCCTACCTTTACCCGTAGGGCCTCCTCTAGCTCCTTATGAAGTATGGATTCGCGAAGATGATTCCTTCTTTCCTGTTCCATATCAATAGCATAATTGGGATCATCTTGCTCTTGGATTGATGGATGTGGGTGCTCTTCCATGGAGGGTGGTGATGGGATGAAAAGATCATTATATGGTTGAAAAGGAAGTGCACTAGAGCTTGAGGGTTGAATATTGGAGGTAGAGGGTTGGTTCATGCGGGATATAAGATTTTGGAGTGTAGAGGTGAGACCAATAATGTTAGAGATGAGTGTATTGTTATCCAATGGAGGTTGGGGTAGATCTATGTATGGTTCATTTGGTTCATAGGGTGGTTGGTTTGGTGGATGTGGGTTAGGGTCATATGGAGGTAAATGGTGTAAAGGGGCTTGTGAGTTTGGTGGTTCAAAGGTATGTTGGGGAGGTGGTTCATAAGCATATGATGGGGGTCCATCATATCTATCATCTTGGTATGCACCTCGGAATGGTTTTTGACCATAGTGATTTGGTGGGTGATGGTTGTCATGAAGGGGTCCACCATAACTATTGTCTTGACATGCATTGTTGAATGGTCGTTGTCCATGGTATTTTGGAAGGTGTTGTTGCCTAAAGGGTTGATCAGATCCTCGTGGCTCCTTCCATCTCTGATTGTTTTGACCTTGATACATGTTCCTGTTATAATTTCCATTCCTTGCAACAGCATTGGAACCAAACTCAAAGCGATAGGGGTGAGAATTCATAGTAACTAATAAAAATTAAAAAATAAAAACAAATAAACAAGCAAAGGAAAATAAAATAAAATAAAATAAAATAAGAGAAAAGATTTGAAATTTGAAATTTGAATTTGAAATAAGATAAGATAAGATTTTTGAAAGAGATATGATTTTTTTTTTTTGAAAAAAAATTGAATTTTGAAATTTAAAACTAAGATAAGATAAGATAAAAAAAATTTTAAAATAAAAATATGAAAATTATTTTTTTTTTGAAAAATATTTACAATAACCAATAATAATAAGGCACACGTTTGCAGTTCCCCGGCAACGGCGCCATTTTGAAGAGAGAACTTTTGCGTGGTCTAGAAATTTGCAGATAAATCCTCGTTGCAGGTATAGCTTCCAAACCAACAAAAGTCCTTTCTTACAAACGTTTTGGTTGTCACAAGTAACAAACCCCTTTAAAATTGATAACCGAGTATTTAAACCTCGGGTCGTCTTCTCAAGGAATTGCAGGGAGGTATTCTTATTATTGGTTATGAGTCTTGTAAATTGGGGATTTTGAAAGTAAGGAAGAAGTATGTTAAATAATAAGAAAAATAAAATAGTAATAATAAAATAAACTCTTGGCAAGGTATTAGAACTAGAAGTCATATCCTAGTTATCCTTATCAATTGTGATGAGAATTGGATTTTAATCCCACTTTGTTAACCTCTAACTATGAAGGTAAATCAAGTGGACTAATTAGTTTGATCCTCAAGTCCTAGTCAATTCCTATGGAAAGACTAGAGTTATTGGAGCAACTCCCAATTTCAACCACTGCTTTATTTGACAACTCAAGCGTTACCAATTACTCAACCAAAGCGAAAAGGGAAGAGAATCTACTCAAATAATTAAGCGTTACCAATTAAAAGCATTCATAAATCTGAAACACATCAAATTACGTCTAAACATAAATTCCATCTTTAGTTGTCCCATGTTGGAACTTAATTCTCCTAGGGAGGTATTGATTTGCTCCCAATAGTTCTGTGGAGGGAAGTACATCCCTTGAGGCATCTCAGGGATTTCATGGTGAGGAATTTCATCATGCTCTTATTGAGGTCCATGATCTCTTGTTTGCTCCATCCTTTTCTTAGTGATGGGCTTGTCCTCATCAATGAGGATATCTCCCTGTATGTCAATTCCAACTGAATTGCAGAGGTGGCAAATATGGTGAGGAAAGGCTAACCTTGCTAAAGTAGATGACTTGTCAGCCACCTTGTAGAATTCTTGAGGTATAATCTCATGAACTTCCACTTCTTCCCTAATCATGATACTATGGATCATGATGGCCCGGTCTACAGTAACTTCAGACCGGTTGCTAGTAGGAATAATTGAGCATTGGATGAACTCCAACCATCCTCTAGCTACAGGCTTAAGGTCCGGTCTTCTCAATTGAACTGGCTTGCCTCTTGAGTCAACTTTTCATTGAGCTCCTTCCACACATATGTTCATGAGGACTTGGTCCAACCTTTGATCAAAGTTGACCCTTCTAGTGTAGGGGCGTGCATTTTCTTGCATCATTGGCAAGTTGAACGCCAACCTTACATTTTCCGGACTGAAATCTAAGTATTTCCCCCGAACCATTGTAAGCCAATTATTTGGATTTGGGTTCCTACTTTGATCATGGTTCCTAGTGATCCATGCGTTTGCATAGAACTCTTGAACCATTAAGATCCCGACTTGTTGAATAGGATTAGAGAGAACTTCCCATCCTCTTCTTCTAATCTCTTGTCGGATCTCCGGATATTCGCTCTTTTTGAGCTTAAAAGGAACCACAGGGATTACCTTTTTCTTGGCCACAACTTCATAGAAGTGGTCTTGATGGACCTTTCAGATGAATCTCTCCATCTCCCATGACTCAGAGGTGGAAGCAATTGCCTTCCCTTTCCTCTTTCTTGAGGTTTCTCTGGCCTTAGGTGCCATTGATGGTTATGGAAAAACAAAAAGCAATGCTTTTACCACACCAAACTTAAAAGGTTTTCTCATCCCCGAGCAAAAGAAGAAAGGAAGTAGTAGAAGAAGAAGAAAATGGAGGAGATGGAGGGAGAAGGTGTATTCGGCCAAGGAGGAGAAGTGGTGGTTGTAATGTGTGAAAATGGAGTAGTGTTGAGGGGTTTATATAGGGGTGGGGTAGGTGGGTAGGTTTCGACCATTAGGGTTGGGTTTGGGAGGGAAAAGAATTTGAATTTTGGAGGTAGGTGGGGTTTATGGGGAAAAGTGGATGGATGTGAGTGGTTAAGGGTATTTAGGGAAGAGGTATGGAGGTGATTGGTGAAGGGTATTTGGGGAAGAGAGTTATAAAAAGGTGTGAAGATGAGGGAAGAAGAGGTGGGGTAGGTGGGGATCCTGTGGGGTCCACAGATCCAGTGGGGTCAAAGACTTAGCATCCCTGCTCCAATTAGGCGTGCAAAACACCCTTAGAATGTATGTCTGGCATTAAACGCCAGCTTACTGCTTGTTTCTGGCATTTAATGCCAATTCCATGCTCTGTTCTGGCGTTAAACGCCAGCCTGGTGCTTGTTTCTGGCATTTAACGCCATCTTGATGCTTCTTTCTGGCGTTAAACGCCAGTTTGATGCTTCTTATTGGCATTTAAACGCCAGTAAGCTCTTCCTCCAGGGTGAGCTGTTTTTAATGCTGTTTTTGATTTTGCAGTAGTTTTTGTGACTCTACATGATCATCAACCTAAAAAAAATAACAATAAAAAATAAATAGATATAATTAAATAACATTGGGTTGCCTCCCAACAAGCGCTTCTTTAAAGTCAATAGCTTGACAGTGAGCTCTCATGGAGCCTCACAGATGTTCAGAGCATTGTTGGGACCTCCCAAAACCAAACTTAGAGTTTGAATGTGGGGGTTCAACACCAAACTTAGAGTTTGACTGTGGGGGCTTTGGTTGACTCTGCAGTGAGAGAAGCTTTTCATGCTTCCTCTCCATGGTTACAGAAGGAGATCCTTGAGTTTTAAACACAAGGTTGTCCTTATTTAGTTGAAGGACCAACTCTCCTCTGTTCACATCAATCACAGCTTTTGCTGTGGCTAGGAAGGGTCTTCCAAGGATGATGGATTCATCCTCATCCTTTCCAGTGTCTAGGATTATGAAATCAGCAGGGATGTAAAAGTCTTCAACCTTTACTAACAAGTCCTCTACTAATCCATAAGCCTATTTCATTGATTTGTTTGCCATCTCTAGTGAGATTCTTGCAGCTTGTACCTCAAAGATTTCTAGTTTCTCCGTTACAGAGAGTGGCATGAGGTTTATCCCTGACCCAAGGTCACACAGAGCCTTCTCAAAGGTCATGGTGCCTATGGTACAAGGTATGAAGAACTTTTCGGGATTTGGTTTCTTCTGAGGCAATGTCTGCCTTATCAATGCACTGAGTTCATTGGAGAACAAGGGGGGTTCATCCTCCCAAGTATCATTACCAAATAAACTGACATTCAACTTCATGATGGCTCCTAGATATTTAGCAACCTGCTCTTCACTGATGTCTTCATCCTCTTCAGAGGAAGAATAGTCATCAGAGCTCATGAATGGTAAAAGGAGGTTCAATAGAATCTCTATAGTCTCTAGTTGAGCCTCAGATTCCTTTGGTTCCTCAAAGGGAAACTCCTTATTGGTTAGTGAACATCCCAGGAAGTCTTCCTCACTAGGATTCACGTCCTTCTCCTCCTCTCTGGGTTCAGCCACACCAAGTAAGGTAATGGCCTTACACTCTCTTTTTGGATTCTCTTCTGTATTGCTTGGGAGAGTACTAGGAGGAGTTTCAGTGACTCTTTTACTCAGCTGGCCCACTTGTGCCTCCAAATTTCTAATGGAGGATCTTGTTTCATTCATGAAACTTAGAGTGGCCTTAGATAGATCAGAGACTATATTTGCTAAGCTAGATGGATTCTGCTCAGAATTCTCTATCTGTTGCTGAGTGGATGATGGAAAAGGCTTGCTATTGCTAAATCTGTTTCTTCCACCATTATTAAAGCCTTGTTGAGGCTTTTGTTGATCCTTCCATGATAAATTTGGATGATTTCTCCATGAGGGATTATAGGTGTTTCCATAGGGTTCCCCCATGTAATTCACCTCTGCTATTGCAGAGTTCTCAAGATCATAAGCCTCTTCTTCAGAAGATGCCTCTTTAGTACTGTTGGATGCAGCTTGCAATCCATCCAGACTCTGAGAAATCATATTGACTTGCTGAGTCAATATTTTATTCTGAGCCAATATGGCATTCAGAGTATCTTTCAAGAACTCCCTTCCTCTGAGGCGTCCCATTACTCAAAGGATTCCTTTCAGAAGTGTACATGAACTGGTTTTTTGCAACCATGTCAATGAGTTCCTGAGCTTCTGCAGGTGTTTTCTTTAGGTGAATAGATCCACCTGCAGAATGGTCCAATGACATCTTTGATAATTCAGACAAACCATCATAGAATATATCCAGGATGGTCCATTCTGAAAGCATGTCAAAAGGACACTTTTTGGTCAGTTGCTTGTATCTCTCCCAAGCTTCATAGAGGGATTCACCTTCGTTCTGTTTGAAGGTTTGAACATCCACTCTAAGTTTGCTAAGCTTTTGAGGAGGAAAGAACTTGGCTAAGAAAGCCGTGACCAGCTTATCCCAAGAGTTCAGGCTATCTTTAGGTTGAGAGTCCAACCATATTCTAGCTCTGTCTCTTATAGCAAATGGGAAAAGCATAAGCCTGTAGACCTCGGGATCAACCCCATTGGTCTTAACAGTATCATAGATTTGCAAGAATTCAGTTAAGTACTGAAAAGGATCGTCTGATGGAAGTCCATGAAACTTGCAATTCTGTTGCATCAGAGAAACTAATTGAGGCTTTAGCTCAAAATTGTTTGCTCCAATGGCAGGGATTGAGATGCTTCTTCCATGTAAGTTGGAGTTTGGTGCAGTAAAGTCACCAAGCATCTTCCTTGCATTGTTGTTGGGTTCGACCATGTCTCCTTCTTTTTCGAAAATTCTCTGTAAGGTTTTCTCTGGATTGTTGTATTTTAGCTTCTCTTAGTTTCTTCTTCAGAGTCCTTTCAGGTTCAGGATCTGCTTCAACAAGAATGTTCTTATCCTTGCTCCTACTCAAATGAAAAAGAAGGGAACAGAAAATAATAGGGATCCTCTTTGCCACAGTAGAGAGGTTTCTTTATATGAGTAGAAGAGAAGAGAAGAAAAAGAATTCGAACACAGAAAGAGGGAGAGGGTTCGAATTTTTAAAAAGAAGAGAAGTGTTAGTAGATAAATAAAATAATTAGAAAGAGATGAGGGAGAGAGAATTTCGAAAATTAGAAGAAGAAAAAAAGAAAAATATTTTTGTTTTTCTTTTATTTATTAATTAGAATTCAAAAAAGTTAGAAGAAACAATTAATTAATTAAAAAAATTTTTGAAAAAGAGGGAGGTGATTTTCGAAAATTAGGAGAGAGAAATAGTTAGGTGGTTTTGAAAAAGATTTTGAAATTAATTTTAAAAAGATATGAAGTTGGAAAAAGATATTTTGAAAAGATATGATTTTGAAAAGATATGGTTTTAAAAAGATATGATTTGAAATTTATTTTGAAAAAGATTTGATTTTTTTTAAATCACAATTAATGACTTGACTCACAAGAAATCACAAGATATGATTCTAGAGTTTAAAGTTTGAATCTTTCTTAACAAGAAAGTAACAAACTTGAAATTTTTTGAATCAAAACATTAATTGTCAAAGCAATTTTCGAAAATATGAAGTGAAAATAGGAAAAAGATTTTGAAAAACTTTGAAAAGGATTTTTGAGAATTTTCGAAAACAAAGGAAAATAAAATGAAAAAGATTTGATTTTGAAAAAGATTTTGGAAAGATAGATTTTTGAAATTGAAATCTTGACTTGACTAACAAGAAACAACTAATTTTAAAAATTTTTGAAAAAGTCAACCCAAAGATTTCGAAATTTATGAGTGAAAAAAGGAAAAGATATTTTTTTATTTTTGAATTTTAATGATGAGGGAGAAAAACATCAAAAAGACTCAATGCATGAAAATTTTGGATCAAAACAAATGATGCATGCAAGAACACTATGAATGTCAAGATGAACAGCAAGAACACTTTGAAGATCATGATGAACATCAAGAACTTATTTTTGAAAAATTTTCAAGAAAAGAAAACATGCAAGACACCAAACTTAGAAATTTTTAATTTTTAGACACTATGAATGCAAGAATGCATATGAAAAATAAGATGCAACATACAACAAGAAAATATGAAGATCAAACAAGAGGATTCATCAAGAACAACTTGAAGATCATGAAGAATGCAATGCATGAATTTTCGAAAAATGCAAGAAAGAGATAAACATGCAATTGACACCAAACTTATGACTTGACACTAGACTCAAACAAGAAACACAAAATTATTTTTTTTGGGTCTTTTTTTTTTGGTATTTTTCGAAATTATATTGGAAAAAGAAAATAAGAAATTCAAAAATTTTAATAAGGATTCCAGGAATCTTTCAACGTTAGTCTAAAGCTCCAGTCCAGGAATTAGACATGGCTTAATAGTCAGCCAAGCTTTTCATGAAAGCTTCGGTCTAAAACACTAGACATGGCCAATGGCCAGCCAAGCTTCAGCATACATAGTTCAAGCATGTGAAAAAGAAGCCTCAGTCTAAAAGAATTTAGACATGGCTTTACAGCCAGCCAGGCTTCAACATGTTATCTTGAAACTCTAGAATTCATTCTCAATATTTCTGAAGAAAAATATTTTTTTTTCGAAAACAGAGGAAAAATTTTTGAAAGATTTTTGAAAAATTTTTTGAAAATAAAACAAAAAGAAAATTACCTAATCTGAGCAATAAGATGAACCGTCAGTTGTCCAAACTCGAACAATCCTCGGCAACGGCACCAAAAACTTGGTGCACGAAATCGTGATCGTTAATTCCTTGGTAACGGCGCCAAAAACTTTATACGCACATTCATAATCTTAGTTCTTTGTCATAACTTCGCACAACTAACCAGCAAGTGCACTGGGTCGTCCAAGTAATAAACCTTACGTGAGTAAGGGTCGATCCCACGGAGATTGTCAGCTTGAAGCAAGCTATGGTCACCTTGTAAATCTCAGTCAGGCGGATTCAAATGGTTATAGAGTTTTAATAATTAAAAGATAAATAAAACGTAAAATAATGATAGAGATACTTATGTAATTCATTGGTGAGAATTTCAGATAAGCGTATAGAGATGCTTAGTTCCTTCTGAATCTTCGCTTTCCTACTGCTTTCATCCAATCTTTCATACTCCTTTCCATGGCAAGTTGTATGTTGGGCATCACCGTTGTCAATGGCTACATCCCGTCCTCTCAGTGAAAATGGTCCAAATGCGCTGTCACCGCACGGCTAATCATCTGTCGGTTCTCGATCATGCTGGAATAGGATTCAGTAATCCTTTTGCGTCTGTCACTACACCCAGCACTCGCGAGTTTGAAGCTCGTCACAGCCATCCCTTCCCAGATCCTACTCAGAATACCATAGACAAGGTTTAGACTTTTCAGATCTCAAGAATGGCCACCAATAATTCTAGCCTATACCACGAAGACTCTGATCGTAGATCAGGAGGCTAAGAGATATGCATTCAAGCTTGTTTGCATGTAGAACGGAAGTGTTTGTCAGGCACACATTCATAAGTGAGAATGGTGATGAGCGTCACATAATCATCACATTCATCATGTTCTTGTGTGCTAATGAATATCTTAGAGAAGAAATAGGCTTGAATTGAATAGAAAAATAATAGTACTTTGCATTAATTCATGAGGAACAACAGAGCTCCACACCTTAATGTATAATGTGCAGAAACTCTACCGTTGAAAATACATAAGTGAAAATAGGGTAGACATGGCCGGGTGGCCAGCCTCCCATGGAGGTCTCAGAATGTAAAAGTTACATAATGTGTTCCAGAGATGTGAAATAAATCACTAAAAGTAGTTTTTATACTACACTAGTAACTAGGGTTTACAGAAATGAGTAAATGATGCAGAAATCCACTTTCGGGCCCACTTGGTGTGTGTTTGGGCTGAGCATTGAAGCTTTCATGTGTAGAGGTCTTTCTTGGAGTTGAACGCCAGTTTGTAACTTGTTTCTGGCGTTTAACTCTGCTTTGCAACTTGTTTCTGGCGTTTAACGCCAGAATAGGGCAGAAAGCTGGCGTTGAACGCCAGTTTGCGTCATCTAAACTTGGGTAAAGTATGGACTATTATATATTTCTGGAAAGCCCTGGATGTCTACTTTCTAACGCAGTTGAGAGCGCGCCATTTGGACTACTGTAGCTCTAGAAAATCCACTTTGAGTACAGGGAGGTCAAAATCCAACAGCATCCGCAATCCTTCTTCAGCCTCTGAATCAGATTTTTGCTCAAGTCCCTCAATTTCAGTCAGAAATTACCTGAAATCACAGAAAAATACACAAACTCATAGTAAATTCCAGAAACATGATTTTTATTTAAAAACTAATAAAAATATATTAAAAACTAACTAAATCATACTAAAAACTATGTAAAAATAATGCCAAAAAGCGTATAAATTATCCGCTCATCAAAGGAACAAAGGGGCTTTGATTGATAAAAGGGCAAGAAGTTAAATGTGCAAGAATTTAAATGACAAGAAGAGTAACTCAAGCAAGCATTTAAAGAAGACAAGTAATAAAGAGAGGCAATTAATAAAGAGAGACATTCATGGCAAGAATTGAGAATGTAGGCTTTCTATCCTAGTCATGCAATGATTAATTCATCTTACTTAGTTAACTCGAACAAATGGAAGAAGGTATCATGTCATCTTTACATAGGGAGAAAGTCAAACATGACTAGTTAATCATATCACAATACTAAACAAGAATTTATCTTATTACGTCATCCCCGACGATGGAGGAAGGTATCATGTTATCCTTATACTCGAAGAAAGTCTAATAAGACTAGCTAATCTCAATCCAAAAGTCCTAATCACTTACTAATTGAATTAGCAAGAGATTAGCGTCAATGGAAATAATATTAGCTAACAACTCTAGATCACCAACATGAGTTGGGTATTCATGACTCAAGATTGCCTAATTACTCTTTCCAAGCCAAGAATTCTCAAAAGTCTACTCTAACATCCAACCAAGCATTTTGTCAAACACTTGGAAGGCATAAAAGGAAAGCATAGTAAAAGTGCAAGAAATATAAATCTACCAACTACCAATTGCAAGGAAACAAGATCAACAACTCAAATCAACAATAAAAGAACATCAACATCAAATTTCATCAAAAGAGATCCAAATCCAACATGAGTGCGTGAACATAAAAGAGGCATAAAAGTAAAATTGACAAGAGAACTAAGAGAATTAGAGTGTAGAAACAAGAAATCATAAAGAAAACAAGATGAAAACATGAAATTGGACCTAGATCTAAGAGAGCTTAGCCTAATCCTAACCTAATTCTAGAGAGAAGAGGGAGTTTCTCTCTCTAGAAAACTAACTAAAGGCTCATGTTGACTAACTAAGTGCTCCCCCCTTTGCTCAATCTTCAATTCTGCATCAAATACTCTCAGAAACAAGTTGGATTTGGGCCTGGGCAGCTCAGAAATCGCCCTCAGCATTTTTCCTTTAAGTGAGTCACGTGCGAGCGTGGGTGACGCGTGCGCATCGATGGCAAAAACCTCCACTCACGCATATGCGTGCTTGACGCGTGCGCGTGGCCCTTAATTCTCCATTTTGCTCATTTCTTTATGAATTCTCCACTTGCATGCTTTCCTCTTCATTTCTTCCATCCAATACTTGCCTTATGAGTCTGAAATCACTCAACAAACACATCAAGACATCGAATGGAATTAAAGTGAATTAAAATCACCAATCTAAGGGCCTAAAAAGCATGTTTTTACACTTAAGCATAAATTAAGAGAGAATTACAAAACTATGCTATTTCATTGAATAACTGTGGGAAAAGGTGATAAAATCCCCTAAAATAAGCACAAGATAAACCACAAAATTGGGATTTATCAGAGTGCCAGTGTTACTGGTAAAGAAGAAGGACAGAAGTATGTGTTTGTGTATCGATTATCGGCAATTGAATAACATCACTGAAGAATAAATATCTGCTACCTAGAATCGACGACCTAATGGATCACTTACAGGGTGCCGGTGTGTTTTCAAAGAGTGATTTGAGATCCGGGTATCATTAGATAAGGGTTAGAGATGAAGATATTCTAAAAACTGCTTTCAGGACACGTTATAGACATTATGAGTATACGGTGATGTGTTTTGGATTGACTAATGCTCCGGCAGTATTCATGGATTATATGAACATGATTTTCTAGCAGTACCTAGATAAGTTTGTCATTGTTTTCATTGATGATATTCTTGTTTACTCTAAGACTGAGGAGGAGCATGCTGATCACTTGCGAACTGTGCTGCAAATTCTAAAAGACAGGAAGTTATATGCTAAGTTATCTAAATGCGAGTTCTGGAAGAGTGAGGTAAAGTTTCTCGGTCATGTAGTGAGCAAGCAGGGAATAGCTGTGGATCCTGCTAAGGTGGAAGTAGTAATGAAATAGGAGTGACCAACTTCAGTAACAGAGATTAGGAGTTTCCTAGGTTTGGCGGGGTATTATCGAAGATTCATTAAGGGGTTTTCACAGCTCGCCTTACCTTTAACTAAGCTGACTAGGAAGAATACGCCTTTTGTCTGGACTTCAGAGTGTGAAGAGAGTTTTCAAGTATTGAAGCAAAGGTTGACTACTGCACCCGTGTTGGTATTTCCTGAGCCAAGTGAACTATTTGAAGTGTACTGTGATGCATCATTAAAGGGTTTAGGGTGCGTTCTGATACAGCACCAGAATGTTGTAGCATACGCCTCACGGAAATTAAGGCCGCATGAGATGAATTATCCGACTTACGATTTAGAACTTGCTGCTATTACGTTTTCTCTAAAAATCTGGAGGCATTATCTCTATGGAGCTTCTGAAGGACTATGATTTCGAATTGAATTACCATCCTGGAAAAGCAAACATTGTGGCAGATGCCCTAAGTCGGAAGTCTTTAGATGCAGCCTGGATGATGTTGCGAGAAGAAGAGTTATTAAAGGCATTTCAAGGTTTGAACCTGGGAGTTAGAAAAGAATTTGGAATTTTTTGTTTGAGTCAGTTGCAAATTTCAAGTGATTTTAAATCAGAACTTCTGAAGGCTCATCAAGATGGTGAAGCATTACGTAAGATACTGCCAGTAATTGAACAGGGAAAACAGTGGAGAGTGTTAGAAGGTCAGGATGGTTTGTGGAAGTTCAAGAACCAGATTATTGTGCCAGATGTCAAAGATTTACGGCAAGGTATCTTGGCGGAAGCTCATAAGAGCGGGTTTTCAATTCATCCAGGAAACACCAAAATGTATCAAGATTTGAAAGCGATGTTCTGGTGGCCAGGAATGAAGAATGATGTGGCATTGCATGTATCTAAATATTTAACGTGTCAGAAGGTTAAGATTGAGCATCAGAGACCATCAGGAACCCTTCAACCTTTAGAGATTCCATAATGGAAATGGGAGAGTATTGCAATGAATTTTGTGATAGGTTTGCTTAGAATCTGGTCTGGTTGTGATGCTATTTGGGTGGTTGTACAATGGAAGAATTGGCTCGAATGTACATCAAAGAGATTGTCAGGTTGCATGGCGTGCCATCTACCATTATATCTGACAGAGATCCTCGTTTCACATCAAGGTTTTGGGGAGCTTTTCAGCGTGCATTTGTGACTCAGTTGAGTTTGAGTACTGCATATCACCCTCAGACAGATGGTCAGTCAGAGACAACCATCCAGACCTTGGAGGATATGCTAAGGGCTTGTGTTTTGGACCAGCCGACGAGCTGGGATCGGTATATGCCATTAGTGGAGTTTGCTTATAACAATAGCTACCATGCAATGGCTCCGTATGAGGTTTTGTATGGCAAAAAATGTCAATTTTCGCTATATTGGTATGAAACTAGAGAAAGAAGTTTGTTAGGGCCTGAGATGATAGCTGAGACTACTGAGCAGATAAAGAAGATTCATAGCCGAATGCTTATAGCCCAGAGCCGTCAGAAGAGCTATGCTAATCTAACGCGAAATCCTTTAGAGTTTGAAGAAGGGGAGCATGTCTTTTTGAAGGTTACACCAACCATCGGAGTGGGAAGAGCTATTAAGACTAAAAAACTGAATCCCCGTTATATTGGACCGTTTGAGATCCTGAAAAGAATTGGGCCAGTGGCTTACAGAATAGCCTTACCGCCATATCTCTTGAACTTACACGACGTGTTTCATGTATCATAACTTCGGAAGTAAGTCACGTTCTGGAACCAGAACCAATCCAAGTGAGAGAAGATCTAACACTTCCAGTAATTCCGGTGAGAATTGATGACACCAGCGTTAAACGATTATGCGGGAAGGAAGTATCATTGGTAAAAGTAGCTTGGAGTCGAGCTGGTATTGAGGAACATACTTGGGAACTCGAATCCGATATGCGGAAAGACTACCCACATCTCTTTTCAGGTAACTAAATTTGAATTTTGAGGACAAAATTCTTTGTTCGGTGGGTAGGATGTAAACCCCGTTAAATTAGTAAATAATTAGTTGATAAATTAGTTTTTAATAAAGAAGATTAAAAATTTGAATATTATATTAAATTAGGATAGAGCTCATCGAAATGAGAATTTTGACACTAATTTCGAAGAAATCGGTCCAAGATTGGACCGAATAGGCCGAACCGATTGAACTGGGCCCAACCGGCCCAGCACTTAAGAAGACCGAAGCCCTCTCTTTTCTCCCATTCAACAGAACAAAGCTAAAAGCCTTCCAGGGAAGAAAAGAAGAGAAAGCTCCCCGAACCCTTACGGTGATTTTAAAATCTCGTAACTCCTCCGTCCGAGCTCCGATCGCTGCACCGTTTGCGGCCACGCGTCCACCACGTCGAGCTCTACGTTTCTACTGGAAAAATTTTATAGGTAAGCCATTAATTACTCTCATCTACTCTTTTCCCATAATTTTTTAAAATTGGAAGAGATGTTGAATTTCTTAGATTTTTGATGTTTTAGGATCCAATTAGCTTGAGGAAAACATTCACTCTTGCATATGTGAAGCTTGGGTAAGGTGAGGATACCACAATCCCATTTTAATTTTACTGAATTTGTGTTTTGGGAATTAAATTGGGTATATATGTGTTATAAATGTGTATTAGGTTGTGAATAAATAATTGGAGCTTGAAATTGTGAACATTGGAACTCGAAGGAAGCTGAGCTTAGAATTTATTGAGCTTTTGAGGGGCTGTCTTGGTTTTAATTAAATTGCTTTGGACGCTACGTAGAAATTGGCTAAGGTATGGTTTAGGTTTCTTGCATTTTATATATAATGTTCTGTAAAAAGTTAGACTAGATGACCATAGGATAAGTTGGAATGCAGGTGTATATTGAATGTTTAGTAATTTGTTGATGAACATGTTTCGTTAGTGCTTGTTGGATAATTGGTGATTTGGTTATATGGTGGAGATTGTTATTTATATTGATGTTAGAAAGAAATATGGTTGATTTGTTGATTATATGTTTACAAGAATATTAATGAAAGCTTGATGGAATTGTTGAGAAATGAAATTATTTAGTGTTATTGAATGGTGGTTAATGGAATGGTGTAGAGTTTTGTTGAGGTTTGTTGCTGGCAATTGTATTGGTATTGATAGGTTTAATATTGAATAGAATGGAAACTTTGAATGAACATGAGGTTTAAAGAGTTTGCAAAACTTTGGTTTTGGGCCGAACTTCGGCGGGCTATAATTTGGCTTCCGGAACCCCAAATTGATTCCAACTTGTTTTAAATGAAAATTGGGTTCGTGAAGTTTATGCCGTTCGAAGAACGGAAGAAAAATGATTGAGTTATGCCCGTTGTAAATTTTGATGTCGAATATGTAACTACGCAGGGTGACATTTTATGATTCTACAGCTTGCCATTGAATCTATTTTTTTTTTCAAAAAACGTACGTCCACGCGTACGCGTGGCATAGGTTTTGGCAATGCATACGCGACTGGTCTTATGTGTATGCGTAAGGAGCTAACAAGCATGTCCAGGCGTACGCGTGACCAACGCGCACGCGTGACATGAAGTTTTTAGCTACGCATACGCATGACAAGGAACGCGCGCACGAGCTGCACCTTCACACTCCCACGCGTACGCGTGTCCCCTATTCTAGAAAACATGATTTTTGAGTTTTAAAACCTTATTTCAAACTTCTAAACCTCTATTTCATTCCTTTAGTCATAAATAGTGGTGTTAAGCCTGACAGTCAGATGAAGCTAGGAAATGGGGACAACTTGGAGGTGAAGTAAAGCCAAAAAGAAAATGATGAATTGATTATGAAATGTTATGGATGATTATGAATGATACTTGGCTTGAATGACCAAATGATCTGAGATACGAGATTCCCTGGGTAAAGCACCGTGGCTTGCCACCACGTGTACCAAGTTGAAAACTCGATACTCTGTTGACCCTACGACGTAAGGGTGACCGGGCACTTATAAATTCCCGGGAATGTTAACTCCCATTGAGCAATATTGATTATTTGAGAAAAATCTATGCATATACTCTTGGGGATGCACGTCAAGGGATAGTCTAAGGTTTTCAGACTTGTCGGGTTGGCTGGATAACCGACAGATGAGCCTCATCAGCCATAGGACAGGCATGCATCATATGCATACTACTTAAATTACTTGTTTGTGCATTAACTGGGTGTGCCTATGTGTACTTGTCAAGATAAATATATATTTGTTACCTAAAGTACTTGTAACCTTCTTGTGCTTGCCTTTATTTGTTTAGTTGTCTGTGAAACGCTAACAGAGATGGAGGTATGGAGGAATGGCAGTACGGGACTTAGATTTAAGATTAAGTTAAGTTAGGTGATGACTGCGCATCATGTACCCTTTTTCTTATCTAAAAGAACCATAAAAAGAGCATAATCTCATTTATCAATGCAAATTCATGAACCAAATGATATATATTATGGTACATTGCTTTGAAATAGGTTGTGCTGAATTTCAGGTGATAAGAGCAACAAAAGGGGAAGGAAAACCACAAATAAGGATGGGCATGTGAAGCTGGGGGTGCCACTTGAAGCTCTGGGCGTGGCACGCCAAGCTTTTGAACATTTTCAACAATGGACGTGCCACTTGAAGCTATGGGCGTGGCACACCAAGCCAACATTCCAGCAAAGAAGGTTGAAGAATTTTACATGGGCGTGCCACTTAGTGCTATGGGCGTGGCACGCCAAGTTTGTGAAGCCAAGATGTCAAAGAGGGCATTCCACTTGGTGTTTTGGGGGTGGCACGTTAGGCTTAAGTTCCAGAGGAGTGATTTTGAGCCCCACTATCGGCGTGGCACGCCAAGCATTGGGCGTGGCACGCCGGGGCATATGCCAGCCTGACCTCCTCTCATTCAAATGAAAATATCTTGCGCTACACAACTCCAAATGAGATGATTCTAGTTTCATTATAAAGTAGATATCCAGGGCTTTCCAACCATATATAACATTATATTATTGACACTGGAATGGAGGAAGATATTGACCCCAAAAACACATGGAGAAAAACACGTCACTGCAGAGTTACCAGCCTGACCTCTTCATCTTCAAAGGAACATAATTTGAGTTGTAGAGGTCCAAATAATGTGATCTTGGTGCGTTGGAAAGCTGACATCAAGAGCTTTCCAACGATATATAACACTCTAGGATGGACGTTAAAAATAAAGGTGGAAAAGGCCATTATATTAGCGTTGCAAAACCTGGGCGTGCCACTTGATATCGAAGGCGTGGCAAGCAAGCTCTGTTTTTATAATGGGCATGGCACGCCAGTTCAAACGGCCAGAAAGGAGATTTTGGTGCATCATTAAGGCGTGGCACGCCAGTTTTGGGCGTGGCACGCTGGGCTACCTGACAGACTGACCTATCCACCTTCAAATGGGCATAACTTCAGCTACAGAGGTCTAAATGAGTTGATTCTAAAGACGTTGGAAAGCTAACATCCAGGGCTTTCCAACAATATATAATACTTTGTAGTGGAAATTCATTTTGAGGCCCAACCAACTCCATACTTTCAACGTTGCAAAGTGGGTCATACTCCAAAGGGCAAAATCAAGTGGGAGTGGCACTTGAAACCACACGCCAACTTCTCCCTGCAGCCCCTAACCTTCAATCAAGCCCATTCCAACTCTCATTCAAGCTACAATTATCAATCAATCAAGGCCACAAGAAGTATCTAGAATAGTTTGTTTTCATTTCATTGTAATTTACTTTTAATTTCATTTAAGTTTGTAATTTGGAGAGCCTATATAAAGGCATTAGTTTCATAGAATTACTTATGGCTGGATTGGGGGAAGTCTTCAAACCCTCTCTATTCACCATCAGTTTCCTTTCTTTTCTTTCTTACTTTTGTAAATATCTTTTAGTAATGAATTACTAACTTTTTTCATTGGGAAAGAGAGCTCTATTATTTTTCAATGGATTGATTATTTTTATTCTTCTTCTTCTCTTCATCTCTCTTTGATTTACTAGAAAGAATTTCGTTCTTCATGATAGCATTCAATTATCTTGGAAAAGAGATTGAATGTAATTGGGTTTTATGGGAACCTTGGAAGAGGAAACATAAAATCATGCTTGAAATTCTTTCTCACACTTGAATAGGATTTGGGTTTTGGTGTTTAGATATGGTGACATATAATCCTTCCTCTACTTGGTCCTAGGAAAGTGTGTGGTATAATCAGGGAACAAGCTTCATCTCTTCTCATGAGCAATTAGACCAAGGAATTGGCTATTGATCAAGATTTGAGATATTGAGTCACCAAGGGATTGGGGCTCAATCAATCATGATTGCCAAGAGGTCAATGAGTTGCATGATTGAAGATGAGATGAAATCAATTAATCCGGAGAATGCAATATCTCTTGATCCCAATGTTTATTTTATCTTTCTTTCTTTTATTTGCTTTATGATTATTTACATTTTCTGCACTTTACATTTCCAGCACTTTACTTTCTTGTACTTTACTTTCCTTGCCATTTACTTTCTTGCACTTTATTGCTTTCCTTTACTTTCATGCAATTTACATTTTCTTGTTTGATTATCACTCCAAAATTGAATCATCTAACTAGGATAATCAATCAACTATTGTTTGCCTTAATCCGTTAATCCTCGTGGGATCGACCTCACTCTTTTGTGAGTTTTATTACTTGATATGACCCGGTGCACTTGCCGGTAGTTAAAACGGAAGAAGAAGTAATTTTTCTTCGTCATCAAGTTTTTGGCACCGTTGCCGGGGATTAATTGTGATTAACAAACTACCGGTTGGTTGATTACCTAGATTAGACACTTTCTTTCTTTCTTTTTGTTTTTTGTCATTTAATTTCTTTTTATTTTCTCTTGCTACTAAGGTGTTTGTGTTATTGCCTCACTAAGAATCCCTCATCTGTGACAATGGGGATTCCAATTTCTTTTGGTGATTATTGTTTGAGACAAAGTATTTTGCAAGTAAGAATGGAGTTTACCTCACATTTTGATCAATCATGTCATATGGGATATTGCCCACCACCACAAAATGATTCTAGTCATTATCCTAATGGTGGCCGGGAATATCACCAAGGAATGATAGAGTATGAGTAATCAAATAAAATAGAATGCCTCCTAAAGCCACAAAATAGTTCATACGGTTATGACACCTACAGAAATTTTGGCTTTGGAAGGGATTTTAATGCTGCATACCCCATTCATCAAGGACTATCATCCCGTAATTGTCCAACCTATGCACGTCCACAAAATCTTTTAGAATTTACAATAGAAGAACTCTTCAAGAGATATCTCTTCATTGCCCAACTCAGTGAGTTTTTAAGGCAAAATATAAAAGAGGTGATTGAAGATATGGAAATCTCAAGGAGAAATCAAGAAGAGCAAATGAGACAATTGGCACAACATTTTGTTGATGAACCAACCAATGTCTTTCCTTGGCCAGGGGAAGAATATCATGTCATCAGTCCAAGGAGTGGAGAAGTTCTTAATGAGGGTGAAAATAAGGAATTGGTAGAGCAAGAAGAAGAGATCCCTGTACAAAGTGAGCCACCATTCCAAGAAGTTCTTGATAAAGAGGATACTCTAACCATCTCACAACACCCAAGTTCTGAAAACAAAGAGGTGAAGGCAATGAACCAAAGCACTGTAATAAGGATTGTGACCAAGAAACAATTAGCTACATTCATAAAGAAGAAAAGGTCAACTATAAATAATCCAACCCCTGCCCCAACAAGCAAAGCAAATCAAGCAAATAACAAAAGAAAGCTTGTTGGGAAGAGGCCTACACAGGGGACGTCAATTTGCTCTTCTTCTCCTCTGAGGTCATTTCTATTAATCAATTGGAAGAAGAGGAAGAAAGTTGAGAACATGTCAAGCTAATGACATTAAAAGAGTGCTTGTTGGGAGGCAACCCAACCGTAGGTAACTTTTCCTTTCTTTGCTTTGTTCATTTTCAATAATTTGGCATATGATTGCATTCTAAGTTTGGTATTGCCTTGCAACTATTTGATTTTCAATCTTCACTGGGTACTTGCATCATTCTAAAATGAAAGTGTCATACTAAGTTTGGTGTTGTCACTTATCTTTCATGCTGTGTACCATGCACACCACTTATTAATGCAATCACATTGTCTCTATTTTACTTCTTGTGCCCTTATCGTATCCTTATCTTTGCTTGGTTGAGCACATGCATTACTCACATTTTATTGTGTAAGACACTCATGACCCATCATAAACCACATCACCACTGTTTTATTTGTTACTTGAGGACAAGCAATCATTCTAAGTTTGGTGTGGGAAGGAGAAGAATAGGAGGAAGAGGACAATAACAATGAAGATGAACTACAAGGTGGTAACGTTCCTTTTTCCTCTTACTTATTTCCATCACTTTAAATTGCATGATTGTCTTCTATTTTTTTCTTGTATGCATGTGTGTTGTGAATAAGCATTGTAACATGTGCTATGACATTATGACTACCATCTTGAATTTTGTGAGTCAAAGTAATGAAGTTTCATGATCATAAACAAACAAGGTCATTAAAGAAGAAGTTAGCATGAGCTTATATGTATTAGGAAGGCTAGCATGATTATTGTTGCTCAATTGCATTTGAATTTGTTTAATTGAAGTTTTCATCTAGGACATTTTATGAAATTTTTGAAATCATGAAAACCTTGAAGAAGTAAAATGCAAATAAGGCAAGAAAAGAAAAAGGAAAGAATGAGAAAGCTGAAGGCTCTGAGTACCAATGACAATTCATTTGTTAAGTACTTGTGGTGTTTATGTATCAAGCAAAAAGCTTGAAAATAAAACACTTAGAGTCAAGGCTAGGATCAAGTGTAAAAGCACTCCCTCAAAGCTCAAGGCTCTGAGCATCAATGATTAGAGAGTAAAGAAAAGAAACAAATGAGCTAAAAGAGTCCTCTAATTAAATACTTGTGGTGCTTATGTATCAAGTGGTAATACTTGAAAACAAAGCATTTAGAGTCGTAGCTTTCAACACATGGTGCAAAGCACCCAAAAAGTTAAGCTAAGAAAAGAATTAAAAGCTTGCTTCAAGGAAGGAACATAAAGAAAAAGATTTCATAAAATGAGCTAGATAGAAGCATCAATCATTTGAATCTCTTTTGTGATTGTAGCATGCATAAAAAACTAGCCAACCATGAACATAAAAATTGCTACTCTGCTCACCTTGGTTTGTCAAACTTTATTGCATGATTCTTTATTTGCTTTAGGACAAGCAAAGTTTAAGTTTGGTGTTGTGATGACTGCACATCATGTACCCTTTTTCTTATCTAAAAGAACCATAAAAAGAGCATAATCTCATTTATCAATGCAAATTCATGAACCAAATGATATATATTATGGTACATTGCTTTGAAATAGATTGTGCTGAATTTCAGGTGATAAGAGCAACAAAAGGGGAAGGAAAACAACAAATAAGGATGGGCGTGTGAAGCTGGGCGTGCCACTTGAAGCTCTGGGCGTGGCACGCCAAGCTTTTGAACCAACTTTCAATAATAGGCGTGCCACTTGAAGCTATGGGCGTGGCACGCCAAGCCAACATTCCAGCAAAGAAGGTTGAAGAATTTTACATGGGCGTGCCACTTGGTGCTATGGGCGTGGCACACCAAGTTTGTGAAGCCAAGATGTCAAAGAGGGCATGCCACTTGGGGTTTTGGGCGTGGCTCGCCAGGCTTAAGTTCCAGAAGAGTGATTTTGAGCCCCACTATGGGCGTGGCACGCCAAGCATTGGGCGTGGCACGCCAAGCATTGGGCGTGGCACGCCGGGGCATATGCCAGCCTGACCTCCTCTCATTCAAATGAAGATATCTTGCGCTACATAACTCCAAATGAGATGATTCTAGTGCCATTATAAAGTAGACATCCAGAAATTTCCAACCATATATAACACTTTATTATTGACACTGGAATGGAGGAAGATATTGACCCCAAAAACACATAGAAAAAAACACGTCACTGTAGAGTTACTAGCCTGACCTCTTTATCTTGAAAGGAACATAAATTGAGTTGTAGATGTACAAATGATGTGATCTTGGTAGCGTTGGAAAGCTGACATCAAGAGATTTCCAACGATATATAACACTTTAGGGTGGACGTTAAAAATGGAGGTGAAAAAGGCCATTATATTAGCATTGCAAAACCTGGGCGTGCCACTTGATATCGAAGGCGTAGCACGCCAGCTCTGTTTTCATAATGGGCGTGCCACTTGGAATTCTGGGCGTGGCACGCCAGTTCAAATGGCCAGAGAAGAGATTTTGGTGCATCATTAAGGCGTGGCACGCTGGGCTACCTGACAGACTGACCTATCCACCTTCAAATGGGCATAACTTGAGCTACAGAGGTCCAAATGAGTTGATTCCAAAGGCGTTGGAAAGCTAACATCCAGGGCTTTCCAAAATATATAATAATTCAAAGTGGACATTCATTTTAAGGCCCAACCAACTCTATACTTTTAACGTTGCAAAGTGGGTCATACTCCAAAGGGCAAAATCAAGTGGGAGTGGCACTTGAAACCACACGCCAACTTCTCCCTACAGCCCCCAACCTTCAATCAAGCCCATTCCAACTCTTATTCAAGCTACAATTGTCAATCAATTAAGGCCACAAGAAGCATCTAGAATAGTTTGTTTTCATTTCATTGTAATTTGCTTTTAATTTCATTTAAGTTTGTAATTTTGGAGAGCCTATATAAAAGCATTAGTTTCATAGAATTACTCATGGCTAGATTGGGGGAAGTCTTCGGACCCTCTCTATTCATCATCAGTTTCCTTTCTTTTCTTTCTTACTTTTGTGAATATCTTTTAGTAATGAATTACTAACTTTTTCCATTGGGAAAGAGAGCTCTATTATTTTTCAATGGATTGATTGTTTTTATTCTTCTTCTTCTCTTTATCTCTCTTTGATTTACTAGAAAGAATTTCGTTCTTCATGATAGCATTCAATTATCTTGGAAAAGAAATTGAATGTAATTGGGTTTTATGGGAACCTTGGAAGAGGAAACATAAAACCATGCTTGAAATTCTTTCTCACACTTGAATAGGATTTGGGTTTTGGTGTTTGGATATGGTGACATATAATCCTCCCTCTACTTGGTCCTAGGAAAGTGTGTGGTATAATCAGGGAACAAGCTTCATCTCTTCTCATGAGCAATTAGACCAATGAATTGGCTATTGATCAAGATTTGAGAGATTGAGTCACCAAGGGATTAGGGCTCAATCAATCATGATTGCCAAAAGGTCAATGAGTTGCATGATTGAAGATGAGATGAAATCAATTAATCCAGAGAATGCAATATCTCTTGATCCCAATGTTTATTTTATCTTTCTTTCTTTTATTTACTTTATGATTATTTACATTTTCTACACTTTACATTTCCAGCACTTTACTTTCTTGTACTTTACTTTCCTTGTCATTTACTTTCTTGCACTTTATTGCTTTCCTTTACTTTTATGCAATTTACATTTTCTTGTTTAATTATCACTCCAAAATTGAATCGTCTAACTAGGATAATCAATCAAATATTGTTTGCCTTAATCCGTTAATCCTCATGGGATCGACCTCACTCTTTTGTAAGTTTTATTACTTGATACGACCCGGTGCACTTGCCGGTAGTTAAAACGGAAGAAGAAGTAATTTTTTTCGTCATCATTAGGTTTAGATACTCTTTGTAAACCACCTTTTATGGCTTCTGTTTAATACTTTAAGCTCTATAATCTGAGTGGCGGCGTTCTAGGATTTCCTCTGGCATTTCCAGGACCTTATATATTATGTGTGAGGCACCTTTACCATACCGAGAACCTCTGGTTCTCACCCCATACTATGTTGTTATTTTTCAGATGCAGGTCGAGAGGCATCTCGTTAGGCATCTGGACTCCTGAAGCGAAGTGGTTACTGGGTTATTTTGTTGTACAGTGATGTATATATGTGTACTTAGCTTTCTCTCTGCATAACTTGTTCTTTTGATCCTCTTAGAGGTTTATGGAGAGATAGGATTTTGTTTATGTATATTTGGGTTTTGGATATGTATGTATATATGTGTAAATATTCTCCGGCCAGCCTTGGCTTTGCGGGCTGAGTTAGGAGATTGTTATTTTGTATCTTTGGCACTCTATTTCTACTTCTGTTATCTTATGTTCGATAGTTATAGTTTTCTTAACACGCAAGTTAATTCATTCCTTGAGCATTGCGCTTTTATTTTGCGATTTTCACTTCCTCTATTCTTCAAGGCTCCTAGTATATTATAATCTTTCTACTATTATATGTACACATTTTATTTTAGAGGTCGTAATACCACACCACCTCTGTTTTATAACTTAAGCGTAAAGCTCAGTGTGGTAGGGTGTTACAGTATAAGTTGAAATTTTTTTTCGTCCCCAACCTTCTTTTGCATATAAAATCGTCCCTAAGGTTCAACATAGTTTTAAAATTGTCCTTCGAACTAAAATACCATTCTCTTCTTTTTTTTCTTCTTTTTCATCACAACATCTATTCTTCTTCATCAGAAGCAAAAACAGAAGCAGAAACAAACCCAGAAGTAGAAAGTCAATGAGATCAAACAAAGTAGAAGCAAAAACACAAGCAAAATCGAACCGAGAAACAGAAACAGAGAACCAATGAGATCAAACAAACCAAACCTAGAAACAAACCCAAAGATATTGTAGCTCTCTTTTCCCGTTTTCACTCTTCACTTGTAAACACCAACCAAGGAAAAAAGAGAACCAGAAAAAAACTGATTCATTGATTAATGAATTTGATAAACTCGCTCAAGGGGTGTGGCTATAAGATCATGGACGTGCAATAAGATCAAATAAGAAATAGAAACAAGCATAGAAACAACCGCTCATGGATGTGCAATAAGATCAAAGAAACAAATTCTGAATCAGAAGCACAAGAACAATGAAATTAGAATCCGAACCACAAGAACAACAAAATTAGAATCAGAAGCAGAAGATCAAATCAGAAGCAAA
This sequence comes from Arachis ipaensis, assembly GCF_059453495.1. Lineage (NCBI taxonomy): Eukaryota > Viridiplantae > Streptophyta > Magnoliopsida > Fabales > Fabaceae > Arachis > Arachis ipaensis. The sequence continues at coordinate 74,413,118 of NC_142436.1, forward strand.
AGAAATTAGAAGCAGAAGCAGAAAGAATCAGAAATAGAATCCTGGAGAGGACCAGCGGTGAGGGGAAGGGCGAGGATGTGAAACGACGGCGAGGACCAGAGGCACCGGCAACAGTGGCGGCAGTGGCGGAGCGCGACATCGACGAGGCGCCTCTCTTCCTCTCCCTGGCCGTGCGCTTTCTCTCTCTTCACAAGCTCTTCGACGATGACAAGGCTCGCATATCCTCTCTCCCTCTGGTTCTGATTCCTGATGGTGACGTCGTCTCCAAGCCTCACCGATGTTGTCCCTCCTTTCCCCTTTCCCCTCTTCTCCTCCCCCAAGTGTGATTCCTTTCCCCTATTCCCTTTAACCCATTTTCTTTTTTTCCTTTTCTATTTTTCTTATTAGGGGTAATTTGGTAATAAAAAATAAAATTTTGGTAAAACAGATGATTTTAAAAATAAGTTAAATCTTAGTGACAATTTTGTAGTCAAAAAAGGTTGGGGACGAAAAATATTTTTGGCCTATACCTTAGGGACCAAAATCGTACTTAACCCTTTTATGTATTTATTTCTTTTGGCACAGTTTAGCCACAATTAACAGTCAAATCAAATTAAAACCCTTGTTAACAAATTTATTATTTGAAATCTAAAATTAGCATAAATTAACAAATTGTTTTATTAAAATTAAATGGTATGAATAAATTAAAATGTCACAGAATTAGAGTATTGTACCCTAAACAAACAAAAAATGCATAAAACCCTAACCCCGACAGATCCTGATAATCATCGTCGTCTTTGTCAGCATCGTGGTTCCCCTGCTGAGGTAGCGGAGTAGGTGTTGCCTCCAGCGTGCATCTGCTAACTGTACTCCTCCATCTGCTATCGTAATCGATCGAGCTGCTCCAACTTCTTCGTTAGGTTTGAGCTGCGGTAACGCATGCAAGAATCTTAGATACCTCTGCTCAAACTGCTTCTCCTGCTAGTGAAACTCGTGTTAGCTTCTGCACCTCCTCCCTCAGGTCGACAACTTCCTGGAGATCAGCAGGGCTGGTGGCAGAGGCAGAGGCAAAGGAAGCTGCCAACGCAGAGGAGCAGAGGCCATTGGCAAAGAATGAGCCCAAATCGAAGCGGCGATTCTTGTGTGGTTCAGAGGCGGTCTCGCGCTAAATCCTGTCAGGATCCACGACTAAGGTCTCAAAGCTGGCTTCATCGACTCCACTAGGAGACTGAGATTGTTGGGTCGTGGCCTCCAACCTCTGCTGATACTCCTCCTGCATCACACACGTTAGTTATGATTAGGATAATAGTTAAATAATTGACTTTAAACCAAATAAAGTTTAAATTTTGGATTAATTTAAACTCACATAATGGGATGTAGACCGCTGGTCAGCAAATCTCTCTTTGTTTGCCTTCAAAGTATGGGTATACTTATAGATCTCCGCTAGTATCGCCTCATGACACAACGACTTAGACTATAAATTAATATATCAACTAAGCAATAAAATAAATGAACAAAGTAAATAATGACAGACAAATATATATGAAGTGGTCAATTTTAATTCTCATTTCGAAAACATAATTTTAACTTTTTCAATTTTATTAAAAATCTTGTTAAAATTTCGACAGAGTCTCCCCTAAAATTCGGATTTATCCACCCTTGAAGGATTCCATCCAAACCAAATATCCATCATTATTAATACAGTCAAGTATTTTTCAAACAATTTCAGCAGCAGGAATCAACAAACAGTTCAATAATCTAACATTTTTCAGCAATCTCAGAGCCTAATCTAACCTATCCTAACCACCTAAATCCACTAAAACTGAAAATTAAACTACCTAAACTCTACTAACTACTTAAGTAACTTGATAATAAAAAAGGAAATTAAACTGACGAAGTAGTTCTATATTAGCTCAGCTCAGTTAAATTCATACAGGATTATATAAGTATATATCAACAGAACAAGTAACTTACAAAATAATTGAACAAATTAAAAAACTAATTCAAGTAACTACTATAACATAAAACAATTCCAAAATTCTTACCAGTCTTGTCTTCGTCTACATGAAGGTCACCGACCCACTCGTATACCTCGACGACCTAGGCAAAGCCCTGTTGGTGATGTTCGTCAGACGACGATGCTTGAACCCTCTCGTTATCTCTAAAATGAGCCTCTAGGTTACGCTTGACGTTTGGATGGATCAACGATGTCAGGTGGTCTTTCCCCTGAAGAACATTGCTCATCATCTGCTGAAAATATTTGGCTGCCTGGTAGTCGTAGATCTTCCGGATCATGAGGTTATGCTCCACATCTCATACGAATTTTAACTACATAAAGTGATTCACTAACATTAGTTAGTTGGAATAAAACACAGTTCAAATACAGTAAATTAATTCTAACCAAATTGGGTTCTTATCGCCCACTTCTGAAACCGACGCTCTCTGGTCCCAGCCAGAATCTGCATGTAGGTTGGCCGCAGGTGGTCGTACATGGACTTAATGACCTTAGATATCTCCTATGTGCAAGCATTGGGGTACGGTGCAAACCTGTCAAAGAAAAAAAAACTACACATAAACAAACACATAGGATAAACAAACTTAACATAAACAAACTTAATATTAAAAAATTGAACTCACGACTGCATGCCATCAGGCCAAATCTTCAGCTGGATGATAGGCGGTGGTGGAGGGGCATCCTGCTCGGGGGCATTTGCAGTATCACCTACCGCAGGCTCTGTCGATGTTGTCGCTGCATTTGCAGTGGGTGTAGCAAAAGGAGGCACCCAGTTCGGGTTTGGAATTATGATAAATTGCTGGTCCAATTGACCTACCTGTGATGTCACAGGGATCGACAGGGCAGCTGGGGTAGACGGCAATGACTGGGCAGCCCTGGGAGATTCAGTGGAAGCCCGCCCTCTACCACGACCACGTGTCTCACTCAACCTATCTCTACTGGCTATCGTCATATCTGTACAACGAATATATTAATAACATATTGATAACATAACAAACACCAATAAATAATAACATAAGAAGAAACTCAAGAAATAACAAATAATTCAAAAAGTGGTTTAGTTTAGTAAATAAAAAAAGAAAATTATATAGTGTTTTAGTTTCAAAATAATTAAATTAGTCTTTCAAAGGATTCTAACTTTATTCTATCTTATTTTCTTTTCAAAGTATTCTAACTTTCAAAGCAATCTAACCAAGTATTCTAACTTTGTTAAGAACTTTTCAAAATATTCTAACTTTCAAAGCATTCTAATAATTCATCAAAGCATTTTAAATTTTCAAAGCATTCTAACAATCCAAAAAAATTTGAAAAGCAAACTCAAGAAAGCACAAAATAACATGATGAAACATCACTAGCAACGCATACGGCAAAACTCTGCAATTAATCATCATAAACAAGCAGTTTCAGCAGCAATATGAATCAGCAAAATAAGTATTAAAATAATAATTTCCTAACATGCAATAGCAACCAATGAATCATCAAAACAGTTAAGCATTGCTCAAACAAATTCAGCAACAATTTCTCAGCTAAACTAACAATAAAACGCAAAATTATTAATTCAGACCAATTCAAATAATCCTAGCAACAAGAATCGACAATCTCAGATAATATTTTCAAACACACATTGAGCATAGATCAGAACCTTTCAATCTAACTAAATTATCCTAACCTAACCGTCTAAAATTAAGTACAACAGAAATTAATCTACCTAAACTGATTACTAAAAGTCAACTAACTAAATGAAATTAAGATTAACTAAGCAGAAATTGAACAACGTAAAAAATAGATTCAATGAAAACCCCTAATCACCTAAAATTAACTAAAACATAATTAATCTAACTAAAATAATTACTAAAAATCAACTAACTAAATGAAATTAAGATTAACTAAGCAGAAACTGAACAGAGTAAAAAATAGATTCAATGAAAACCTGGAATACAAAGGAATTAAAAGCGAGAAGACGGAAGTGGGCGGTTCGAGTGGCGGCTGAAGAACTGAAGATTGATGGTTTAGAAGTTATAGTAAACTCTCGTTGTAAGTATAGTTACTAAACCAAGCAATCAACCTTTCTTACAAACGTTTTGGTTGTCACAAGTAACAAACCCCTTAAAATTGATAACCGAGTATTTGAACCTCGGGTCGTCTTCTCAAGGAACTGTAGGGAAGTATGTTCTTATTATTGGTTATGGAGATTGTAAATTGGGGTTTCAAGAATAAGGAACAAGTAACTTAATGGCGGGTAAATTAAATGGCAATTAAAATAAATAAATAGCTGCAAAACAAACTCTTGGCAAGGTATGAGAAATTGGAAGTCCAGACTTAGTTATTCTTATCAATAACAATGAAAGTTGAATCTTAATTCCACTTAGTCAACCTTTACTAAAGTAAAGGAAAGTCAAGGGACTAATTAGTTTGATCTTCGAATCCTATTTATTTCCTAAGAAAAGATTGGGATTATTGAAATTCAATTCAATTGGCAAGATAACAATTATCAATTATGCTGTTGAATTGGATAACTCCTGAGTTACTGATTTCTTAACCAAAACCAAAAGGAAAAAAGTAAATCTACTGGAATAAAAATGCCTTCAGATGAGAAGCAATAATCATGTAAATAAAAGAAAGCAATAATAACTGAAATACCTCAACTAATGTTAATTCAAAGAAAACCATAACATGAATGTAGCATAAGCCAAATAGGCAACATAACTAATATAAGCATTAAAGTATCTAAAAATAAGAGATAAATATAAAGTAAAAGTACATTGAACTTGGGATTTAGAGGCACTCCTAAAACTAAGAGAAATCCTAAATCCTAATCCTAAGAGAGAGGAGAGAACCTCTCTCTCTAAAAACTACATCTAAAACTATGAAAAGTGAATTATGAAAGCTTCCTTATGAATTGATGTATTCTCCCACTTTATAGCCTCTAATCTATGTTTTTTGGGCCGAGAACTGGGTCAGAAACAGCCCAGAAATCGCTGGAGGAGAAATCTGCCACGCTGGTTTTTCGTCACTGCGGCGCGGCCGTATAAAGCACGCGGTCGCGTCACCTAGCGTTAGGGAAACTATGGCATATTATATATCAAATCGAAGCTCCGGACGTTAGCTTTTCAACGCAACTGAAACCGCGTCGTTTGGACCTATGTAGCTAAAGTTATAGTAGTTTGAGTGCGAAGAGATCAGGCTGGACAGCTTAGCAATTTCTCCAACTTCTTGTATCCCTTCCACTTTTGCATGCTTCCTTTCCATCCTCTGAGCCATTCCTGTCTTGTAATCTCTGAAATCACTTAACACACATATCAAGGCATCTAATGGTGATAAGAGAGGATTAATATTAGAAATTATAAGTCCAAAGAAGCATGTTTTCAATCAAAGCACATAATTAGGAAGGCAAATATAAAAGCATGCAAATAGTATGAATAAGTGGGTAAAGAGTAGATAAAAACCACTCAATTGAGCACAAGATAAACCATAAAATAGTGGTTTATTAGCGGCCGCGGCAGACTTTCCAGCGGTGGCAGGGAAGCAATGGCAAGAACAAACAAGAGAGAAAGGGGCATTTCGAACAGTGGTGGCGGCAGTCTTTCCAGCGGCGGCAGGGCAGGCAGCAGCGACGGCAAAGGCAGTTGAAGTAGCGTCGGCAGCATTTGCAGCGATGGCAGAGGCTAAAGAGAGATTGAGAGGTGAGAGGTTAGAGAGAGAGAGAGAGAGAGAGAGAGAGAGAGAGAGAGAGGAAGGTGAGAGATTAGAGAGGGAAAACAAATTCCAAATGAAGGGGAAGAGGGTTCGCGGTTCGAATTTAGGACACGATTACCGTTGGGTTTACCAGCGGATTAATCCGATGGTAACGTGGTTGATAAACCCGTATTTCATGAGTTCTTTTGTGCTTAATTAAAGTGATTTATTCAACTCTTCACCTACTTATTCACATTAATTGCATGGTTTTACTTTCCCTTCCCTATTATGTCATATAATGAAAAACATGTTTTCTAAGCTTTAAAAATTAATTATTTTAATTACCTTTATTTCCATTCGATACCGTGATTAGTGTGTTGAGTAGTTTCAGATTTTCTAAGGCAGAATGGCTTAAAGAATGAAAAAGGAAACATACTAAAATGGAAGGACAAAGCAAAACGGAGCTTTAAAGAAAATGGTATCCACGCGATCGCATGGATGACGCGATCGCGTGCCAAGCACGAATCAGCAGCGACGCGGCCGCATGACTGACGCGACCGCGCGCCATAAGCAGAACGCACATGACGCGGTCGCATGACTGACGCGACCGCGTGGCAAGGAAAAGCTCCAATTGACGCGACCGCGTGACCCACGCGGACGCGTGACCCACGCGGACGCGTGAAAGAGGCCACGCACCAGAAATTGCAGAAAACGCTCATAACGAGTTCTGAGGCCCTTTTTGGCCCAAACCCAAGTCCAGAAGGCATAGACCAGAGGTTATGAAGTGAGGGAATGCATCCATTCAAAGAGTTCACATATTTTTCACCTTTCAATGAATTAGATTTAGTTGAGAGGGAGATCTCCTCCCTCTCGCTTTTAGGATTTAGGATTTCTTCTTGTTTTAAGAGTAACTCTGGATCCAGGTTTAATTTTATTTTAATATTACTTCTCTTTATTTATTCCAACATTTGAATTGATTATTATTATTTATGAATTATTCCATGTTACATATTCCTAATAGAATTAATGATAATTGAGGTATTTTCAGTTTATGATTGTTCTCTTTGACTTAAGTTACCATTGCTTCCCATCTAAGGATATTTTTACTATTATTCCAGCAACTTTACTTTTTCCCCTTTTGGTTCTGGTTAAGAATTTAGTAACTCAACAGTTATTAAACTCAATACATTGATAATCGTGATCTTGCTAATTGAGCTGAACTTAATAATCCCAACCTTTTCTGAGGAAATAATTAGGATTCAAAGGTCAACTTAATTAGTCCCTTGACTTTCCCTTACCCTGGTAAAGGTCGACCAAGTGGAGTTTAGATTCAACTTTCATTATTGTTGAGAGAGATAACTAAGTTGGACCTCTAATTTCTCTACCTGGCTAAAAGTCGCTTTACAGTTATTATTTATTCTTAATTGCCATTTAATTCACTCGTCATCCAGATTACTTGCTTCTCACCTTCTAAACCCCGATTATAACCTTTATAGCCAATAATAAGAACATACTTCCTCGTAGTTCCTTGAGAAGACGACCCGAGGTTTGAATACTCGGTTAACAATTTTTAAAGGGGTTTGTTACTTGTGACACCCAACACGTTTGTACGAAGGGATTTTTGCCGGTTTAGAAATTATATCTACAACGCAACCGTTTCTATGAATTTCTTTACTGGTAGAAAATCCTGACGTCAAAAATGGCGCCGTTGCCGGGGAACTGCTAACGTGTGCCTTATTATTGGTTATTGTAAATATTTTCCTTTTTCCTGTTTATTTATTTTCGTTTTTCCTCTTTATCTTTATTTGCTACTATGAACTCTCACCCCTCTCGCTTTGAGTTTGGTTCTAATACTGTTAAAGGAAATAGAAGTTACAGCCTTGTGCGGATATATATATTGGCGTAAGGATCCAACGAACAGAAAGTTGGGCTGGAATCGTGCGGCCCTTGTGTGTTTCGCACAAATTGGCTCATGCGATCGCATGCCCCATGCGATCGCGTCACTGCCCAATACTAACCACACGCGACCGCGTGAGCGACGCGATCACGTCGCATGGATTGCACATCGCCCCAAAAGGAGACAGAGAGTTGCGCTGAAACGGCGCTGGAGTCGTGCGTTTAGCACAAATTCCAGCGACGCGATCGCGCGATCCATGCGATCGCGTCACCCTTCTTTCCCCCCTTTCATGCGATCGCGCACTCCACACGATCGCGTCACTCCCATTCTCGTCCCAACTATGCGACCGCGTGCCCCACGCGGCCGCGTAGATTCGAAAATATAACCCTCCCCCAGCCCGCGAACCCTATCTGTCGCGCAACCCTCCCCTTTCACCCCCAACCCTCTTCTCCTTCTCTCTTCTTCTTCTTCCCAGCCACCGCCGGCCAGCCGCCACACCACCACCCCAACGCCGCCGCCACCCCGTACGCCGCCGCCCTAACCCCCTCCCATCCCTTCTTCTCCCTTCCTCCTCTCCCCTCCCATCTCCGCCACTGTCTCCGCGACCACCGCCCCCCACCGCCGGCAACCCAGCCTCCCACCCCTCCGCCACCCACCCGCAAGCCCCCCCTCCCTTCCTCTATCACCAACCCAAATCCTCGCCACCACTGCCCCCTCCGCCGCCACCACCGCGTCGCCGTGCACCACCACCGTGCCGGACGCTGCCGCAGCCACCTTCTTCCCTGTTCCACCCCTTCCGCTTACCAGGTTCCGCAACACGCAACCAATTTTTATCTGTCCGTAAATTTTCTGTATTTTTTATTTCGTTTATGTTCATAATTAAGATAGTTAGACTTGCATGTTGTAGTGGATTTCTAGGTTGTTAGGTAGCTTAGGCTGTGGTTAGTGGATCTAGGTCTGTTTACTTGTACTGTTCTTACTTCTGTTTTACCCTATGTGCAAATATGTTGCTGCTATAATCATGTTTCATATGCTACTTTCTTGTATGTTGCTGCTGTTTACATTGAGTTTTTATGTTTATTTTATACCTATGTACATGCAGCTTGATTTTTTTTAATTCATATGAACTGATTAAATTGCTGTTTATTTTCCGTGACAATCCAATTTTAGCTGGAATGCTGCCCAATTTTTTAAAATTTGTTTTCATTCATGTTTTGGTTTCACATTTCTGAAATCTGTTTCCCTCTGCTATACCCAAACCACTACATGAATGCTATGGCAGACTTTCTCATCCTTTTTGATTTCCTGGTTCATAAACTGCTTGTTCAAATTATGAGTACTTCTATTCTTACCTGTGAATCCTTGTTATATGGAATTTTTCTATGCCACTTACCTTCCTAACTCACTGATTTTAATTTACTAATTTCTTTTTCCAATCCTAACCATACTAACCCTTTTGATCTCTTTTCTGATTATTTTCACTTTCCTCTAACTTTCTAACCATGGCATATTGCTTATTTTCTTTCCATTTAACATTCATTCAATCATATTTCACTTACTCATTTTCCTTACTTTATTTCTCCTTTGCCGCTTGGATTTCCTTTATTTAATTGCCTATTCGCTTTCCGATTTTATCCAATTCCTGGTTTTCTGTTTTTCGGGATGTCTGCTTCACAGAGGAAAGGTAAAGGCAAGCGCAAAAGAGGAGATTCCTCCCAGTCCATCATTTCTCTAATGCACGATACATCATGGCGGGAGAAGAATTTCACACAGCAAGAGAAAGCTAACCAACTGCTTCCTGCAAATGATCCTATAAAATTTGCAAACCGGTACTGTGAACTGAAGTACCCGGCTTTTGCAAACTCCAGAAATTTATACCTGGAACGTACCTTGAAGATTCCAGAGGCCCTCCAGCAATACACTACTGAGCAAATCAAGCAAAGGGGCTGGTACTTTCTGGAGAGACAACTGACAGAGGTGAATGCATCTTGGGTCTGGGAATTCTATTGCAACTACTACCTTACTACCCTAGATGCAGTGAACCTAAGAGAAAAGCTAATTCTGGTCACTGAGGAGGCCATAGAGACCATTCTCCAGCTCCCCGCCAAGTCCGATCAGCCAGATGGTTTTGCACAGGCTGAGGAGGACATGGGCCAGATGCAGTTTGACTGGGATGCTGTGAAGGCAAGGATAGCTCTCGACCCTGCTGTTCCTTGGGAGATGGGTCAGAACACCACTATGCCTAGAGGGATTAAGAGAGTGTACTTAAATGATGAGGCTCGGCTTTGGCATCAGAACTTGAGTAACTTTGTGATGCCGAGCACTCACGAGACAGAGATCCCGGCTACCATGATCACCCTCCTTTGGTGTGTGCTGGAGGGTAAGGACATTTATCTGCCTCGTTTTATCCGGCATTATATGGCCAGGGCCCACGTCAGAGGCACCCTCCCCTTTCCTTACCTGGTTACACGGCTAGGCCGTCAGGCTGATGTGCCTTGGGAGGATGCCGATGAGAGACCACCAGCAGCGGACTGCAGGAAGATCATCCCGCACAGCAGAAACTTCCTTACTTTGGGCTACAGACCACCACCTGTCACTGCTACTGATGAGACAGCCCCTCCGTCTGCTGGACCCTCTTCATCCACAGCTACCCCAGCTGCCCCTGCTACCACCACTGCACCTCCACCCGCCTCTGAGCCGGTCTATCGCCTCGTGCACTGTCTATTCCGCCAGCTTGATCAGATGGAGCGCCGTAACAGGCGCCGGTATGAGAGATTAGAGCGCCGCAGCAGGCGACGCTATTCCCATCTGAAGCTGATGATCAGACAGGGCGCCGACATCCCCTCCGAGCCTGACACCCCTTCAGAGCCATCAGAGGATGAGCACGAGGAGGAGGATGAGCACGAGGAGGAGCCTCATTCCCAGGCGGAGACTCATCAGCAGGCAGCCACAGAGCAGGCTGCCCCGCATCAGGAGGTTATGCAACAGATAGAGGCTGCAGATCCAGAGATCCCGCTCCAGTCCGTCCCACCTCCACAGCAGCCAGACCCTCAGCCCACCACCACCACGGAGACCCCAGCTACCATCCCTACCATTGATGACACTCCTTCACACCAGGCTTGATTGAGCATCGAGGACGATGTTTCATTTTAAGTGTGGGGAGGTCGCCATCTCTAGCGTTTATTTTTGTGAACTACTACATACTTTTTCTTTTATTTTGGATATTTTTCTGTATTTTTCTCTTTTTCTTCTATTGTTATTTTCTGAGTACTTATACATTGCTACTTGTGTATTTTACTCTATTTTCTGCATTTTGCATCTTTAGTTCATACTTCAGCCATTTAGTTTATTTTAGTTATTTAGTTTAGTTGGCAATTCTGATTTATTAGTGGATTAATTAGTATAGTTTACCCTTTTTAGCATAAGATAGTATAGTTTAAATAGAAAATTATAGAAAGGAAGTAAACTAGAAACTTTAACAGAATCAAAATAACCCACACCTTGTATATATAGCATTACATGTTAGTTGACAACATTTCATCAAGGAGGAACATTAAGACTTTAAAAGCTACCCTAAATAATTTTTTCAAGAGAATAATGGGAATTTTTAACTAAACCTGCATACAATATATGAATGATATATGATGCTTGAGTTAGAGAACACACAGCCTGTGAGTCTTGAGCTTAAATTATATGGTTGCATTCAAACCATAATTTCATTTCTGTGTGTCACATTTCTTTTTATTCTGATGTTCTTTACTTTGCTTTAATCTATATGTCCAATTATAGAATATAGAATAGATACATACCAAGAGAATGATTGAGGCCATCATTTGATTTTAGCTCACTCACCCCAAATTAGCCTACCTTTTACATTACCCTTGTTAACCCCCTTGAGCCTTTCAAAACCCCTTTATTCTATTTAGCCAAATTACTAGCCTTAAGCAGAAAAACAAATTAAAACCCCAAGTGAATCCTTGGTTAGCTTAAGATAGAAAATTATAAATAGAGTTAAATGTGGGAAACCTTTTGGGAACATGGATGATAGAAACAAAAGGTAGAGAAGTTAAAAGGAATAAAATAAAATTTGGGAAGCATGCTCATGAGAAAATCTAAATGATTCAATTATCATGTGCATTAAAAAAAATTTATTTTTTCAGCATCCAAATAAAAGGGGATACAAAAAAAAAAGAAATTCCCCAATGAAAACAATGCACATGGAATAAAAATAAAAAGTAAAACATGAGCATGTAACAATAAGTGGGAAATATGGGAAAATAGGTAAAGAGATTTTATTTTACTAAATATGTATGTTAGGTGAGATCTTAGTCTAATTAAGGATTCACTTATTAGCTCACTTGATCATATACATAAATCCTTACCTTTACCTTGGCCCCATTACAACCTTAATTAAGACCTCATGACTTTTTGGTATGACTATATTCTATAATTGTTGATTGGTTAGATGAAAAACAAAGCTGTAGAAATTAAGAATAAAGAGAAAAATAGAGTGAATAAACCCAATAAACACTGAGTGACTAGAGAGTAAACACAAAATCCAGTGAGGGTTCAATAACTCATCAACATATATCCGTGCTTAAAATTTAATAATTGTTTTGCAAGTTTGTACAATGTTTTCTTTCCCATCTCATTTGCTAAAGTACTTTATTATTTAAGGGTTGGCTATATATATATACACAACACCTTGAGAATGTGAATTAACTTAGCTACATGTAAGCTTTATATATGAGTGGATGAATTAGAATTGCATGACTCATTAGGTAGATGCATTTAGCATAGGTTGCATTTCATAACATTCCATCACTTTAACCTTAATTATTTACCTTGGATTTAACATGAGGACATGCTAGTGTTTAAGTGTGGGGAGGTTGATAAACCCGTATTTCATGAGTTCTTTTGTGCTTAATTAAAGTGATTTATTCAACTCTTCACCTACTTATTCACATTAATTGCATGGTTTTACTTTCCCTTCCCTATTATGTCATATAATGAAAAATATGTTTTCTAAGCTTTAAAAATTAATTATTTTAATTACCTTTATTTTCATTCGATGTCGTGATTAGTGTGTTGAGTAGTTTCATATTTTCTAAGGCAGAATGGCTTAAAGAATGAAAAAGGAAACATACTAAAATGGAAGGAGAAAGCAAAACGGAGCTTTAAAGAAACTGGTATCCATGCGATCGCATGGATGACGCGATCGCGTGCCAAGCACGAATCAGCAGCGACGCGGCCGCATGACTGACGCGACCGCGTGGCAAGGAAAAGCTCCAATTGACGCGACCGCGTGACCCACGCAGACACGTGACAGAGGCCACGCACCAGAAATTGCAGAAAACGCTCATAACGAGTTCTGAGGCCCTTTTTGGCCCAAACCCAAGTCCAGAAGGCATAGACCAGCGGTTATGAAGTGAGGGAATGCATCCATTCAGAGAGTTCGCATATTTTTCATCTTTCAATGAATTAGATTTAGTTGAGAGGGAGATCTCCTCCCTCTCGCTTTTAGGATTTAGGATTTCTTCTTGTTTTAAGAGTAACTCTGGATCCAGGTTTAATTTTATTTTAATATTACTTCTCTTTATTTATTCCAACATTTGAATTGATTATTATTATTTATGAATTATTCCATGTTACAGATTCCTAATAGAATTAATGATAATTGAGGTATTTTCAGTTTATGATTGTTCTCTTTGACTTAAGTTACCATTGCTTCCCATCTAAGGATATTTTTACTATTATTCCAGCAACTTTACTTTTTCCCCTTTTGGTTTTGGTTAAGAATTTAGTAACTCAACAGTTATTAAACTCAATACAATTGATAATCGTGATCTTGCTAATTGAGCTGAACTTAATAATCCCAACCTTTTCTGAGGAAATAATTAGGATTCAAAGGTCAACTTAATTAGTCCCTTGACTTTCCCTTACCCTGGTAAAGGTCGACCAAGTGGAGTTTAGATTCAACTTTCATTATTGTTGAGAGAGATAACTAAGTTGGACCTCTAATTTCTCTACCTGGCTAAAAGTCGCTTTACAGTTATTATTTATTCTTAATTGCCATTTAATTCACTCGTCATCCAGATTACTTGCTTCTCACCTTCTAAACCCCGATTATAACTTTTATAGCCAATAATAAGAACATACTTCCTCGCAGTTCCTTGAGAAGACGACCCGAGGTTTGAATACTCGATTAACAATTTTTAAAGGGGTTTGTTACTTGTGACACCCAACACGTTTGTACGAAAGGGATTTTTGCCGGTTTAGAAACTATATCTACAACGCAACCGTTTCTATGAATTTCTTTACTGGTAGAAAATCCTGACGTCAGTGGTGCATGTAACTAAAACACAACGTTTTACTAAAAAAAGTTCAGCGTTGGATTTACTCGCCAGTATATCCAATGGTAGTTACTGTGCCAAAATTTCTTTTCTTTTCCTCCAAATTTTACCGTCGACGTTACTGTCGAAACATTAACTCTGATGGTATAATTTTAGGGTGACGAATTTATTGCCAAATTCGATGCTAACACCGAGGAAAAACTTGCTGCTAATGTTTGACGCTAAATCCGATGGTTCTCAGCATTTTTCTTGTAGTGTGTGTTTGGCATGAGCATTGACTACGTGATGATGATAACGTAAAATTAATAAGGAATTGGCACAATCATTTTTTTAAAATTCATATTTTTGAATTATTCATTTTTCTGATTGATCTGTGTGAGGAGAGTTCTTCAGATATTGGTGATGACACCCAGTCAAATGGAATGTAAAAAGGAATATTAGAAGATTGATGGATGATCTAAACATACTACCTAATGACAACAATAAGAGGTCAAATCATGAAGAGTCAAATATACTGCCAGAGGGCATGTGGAATGTAGACGTTGAAAGCTATGAGGGATATGCAATTGGAGACCAAATGATCGATCCATATCAAGTTAATCCTATATCTGATGGTGAGGAGGTAAAAGTTGAACCAGTCGATATACCTGATGATGAAGAAGAGGAGGATGATATAGAGATGAATTACTTCATAGACCCACAACCCGCTCACACTGACTCAGCCTGCTACATCCTAGTCATATGATCATCCTCTTTACTTTACCACAATGAATCTCGATGCAATGAATCAAGATTGGTCTTTTGAACTCAGCCTACTATTTTCAAGTCATATGATCATCCCCTCATTTTACCACATTGAATTTCGATGCAATGAACTAAGATTGGTCTTTTAGTTAAAAAGGTTTCAATGATGATCCGACTAATGAGTTCGTAGTTGGACAACAATTTGAAAACAAAGAAAAAATTCTTGTGACAATAAAGACATACAATATCAAGAGGGTTGTAGAGTATAGAATATTAGAGAATGACCATTTGAAGTATTCAGTTTAGTGCATGTAGTTTTGAGCAGATTGTCAACAAAGCATACGCGTTTTTAGGTTGTCAAAGGAGTATAATTTATTATTATATTACACTAATAATAAAGAACTCTAAATATTAATGCTAATAATATAAATGATACTATAGTACTCTAAATACACTTTAAATTTAAATTAAAACCATAAACAATTCTATTGTAAATATTTATTTCTATATATTGTAATATACTCTAAAATATTTATTTCTATAATAATTAAAAACTATTCTATATATTATTATCAACTCCAAAATCATAAATAACTCTAAAATATTTATTTCTATAACAATTAATAACTATTTTTACATAACACTGATCTAACTATTCACATAATACTAATCTAATTATTTCTAGATATTTATTCTTATAACAATTAATAACTATTTTTACATAATACTAATATAATTTTTCAAATATTATTATTATTATTATAACATTATCTAAACTAAATCCATAAATAAATATAACATGAACATTGAATAAAAATAAGATCAGAAAAAAAAAACTAAGTTGATGAATAATGAAAAGAGAAAAAGAATTGAGAGAGAAATCGAAAGAGATAGATAAAAGCGAAATGGCGAAGAAGCCAAAAAGAAGAGATTTTATAATTAGGCGAATTCTTTTTTTTTTTTTTTTTTGCTTTTCTCTGAATTTTTCTCTGTTTTCTATAATAACAATAAAAATAATTATATAAGAATAATTTAATTGTTATTTTATTGGTTAATTGTTAAATTATTTTATTTATATAAAAAATCCCTTAATACTATTATAAAAAAAAAAAAGTAAAAGAAACACAATTAAAAAGAACAGATAAAAACAAATCCATGTAATGCTAATGCACAACTTGGCTTCCGCAATGGATAAACATGACAAGGATAGGGTGACAGCCACCACATGATCAGTAGTGGGGTGTGCCACCGACACGCCTTCTACATTCATCGGTCCGCTGACTCACTTCCTTCTAGCGCTGTCCACAAGCAACAACTCCATTTCTCTAAGCAAATACGAAAAATTAACATCATCGTTGTTGTTGTTAAGAGGCTGACTAAGAAATTAGATACGGAAAGAATAGGAAATTAAAAGTTTATAATGGAACAAGAGCCTAATTTTTATGTAGGTTATTATCATATTCTTTCACATTATTATTTTTGGTGCTATTTAATACGCAAAAGTATATTTTATATAGAATTTAGTTAAATATTATAATATAAAATCTTTTTATTAATATATTTTGAGTTTTAATTTAATGACATAAACAACTTTAAAAATTTCTGTCTTTAAAAATCTTAAAAGTAGCGTACTAATTAGTCAATACAAGATGTAAAATTTTGGAAATTTTATTTCGGATGGTGGTGTCTAGAATGTATCAGTTTAACTTGGTGATTAGAGGTGCTTCATTCTATTAATCAATTCTGAAATTGGAGGCACCAATTTTTTCACTGAGTAAATAGTCTTAGCACAAAGTGAACGTAGTAATTTGTGTAAATTAAAGAAAAATAGACACTCCGATTTATAATTTTTGAATTTTTAAATTAAAATCGGATCTTTCAATTTTACTTTTTACAGATACAAAAACAAAAAAAATATATAATATTAAAATCTGGTCCAATTTTAAATTTATCTTCCTCCAATAATAAATTAAACCATCTGATTTGTTTAGTATCAATTTAAAATAAAATTTCTCCATACAAATAAAAGATATCCATATTTCTAATAATAATGTACTACACACGTATTTTATCTGCATAAAAAAATTAGCCGTAAAAGTTAACTATCTTTGTATTTATATATACCTAAATTAAATTTAATATTTTGCAAAGAATTTAATTTAATGCACTAGTATACTATATAAAAAGTAATTTAAGAATTAAATTATTGATAAAAATATTTTAGAAGATTTAAACAACAAAAATATCATATAAAAATTAAAAATTTGATAAAAATGATTCTTTTTGAAAGATATTTTGTCTGTGACTAAATTCTTAGAGGAGAATGGTTGATAGTTTAGTCTTAATGTATTTAAAAAAATCATATTATATAATCACCAATTAATTATTTTTAGTTAATATTTAACCAATTGTGAACAAAGATTAAATTTTAATAATATAAAAATAAACTTTGATTCAAAATATTAATTATTGAATTTTTAATATTTTTCTTTTAAAAATGATTCACATTCTTTTAAGGATAAATTATTAAAAATGTACTCAAATAATTTTATTGCTGACAAAATGCATCCGAATTTTGCTATCGATAAAAATATCCTTAAATAATTTTGAAATGCGACGAAAATATCTAACATTAAATATATATTTTTCAAAAAATATTTTAGAAATTGAATTTTAATGCGATTTTTACAAGTATAATTAGAAAAATGAAATATTATTATTCTTAAAATTATGTGAATTTTTGCTAAGTATATTTTTCTGTAATTTTTTAAAAATAATATTAATTGTTGACAAAAAATTACAAAAAATATATATTTAACAATAAATTATTAAATTTTAAAATTAAAAATATTTTATTTTTTTAATCATATTTATAAAAAATATCAAAATTTAATCTTTAAAATTATTTTTAAAATTATATTTAATATTAAATATTTTTATTACATTTTAAAATTATTTAAATTATATTTTCAATAATAAAATTTAAATATATTTTTATTAACAATAAAATTATTTAAATGTATTTTTGTTGGTTTACCATTCCCCCAAAAGAGGTGGCTACAACACGCTAGCTAAAATCCCTTTGGTATTGTTCTTATTATTCACGCTCCTTTGACCTCAGCATTATTACTTATTAGTACTACAGTACAGGTTCTAGGGTCCTTTGAAAACTTCGAAGTAATGGGTCCGCGTTATCCAATTTGGTGTTTATTTTGTCTTGGTCCAATAGAATTTGTCCTCTCTTTTTCTTTCTCTCTCTCTCTCTCCAACGTGTCATTTCTTTGTTAATATTTAATACCTACCTATGCCCTTACGCCGTTGGCGTTTACCTTTTCCCCAACGAACACTTCCCGGCAACTTCTCTCCCTTTCCTTCTTCATTAAATTTACATGCACGACAGTTAGTTATTAATTAGTTAACACACCACTTACGCGCAAAAACACCTATATATAAGAATTCTCCTTTCATTATATTTCATTCACCACTTTCCCGAAAAATAAAACATCAAAATCCTAGCTATTAATTACCACATACATATTACTTGTAATTAAATTAATCTGTTTTATTTGTTGTATAATGAAGTACACACAATTTGAGCGAGTTCTTGGTTACTTCGATGAAGATGGCGACGGTAAGATTTCAGCTTCTGAGCTAAGGAGCCAGCTCGGGAAGATGAGTGGCGAGATTCTATTGGAGGAGGAGGTGGAGATGGCCATCGCGGCGTTGGATTCGGATGGCGATGGGTTGCTGAGTTTTGAGGATATGATGAATCTCATGGAAGGAGGGGAGGAAGACGAGAAGTTGAAGGATTTGAAGGAAGCTTTCGAGATGTATGACACGGATCGATGTGGGTTCATTACTCCTAAAGGGTTGAGGAGAATGCTGAAAAAGTTGGGAGAATCTATGTCCGTTGAGGAATGCCAAGTTATGATTAGTCGCTTTGATTTGAATGGTGATGGGATGCTTAGCTTTGAAGAATTCAGAATTATGATGCAGTGACAGTGTTTGTGAATATGCCTGTGCTGTGAATAGTGTATTATTCATTTTTTCATTGTACACTTCTACATATTCTCTAATTCTTTTAAGTTTTTTTTTTTTTTTTCATTGTACACTTCTACGTATACTTTAATTTTTTTAAGGTTTTTTTTAATTAAATTATGTTTTGTTAGGGATGGCAAACGGGCTGAAACCACCGGATTAGCCCGCATAACTCACTAAAAAAGAGAATTGGATTGTAAATTTAAAACCGCCATAATTAAAAAGTATGACTAAAGGTGTGTTTGGCAAACTCGTTTGAAGAAAAAAAAAAGCACGTTTAAACTTATTGAAAGTTTCAATTTTTTATTTGGCTAACTTTTGATTTGGCAAACGCAGAAATGATTTTATAGTCAAAATCACGTTTACCAGATGCAACAATTTTTAGCTTCTGCGTTTTACTAACTGGCTTTTAGCCATTTACACTAAACATCTATTTTTCTTTTACCAATTTTATCCTTTAGACATGTTATTGTATTATTTATGGAATTCTTATTATTTCTCTCTATATGAGCTCTTTTTTTCTATTATTTATTATTTTTATTTTTTTGTTAAATTTTTATTTGACATTATACACTCTTATAATTATGATTTTTGTATATTATATTTATTATTATCTTTTCATAATATGATTTATTGATCCCATTAGGTAAAGTAAATTAAACAAAAAATTAGTCATAAATAATAATAATAGTAAAAAAAACTATAGGTACTAAAAAAGAGTACTAAAAGAACTAAAAATATACTATATAAAATACATCATCAAAAATTTTTAGATTTGTTTCCATCTCTACCAAGATAAATATTTAATTTTATTATTTTTAGTATTCTTTTTTATAATTATAATTCTGGTATATACAATTTTTTATTGTAATTTTTTATAATATAAATTATGATCCCATTAAAAAAAAGATAAATTAAATAAAAAAATTAATCATAGGTATTAATAAAATCATAAACGTTGAATTTCAAAATAATATTAAGAATAAGATTATTGAGAGTATTAAAAAAAAATATGATGTAAAAAAAATACTAAATTAACATTTTTACGTTAATATTTAAAATTTTAAAAATATAACATATTTGATTAAATACTCTTATATATAATTTATATTTCTTATTTTTAATATAAAATATATTTTGCTAAGTTTTATATGTTATTTTTATTTTAATAAATAAATATTAATTTTATTATAAAATTAATTAATAAGATTATTTAAATATCTAAATTAAAATAACTAGATAATATAAAAAAATTATTTAAGTTGATATCTATTTTAATAATTTTTCATCTAAAAGTGATTTTGAATAGTGTAATCCAAACAATATTTATTTTACTATAATCCATTTTGATATAAAAATGGCCAAACATAAATCACTTCAATACAAACTTACTTTTAATCAAAATCAAGTTTGCAAAATCAATTTTATGCAAAAAGTAATCCAAACACACACTAACTCGCACCGCCTAATCCGCGAGTTTCGACGAGGCAGGACGGACTTTTTTGGCTGGCCCATTTTTTTTATAATTAAAAATAATAATTAAAGATGTTCTAAGTTATAATTTATCATTACAAGAAAGTATCAGAATAGCGACCGATTTTAGCGACCGAAAAAATTAGTTGCTAATAGCGACTGATTTAGCGACCAATATAAAATTTCTAGGACAAAAAAAATATTCGTCGCTAAAATCGGTCGCTATATTCGACCGACAAAATCGGTCACTAATAGCAACCGAATTAGCGACCGATAAAGTTTTAATACAACTAGAATAAAGATGGTCACTAAAATCGGTCGCTATTTTTTCATTTAGTGACCGAATTAGCAACCGAAATAGAAAGTAATGTCTTTGGAACTGTTGGTCACAGTCGCTATTTTTTAATTTAGCAACCGATTTTGTAACTGATAGTGAAATAGGGTGAACAACTGTTTGGTCACTAATTCAGTTGCTAAATTACCGGTCGCTAAATCGGTTGCTAATTGTTAAGTTAGCGGCTGATTTTAGTGACTAACAGAATCAGTCACTAATAGTCACCAAATTAGCGACCGATTAGTTTTATACAAACAGAATATAAATGGTCGCTAAAATCATTCGCTATTTTTTAATTTAACGACCAAATTAGCAACCAAAACAAAAGAAAGAATGTCCTTGAGACTCTTGGTCACAAAATCGGTCGCTATTTTTTAATTTAGCGACCGATTTTGCAACCGATCGATAGGTAAATAGAATAAAACGTGGTTGATTGATAGTTCAATCACTAAAGTTATAGTCACTAAATCGGTTGCTAATTTTTAAGTTAGCGACCGATTTTATAAACTAATCAGTCACAAAAACAGTCGCTAATTAAAAAAAGGATATTATCTAAATTACCCTCACTAACTCTAACTCACCCACACCATTCTCATCTTCTCCAATCAGATACCATTGTCATCTCCGACGCCATTGTCGTCTTCTTCGCTGCCGTCTTCTGCTTCTCGCTGCCGTCTCCTGAGATCCCGTTGGCATCGTCTGCTGCGGTCACGTCGCCGTCTCCTGAGGTCTTGTCACAATCTTCTTCTGCAGTCTAGGTGTCGTCGCCTTCGTCGTTGAGATCTCGGCACCTAATCGTCGTCTTCAAGCAAGTAACCTCCTAATCGCCGATTCCGATCCATTCTGTTAGGTTTGATTTTTTTCCCCTTTGGTTAGGATTTTAGTGATGTGCGTTCATTGAATTTGCCAGATCTCCAGATCCACTTCATTCTTCTTCCTCCGCTTCTTCCCCCACTGCTCGCAATGCCAATGCCTCTTCCTCTTCCTCTTCCTCTTCATCTCCTGCTTCTGCTTCCAGGTTCATTCACCTTTTCTTCTCTCTTCTCATTCACTTATTGCATTTTCTTTCAATTCTTTTCGTTCCTATTTTTCAATGTCAGCAATTGTTTAGCTACTTTTCAGGTTTTTTCTTTCAAATGCTAGTAATATCATGCTTTATTACTCTTTCAGTTATCGAAGCTTAGGGTTTGTTTGGACGAGCTTCTAAGAAAATATTTTTATTTTGAGTTATCTTTTTTTAAAAGATCTTATGAAAAAGTAAAAGTAATTTTATGTTTGGATATCTCTTGTAAAAATATCTTTTTATCTATCAATTATGTTTGAGTATAATAATATAAAAATACTTTTTTGTTTATTTATTATGTAAAAATATCTTTTTTTAAAGAAAAAAGATCTTTTAAAAAAAGATGTAAATTGTAACTTCTCAAAAAAATTTTTTTTTTATTTTTCTAGTGCTTTTACTTTTACTATTAGAAATTTGCCAAACACGTTAAAAAAAAAATTTCATTGAAAAAAGATCTGTTTTTAATCAAGATAATGACAGTCAAATAGGCACTTAGCCACATCTGCTTTGTGGATTTAGCTCTAATTGGGGATCTGCCTGTAAATTTTGATATTCGAGCATAAGACTTCACCAAATGCTTTAGGTTTAATTTAAATGTGCCAATTATTAACTTAACAAATCCGTACATTGCTTGATGCTTACAAAGATGTAAAGTTTTATGGTGATGTGGTAGTCTAGACAGAGTTTAGATCAGGTCCTGCTTTTCCTTTTTTTTGGGCTATAATTTCAAGTTCCATGCATTAATTGTGGTGTACTTGTGATTATGATCTTTCAACCATCAAATCAGGGAAAGACATGAACTGGAATTGGAATTCAAGAGATCTTGGGATGCATTTCGGTCATCTAGCTCTGAGAAGGTTCTTACTTGTCGTTATTTAGTTACTCCGATGGTTTAGTGAATATTTCATCTAGTATTATATATTACGGTAAATGATGAGTTACTAATCCTTCCTCGTTTACTTGCAGAAAAAGGAAGTCGCCTTGAATTCTTGTGTAGATATCTTTTTTAGATTAGTAAAGTAGCATTTTAACTTAGCTCATTTACTTACCAGTTAACAAAACATTTTCTTCTTTGCTTCATTGTATTCCTATATTATACCTGCCTTATTTTATTTGCGGTAGGATAACTTGTGATGAGTTGCTAGTTACTATGAGTTTGTGTTAGGCACACTACACATATAAAATGTTTAACTGGAAGCCCATATTACTGTTAGTTTTCCCTCTTCTGGTGCATGGTACAGTAATGCTACTTATGCTCTTAGTTGTACATATGTAAGCATTGATGAACGTGAAAAGGCTGATATTTGATCGACATAACTTAGTTTGTTATGTTGTTGTTGCTGTTGGAGAAGATGAAGTATTTACATTTGCATTATGAGTAAATTTAAATATATAATATTACACTGGTAAGCATCAAAGTGGTCCTTGAAGTTAGCGTTGAGCCTCAAAGTAATCCCTAAAGTTAAAAATTAGTCGTAATCGTCCCTGAAGTTGAGCTCTGGTAATCAAAGTCGTCCTTCCGGTCAATTTCGTCCAGCTGGCGCAACCGGAAAGCTGACCTGGAGTCGATGGTGACACGTTATCAGCGCAGAAACGATGTCGTATATGGGGTGGCGCCAAAATGAGATGAAACGACGTCGTTTTATGGCAAAAAAAACCCCTCCCTCAACGTTACACTAATCTATCGTCTTCCACGCTCATAACACAAACACGACACAAAGCAGAGCTCTCTTCTTCTCCGCTACCCTCATCACTGGCGTCAGTGTGATTGCAGTTACCGGAGCATATTTCGGTGGAGAACCAAGGCTCCAAAGAATCACCTTCATCATCTACATCAGACAGAGAGTTGTGAAGGCTGGTTTCTCTAAAACAGATACGTAAAAAAAATATAAATATGTGATGAAGCTCTGTTTTTTGAAATTTGATGTTAATCTATTCTTCACAAGGGGCAAAAGCGTTTTCTTCGAGTGTTTTGTGTCGGAATGTATGCTTGTGTTTTGGGGTACTTGCTAGGGTTTGATCAGAAGTAGGTTTCTTAGGGGTTAGGCCAACTAAGGGGGTTTTTGTTACGACGAAAACTTATTTTTTATGTCCAAGGGTTCACTGCAGTTACAGTTTTAGTTATGGAGTTAGTAAGTTGGTAATGTGCATGAAGTTAGTGAGGCTGATATATGAAAAAAAATTTTAAAATTTCAGATGGGTGATGATTTGATTACCATCATATTTCACCATGGAGGATCATTCATCACAGATGTTGATGGAGGTGTGACTTACAATGGTGGAGATGTCTCTGAGTTGCCAGGAGTTGATACAGACAAACTAGATGTCTTCTTTGTTCGAGACTACCACAAGAATCTTGGATATGACAAGGTGACTCAAACATGGTGGCTGGTGCCTAATAGGCCTTTGCAAAATGGTCTAAGGGCTATAACAGATGACAAGGAGCTCTTGGAGATGTGCTACCTTGCTCAACAGAACAAAGGGGTTATTCATGTGTACTACGAACATGGAGTCTCAGAACCTCTGTACATTGAGGAAGCAGAGCCAGTTTCATCTAAAGGGAAGGAGCTGATGGTGATACAGGATTTGAATCCCACTCCAAATCCCACCACCAATGATGATGCCGAGCCAATTCCCACCACAACAGAATGTACTCCAACCTCTGCACCAAATGACACCAGTATTCTCACCCAAAAAACAGTCTCAACTACAAAGCTCCCAACTACAAAGCTCCCACCTATTTCAATTTCTGTTAGTAAACCAGCAAAAAAAATACACCCCAACCCCACCGAAACTCCTATGTCCAACCCCAATCCACCCCCAAAAACAGTGGCTCAATCCAGTAAAACCAAGCCGAAAAACCCACTAAAAAAAATGTTGCAAGCCACTGAAATTCCTAAACCATGGTCGAAGTTGAAAGAGACCAAGAAGTCTGCTGTACCAAGGAGAGGGACTAGGAATGTTAAATCTGCTGCACCAGCAACATATGGAAGGAGGCCACTAACAAAAGCAGCTGCTGGTGGAACTAATGTAAGACGTAATGGTAAGGGAAAACAGCCCCAAACAGAATGTGTGGCATTGTCTAGCTCAGAGGATTCCTCAGATAGTGAAGCTAGTGATGGTAGTGAGGAGGATGAACCATATCAGCCTGATGGTGATGTGGTGTCTAGTGAGGAAGATGTGCGTGTGGAGACATCAGTAGGAACAAAAAAGACAAATGTGAAATTCAGAACCAGGATAGATAAGAAAACTTCTAAACAAAAGAGGGTTGTAATGGTTGAGGATGATGGTCCCGTGTGTGCTGACTCAGGCTCTAAGGATGATGCACTTTTTTTGGACCAATTCCTAAGTTCGGTTCTATGGGAACATATCATGCTGCCCAAGATGAAGGTTATGAGGAATCTGATGGTGGAGACTCATGGCACTCAGAAGAAATGAAGACTCCTCCAAACTCTAAGGATGAGTTGGAGGAGGTTGATTCGGATGAGGTCTTCCCTATGTTCAGAGATGGAGGTAGGTTTGGGCAGCTTAGGCTTGCGGTTGGAATGACATTCGCTACAAAGATGGAGTTCAAAGAGGCTGTGCGTGAATATTGTATACAAGAGGGTCGCAGGATTTGGTTTAAGAAGAATGATAATGTAAGGATGAGAGCAGTGTGTAAGGATGAGAACTGTGGCTGGCTTGTGTATGCTGCTAACAACACAGAGAACAATTACTGGCAGATCAAGACGTTCATGGATGACCACAGTTGTGCAAGGAAAACCAAAAATAGACTGGCTAATAGGAAGTGGTTGGCCGGAAAATTGGTGAAGAAGCTTCGAAAATATCCTAATCTAAGACACTGTGAGGCTGCTCAGTATTTTAAGACAAAATGTGACTTGGAACTAAGCAAGTGTTCATTGACTAGGGCCTTAGGAAATGCTAGGGCTGTTGTGCATGGTGATGCTGCTGCCCAGTATGGGATGGTGAGGGATTATGGGCTCACATTGCTTAAGAGTAACCCAGGCTCCATTGTCACAGTTGGAGTTATCCCTTAGCCTAACCCTGATGATGAACCAATATTTGAGAAGATATACATTTGCTTGGATGCCTGTAAGAAGGGATTTTTGGCTGGCTACAGACCCCTCATAGGCTTGGATGGAGCTTTTCTGAAGACCCAGCATAGTGGTCAGATCTTGTCTGCAATTGGACAAGATGCAAACAATCACATATATGTGATTGCATATGCAATTGTCCCTGTTGAAAATACTGAAAACTGGAGGTGGTTCTTGGAATTACTTCATCAAGACTTGGGAGATTATAAGCAAAACAAGCTCTATTTCATATCAGATATGCAGAAGGTACGTTTTAGACATGTATTTGTTGTTGTATAATTTGTATTGGCTGCTCTGATAATACCATGAATTGCTTATAGATAGTGAACTGCTGTGACTTAATAGATCGACTACTGCTCCATGAACTGCTTATATATGCTGAACTACTGTATATATAATGAACCAATGCTTTACTTAATAGATGGACTACTTATCCATGAACTGCTTATATATGCTGAACTGCTGTGTATACAATTGAACAACTGCTTTACTTAATAGATGGACTACTGCTCCATGAACTGGTAAATATATATTGAACTGATGTAAAGAACAGGGACGAATCTGATGTCACTTATAAAACTTCAGGGACGACTCTGATGTCACTTATAAAACTTAAGGGACTAATCCGAAGTCACTTATAAAACTTACGGGATCATTTTGACGCTCGAAAGCATGTATTTCACCACTGTTTTCTTTTTTAAATTCAGAGCCTAATCCATGCTGTTAAGGAGGTTTTTCCAGGGGTCCATCACAGATTCTGTGTGTGGCATTTGTGGAAGAACTTCAATAAACAGTGGAAATATCTCCAGCTTAGAGGGTTGCTATGGGATTGTGCAAGGTGCACCAGCCAAGATGGGTTCCTAGAGAGTATCAAAAAGATTGAGAGGGTTAACAAGGAAGCTTGGGAGTATTTGAACAAGTGGCCTAGAGACTCTTAGAGCCGGGCTTTCTTCAGCAATGCACCTAAAATAGACAATATCTGCAACAATTCTTGTGAAGTCTTTAACTCAAGGATCAAAGAAGTTAGAGCCAAACCTATCGTTACACTCTTAGAAGAAGTCAGAATGTATGCAATGAGGTCCATCGCTAGGAACAAAGTGAAGCTTAGTTCGAACACTGGGATTCTACCACCTATACAGCGTAGCAGGTTAGAAAAGATAAGGAAGGAGTCAAAGAGTTGGGTCCCAATGTGGTCTGGTGACTCTGAATATGAGAAATTCGAGGTTCATGGGTAGCCAACTAACATGGTTGTTGATCTGGGAAAGAGGCTCTGCACATGTGGTTTTTGGCAATTGAGTGGTGATATACTTTTACTTGTTTCTTGATTTGTTATTTTTTTTCTTACTGCTGGCATAATATTGGTAATCTTTGGTCTTGTGTTAATGTTATTTAGGGATTCCATGTGTGCATGCTTGTGCTGCATTGGCAAGGGTTCGTAGAAGACCAGATGAGTTTTGTCATCAGTGGTTGACAATAGAAGCATATAATAACAAATATGCCTTCCATATCAATCCAATTCCAGGTCAAGCCCTATTGGAAAATTCACCTCATAATAGACTACAAGCACCAAAGTTTAGAAAGAAGCCAGGTCCACTTACGAAAAAAAGAAGAAAGGATGTAGATGAGGAGCCAAGTGGGGGTAAAAAGCAGAGGACGAAGATGAAAAGAATTTATCAAAAAGATCACTGTCATCATTGTGGTGAATCAGGACACACCAAGAGAAACTGTGTTAAGAGAGCTGCTGATGAGGTGGCTGCTGTTGCTGCTGTAGAGGCTGCTGCTGTCCAACCCCCAGCTGCTAATGGTGGTGAAGCCACCCTTGTCCCAGAACCCCCCACCGAAATTCAGCTTGAAGTCAGTCAACCACCGTTGTCACAAACCGATGACTCTCAAGAGGTTCACAAAATTAAATGACATTCAATCTTATTATGTGCATGTTCTTGATTACTTTTACTAACTATTCTACATGTCTTCACTAATAGGTCTTGCCGCCTCCTGTGAGGCCACCGAAACTCCCTCCCAAAAGGAAGTCATCCAAACAAGAAAAGGAAACTCCAGTAAGTAGCTTTCAAGCAGCAACCACCCCACCTGCTGCCACCCCACCTGCAACCAATCAACCCTCAACTATTCATCCATCTCATCCTATGCAAGGTGCATCACAGGGGACCGTTACAAGGCTTGCTAACTTCATGAAGTTTGTTCCCAATCCTGAATTCCGACCACCCAGAAACAAAAAATGAATACTAGAATTATTATGTTTAGGAAAAGATTATTTTGTTTAACTATTTTGATGAAACAGTGTGCTTTCTTAATTTAGAACCCAAGTGTTGGGGATTTTTGGTTCAAAACTTATGTTCTCAATATGTTGAGAACTTTTGATATACTTGTCGAATATTGCCCTGGCTATGTAATGCCTATTTTGAATATGTTTTCTGCATTATGAATATATGATTATGGATTATGATCTCATTGAACTTGAGCTGTGCCAGATTTTCTTTTTGTTGTTCTCTGATATGCCATTAAGATTAATTCTATTAGATGATTCCATTAATAGTGCAGGAACAATTATTTACATATAACCTCTTCTTTATTCAAATTCCAAATTATTCTTGCCCAGTCATGTGAAACAGTTTAATCTGCATTCCTTTCAATCAAAATGACAGGTGCAAGTACATGAACAGAACAACATATGCATATCACATGTCACTTATTTTTTTGGCTAAATACAATTGACTCTGTTGCCTATCCAACCTTAAGACAAGCACAACAACTTTAACCAGCAGCAGCAGCATACATGTAAACACCAAAATCCCCCCCCCCCATTTTGAGAACTCTAACTTCAGACTCTAGTCTTCCAAGCTTCCAAGCAATCTTCATCTTCCATTCTTCGTTGTCGTTTGAAGAGCTGGTTCTACCATCACATGTTACCGCATCTTCTTCTAGAATTTTGTCCACCCATAGAAACAACCCACACCACCTCTTACCTGCAATCTAAACCCAGGAAAGTAATTTTCAAACTTTACATCCAGATTTACAACAAAGAACAGCATCAAACACTTACATTGTAGTTTGGACAACCCATGAACGGTCTCCCTGGATTAGAATCCGTCGTTGACCATCGCAACAGTGGTCTCGACCCGCATGCACACCATTCTGGCAGACGTGCATCTCAGTTTCTATTCATTCTCCTCATGATGCTTCTAAATGATTGTGGGTTGTTGGAGCTCCCAGCTGCATTGCTAGCACTAGCCATAACGTGTGGTGTTCGAAGATGAAGAAGACACTGAAGACTCACCTCTGGTGCGATGGAGAGTAGACGAGAACAGCATGTGCAATGGAGAAGAAAGGAGAAGAATTGGGGGCTAGGATTTTTTAACCTAAAATTAGGGACCAAATTGAGTCCAAAATGTTTACTGCGTCACCTCAGCTAGCCGTTGCGCTGCTAACGTGTCACCAGCGACTCCAGGTCAGCTTTCTAGTTGCGACAGCTGGACGAAATTGACCAGAAGGATGACTACGATTACCGGAGCTCAACTTCACGGACAATTACGACTAATTTTTAACTTCAGGGATTACTTTGAGACTCGACGATAACTTCAAGGAACACTTTGATGCTTACCTCAATATTAGAAGATAAATTTGACTACTTAAGAGTTTATTTGTGCCTTCCTATTTCTTTCTCCAATGATCTTGAGAAAAACTTTATGAGATAATATATTTCTTGCCTATATATATATATTTGCAATGCTTTTTGAATCTAAAATTTCTTACAGATTTTCATGATTGGAGCGTGATAATTGATTTTTGATGTTGTTGGTGCACATGTTAGTTGAAGCCCATATATTCTCTTTTGTTGTTGGAAGAGCATTTGTAACAAATATAGAAAAGCTAACAGTCCCTAGTAAAAAAGATCTCTAGATGTTACTCAAGTTTTAAAGTATTTCCCTGAAGCCACAAAGGTTTGACTTAGATGTTGCTTGAAATATTATGGCCCCTTTTTTTAGTTAATTATTTATTTGGGTTAAGTACTGAAATCGTCCCTAAGGTCTGGGGTGAAAATCAAAATCGTCCCCGACCTTTTTTTGTTATTAAAATTATCCTCAACGTTACAAAACGTTATAAAATCGTCATTTTCTACTTTAATTTTATTTTTTTACCATATTACCCTTCATTATTAATAAAAATAATTAAAATTAAAAATAATATTAACCCCCCTTCTCCTCCCCTCCCTCCATCCGTAACTCACCCCCCCCACTTCACTCCCTCACCCCTCACCCCTCACCCCACACCCCATTCTTGACTCCCGACTCCCGTACCTCCCTTACCCCCTCACCCCACTCCCGTAACCCCCATCCCCTTCCTCATGCCCCTTTCTTCAAAATTCCAACCCCAATTTCAACTTCAATTTTTCTTCTCACCACCGCTGCCGCTCTACTTATTCGTTTTTAGAGTTCGCCGCCGCCGCCGCGTGGTCATCGGGAGGGGGATCTCGCTGGCGCTGCTTCTTCTTCTGTGACTGCTTGAACTTTTGCTTCTGCTTGTTTTGTTTCTTCTTCTGCTTCTGCCCTGCTTCTGCTTGAACTTCTGTTGTCATCTGTGACTGCTTCTGTTGTTTTGCTGTTTTTGGATCTGAAAACTGAAATTGTAATTGATGATTATTGAATTATTGTTTATTGAAATTGTTGTGATTATTGAAATTGTTATGGTTCTTCTGCCTCTAATTTTTTTATTGATTTATTTTGTTTTGTAAATGTTGCTGTTAATTTGTTTTGTTTTGTTATGAGTAATGAATGGCTATGGTGGCAGTGGTAATGGTGGTGAAGAAAGGAAGAGTGAGAAAAGGAAGGAGATTGAGGAAGAGTGAGAAGAGGAAGGAGAAGAGGGGAGGGTGAGGGAGTGGCGGTGAGGGGGTTACGGGAGGGTGAGTGAGGGAGTAGGGTGGGAGAGTTACGCGTGGGGTGGGGGGTGGGTTTTGTTTTAATTTTTTAATATTTTTTAATTTTAATTATTTTTATTAATAATGAAGGGTAATATGGTAAAAAAAATAAAATTAAAGTAGAAAATGACGATTTTATAACGTTTTGTAATGTTGAGGATGATTTTAATAACAAAAAAAGGTTGGGGACGATTTTGATTTTCACCCTAAACCTTAGGATGATTTCAGTACTTAACCCTATTTATTTTAAGAATTCACTCTGCCTCCCTTATGTGTAGAAGGACATTAGTACTGGAGCAAATTTATTGTCTGCATTGGAAATCCTAGTATCTGGGGTATGCTTCTCAAAATTTTTGACAGAAACTATGCATGTTTGTTTTCAATTTATGCTTATTTTGTGCTTTGATGAAATTATCAGCTTTTGTTAATATTGGTGAAAGGAGATCTTGGGTTGTCATGCTTTAATAATTAATGATTTACTTTAGAAATGGCTATTTAAAAAGCCACAGATTACATTTATTCTCTATTGTGAAGTGTCAACTCATTCAGCCAAATGAGGGGAATCAAAAGTTTTGTTCAAAGAAAAAGCAGACAGTATTTAAATTAAAATTTTAAAAATTTGGTTATTCCTAATAGTGATGGCTGCTTTGCCGTTAACAATGACTTTGAAATCTGCCAAGTTTGAATGATTATATATATACATGGTGATTTCTGTGATGACATGAAATTCTGTAGTTAAGAATGACTAAATTTGACCGGTCAATCTCGTAATAACATGTGAAAATTTTTTTTTTCCATTTGTAATGTTACAGCACAAGTACGATAAATAATAAGTAAATTATTACAATAACATTTAGGGATTTTTCCAACCAAAAATATATTTTTGTTATATGGGCCTTAATTTAGACGGACCAAACATGAAATAGAAAAATAGTTGAATATCTAAAAATATTAAAAAACAAATAAATATAATTTTTAAAAATGCAATATAAACTAAGATGAATAGGACATTAGAAAAAAGAAAGAGATGTTATTTATCTTAAAAATTAATTAGAAGTGTACGTCATTGCTTTCAGTATTAAATTATATTTGTAAATGCAATTATATAGCTTACAAAGGATATTTTTTTCTTTATTAAATAAATATATAATTAATTAATCATCGTTAATAATGTTTTTAAATTATTTTTTATTTATAATTTTATATTTTCATAATAGTAAATTGTCTATCGTAAAATAAAATATATGACGGAATCGTTTAGTGAAAAATTTCTAACACTAATAAAATAAAATTACGAATAATGAGTTATAGTTTTTGTTGTTTTTTATTGTATTTTTAGGAGTCAATAGAAATATAAATTGTTAGTAAAGTTGGTGTATTTTAAACTTGTTTTAATGATTCACACGCCCTTGATTGCATATCTGTTATGTTAACACAGGCACCTGAATAAATTTTCGATTGAATCTAAGCGTTACTTATCATTATGATTTATATTTTTTTATCATAATGTATATATATTTTGCCAAGAAATTATAGCTCAAATGGCCTAAGTGTCCCCATATTCACCTAAGATGTTGCGGATTCGAGTTTCCTTAATTTTGATAAAAAAAATTATATTTTTTTAAAAAAAATTATTTTTACTTAAAACATACTTTTAACATAATAAATACATAAATAAGTACTTTATATTCTTGTACTTAAACATAATTGATAAATAAAAATTATTTTTACATAAATTATTCAAATATCAAATTATTTTAAAAAATCTTTAAAAAAGTAACTATTTTAAAAATTTACCCAAATAAATCCTTAATCTTGTTGAAATTGAATTCAATTAATAGTACAAGGTCATTTCAATCTATTTCAAATTAATCCTTAATGAAATAATTTAATACCGTTAAATTTCATATTTCAAGAGATTTTTCAATCTTATAATAAACCAAGAGAGCAAATTACTCATTAAAAAAATTAACATAAATCATAAGTGACTTAAACAAATTTATTCCTGAACAAAGATTTATTAGGAAAGTATGTTTGCATTTTTACGGACTTCACACGAATAATTCTTTCTGATAGAGAAAATGTTTATCTTTTTTAAAAATAATGAATGAAATTTTATATTATAATACAATAGTATCTATTAAATGAAATTGCATTTTCAAATACCATATTTATTTTTTTTGAAACACCCAACCAAAATTTTCATTTCATGTTTTGATCCATCCATACTAGGCCCATGTAACAGAAAAAAGTTATTGGTTGGGAAAATCTCCCAAATATCCTTGCAGTAACCTACTCTTACTTACTGCGCTCAACATTGATCCCCTCAATGGAAAGATTCTCTTTGCCACATATTATTATAATATTAGTCAGTCAAACTTTAGCTATCTTTAGCCATTTAATCCCATGCTACCATAGAACTCACCTACATATATATATATCTCATAATCTGTGTCTCCATATATTCTTAGTCTAAACCTTTTTGAAAAAGCTTGATTTATTTGTGAATAATAGGGGTCCTCAAGGGGTTATACTTGTGCACATCATTTTTACATCAGCAACAACAGCGAGTGTCTTGTACTCTTTTTCATTAAGTGGGTTCAACTATTTACTTTCAAGCTATTTTGTAAATATTTCCCATTCAAACTATTTTACTTATGCAGGTAGAGGGAAGTATTGTGCACATCATGAAGGCACTAGCAAGCCATCCATCAGCAGCATAGAATTTGATAGAGGATGACTCACTTATGTTACTTTTTCAAATGGTGTCCAATGGGTCTTTGATAGTTTTCTTTTGCTACAAGGAAGGACTTCTTCCATTGCATTGTATTCAATTTCATAGACATGCTATGCAGAAGCTTCAAAAATATTTTATGAATATTGTAGTTTGATCTTGTTTTGTTTGTGGCATATTGATGTTGTTGCTTGTATAATTTTAGATACTTGGTCTTCTCCTGGATAATGACAATGGAAGCACAGCCAAGTACATCCGAAAGCATCATCTGGTATAATTGCTAGCTTTTAATCAACTTTATTTTGTATTGTAAGTAGAAGAGGGTTATCCCACTAGTAACTATGAGCACTGTTTTATTTTTTCAGAATGGGTTGCAGCAAAGTCCACTGAGGTTCAATTCAATGGCATTCAGAATGGAGGCATGCTCTTGTTCCCAGAATGTAATCCCTCTTTCTCTTTCTGTTTTCTTTATTATACTGAATTATCTTTATTTACATTAGATACATTAACGAAATAGTAGTTAACTTTTTTAGTAGCTTTACTTGCCATCATATTCTTGGAAATTGTAATATAGTTGCACATTTATTAGAATGAGATAGGTATTTTGAATAAATAAATAGATATAAATTTTTTAGCTTTTAGTAATATTTTTCCAGTTCTAAGTTAACAAATGCAGCCTTATTATTTTAGCTGCATTGCGATCTATGCACACGCTTTTTGTTTCTTTGATACTTTCTTCGTTTTTCGTTATCTGTTATTTTTGTTATCTTATTGGATTCTATTGGAATTACAAATAAAAAGGAACAGAATTCTCTGTTGAAATCTACTTCCTTGTGAAACTTTTAAGTTTTGAACATGATTTGAGACTTGAATTGAATTGGTTTAAGTGAGTTTCATTCATTTTCCATTTTCTTTCTTGTGATAGTGTTTTGGCAAATAAAGTTTTGCCTGATTCAAAATTTAAGATTAAGATTGCTTAAAACTTTTGTTATGGTTTGTATTGGTTGCAGTTCCAAGAGCTTTGAAAAAATCAAAGAGAAAAAACTAGTGTAAAAATTGTTGAACCATACTGATTGTTCATGAATAGAACAAAGTTATGTTATTTATGAATATTTTATTTTTACCTTTAGTCTAGATTGTGGATCATAAATTTGATGTATTTAGAAATTTTCAGTATTTTAAATTCTATATTTTTATGTAGACATTGTGAATGTTTTTGGTATTTATTTGAAAAATCGATCTATATGTTTGATTCTTTTTACATTTTGTGAAAATATAATTATTTATGAAATTAAGTTTTAATAGTAATAAACGTGAAATTGGTAAAAAATTATAATTACAAGACTAGGAACAGTGACCGCTTTAGCGACCAATTTAGTTTTTTAGTTCAGGAATTAGCTACCGATTTTAGATTTTTAAATTAGGCATCGGAGACCGATTTCATCGGCGACTGACTTAGCGACCGAAAAGTTGGTTGCCATTTAGCGACCGATTTAGCGATGAAAAATTTGGTCACCATTTAGCGATGAATTATGTTAACGACCGATTTAGCAACCGATACTCTTTGGTGAGGGATTTGGTGGCCTTGTTAAAAAATTGGTCGCTAAAATCGGTCACTAACGGTTAGCGACCGAAGTTGGTCGCTATTTTCTAATTAGCGACCAAGGTTTTGGTGACCACCAGAATCGGTCACTAAGTCTTTTGCGACCAATTTTCAAGAAAAGTCAGTTGATAAATCGGTCGCTATTCCGGTAATTTCTTATATGTTCTAAGATGATAATTGAAAATATTTAATTATATTTTAGACGATGTTTGTTTTATTTTTTACACTATTAATTTTTATTATTTTATTTTAAAAAATTTAGTTGATGATTATGTTTATTACATATTTAAAATTATAGATTTTAATATATTTGAATTTAAAAATTATAATTTTTTATGTTTTTAAAAATTTTAAATTTATTAAAAACGCCTCACAAGCGAGGGTGGAAACAAACTTTTGGCGGAATTAGATGGACTAACTCGTCTGCCTTTTCTATCTATTGTTACATTTGTTTGCTCCTCAATTTTTTTTACTCAAATTGAAGCAAATTAGCGATGGTTGCAAAATAGTTAGCACATTTTAAATGATCAATAAATATTATTGTTTTGGATTAACATTTAACTGTTAATAATTTATATTTATATTTATAAAAATATATATATACTCATAAAATATATAATTTGTATTTATATTATTAAAATTTATACACATAAATTAATATAATTTATATTTATATTTATTAAAATTTATGTATGTAAATTAATAAAATTTATTTATTGAATATAATTTAAAATTTTCTAATCAAATATCGGCTAAAATTGTTAAAAGTTACTGACTCTTAAAGTTTTCTGTTTTATTTTTCTCTACCAAAGAGGATAATTGCATGATAACTCAGATCATATATATATTGAGGTATATGTTTTAGGAAAATTTCACGTATGCCAATAGCTTTATTAGAAATCTGAAATTCCAATTGTATTGTCCGTTCTGATTTAATAAACGAAAATGTGAATAGTTGTGAGCGATTAAAAGGAAGTCAAGGTGCATCGTTAAGTATGGGATGTTGCGTGGGTCTGAACCGATAACTCCGTTATCCAAATCGAGAAAAAATTAATTACGAGAAATGTGCAGCTTTGCCAAACAGGGTGAGCCGACTGGGGAAAGCCTCATTTTTTTTCAACGTCGTGACGTTGGAAAAAAAATTGTCTTATGTCATTTGCATGGCATGGCAATACAAAGAATATGAAACAACTATATGCTAATATATATTAAAATCAATTATTAATATAAAATATATATTTATATATAAATAATTTTTGTGATTTATATATATATATATATATATATATATATATTTGCATGGCAGTGTTGTAAAATTTTAATAGAAAGTGTCATCGTTTATTTATATTAAAATTTATAAATTTAAATATTTATTATTTTTATTCTTCTAAAAATAAATTATAAATATATTCTATTCTTTTTAAAGTTAATACTAAAATGGCAGTTTAGTCTCTTATAATAGATTATATAGATATTTTAGCCTTTTTAAATTCAAATTTAAATTTTTATTCCTAATAAAATTTAACAATCTTTAATTTAAACGAGTATTTTAATTTTATTTATTTAATTTTAAAAGATTATTTTTGTTAAAATATTTAAAAAGGTACTTTAGTCCTTTGTAATATATATTACTCAAGAAGATGTTTTAGTTTTTTCTTAATTAACTACAAGGATATTTTAGTATGAGATAATTAATATATAAAATATTTTTATATTAATTAATATTTGGGATGCAATACAAGAAAATATAGATTGTTAGGTTTAAATATAATTTATTTACTTATTATTGATATGTGATTAAATTGTCATGTTTTAATTCTAAATGATGCCAACTAAAACTTGTTTTGATAAAGTTTTAATTTTTAAAAATAATTTATAAAAATTAATTTATAAAAGATAATTTTTCAAAAATTATAGCATCTATATTTGATAAGATAATTTTTCAAAAAGTTATAGCATCTATATTTGATAAATCATATTAAATTGACTTTTAGTAAGCACAATGAAAAACAATTGTATTTTTTAAAGTATTTTTAAAATTTAAAAATACTATAATAAATAAAAATATGAGAATTAAATTTAAAAATTAATTAATGTATGAGATTATATATATATATATATATATATATATATATATATTAATTTTTATAAGTACAAGTCAACTTTAACAAAAATTCTACCTTAGATACTTTTACAAGAACTCAAAACTTTTAAAAGTTGTAAATAGAATTGTTCTTGTGGAAGTTGACTGTTGTATAACTTGTCGATCGATGAATGTCTGCAAAATTTTTGTCGGGATGAGTTATACGTCGACAATGAGAGAACAAGGGGATGGGTACCTGCAAAAGGCACTCCGATGCTCAAGTTAGTAAGTGAGTAATAGGCTTTGCAAATTGCAATAATCTGAACAATCTTCTTATCCCTTTCCTTTATATATGAAATGAAGAGTAACAATTATGTCTCTGAGTAAATGATGCTTTAAACGGAGAGTAATAGCATGTCCGAGTGTTGGTCCTTGTATGAGTGACTATTACTGACAGCCAATTTATGACATTAATAGCCGAGTTATAACATATAACCAACGTATAACGGTCATATCACAGCCTCTAAGCTTGGTCTGATGGTTTTTTTGATGAAACAGGTTGAGCTTTTATTGGGTTATAACTCGGCATTTTGATAGGCATGGGGATCCCCCAGCTTAACTTGTTTGATCAAAGTAAATTTCAATGAATGTAAAGAGTGAAACAATTAAATGGGAAAGTGTAAGTTTTTCTTGAAAAAGAAAAAAGAAAAAAGAAAAGTGGTCTTGTCATTAAATGGGTAATAACTAGTGCTCCAATTTTGAAGGTGAGTGAAAACCGTTGGTTTTGATAGAAGCAACGGTTGTGATTAAAGATATGAAAGTGAACCGTTTTGCATATGTATTTGGAGTCCTGAAGGTTTTCATTAAAGCAACTTCAGTTTGATTAAAGACGTTGGTTAAAAATCATTATTTTATGGTTTATTTTGTATTAAATTGAGTGGTTTTATCAGTTCTTTGCACACTTATTCATACAAATTGCATGGTTTTACAAATCCTTCCTAATTTTGTTCCATGATTGAAAACTTGCTTCCCAGGCCCTTAATTCGTCAATTTTTAATTTCCCTTTATACCATTCGAAGCCGTGATATGTGTGTTAAGTGTTTTTAGGCTTTATAGGGCAGGAATGGCTTAGAGGATGGAAAGGAAGCTTGCAAAAATGGAAGGAACACAAGAAACTAAGGAGCTGACCAGCGAGGATCGACGCGCACGCATGGCTCACACGTGCGCGTGACTTGGCGCATTCCATAGCGACGCGTACGCATAACTGACGCGTATGCCTGACACGCGCAGAAGACCATCGACGCGTACGCATGACTGACGCGTACGCGTGACGTGCATCACGTGCTGCAACTGCAGAAGACACTGGGGGCGATTTTGGGCCGAGTTTGTACCCAGTTTTTGGCCCAGAAACACAGACTAGAGCCAGGGGACAAGCAGAGACTCAACACACATTCACATTCACTTAGTTTTAGTTTTAGTTTGGAATCTTGGAGAGAAAATACTACTTCCTCTAGGGTTCTTCACATTCTTAGACTTATAGTTTATGCTTTTGGATTGGATCTTAAGAGAGTTACTACCTCCGTTTGAAGTCTCTATCATTATAGTTTGCTTTCTTATTCCCTTACTCTTTTATTTTCCATTCAGTTGTTCAGAGTTACATATGGATATCTTTGATTTTGAAAATTATTAATGCAAGAGTTATTTTTACATTTAATTTCATTATTTGTTTGAATATTATCTTCCCTTAATTTATTAGCTCAAAAATTGCTTTTACTAAATTAATTTTAATTACCATGTCTCCTTCCTATTCCATGTACATGTTTGCGAAAATGGCATTCATATCAATGGAGTAGACTCCCAACTTTACTTTGGAGTTGATTAATAGGAGACCCTTGAGTTGAAATATTCAGGTGTTAATTTGTAATTAGAAGTTGTTGGCTGACTCTTTAGTCACTAACTCTAATCCTTCCCTAGGAAGGGATTAAGACTTGTGAATCAGAGTTGGTTTAGTTACTTGACTTTCCTTTATTAGGTAAAAGATAACTAAGTAGAAGCAACAACCTCTTACTATTACACTTGGAAAATTCAACAAGGATAGAAATTCTGATTAATCTTCTCCTAGTCAAGGCTTTTTATTTCAAATATATAAAACCTCTTGTTAAATTTTATTGCTTTAATTTATAATCATTTATTTTCTCATTCCCCAACTCTAAAATTTCTTAGAAAATTCCTGACCAATAAATTGCACTCTTTTGTCAACTCGTTGGGAGACGACCTGGGAATTCTACTCCCAGTATTTTATTCTTAAATTGTGAAAACTCTTTTTAAATTGATAAGCAGAATTTTTGTCGGTTAAGAACTGTACTTGCAACATTATTTTCATTATAAATTCTTAATCGGCATTTTTCCGCCCCATCAATTTTTGGCGCCGGTGCCGGGGAATTACAAACATGTGCATTATTATTGGTTCTTGTGAATATTGTGAATAATTTTTCCTTTTCGTTTCTTTGTTAGTTGTTTCTATTTTTAGGAGTTTAATTTCATTATTGCTTATTAGTTCTTGTTTTTATTTTCTATTGCTACTATGAATTCTCACCCCTTTGAGTATGAGTTTGGTTACAATTATGTTGTAGGAAGTGGAGATTACAATGAAGGCTTGCATCAAGGATGGGATAACCAAAGATGGGAGGAGCCACAAGGATTTGATCAACCCTCTTGGCAACAACCCCCTCCAATGTACTATGAGCAACAATCACTCCATGATGCATACCAGGATAATGGTTATGGTGGACCTCTTCGTGACAATCAACACCCACCACAATATACCTATGAACCCCCTCCTCAATATAGCCCACAACCATACTCACAAGCCCCATTTTACCAAATACCCTCATATGATCCTAACCCTTATCCATCATACCAACCACCTTATGAGCCATATATGGAACCACCCCAATTCTGACCCAATTACCCCCAAGAACCACCACCTCCAATGTATGCGAATTTTAAACCACAAGATGAATTTTCTTTTCCACCACAACCCTCCATAGAAGAATGTCAAAATCCATCAATCCAAGAGCACTATGATCCCACCTATGATACCTAAGCGGAACAAGATTCAAAGGATCGTCTCAAGAAAGCAATGGATCAACTTCAAGCAACCATCCGTCAAAAGTTCAAACCATGTGAGAACAAGGGATTGAAGTGTGTTATGAAACAAGTGGAAAAGATGGAGAGTGTTGAATCGCCACATCCTTATTATGATGAACCACCCTCTTATCATGAACCTTTCCTCCTAAGCAATGAACCCTCATATCCACCCCAATCTCCAATGAATGACACTCTAAGTGTTCTTCTTCAAGAACAAAGAGAAATGCAAAGGACAATACTAGAGTTTGTAACTACCTTGACCGAGGTAGTAGGTAATTTAGCCTCTCTGCGCTTCGATACTCAGAGAACTCTCATGGGTACATGTGGAGAATCAATAGAAGAGCGTAGCATGAAGGAGACACTAGAAACTCCGGTGGACAGTGAGGAATGTGATTTTGTATTGGAACAAGTGGAGGAAGCCGTAATAGTCGAAGAAGAAGAAGTGGTTGACGACTTAGGAGATGCCGAACCTCCATGGGAATCTAGAGTTGTAGAGTATTCCTCCAAGAAGCTTGAAATTAATGTCAAAGAGGCTAGCGCACAACCTCCATGGCATATTCCTTATGAAGAATTGGACGGAATAGATCAAGAAGCAAGTTCCCTTGGTGATGAAATTGAAGAACCTTCTCCCGATGAAATTGGAAGCAACATTGAGGTAGATTTCTCTCAACCTCATGGTTATGATGTGAGTGATGGAGAAGAGTTTGATGAACTTGGTGAGGACGAGCTTGAAAGTAAAGATCTTTTTAAAAGGTGGAAGTCCTTCGCAAAGGTTGGACGGGAGTTGAGCATGCTTTGTCAAGAACGTTGGAGACTTCTCTACCTAGGTTGCCGTCTACTCCTTCATTTGAGTGGGTAAAACTTATCTCTATTCGCTTTACTGTCCCACTTGAGTATGGTATGCTTGAAACGGATGGCCAACTTAAGCGGCTTTATGGAATGAAATGCAAGAGAAGGATGTTCAGTGGTTGGAATTGCAAATCAAGGCTCATCAAGGTTGATATTTCAAGAGCTAGATGAAAGGGCTCGACTGGTGATAATTTGGTTAGATCTAAGAGAAAAGTTTGGTACTTTATTGAGAATTCAGACTGCTTGCCACCCGGTTGGAACAAAGATGTTCAACTTCAAGACGGGTGTAGAAACAAGATTTGGGATCCAGGCATACAAGAGGATCAATTTTGGGAGCTCAAAGCTTGTGAAGAACTTCATCAAGGCTTGGGGAATTTACTTGGAATTGATAGAGCTTATTGGAAGTCCAAGCGTTGGTGGCAGTTTCAATATGAGTTCAAGCACAAGCCACCATGACAAGGAGCTCACCAAAAGTCCAACTTAAGGACTTTAAATAAAAGTGCTAGGTGGGAGACAACCCACCATGGTGCGATCTTCCTTTTTATCAGTTTTAATTCATTTATGTCAGTTTTAATTTTCAGTTCTACATAATTACTTTTATTTTGCTTTATTTTAATACTAAAAAAAAGTGTCTTCGACGCATAAGCGTCCGTGACGCGCACGCATCGCATGGGGGTTCGCTCCTTGTCTAAAATGAACAGAGAGTTATGCGAGAGCTGTGCAGGAGGGGTGCCTGGCCCACAAGCCAACCCATGCGTACACGTAACCCACGCGTACGCGTCCCCTGCAAAATTTTCAATCCACGCCTAAGCGTCAGCGACGCGTACGCGTGGGCATGAAAATCGACGTAAACGAGTGAATTGAACAGAGAGTTGTGCGACCAGTCACGCGTACGCGTGGCCGACGCTCACGCGTCAGAATGCTTTTTTTGCCATCCATGCGTACGCGTGGACGACGCTTACGCGTCACATGGCCATTTCTGTTTTCATGCGTACGTGTGATGCATGCGCGCGCGTCGCGTGTGTTTCTTGTTCTCTTATCATTTCTTCTTCTTTCTTATCTCCTGTCTTATTCTTTCTTCTTCTTCATTCCTCCTCCCTTCTCATCCTTATTCTCTTTCATTTCCTTGTACCTATTGCATTTGCATACTTTCATTCATTGCATTTTTAATTTTGTGCATATTTTTATTTTCTTTTTTTTTAAGTTTATTATTTTACCATTGGTGTTAACTACTCTTATTCAACTGTTGCATCTTTTCTTGCATTATTTTTGGTGCTCGTAACTTGTTTTAAATTGATGGGTATTATTATTCATAGGTCAATGCAAAATTTTTATGACACTTGTATTCCTTGTGCATTGATATGAACTGATATTGTCTTTCATGACCCACACTCTCTTCCCCATTGATAAACCATTATTTTATGGTTTATAATGTGTTTAAT
Source organism: Arachis ipaensis (assembly GCF_059453495.1). Lineage (NCBI taxonomy): Eukaryota > Viridiplantae > Streptophyta > Magnoliopsida > Fabales > Fabaceae > Arachis > Arachis ipaensis. Next base: position 74,455,579 of record NC_142436.1, read on the forward strand.
TGTGTGGTTTTATCATGATCTTTACCCACTTATTCATATAATCAGCATGCATTTATATTTCCTTCCTAAAATTATTACACGATTGAAAACTTGCTTCCTAGAGACTTTTAATTATGTATTTTAATTCTCCTTTATTCCATTCGATGTCGTGATCTGTGTGTTAAGTGTTTCAGGCTTTATAGGGCACGAATGAGTTGGAGATTAGAAAGGAAGCTTGCAAAAATGGAAGGAACACAAGAAATTAAGGAGATGACCAGCGAGAAGTGACGCGGCTGCATGGCTCACGCGACCGCGCGAAAGAGAGGAAATCGCGGTGGCACGGTGACGAATGGATTTTTGACGGTTTAGAATTTCACAAATGAAATCTCGTTGAAGTATAGTCTCTAAACCAACAATAATCCTTTCATGCAAAAATTTGTTTGTCACAAGTACAAACCCCTAAAATCTATAAACCGAAGTATTTAAACCTCGGGTCGTCTCTCAAAGGACTTGCAGGGTAGTGTTCTTGTTATTGGTTATGGACTTGTTTATTTTGGGGTTTTGGATGAGGAATGTGAATAGTAAATGGTAGGAAAACTTTATTCACAAAATGGTCTTGGCAAGGTTTGGTTGTCAAGGGTCTTCATCATTATCACTAGCCACAAGTATGGTAGTTGCAAGGATTAATCCCACTTAGTCATCCTTAAATCGATTAACAAAGGAAAGTCAAGTGAGTTATATCAATCCTAGTCCATAAGTCCTAGCTTTCCACTAATTGGATTGATGAAGGCTAGAGTTAATGGCTATCAACTATCAATCAATTGGACACTAGTGACTCAAGAAATCCTAAGTTACCTTCTCAAGCCAAGAACATAAAATTCTAGTCTAAAATTCTTCCAAGCATTTAATCAAACACTTGGAAGGCACAAAAGAAAAGTATAGTCAATCACAACAAGAATGAATTCTAACTACAATTGAATGTAAAGAATTAACAACAACAATCAAGGAAATCACAATTATCATGAATTACCTCAAATTGCATTATTGAAAGAAAATAAAGAGAACAAGAGTATCTCAATTACAAAACCTAGAAACAAAATAAGAGGAATTACAACAAGAGAATAGGGATAGAGAGAAGAACCAAAGTGTAGCAATCATCAATTGAAGGTAGAAGTAGAAGGAGACTTGAATTAAACCTAGAACTATGAGATCCTAATCTAACCCTAATTCCTAATCCTAATTCTAGAGAGAAGGGAGAGCTTCTCTCTCTAACTCTAACTACAAAGCTAAACTAAACTTAATTGGTAACTAACATATGTTTCCCTCTTCACTCCTTGGGTTAAATAGCATCAGAAATGAGTTGGATTGGGCCCACAAGGCTTTAGAATTCGTTGGCCACGTTTTGCTTTAAGTGAACTAGGTGGCAGCAACGGCGCGTGCGCGTACTTTGCGCGTGCGCGCCACCATACGTGTAGCAACTATGGCAAATCTTATATCGTTTCGAAGCCCCGGATGTTAGCTTTCCAACCCAACTGGAACCGCATCAATTGGACCTCTGTAGCTCAAGTTATGGTCATTTAAGTGCAAAGAGGTCGGCTTGACAGCTTTCCGGTTCTTTCATTTCTTCATGAGTTCTCCACCTTTTCATGCTTCTTTCTTCATTCCCTTGATCCAATCTTTGCCTTCTAAATCTGAAATCACTTAGCAAACATATCAAGGCATCTAATGGAATCAAGGAGAATTAAATTTAGCTATTTTAAGACCTAAAAAAGCATGTTTTCACTCTTAAGCACAATTAAAGGAGAATATACAAAACCATGCTATTTCATTGAATAAATGTGGGTAAAAGGTGATAAAATCCCCTAAATTCAATACAAGATAAACCGTCAAATTGGGGTTTGTCACACGGCCGCATGGCTCACGCGACCGCGCGGATTGGAATAGCACAAGCGACGCGGAGGCGTGGACAACGCGTCCGCGTGGAGAAGCAAAACGCCGAATGATGCGTCCGCATGAATGACCCGATCGCGTGACGTGTGCGATCTGCATAATCTGCAGAATCGCTGGGGACGATTTCGGGCCCTATTCTGCCCCAGTTTTCGGCCCAGAAAAGCAGACTAGAGCCAGAGAACATGCAGAGACCAACAACAACATTCATTCTAGATAGTTTTAGTTTTTCAGATCTAGTTTTCCTCTCCTCTAGGTTTTCTCTTTACACATTCATAGTTCTTAGGATTTTTAATTGCTTTTTGCCTTGGGATATTGAGAAGAGTTGTTACCTCATCAAGACTTCGTCATTCTAGTTCGTTTTCTTTACTTGGCTTTACTCTTCCATGTCCTTTAATTTATTTCAATCTTACTGTTGGATTATTTTAGAATTTATCAATACAAGAGTTATTTTTATTTTTAATTAATTTCTTTGAGTTTAATTTATCATGTCTTCCTTTAATTCCCTTTCCTATGTTATGAATTCCACATTCACAATGAGCGAGTAGTTCCCTAACTTGATGGGGAGTTGATTAAAAGGAACCCTTGAGTTAGAGTGCTCAAGGAAGAAATTGTAATTGGGTTTATTATTGGTTTGTTCTCTAGTCACTAACGCTAGTCCTTCCAAGTAAGCGGATTGGGACTTGTGAATAGAAACAGCATTCCAACTTGTTTGACTTTTCCTTACCTAGTAAGGGATAACTAAACAGAACAACCCCAATTATCAATTAATCTTGAAAGTACTGCAACAAGAATAGAGCTTCCAACTAATCTACTCCCAGTCAAGGCTTTTATTTAAATTACATTAATTCTCTGATTTAATTTCTTGTCATTCAACTCAAATCTTTTTTGAAAACCATCTGATTAATAAAATAGCACACTTTCCTGCAACTCGTTGGGAGATGACCTGGGATTCATACTCCCAGTATTTTAACTTTAATTTTTGTGACATCCTTTTAAATTGATAAGCGGATTTCTGGTTGGTTGAGAACTATACTTGCAACGCATATCTTATAACTATTCTTAACTCGCCAATTTTCGCCACGTCAATTTTTGTTGCAATTTTTGCACTATTGATATTCCATTAGCATATACTGTTTTCTCACTTACATGTTGTAGCTACCATGTGGTTGAGACCCTCATTATATGGCATTAACTAACCCATATTTTATTTGTTTTCCTATCTTTGTTTCTGGGTTACTTTTCTTCCTTTTCCTCTTCTTTCAGGATGGCTCCAAGAAGGGAAACAGTAGACTTCTAAATGGGGGCAAAAGACAAGTCCATCTGCACAGCCTTTGGAGAAAAGCATCAGTTGGAGCAACCCGTCCACTTGCACATCTTAGTATGCACCGAGGACGGTGCAATCTTTAAGTGTGGGGAGGTTGATACTGATCTCCATGGGTTAGTTACTCTCCTGTCTCAACACCAATGTTTAATATTTGACGAGAGGACTTTTGCCAATAAAGAATTTTATAAAAATAATCACGTTGTAAGTATAGTTTCTAGACCAACAAGGAATCCTTTTGTACAAAAACTTTGGTTGTCACAAGTAATAAAACCCAATAAAATTGATAACCGAAGTATTGAAACCTCGGGTCGTATCTCAAGGAATTGCAGGGAAGTGTGTTTATTATTGGTTATGGAAAAATGTATATCTTTGGTTTTTTGGAATAGGAAACAAGTAATTTAAATGGCAAGAAAAATAAATTAATAATTTGAAAACTCTGGGCAAGGTATGAGAACTGGACATCCCATCATAGTTATCCTTATCAGGTGTGATGAAAATTGTTTATTGCTCTCACTTAGTTAACCCTTACTAAATAAAGGAAAGTCAAGTGGACCAATCAACTTGATTCCTCAAGTCCTAGTCAACTCCTATGGAAAGACTAGCTTTAGAGGGATCCAAATCAATCAGCAATTTCCAATTTTCAATCAACTACTGAGTTTGATAAGTCAAGTGTCACCAATTACTTAACCAAAAGCCAAAAGGGGAAAAATCTAAATTATTTATATAAGAAAGCAATCATAAATCTGAAATACCTCAAATTGCATTTAAATATAAATTCAAATCTAACATGGGAAGGTTCATAAGCCAATTTGGCAACATAAGTAATTAACAAGTAAAAGCATTAGAGTAAATAAAAGTAGAAGAGAAACATAAATTAAAGTAACATTGAACCTGGAATGAAGAAATAACCATAAACTAAGAGGAATCCTAATTCTAAAACCTAAGAGAGAGGAGGGAGCCTCTCTCTCTAGAAAACTACATCAAAAACTTAAAATTGTGAATATGAATGTTGTATTATGAATGGATGGATTCCCCTACTTTATAACCTCTAATTTATGTTTTCTGGGCCAAAAATTGGGTCAAAAACAGCCCAGAAATCGCTGGAAACGAATTCTGCCACGCTGATTTTCTGCAAAACGATGCATCCGCGTGATTCACGCGTGTGTGGTGCACGAAATTGTGATCTCAGGCAACGGCGCCAGAAACTCTGTACGCACGTCTTAATAAATCATTTTTCATTCACAACTTCGATACAACTAACCAGCAAGTGCACTGGGTCGTCCAAGTAATAAATCTTACGTGAGTAAGGGTCGATCCCACGAAGATTGTCGGCTTGAAGCAAGCTATGGTCACCTTGTAAATCTCAGTCAGGCGGATATCAAATAGTTATGGAGTTTTCGAATATTAATAATAAACAGAAAATAAGGATAGAAATACTTATGTAATTCATTGGTTAGAATTTCAGATAAGCGTATAGAGATGCATTCGTTCCTCTGAACCTCTGCTTTCCTGCTGTCTTCATCCAATCAATCCTACTCCTTTCCATGGCTGACTTTATGTAAGGACATCACCGTTGTCAATGGCTACTTTTTATCCTCTCTAGAAAATGGTCCGATGCGCTGTCACTGCATGGCTAATCGTCTGGAGGCATCACCCTTGTCAATGGCTGCATCCCATCCTCTTGTGAAAATGGTCCAAATGCTCTGTCACAGCACGGCTAATCATCTGAAGTTCTCGATCACACTGGAATAGGATTCACCCTCCTTTTGCGTCTGTCACTACGCCCAGCACTCGCAAGTTTGAAGTTCGTCACAGTCATTCAATCCCAGAGTCCTACTCGGAATACCACAGACAAGGTTTAGACTTTCCGGACTCTCATGAATGCCGCCATCAATCTAGCTTATACCACGAAGATTCTGATTAAGAGATCCAAGAGATACTCATTAAATCTAAGGTGGAACGGAAGTGGTTGTCAGGCATGTGTTTGTGGGGGAATGATGATGATTGTCACGTTCATCACATTCAGGTTGAAGTGCGAATGAATATCTTAGAAGCGGAATAAGTTGAATTGAATAGAAAAACAGTAGTACTTTGCATTAATCTTTGAGGAACAACAGAGCTCCACACCTTAATCTATGGAGTGTAGAAACTCTACCGTTTGAAAATACATAAGTGAATATAGGGTAAGCATGGCCGAGTGGCCAGCCTCCCATGGAGGTCTAGAGATCTAAAAATGATCTAAGATGATCCGAAGATGTCTAATACTATAGTAAAAAGTCCTATTTATAATAAACTAGCTACTAGGGTTTACAGAAGTAATTGATGCATAAATTCACTTCCGGGGCCCACTTGGTGTGTGCTTGGGCTGAGATTGAATGTTACACGTGCAGAGGCTCTTTCTGGAATTGAACGCCAGGTTGTAACGTATTTCTGGCGTTCAACTCTGGTTTGTGACGTGTTTCTGGCGTTTAACTCCAGACAGCAGCATAGAACTAGCGTTCAACGCCCTTTTACATCATCTAAACTCGGCCAAAGTATGGATTATTATATATTGATGGAAAGCCCTGGATGTCTACTTTCCAACGCAATTGGAAGGGCGCCATTTTGAGTTCTGTAGCTCCAGAAAATCCACTTTGAGTGCAGGGAGGTCAGAATCCAACAACATCACCAGTCCTTCTTCTACCTCTGAATCTGATTTTTGCTCAAGTCCCTCAATTTCAGTCAGAAAATACCTGAAATCAAAGAAAAATACACAAACTCATAGTAAAGTCCAGAAATGTGAATTTAACATAAAAACTAATGAAAATATCCCTAAAAGTAACTAGATTCTACTAAAAACATACTAAAAATAATGCCAAAAAGCGTATAAATTATCCGCTCATCACAACACCAAACTTAAATTGTTGCTTGTCCCCAAGCAACCGAAAATCAAATAGAATAAAAAGAAGAGAATATACTATAAATTCCAAACTATCAATGAAACATAGCTCCAATTAAATGAGCGGGACTTGTAGCTTTTTGCCTCTTGAATAGTTTTGGCATCTCACTTTATCCATTGAAGTTCAGAATGATTGGCATCTATAGGAACTCAGAGTTCAGATAGTGTCATTGATTCTCCTAGTTCAGTATGATGATTCTTGAACACAGCTATTTTATGAGTCTTGGCCGTGGCCCTAAGCACTTTGTTTTCCAGTATTACCACCGGATACATAAATGCCACAGACACATAATTGGGTGAACCTTTTCAGATTGTGACTCAGCTTTGCTAAAGTCCCCAATTAGAGGTGTCCAGGGTTCTTAAGCACACTCTTCTTTTGCTTTGGACCTTGACTTTAACCGCTCAGTCTCAAGTTTTCACTTGACACCTTCATGCCACAAGCACATGGTTAGGGACAGCTTGGTTTAGCCGCTTAGGCCAGGATTTTATTCCTTTAGGCCCTCCTATCCACTGATGCTCAAAGCCTTGGGATCCTTTTTATTTACCCTTGCCTTTTGGTTTTAAGGGTTATTGGCTTTTTGCTCTTGCCTCTTGGTTTTAAGAGCTTTTGGCTTTTTCTGCTTGCTTTTTCTTTTTATTTATTTTTTTTTGCCTATATTTTTTTTTTTTCTGCAAGCTTTGTTCTTTGCTGCTTTTTCTTGCTTCAAGAATCATTTTTATGATTTTTCAGATTATCAAATAACATGTCTCCTTATCATCATTCTTTCAAGAGCCAACATATTTAACATTCTTAAACAACAACTTCAAAAGACATATGCACTGTTCAAGCATTCATTCAGAAAACAAGAAGCATTGTCACCACATCAATATAATTAAACTAAGTTCAAGGATAAATTTGAAACTCATGTACTTCTTGTTCTTTTGAATTAAAACAGTTTTCATTTAAGAGAGGTGATGGATTCATAGGACATTCATAACTTTAAGACAAAGTTACTAAATACTAATGATCATGTAATGAAGACACAAACATGGATAAGCACTTAACATAGAGAAAACGAAAAACAGAGAATGTAAGAACAAGGAATGAATCCACCTTAGTGATGGTGGCGTTTCCTTCTTGAGGAACCAATGATGTCCTTGAGCTCTTCTATGTCTCTTCCTTGTCTTTGTTGCTCCTCCCTCATTACTTTTTGATCTTCTCTTATTTCATGAAGGATGATGGAGTGCTCTTGATGTTCCACCTTTAATTGTCCCATGTTGGAACTTAATTCTCCTAGGGAGGTGTTGAGTTGCTCCCAATAGTTTTGTGGAGGAAAATGCATTTGAGGCATCTCCGGGATCTCATGGTGATGAGCTTCATGCGTCTCTTGAGATCCATGAATGGGCTCTCTTGCTTGCTCCATCCTTTTCTTAGTGATGGGCTTCTCTTCCTCAATGGGAATGTCTTCTTCTATGAAAGCTCCAGCTGAGTAACATAGATGGCAAATAAGATGAGGAAAAGCTAGCCTTGCCCCAGGAAAGGGCTTTTCGGCTATTTTGTAGAATTCAAGGGAGATAACTTCATGAACTTCTACTTCCTCTCCAATCATGATGCTATGAATCATGATGGCCCGATCCACAGTAACTTCAGCTCGGTTGCTAGTAGGGATGATGGAGCGTTGGATGAACTCCAACCATCCTCTAGCCACAGGCTTGAGATCCAGTCTTCTTAATTGAACCGGCTTGCCTTTGGAGTCAATCTTCCATTGAGCTCCTTCCACACATATGTCCATGAAGACTTGGTCTAACCTTTGATTAAAGTTGACCCTTCTAGTGTAGGGGCGTGCATCTCGTTGCATCATAGGCAAGTTGAACGCCAACCTCACATTTTCCGGACTAAAATCTAAGTATTTTCCCCAAACCATTGTAATATAATTCTTTGGGTTTGGGTTCTTACTTTGATCATGGTTCCTAGTGATCCATGCATTGGCATAGAACTCTTGAACCATTAGGATGCCGACTTGTTGGATGGGGTTTGTTAGAACTTCCCAACCTCTTCTTTGGATTTCATGTCGGATCTCCGGATACTCATTCTTCTTGAGCTTGAAAGGGACCTCGGGGATCACCTTCTTCTTGACCACAACATCATAGAGGTGGTCTTGATGAGCTTTGGAGATGAATCTTTCCATCTCCCATGACTCGGAGGTGGAAGCTTTTGTCTTCCCTTTCCCTTTTCTAGAGGATTCTCCGGTCTTGGGTGCCATCAATGATAATGGAAAAACAAAAAGCTTATGCTTTTACCACACTAAACTTAGAATATTGCTCTCCCTCGAGCAAGAGAAGGAAGAATAGATGATGAAGAAGAAGAAAATATGGAGGAGAGGTGGGAGGGGTGTTTTCGGCCAAGAAGGGGAAGAGAGGGTTGTGTTGTGTGAAAATGAAGAAGAATGGAGGGCTTTATATAGGGAAGGGAGGGGGGGTAAGGTTCGGCCATAAGGGTGGGTTTTGGGTGGGAAATTGATTTTGAATTTTGAAGGTAGGTGGGGTTTATGAGGTAGGTTTATGGGGAAGAATGGATGGATGTGAGTGGTGAAGTGGTTATAGGGAAGAGAGATTGAGGTGATTGGTGAAGAGTTTTGGGGAAGAGTGTTTATGGGATTGTGTGAAAGAGGGGTGAGAAGAAGTGAGTGGAGGTAGGTGGGGATCCTGTGGGGTCCACAGATCCTGAGGTGATCTTGTGGGGTCCACAGATCTTGAGGTGTTCAAGGATTTACAACCTTGCACCAAATTAGGCATGCAAAATACCCTTGTACACAACTCTAGGCATTCAGCGCCAGATTGGTGCTTGTTCTGGGCGTTGAACGCCCATTTGTTGCCCATTTCTGGCGTTGAACGCCAGAACCATGCTTGTTCTGGGCGTTCAGCGCCAGCTCTTCTCCAGGGTGCAATTCTGTCATTCAAACGCCCAGATGCTGCCTATTTTGGGCGTTCAGCGCCAGAACCATGCTCTGTTCTGGCGTTGAACGCCAGCCAGATGCTTCTTACTGGCGTTTAAACGCCAGTGAGATTCTCCTCCAGGGTGTGATTTTTCTTCTGCTGTTTTTGATTCCGTTTTCAATTTTTATATTTATTTTGTGACTCCACATGATCATGAACCTAATAAAACATGAAAGAACAATAAAAATTAGATAAATAAAAATTGGATTGCCTCCCAACAAGCGCTTCTTTAATGTTAATAGCTTGACAGTGGGCTCTCATGGAGCCTCACAGATGTTCAGAGCATTGTTGAGACTTTCCAACACCAAACTTAGAGTTTGGATATGGGAGTTCAACACCAAACTTAGAGTTTGGTTGTGGCCTCCCAACACCAAACTTAGAGCTTGACTGTGGGGGCTTTGGTTGACTCTGTTTTGAGAGAAGCTTTTTATGCTTCCTCTCCATGTTTACAGAAGGATGACCTCGAGTTTTAAACACAAGGGAGTCCTCATTCAATTGAAGGACTAGTTCACCTCTGTCAACATCAATCACAGCTCTTGCTGTGGCTAGGAAGGGTCTTCCAAGAATGATGGATTCATCCTCATCCTTCCCAGCATCTAGGACTATGAAATCAGCAGGGATGTAAAGGCCTCCAACCTTTACTAACACGTCCTCTACTTGTCCATAAGCCTGTTTTCTTGAATTGTCTGCCATCTCTAATGAGATTTTAGCAGCTTACACCCCAAAGATTCCCAGTTTCTCTATTACAGAGAGGGGCATGAGGTTTATCCCTGAACCAAGGTCACACAGAGCCGTTTCAAAGATCATGGTGCCTATGGTACAAGGTATTACGAACTTTCCAGGATCCTGTTTCTTCTGAGGCAATGTCAGTTGATCCATATCACTTAGTTCATTGGTGAACAAGTGAGGTTCATCTTCCCAAGTCTCAATACCAAATAATTTGGCATTCAGCTTCATGATTGCACCAAGGTACTTGGTAACTTGCTCTTCAGTAACATCCGCATTCTCTTCAGAAGATGAATACCCGTCAGAGCTCATGAAGGGCATAAGGAGGTTGAATGGAATCTCTATGGTCTCTAGATGAGTCTCAGATACCTTTGGTTCCTCAAAGAGAAACTCCTTAATGATCACTGGACGTCCCAGGAGGTCTTCCTCACTGGGATTTACGTTCTCCCCTTCCTCTCCAGGTTCGGCCGTGTTGACTATGTCAATGGCCTTGCACTCTCCTTTTGGATTTTCTTCTGTATTGCTTCGGAGAGTACTAGGAGGGATTTCAGTGATCCTTTTACTCAGCTGGCCCACTTGTGCCTCCAAATTTCTAATGGAGGACCTTGTTTCATTCATGAAACTTACAGTGGTCTTAGATAGATCAGAGACTAAGTTTGCTAAATTAGAGGTATTTTGTTCAGAGTTCTCTGTCTGTTGCTGAGTGGATGATGGAGAAGGTTTACTATTGTTAAACCTATTTCTTCCACCATTATTAAAGCCTTGTTGAGGCTTTTGTTGATCCTTCCATGAGAGATTTGGGTGATTTCTCCATGAGGGGTTATAGGTGTTTCCATAAGGTTCACCCATATAATTCACCTCTGCTATTGCAGGGTTTTCAGGATCATAAGCTTCTTCTTCAGAAGATGCCTCTTGAGTACTGTTGGATGCAGCTTGCATTCCATTCAGACTCTGAGAAATCATATTGACTTGCTGAGTCAATATTTTATTCTGAGCCAATATGGCATTCAGAGTATCAATTTCAAGAACTCCCTTCTTCATAGGCGTCCCATTACTCACAGGATTCCTCTCAAAAGTGTACATGAACTGGTTATTAGCAACCATGTCAATGAGTTCTTGAGCTTCTGTAGGCGTTTTCTTTAAGTGAATGGATCCACCTGCAGAGGTATCCAATGACATTTTAGCTAATTCAGACAGACCATCATAGAATATGTCCAGGATGGTCCATTCTGAAAGCATATCAGAAGGACACTTTTTGGTCAGTCCTTTGTATCTCTCCCAAGCTTCATAGAGGGATTCACCTTCTTTCTATCTGAAGGTCTGAACATCCACTCTAAGCTTACTCAGCTTTTGAGGAGGAAAGAACTTGGCTAAGAAAGCCTTGACCAGCTTATCCCAAGAGTTCAGGCTATCTTTGGGTTGAGAGTCCAACCATACTCTAGCTCTGTCTCTTACAGCAAAAGGGAAAAGCATGAGCCTGTAGACTTCAGGATCTACTCCATTAGTCTTAACAGTATCACATATCTGCAAGAATTCAGTTAAGAACTGAAAAGGATCTTCAGATGGAAGTCCATAAAACTTGCAGTTCTGCTGCATCAGAGAAACTAATTGAGGTTTAAGCTCAAAATTGTTTGCTCCAATGGCAGGAATGGAGATGCTTCTTCCATGTAAATTGGAATTAGGTGCAGTAAAGTCACCAAGCATCCTCCTTGCATTATTATTATTTTTGGCTGCCATCTCCTGTTCTTGTTCGAAAATTTCTGAAAGGTGCTTGCTGGATTGTTGTAATTTAGCTTCTCTTAGTTTCCTCTTCAGAGTCCTTTCAGGTTCTGGATCTGCTTCAACAAGAATGTTCTTGTCCTTGCTCCTGCTCATATGAAAAAGAGGGACAGAAAAATAATAATAGGGATCCTTTTTACCACAGGTATAGAGGTTCCCCTGTGTGAGTAAAAGAAGAAAAGAATGTAATGTAAAGAAAGAAACACAAGGGTAAGGAGAGCAGAGATGTAGGATGAAGAGAGGTGTTAGTAGATGAATAAATAAATAGAAGGAGTTGATAGAGAAGGAGAATTTTCGAAAATTATTTTTGAAAAAGAGTTAGTGATTTTCGAAAATAGTTTTTGAAAAAGGTTAGTAATTTTTCGAAAATTAAATTCAAAAATTAAAATAATTAGTTAATTAAAAAGAAATTTTGAAAAAGAGGAAAGATATTTTCGAAAATTAGAGAGAGAGAGTTTGTTAGGTAGTTTTGAAAAAGATAAGAAACAAACAAAAAGTTAGTTAGTTAGTTGAAACAAATTTGAAAATCAATTTTGAAAAGATAAGAAGATAAGAAGTTAGAAAGGATATTTTAAAATCAAATTTTGAAAAAGATAAGATAAAGAGATATTTTTGAAAAGATATGATTGAAATTAGTTTTGAAAAAGATTTTATTTTTAAAATCACAATTAATGACTTGATTCACAAGAAATCACAAGATATGATTCTAGAACTTAAAGTTTGAATCTTTCTTAACAAGTAAGTAACAAACTTGAAATTTTTTGAATCAAAATATTAATTGATGATGTTATTTTCAAAAATTATGTAATAAAGATAAGAAAAAGATTTTTGAAAAATATTTTTAAAATTTTCGAAAATAACTAAGAAAAATGAAAAAGATTTGATTTTTGAAAAAGATTTTGAAAAAGATAAGATTTTTAAATTGAAAATTTGATTTGACTCATAAGAAACAATTGAATTTTAAAAATTTTTGAAAAAGTCAACTCAAATTTTCGAAATTTATGAGGGAAAAAAGGAAAGATATTTTTTTTTATTTTTGAATTTTTAATGATGAGAGAGAAAAACAAAAAATGATGCAATGCATGAAAATTTTGGATTAAAACAATGAATGCATGCAAGAATGCTATGAATGTCAAGATGAACACCAAGAACACTTTGAAGATCATGATGAACATCAAGAACATATTTTTGAAAAATTTTTAAGGCAAAGAAAACATGCATGACACCAAACTTGGAAATCTTTAATGCTTAGGCACTAAGAATTCAATAATGCATATGAAAAACACCATACAACACAAAACAAGAAAACATCAAGATCAAACAAGAAGACTTACCAAGAACAACTTGAAGATTATGAAGAACGCTATAAATGCATGAATTTTTCGAAAATTTTATGCAAACTTTAAAACATGCAATTGACACCAAACTTAAAAATTGACTCAAGACTCAAACAAGAAACACAAAATATTTTTGATTTTTATGATTTTATGATTTTTTTTGGAGTTTTCGAAAATTATTTGAAAAAGAAAAATAAGGATTCCAAAACTTTTAATATGAATTCCAGGAATCTTGCAATCTTAGTCTAAAGCTCCAATCTGAGGGTTAGACATGGCTTAATAGCCAGCCAAGCTTTAGAAGATATTGATACTTTCCATGTATAGAGCAACTAAGTGTGTGAGAATCATCAAGCTCTTGTGATGATAAGTTGAAACCCCAATCCAAAAGATTAGACATGGCTTACAGCCAGCCAGGATTCAACAAATCATCATGAAACACTAGAATTCATTCTTAAAAATTCCGAAGAAAAATATATTTTTGAAAACATTTATTTTAAAAATTTTTTTTTTCGAAAACAGATGAGAAATTTTTGAAAGGTTTTTTGAAAAATTTTTGAAAATAAAGCAAAAAGAAAATTACCTAATCTGAGCAACAAGATGAACTGTCAGTTGTTCAAACTCGAACAATCCCCGGCAACGGCGCCAAAAACTTGGTGCACAAAATTGTGATCTCAGGCAACGGCGCCAGAAACTCTGTACGCATGTCTTAATAAATCGTTTTTCATTCACAACTTCGATACAACTAACCAGCAAGTGCACTGGGTCGTCCAAGTAATAAACCTTACGTGAGTAAGGGTCGATCCCACGGAGATTGTCGGCTTGAAGCAAGCTATGGTCATCTTGTAAATCTCAGTCAGGCGGATATCAAATAGTTATGGAGTTTTCGAATATTAATAATAAACAGAAAATAAGGATAGAAATACTTATGTAATTCATTGGTTAGAATTTCAGATAAGCGTATAGAGATGCATTCGTTCCTCTGAACCTCTGCTTTCCTGTTGTCTTCATCCAATCAATCCTACTCCTTTCCATGGCTGGCTTTATGTAAGGACATCACCGTTGTCAATGGCTACTTTTTATCCTCTCTGGAAAATGGTCCGATGCGCTGTCACTGCATGGCTAATCGTCTGGAGGCATCACCCTTGTCAATGGCTGCATCCCATCCTCTTATGAAAATGGTCCAAATGCTCTGTCACAGCATGGCTAATCATCTGAGGTTCTCGATCACACTGGAATAGGATTCACCCTCCTTTTGCGTCTGTCACTACGCCCAGCACTCGCGAGTTTGAAGTTCGTAATAGTCATTCAATCCCAAAGTCCTACTCGGAATACCACAGACAAGGTTTAGACTTTCTGGACTCTCATGAATGCCGCCATCAATCTAGCTTATACCACGAAGATTCTGATTAAGAGATCCAAGAGATACTCATTCAATCTAAGGTGGAACGGAAGTGGTTGTCAGGCACGCATTCGTGGGGGAATGATGATGATTGTCACGTTCATTACATTCAGGTTGAAGTGCGAATGAATATCTTAGAAGAGGAATAAGTTGAATTGAATAGAAAAACAGTAGTACTTTGCATTAATCTTTGAGGAACAGCAGAGCTCCACACCTTAATCTATGGAATGTAGAAACTCTACCGTTTGAAAATACATAAGTGAATATAGGGTAAGCATGGCTGAGTGGCCAGCCTCCCATGGAGGTCTAGAGATCTAAAAATGATCCAAGATGATCCGAAGATGTCTAATACTATAGTAAAAAGTCCTATTTATAATAAACTAGCTACTAGGGTTTACAGAAGTAAGTAATTGATGCATAAATCCACTTCCAGGGCCCACTTGGTGTGTGCTTGGGCTGAGCTTGAATGTTACATGTGCAGAGGATCTTTCTGGAGTTGAACGCCAGGTTGTAACGTATTTCTGGCGTTCAACTCTGGTTTGTGATGTGTTTCTGGCGTTTAACTCCAGATAGCAGCGTAGAACTGGCGTTCAACGCCCTTTTACGTCGTCTAAACTCGGCCAAAGTATAGACTATTATATATTGCTGGAAAGCCCTTGATGTCTAATTTATAACACAATTGGAAGTGCGCCATTTTGAGTTTTGTAGCTCCAAAAAATCCACTTTGAGTGCAGGGAGGTCAGAATCCAACAGCATCAGCAGTCCTTCTTCTACCTCTGAATCTGATTTTTGCTCAAGTCCCTCAATTTCAGCCAGAAAATACCTGAAATCACAGAAAAACACACAAACTGATAGTAAAGTCCAAAAATGTGAATTTAACATAAAAACTAATGAAAACATCCCTAAAAGTAACTAGATTCTACTAAAAACATACTAAAAACAATGCCAAAAAGCGTATAAATTATCCACTCATCAGTGTGAATCGTTTTTCTATACAGAAAATATAGCCAATTATATATCATTTCGAAGTCCCGAATGTTAACTTTCCAACACAACTGAAACTGCCTCATTTGAACCTCTGTAGCTCAAGTTATGACCGTTTGAGTGCGAAGAGGTCAGGGCTGACAGCTTTGCAGTTTTCTTCAACTTCTTGTATTCCTTCCATTTTTGCATGCTTCCTTTCCCTCCTCTAAGCCATTCCTACCCTGTGAACTCTAAAATCACTTAACACACATATCATGGCATCGAATAGTAATAAGAGGGGATTAAACATAGAAGATTAAGATCAAAGAAACATGTTTTCAATCATAGCACAAAATCAGGAAGGAATTAGTAATAGCATGCATTTTGTATGAACAAGTGTATAAAAGATTGATAAAATTCACTCAATTGAGCACAAGATAAACCATAAAATAGTGGTTTATAAACCTCCCCACACTTAAACAATAGCATGTCCTCATGCTAAGCTCAAGAGAAACTATAAGAATGAAGAGGAATGGTAGATAAGTATGAAATGCAACCTATGTATATGAATGCAACTATATGCAAAATGTTTCTACCTACCTGGTTAAAAGTAAAAAAATCTTTTAAGGACAAATATGAACTGGATTTCACTAATTCAAATCATAAAAATGAAGTACAAATAGACTTGCAAGAAGAAAATAGCTCATGAAAGCCGGGAACAAGGAATCGAGCATCGAACCCTCACTAGAAGTGTATACACTCTAATCACTCATGTGTTTAAGGTTTGATTCTCTCAATTCCCTACTAACCCTGCTTTCTAAGGCTTGCTCTTCATCTAACAATCAACAAAGATTTAATGCACAGATACACATATCAAGAGGTCTTTTAAGGGTTGTAATGGGGTTAGGGTCAAGGTAGGATTGTATTTGGTCAAGTGGACTAAAATCTGAATCCTTAATTAACTTAAACTTTTCCCACCTAACTTAAGACAATCTATGTAATAAAAATACAAAACCTAACTATCCATTAACCATGTTTTCCACATATTCATGCATCCCAACTTTAGTACAACTCATATGCCTTGCTACCAACATTTACTTTAGGGCATTTTGTCCCCTTTTTGTTATTTGCTCTTTTTCTTTTCTTTTCTTTTCTTTTATTTTCTTATATATATATATTTTTTTTTCTTTTTTTTTTCACAATGCATATGATTAAATTATTGAATGCATGAACATATTCTCAACATTCTTTCACATTTTCAAAAAATTATAACATACTCAATTCTCAAACCAAATGTTTCCAAACCCAATTTCCCCACACTTAAATCATAAGTACTCTCACTAGTCTAAGCTAACCAAGGATTCAAATTAAGGACATTATTATTTTCCACTTAGAGTTAATTATGTGCTAAAGTAAAGAATAAAAGGGGTATAATAGGCTCAAAATTAGTTTGCAAGGGATAATGAAAGGTTAAGGCCATATGGGTATGTAAGCTCAGTGAAATAAGGGCCTAAATCATATAAGTGTATTGATGAGCGGATAATTTATATGCTTTTTCGCATTGCTTTTACATAGTTTTCAGTATGATTTAGTTAGTTTTTAGTATATTTTTATTAGTTTTTAATTAAAAATCACATTTCTGGACTTTACTATGAGTTTGTGTATTTTTCTGTGATTTTAGGTATTTTCTGGCTGAAATTGAGGGACCTGAGCAAAAATCAGATTCAGAGGTTGAAGAAGGACTGCAAATGCTGTTAGATTCTGACCTCCCTGCACTCAAAGTGGATTTTCTGGAGCTACAGAACTCCAAATGGCGCGCTTCAAATTTCGTTGGAAAGTAGACATCCAGGGCTTTCTAGCAATATATAATAATCCATACTTTGAATAAGGATTAACGACGTAGGGTGTGTTTGGTAATCACGTTTGAAGAAGAAAAGCACGTTAGAGCTTCTTGAAAGCTTCACTCTTTTGTTTGGCTAAATTTCTTCTTTACAAACGCAGAAGTGATTTTGTTCATAAAATCACGTTTACAAGAAGCAATAATTTTTAGCTTATCCGTTGCACTAACGTGCTTTTAGCCAATACCTTCAATGTTTATTTTTCTTTTACCAACTTTATCCTTTATACATGTTATTGCATTATTTATAGAATTCTTATTATTCTTCTCTATATGAGTTTTTTTTTATTATTTATTATTTATATTTTTTATTAATTTTTTTATTTGACATTATATATTTTTATAGTTATAATTTTTGTGTATTATATTTATTATTATCTTTTTATAATAAAATTTATTGATCCCATTAAGTAAAATAAATTAAATAAAAAAATTAATCATAAAGAATAATAATAGTTAAAAATTATAATGTACTAAAAAAGAGTACTAAGAATATTAAAAATATACTATATAAAAAATATATAAGAAAAAAGTATAAAAAAAATTAAACATGTATAAAAAAATAATATAATTTAATGTCATGTCCTTTTAAGTAATTATCTATCTAAAAGTGATTTTAACTAATATTATCCAAACAATATTTATTTTATCAAAATCAATTTTGGTAAAGAATTGCCAAACATAAATCATGTTGATATAAACTTACTTTTATCCAAAATCAATTCTATAAAATCACTTTTATTCAAACTCCAGTTTGACCAACCACAATCCAAACACACACATAAACTGGCGTTCAACGCCAGTTCTATGCTGCATTCTGGAGTCAAACGCCAGAAACAAGTTGCAAAGTGGAGTTCAACGCCAGAAACACGTTACAAACTGGCGTTCAACTCCAAGAATGACCTCTCCACGTGTAAACTTCAAGCTCAGCCCAAGCACACACCAAGTGGGCCCCGAAAGTGGATTTCTACATCATTTACTCAATTCTGTAAACCCTAGTAACTAGTTTAGTATAAATAAGACTTTTTACTATTGTATTAGACATCTTGGGACGTTTAGTTCTTAGATCATGGGGGCTGGCCATTCGGCCATGCCTGGACCTTATCACTTATGTATTTTCAATGGTAGAGTTTCTACACACCATAGATTAAGGTGTGGAGCTCTGCTGTTCCTCAAAGATTAATGCGAAGTACTACTGTTTTTCTATTCAATTCAACATATTCCGCTTCTAAGATTATTCATTCGCACTTCAATATGATGGATGTGATGATCGTGACAGTCATCATTATTCTCAACTTATGAACGCATGCCTGACAACCACGTCCGTTCTACCTTAGATTGAATAGATATCTCTTGGATATCTAATACAGGAGACCGAATCCGAGTTATTAGTGTCTTCGTGGAATAAGTTAGAACCCATGGATGGCCATTCCTGAGATCCGGAAAGTCTAAACCTTGTCTATGGTATTCCGAGTAGGATCTGGGAAGGGATAGCTGTGACGAGCTTCAAACTCGCGAGTGCTGGGCGTAGTGACAGACGCAAAAGGATCAATGGATCCTATTCCAGTATGATCGAGAACCGACAGATGAATAGCCGTGCCGTGACATAGCATCTTGGACCATTTTCACTGAGAGGATGGGAAGTAGCCATTGACAACGGTGATGCCCAACATACAGCTTGCCATGGAAAGGAGTAGGATTGATTGGATGAAGACAGCAGGAAAGCAGAGATCAGAGGAACGAAAGCATCTCTATACGCTTATCTGAAATTCTCACCAATGAATTACATAAGTACCACTATCCTATTTTATATTTTATTTATTTTCATCCACTATAATTTCGTAATACAATTTAATCCGCCTGACTGAGATTTACAAGGTGACCATAGCTTGCTTCAAGCCGACAATCTCCGTGGGATCGACCCTTACTCATGTAAGGTTTATTACTTGGACGACCCAGTGCACTTGCTGGTTAGTTGTACGAAGTTGTGAAACAGATATAAGATCATGAACGTGCGTATTGAGTTTTTAGCGCCGTTACCAAGGAATGGAATGATCACGATTTCGCACACCATGTATGCATACATTAAACAGTGGAAATATAGAATTAAGCAAGACAAATATCATAATTTTAGAGAGAACAACACACACTAAAAATAAAATATTAGTTGATAAAATGCAATCAATTCAAATAAGCTCAAAAATCTCACAGGTTTTGTGTGTTCGAGCTCTAAACCATGTTCCAAATTAAAATTCTTCAAGCAAGTTTAGTGATGAGCGGATAATTTATACGCTTTTTGACATTGTTTTTAGTATGTTTTTAGTAGGATCTAGTTACTTTTAGGGATGTTTTCATTAGTTTTTATGTTAAATTTATATTTCTGAACTTTACTATGAGTTTGTGTATTTTTTTGTGATTTCAGGTATTTTCTGGCTGAAATTGAAGGACTTGAGCAGAAATCAGATTCAGAGGTTGAAGAAGGACTGCTGATGCTGTTGGATTCTAACCTCCCTGCACTCAAAGTGGATTTTCTAGAGCTACAGAACTCGAAATGGCACGCTTCCAATTGCGTTGGAAAGTAGACATCCAGGGCTTTCCATCAACATATAATAGTCCATACTTTAGCCAAGAATAGCTGACGTAAACTGGCGTTCAACGCCAGCTTTCTACCCAAATCTGGCGTCCAGCGCCAGAAAAGGAGCCAAAACCAAAGTTGAACGCCCAAACTGGCACAAAAGCTGGCGTTCAACTCCAAAAAAGACCTCTACACGTGCAACACTCAAGCTCATCCCAAACACACACCAAGTGGGCCCCGGAAGTGGATTTATGCATCAATTACTTACTCATGTAAACCCTAGTAGCTAGTTTATTATAAATAGGGCCTTTTACTAGTCTTTTTTGAACATCCTGGATCCTGGATTGTATTTGGATCCTGTGATCACATTTTGGGGGCTGGCCATCTCGGCCATTCCTGGACCTTCACTTATGTATTTTCATACGGTAGAGTTTCTACACTCCATAGATTAAGGTGTGGAGCTCTGCTGTTTCTCAAAGATTAATGCAAAGTACTACTATTTTCTATTCAATTCATCTTATTTCGCTTCTAAGATATCCATTCGCACCCAAGAATGTGATGAAGGTGATGATTATGTGTGACGCTCATCACCATTCTCCCCTATGAACACGTGCCTGACAAACACTTCCGTTCTACATGAAATAAGCTAGAATGAATATCTCTTAGATCTCCTAACCAGAATCTTCGTGGCGTAAGCTAGAATGATGGCGGCATTCAAGAGAATCCGGAAAGTCTAAACCTTGTCTATGGTATTTCGAGTAGGATTCAATGATTGAATGACTGTGACGAGCTTCAAACTCGCGATTGTTGGGCGTTAGTGACAGACGCAAAAGGAGGGTGAATCCTATTCCAGCATGATCGAGAACCGATAGATGATTAGCCGTGCTGTGACAGAGCATGTGAGCATATTTTTCACTAAGAGGAGGGGATGTAGCCACTGACAACGGTGATGCCCTTGCATAAAGCCAGCCATGGAAAGGAGTAAGACTGAGTGGATGAAGATAGCAGGAAAGCAGAGGTTCAGAGGAACGAAAGCATCTCCATTCGCTTATCTGAAATTCTCACCAATGAATTACATAAGTATTTCTATCCCTATTCTACTAATTTCGAAAACACCATTATCAATTTATATCTGCCTAACTGAGATTTGCAAGGTGACCATAGCTTGCTTCATACCAACAATCTCCGTGGGATTCGACCCTTACTCACGTAAGGTATTACTTGGACGACCCAGTGCACTTGCTGGTTAGTTGTATCGAAGTTGTGAACCATGGTATTTGCACCATGTTCTTGGCGCCATTGCCAGGGAAAGAAAGAGCCATGAATTTTACATAATTAAAGTGTAATCACGATTACGCGTACCAAGTTGCTCACGTTGCTAGGGATTGTTTGAGCCTGGACATCACAATTTCGTGCACCATTTAACAAAAAAGTTTGATTCAAATAAGTGAAATGCTATAAAAAGTTTCTTGAAAAAGAAAATATTACTTTAACCAAGTGGTAAAATATGCACAAAATCAAACAAATATGCAATCAAACATGCAAATGCAACAATGAACAAACAAAGAAAATAAAATATTGGTATTGCGAAGAAGGTAACTAACCCACGGAAGTCGGTATCGACCTCCCCACACTTAAAGATTGCACCGTCCTCGGTGCATGCAGAGATGTACAAGTGGACGGGTGGCTCCGCAGCTAGTGCTCATTTTGTTCCTTTACTTGCCGGTGGTTTGGGAGTAGCTTTCTTCTTGCCCTTCTTGGTGGCCATCCTGAAAAGGGGGAAAGAAAGTAATATATAAAGCTAAGGGTTCGAGCAAGAGAGAGGATAGTATAGGTGATAATCAATGCACGGTAAAGAGGGATGTCGTTAACACATGGTCATGACTACATGTGAAAAGTTCATCAATGGAAATATAGCAAGTGCATGTGATGACAAGTAGATGCAAGATGTTTATTGGCATGTGTGCAAATCATATCTTTTTCAAATTAAAATTTGAATCATATCTTTTTCAAATTCAATTTCAAAATCTTTTCTAACTTCTTATCTTTTTAAAATTGATTTTCAAATCTTATCTTTTTGTTTCAATCATATCTTTTTAAATTTCAATCATATCTTTTTCAAAAATAAATTTCAAAACTTTTTCAATCAATCTTATCTTTTTGTTTCAATCATATCTTTTTCAAAACTACCTAACTAATCCTCTCTCTCTTATTTTTGAAAATTCCCTCTCTCCTTTTTCAAAATTCCTTTTTAATTAACTAATTGTTTTAATTTTAATTTAATTTCAACTTTAATTTTCGAAATCTAACTTTCAATTTTAATTTTTATTTTAATTAAATTTCGAAATTCTCTCTCTCATCTCCTTCTATTTATTTATTCATCTACTAACACTTCTCTCCCATCCAAAAATTCGAACACCACCTCCCTCTCTGTGTTCGAGTTTTTCCTCTTCTCTTCTTTACATTACATTCTTTTCTTCTTCTACTCACACAAAGGAACCTCTCTCTACTGAGGCAAAGAGGATCCCTATTATTTTCTATTTTCTTCTTTTTCATATGAGCAGGAGCAAGGACAAGAACATTCTTGTTGAAGGAGATCCTGAACCTGAAAGGACTCTGAAAAGGAAACTAAGAGAAGCTAAAATACAACAATCCAGAGACAACCTTACAGGAATTTTCAAATAGAGAGAGGAGATGGCAGCCGAAAATAATAATAATGCAAGGAGGATGCTTGGTGACTTTACTGCACCTAATTCCAATTTACATGGAAGAAGCATCTCCATCCCTGCCATTGGAGCAAACAACTTTGAGCTGAAACCTCAATTAATTTCTCTGATGCAGCAGAACTGCAAGTTTCATAGACTTTCATCTAAAGATCCTTTTCAGTTCTTAACTGAATTCTTGTAGATCTGTGATACTGTTAAGACCAATGGGGTTGATCCCGAGGTCTACAGGCTTATGCTTTTCCCGTTTGCTGTAAGAGACAGAGCTAGAGTATGGTTGGACTCTCAACCCAAAGATAGCCTGAACTCTTGGGATAAGCTGGTCACAGCTTTCTTAGCCAAGTTCTTTCCTCCTCAAAAGCTTAGTAAGCTTAGAGTGGATGTTCAAACCTTTAGACAGAAAGAAGGAGAATCCCTCTATGAAGCTTGGGAGAGATATAAGCAACTGACCAAAAAGTGTCCTTCTGACATGCTTTCAGAATGGATCATTCTGGATATATTCTATGATGGTCTATCCGAGTTATCAAAGATGTCATTGGACCATTCTGTAGGTGGATCCATTCACCTAAAGAAAATGCCTGCAGAAGCTCAAGAACTCATTGACATGGTTGCTAATAACCAGTTCATGTACACTTCTGAGAGGAATCCTGTAAGTAATGGGACGCCTCAGAAGAAGGGAGTTCTTGAAATTGATACTCTGAATGCCATATTGGCTCAGAACAAAATTATGACTCAGCAAGTCAATATGATTTCTCAGAGTCTTAATGGAATGCAAGCTGCATCCAACAGTACTCAAGAGGCATCTTCTGTAGAAGAAGCTTATGATCCTGAGAACCCTGCAATAGCAGAGGTGAATTACATGGGGGAACCCTATGGAAACACCTATAATCCCTCATGGAGAAATCATCCAAATCTCTCATGGAAGGATCAACAAAAGCCTCAACAAGGCTTTAACAATGGTGGAAGAAACAGGTTTAATAGCAAGCCTTTTCCATCATCTACTCAGCAAAAGACATAGAGTTCTGAGCAGGATCCATCTAGCTTAGCAAACATAGTCTCTGATCTATCTAAGGCCACTTTAAGTTTCATGAATGAAACAAGGTCTTCCATTAGAAATCTGGAAGCACAAGTGGGCCAGCTGAGTAAAAGAGTCACTGAAACCCCTCCTAGTACTCTCCCAAGCAATACAGAAGAGAATCCAAAAAGAGAGTGCAAGGCCATTGATTTAACCATCATGGCCGAACCTACAAGAGAAGGAGAGGACGTGAATCCCAGTGAGGAAGACCTCCTGGGACGTCCAGTGATCAATAAGGAGTTTCCCTCGGAGGAACCAAAGGAATCTGAGGCTCAACTATAGACTATAGAGATTCCATTGAACCTCCTTGTGCCATTCATGAGCTCTGATGAGTATTCTTCTTCTGAAGAGAATGAGGATGTTACTGAAGAGCAAGTTGCCAAGTACCTTGGTGCAATCATGAAGCTAAATGCCAAATTATTTGGTAATGAGACTTGGGAAGATGAACCTCCCTTGCTCACCAATAAACTGAGTGATCTGGATCAACTGAGATTGTCTCAAAAGAAACAGGATCCTAGAAAGTTCTTAATACCTTGTACCATAGGCACCATGACCTTTGAGAAGGCTCTATGTGACCTTGGGTCAGGGATAAACCTCATGCCCCTCTCTGTAATGGAGAAACTGGGAATCTTTTAGGTACAAGCTGCCAGAATCTCACTAGAGATGGCAGACAACTCAAGAAAGCAGACTAATGGACTAGTAGAGGACGTGTTAGTAAAGGTTGAAGGCCTTTACATCCCTGCTGATTTCATAATCCTGGATACTGGGAAGGATGAGGATGAATCCATCATTTTTGGAAGACCCTTCCTAGCCACAGCAAGAGCTGTGATTGATGTGGACAGAGGAGAATTGATCCTTCAACTGAATGAGGACTCCCTTGTGTTTAAAACTCAAGGATCTCCTTCTGTAACCATGGAGAGGAAGCATGAAAAGCTTCTCTCACTGCAGAGTCAACCAAAGCCCCAACAGTCAAACTTTAAGTTTGGTGTTGGGAGTCTATAAAATTGACCTGATCACCTGTGTGGCTCCATGAGAGCCCACTGTCAAGCTATTGACATTAAAGAAGCGCTTGTTGGGAGGCAACCCAATGTTATTT
Source organism: Arachis ipaensis (assembly GCF_059453495.1). Lineage (NCBI taxonomy): Eukaryota > Viridiplantae > Streptophyta > Magnoliopsida > Fabales > Fabaceae > Arachis > Arachis ipaensis. Next base: position 74,480,316 of record NC_142436.1, read on the forward strand.
AATCATTTTTATTTTATTTTCTCTTTGTTATTTCATGTTTTATTAGGTTGATGATCATGTGGAGTCACAAAAACTACTAAAAAATCAAAAACAGAATGAAAAACAGCATTGAAAACAGAACACCCTGGAGGAAGGGCTTACTGGCGTTTAAACGCCAGTAAGGAGCATCTGGCTGGCGTTTAACGCCAGAACAGAGCATGAAACTGGCGTTAAACGCCAGAAACAAGCAGCAGTTTGGCGTTTAAACGCCAGGATTGCACCCAGAGGAAAGCTGGCGTTAAACGCCAGAAACAAGCATCAGATTGGCGTTTAACACCAGAAACATGCACCATACTGGCGTTCAACGCCAGAAACATGCTGCAGACTGGCGTTGAACGCCCAAAACAAGCATGGAAGTGGCGTTTAACGCCAGAAACATGCTGCAGTCTGGCGTTAAACGCCAGAATTGCACATATAGGGCGTTTCACACGCCTCAAAGGTGAAGGGATGAGAAATCCTCAAACACCTCAGGATCTGTGGACCCCACAGGATTCCCTCAGGATCTGTGGACCCCACAGGATCCCCACTTACCTTTTTTTTCTCCTCTTCACACATTTTCATATCATTTTTCCCCAAATACCCCTCACCAATCAACTCAATCACTCTTTCCCATCACCTTTTCACCACTCACATCCATCCTCTCTTCCCCAAAAACCCCACCTACCTTTAAATCCAAAATAATTTCCCTCCCAAACCCAACCCTAAATGGCCGAACCCTAACCCCTCCCCACTCCTATATAAACCCCTCATTCCTTCTTCATTTTCACATAACACAACCCTCTCTTCTTCCCCTTGGCCGAATCCACCTTCTCCCTCCATCTCCTCCATTTTTCTTCTTCTTCTACTTCTTTCTCTTTTCTTTTGCTCGAGGACGAGCAACCATTTTAAGTTTCGTATGGTAAAAGCATTGCTTTTTGTTTTTCCATAACCATTTATGGCACCAAAGGCCAGAGAAACCTCTAGAAAGAGGAAAGGGAAGGCAATTGCTTCCACCTCTGAGTCATGGGAAATGGAGAGATTCATCTCTAAGGTCCATCAAGACCACTTCTATGAAGTTGTGGCCAAGAAGAAAGTGATCCCTGAGGTTCCTTTCAAACTCAAAAAGAATGAGTATCCGGAGATTTGACTTGAGATCCAAAGAAGAGGTTGGGAAGTCCTCACCAACCCCATTCAACAAGTCGGGATCTTAATGGTTTAAGAGTTCTATGCAAACGCATGGGTCACTAGAAACCATGATCAAAGTGTGAACCCGAACCCAAAGAATTGGCTCACCATGGTTCGGGGGAAATACTTAGATTTCAGTCCAGAAAAAGTAAAGTTGGCGTTCAACCTACCAATGATGGAAGAGAACGCATGCCCCTACACTAGAAGAGTCAACTTTGATCAAAGGTTAGACCAAGTCCTCATGGACATATGTGTGGAAGGAGCTCAATGGAAAATTGACTCAAAAGGTAAGCCGGTTCAACTAAGAAGGCTTGACCTCAAACCAGTGGCTAGAGGATGGTTGGAGTTCATTCAACGCTCAATCATTCCTACTAGCAACTGGTCTTAAGTTACTATAGACCGGGCCATTATGATCCATAGTATCATGATTGGGGAGGAAGTAGAAGTTCATGAGATTATACCTCAAGAACTCTACAAGGTGGCTGACAAGTTCTCTAATTTGGCAAGGTTAGCCTTTTCTCACCTCATTTGCCACCTCTGCAATTCAGCTGGAATTGACATAGAGGGAGATATCCTCATTGAAGAGGATAAGCCCATCACTAAGAAAAGGATGGAGCAAACAAGAGAGCATGGACCTCAACATGAGCATGAGGAAATTCCTCACCATGAAATCCCTGAGATGTCTCAAGGGATGCACTTTCCTCCACAAAACTATTGGGAACAAATCAACACTTCCCTAGGTGAATTAAGTTCCAACACGGGACAATTAAGGGTGGAACATCAAGAGCACTCCATCATCCTCCATGAAATTAGAGAAGATCAAAGAGCTATGAGGGAGGAGCAAGAAAGACAAGGAAGAGACATAGAGGAGCTCAAAAGCACCATTGGTTCTTCAAGAAGAGGAAGACGCCACCCTCACTAAGGTGGACTCATTCCTTAATCTCCTTGTTTATTTATTTTCCTGTTTTTCGATTTTTATGCTTTATGTTTGTTTATGTTTTTGTCTTCATGATCACTAGTATTTAAGTGTCTATGCCTTAAAGTTATGAATGTCCTATGAATCCATCACCTCTCTTGAATGAAAAAAATGTTTTAATTACAAAAGAACAAGAAGTACATGGTTTCGAATTCATCCTTGAAACTAGTTTAATTATTTTGATGTGGTGACAATACTTTTTATTTTCTGAATGAATGCTTAAACAGTGCATATGTCTTTTGAAGTTGTTGTTTAAGAATGTTAAATATGTTGGCTCTTGAAAGAATGATGATAAGGAGAAATGTGATTTGATAATCTGAAAAATCATAAAATTGATTCTTGAAGCAAGAAAAAGTAGTAAATACAGAAGGCTTGCGAAAAAAAATAATAGAAACAAAAAAGAAAAAGAAAGCAGAAAAAGCCAAAAGCTCTTAAAACCAAAAGACAAGAGCAAAAAGCCAATAACCCTTAAAACCAAAAGGCAAGGGTAAATAAAAAGGATCCCAAGGCTTTGAGCATCAGTGGATAGGAGGGCCTAAAGGAATAAAATCCTGGCCTAAGCGGCTAAACCAAGCTGTCCCTAACCATGTGCTTGTGGCGTGAAGGTGTCAAGTGAAAACTTGAGACTGAGCGGTTAAAGTCAAGGTCCAAAGCAAAAGAAGAGTGTGCTTAAGAACCCTAGACACCTCTAATTGGGAACTTTAGCAAAGCTGAGTTACAATCTAAAAAGGTTCACCTAGTTATGTGTCTGTGGCATTTATGTATCCGGTGGTAATACTGGAAAACAAAGTGCTTAGGGCCACGGCCAAGACTCATAAAGTAGCTGTGTTCAAGAATCAACATACTGAACTAGGAGAATCAATAACACTATCTGAACTCTGAGTTCCTATAGATGCCAATCATTCTGAACTTCAATGGATAAAGTGAGATGCCAAAACTATTCAAGAGGCAAAAAGCTACAAGTCCCGCTCATCTGATTGGAGCTATGTTTCATTGATATTTTGGAATTTATGGTATATTCCCTTCTTTTTATCCTATTTGATTTTTAGTTGCTTGGGGGCAAGCAACAATTTAAGTTTGGTGTTGTGATGAGCGGATAATTTATACGCTTTTTGGCATTGTTTTTACATAGTTTTCAGTATGATTTAGTTAGTTTTTAGTATATTTTTATTAGTTTTTAATTAAAAATCACATTTCTGTACTTTACTATGAGTTTGTGTGTTTTTCTGTGATTTCAGAAATTTTCTGGCTGAAATTGAGGGACCTGAGCAAAAATCAGATTCAAAGGTTGAAGAAGGACTGCAGATGCTGTTGGATTCTGACCTCCCTGTACTCAAAGTGAATTTTCTAAAGCTACAGAACTTCAAATGACGTGCTTTCAAATGCGTTGGAAAGTGGACACCCAGGGCTTTCCAGCAATATATAATAGTCTATACTTTGAATAAGGATTAATGATGTAAACTGGCGTTCAACGCCAGTTCCATGCTGCATTCTGGAGTCAAACGCCAGAAACAAGTTGCAAAGTGGAGTTCAACGCCAGAAAAACGTTACAAACTGGCGTTCAACTCCAAAAATGACCTCTCCACGTGTAAACTTCAAGCTCAGCCCAAGCACACACCAAGTGGGCCCTGGAAGTGGATTTCTACATCATTTACTCAATTTTGTAAACCCTAGTAACTAGTTTAGTATAAATAGGACTTTTTACTATTGTATTAGACATCTTGGGACGTTTAGTTCTTAGATCATGGGGGCTGGCCATTCGGCCATGCCTGGACCTTATCACTTATGTATTTTCAACGGTAGAGTTTCTACACACCATAGATTAAGGTGTGGAGCTCTGCTGTTCCTCAAAGATTAATGCGAAGTACTACTGTTTTTCTATTCAATTCAACTTATTCCGATTCTAAGATATTCATTCCGACTTCAATATGATGGATGTGATGATCGTGACAGTCATCATCATTCTCAACTTACGAACGCGTGCCTGGCAACCACTTCCGTTCTACCTTAGATTGAATGGATATCTCTTGGATATCTAATACAGGGGACCGAGTCCGAGTTATTAGTGTCTTCGTGGTATAAGTTAGAACCCATGGATGGCCATTCCTGAGATCCGGAAAGTCTAAACCTTGTCTGTGGTATTCCGAGTAGGATCTGGGAAGGGATGGCTGTGACGAGCTTCAAACTCGCGAGTGCTGGGCGTAGTGACAGACACAAAAGGATCAATGGATCCTATTCCAGTATGATCGAGAACCGACAGATGAATAGCCGTGCCGTGACAGAGCATCTTGGACCATTTTCACTGAGAGGACGGGAAGTAGCCATTGACAACGGTGATGCCCAACATACAGCTTGCCATGAAAAGGAGTAGGATTGATTGGATGAAGATAGCAGAAAAGCAGAGATCAGAGGAACGAAAGCATCTCTATACGCTTATCTGAGATTCTCACCAATGAATTACATAAGTACCACTATCCTATTTTATATTTTATTTATTTTCATCCACTATAATTTCTTAATACAATTTAATCCGCCTGACTGAGATTTACAAGGTGACCATAGCTTGCTTCAAGCCGACAATCTCCGTGGGATCGACCCTTACTCACGTAAGGTTTATTACTTGGACGACCCAGTTCACTTGCTAGTTAGTTGTACAAAGTTGTGAAACAGATATAAGGTCATGAACGTGCGTATTGAGTTTTTAGCGCCGTTACCAAGGAATGGAATGATCACGATTTCGCACACCATGTATGCATACATTAAACAATGGAAATATAGAATTAAGCAAGACAAATATCACAATTTTAGAGAGAACAACAAACACTAAAAATAAAACATTGGTTGATAAAATGCAACCAATTCAAATAAGCTCAAAAATCTCACAGGTTTTGTGTGTTCGAGCTCTAAACCATGTTCCAAATTAAAATTCTTCAAGCAAGTTTAACAAAAAAGTTTGATTCAAATAAGTGAAATGCTATAAAAAGTTTCTTGAAAAAGAAAATATTACTTTAACCAAGTGGTAAAATATGCACAAAATCAAACAAATATGCAATCAAACATGCAAATACAACAATGAACAAACAAAGAAAATAAAATATTGGTATTGCGAAGAAGGTAACTAACCCACGGAAGTCGGTATCGACCTCCCCACACTTAAAGATTACACCGTCCTCGGTGCATGCAGAGATGTACAAGTGGACGGGTGGCTCCGCAGCTAGTGCTCTTTTTGTTCCTTTCCTTGCCGGTGGTTTCGGAGTAGCTTTCTTCTTGCCCTTCTTGGTGGCCATCCTGAAAAGGGGGAAAGAAAGTAATATATAAAGCTAAGGGTTCGAGCAAGGGAGAGGATAGTATAGGTGATAATCAATGCACGGTAAAGAGGGATGTCGTTAACACATGGTCATGACTACATGTGAAAAGTTCATCAATGGAAATATAGCAAGTGCATGTGATGACAAGTAGATGCAAGATGTTTATTGGTATACGGGCAAAGGCATGAGTAGCATAGATCAAGCATTAAATGTCCAAGTTAGATTATCAACTCTTTCAAACTAACAACCTGTTTGTATTGACAATTATATTTAATCAATAAAATATAAAAGGGATTTTGTGAAAAACAGGCATGAGAGTAGTTGAATGGCATAATATAAAATAATCTGCAATGCCATACGGGCTTTTTCACAAACACATAGCATGCATGGTAAAGATGTTATGGAAAGTATTAAATTGAACATGCAAGCAATCCTTTTAAGAAATAATTGTCAAACAATTCCACAATAACTCACAAGCAAAATATAGAAGTAAATAATCACCCAATTAAATTTTTAACACCAATTAAAGGAAATAAAAAAAAGAAAAGAAAGAAAAAGAAAATATAGATAATGAAAGTAAGAAAGAAAAAAAGAAAACATAAATAAAAATAATAAAGGAAAAGTAAAAAGTAAGGAAAAAAAGAAAAGAACCTTGATAAAGGATGTGAAAAATAATGGAGGAGGAAGTAAAAAGTGAGAAATAATAAAGAAGGAAGAGAGAAGAAAGAAATAAGAATGGAAAAGAAAAGATTTTGATTTGGGAAAGAAAAGATATGATAACTGGCGTTGATTTGGATAAGCTGTACGCGGACGCGTGAAGCACGCAATCGCGTGGGGGGCGATAAGTTCAGGTGATGCAGACGCGTGGGTCACGCGATCGCGTGGCCTGATTTGTGCTATTGGTGCGAGTGCAGCCTTACGTACGCACAACTCTCTGTTTCATACGTATTTTGCCAAAAATCTGGGTGACGCGTTCGCGTGGGTGACGCGATCGCGTGAATGGCCATACTTTGAAGATGACGCGAACGCGTGGGGCACGCGTTCGCGTGATAGGGCTTGTGCTTATAGCATCATTTCAGCCCAGCTCCATCGTAACTCTCTGCCATACACCTCTTTATGTTGATTTTGTAGGGCCACGCGTTCGCGTGGGTGACGCAGACGCGTGGGAGGTGAATTTTTCAAATGATGTGGACGCGTGATGGATGCGTTCACGTGGGCATGCTTGTGCCTAAGGCACGCCTCCAGCCACGCTCTCGCGTGACTCTCTGCTTCTTTTCTTCCTTATTTCTAATGCACTTATGACGCGGACGCGTCAGCGATGCTTGTACGTCGCGTGCATTTTTTTATGCAATATGCAGATGCAAATGCAGAATGCAGGTGAATATGTAGACATGATGAATGAATACTAGGAAAAATAGAATAAAATAAAACTAAGAATAGAACAAAACAAAATAAAACTAAGACTGAAAAAGAACGATTATACCATGGTGGGTAGTCTCCCACCTAGCACTTTTAGTTGAAGTCCTTAAGTTGGACATTTGATGAGCTCCCTGTTATGGTGGCTTGTGCTTGAACTCATCCAGGAATCCCCACCAATGTTTGCAATCCCAATATCCTTCGGGATCCCACACTAGTTGCATAAATCCTTCAAGCAAGTTAAAGCAAGTGACAAAGTCCCAAGAGTGTTGATTGCCAGAATGAATTCCAGGGTCCCAAACCTTGCTTTTGCACCCGTCTTCTTGTTGACCGTCTTTGTTCCAACCGGGTGGTAAGCAATCCAAATTCTCACTGGGACATCCAAACAGCTTCATAGACCCATTCAATTGAGAATTGTACCAACCTTTGTACTTCAATTTGGAGTATGCAACCATATTGAACCTTGTATGACATTTCCTACCACTAACCATCTCCCTCTTACTCTTAAAGCCACAAAGAGCTCTAAGCTGCCCATCCGTCTCAAGCAAAGCATATTCAAGTGGGCTAATTAAGCTTAGAGATGAGAGATTTACCCACTTGAATGAAGGGATGGATGGTGATGGTTTTGCGGGAGAGGTCTCCAACAACCTTGGCAAGGTGATCTCCAGCTCCATTCCCTTGGACTCCTCTTTGACAACTTCCACCTTTTTGCAAGCTTCTTCAATATCAACCTCTTCCTCTTGGTAGCCTTCTTCCAATTCGATCTCTTCTTCATTGTTCACCAAGGGCATGGGAGGTTGTGCTTCTTCTTCTTTAATCTCCATGTCAAGTCCAATGGGAGAGGATTCACATGTAGATAAGAATTTATCAATGATTGAATCCATCTCTTGATCATCCCCTTCAAAGTCTTCAACCATGATATGCCTTGGAGGTTGTACACCCTCCTCAACAACAAATTCAAACTCCTTAGAAGGGGGCTCTATGACTGGGCTTTCCCATGGACGTTTCGCATCTCCTAAGTCTTCTGCCATTTCTTCCTCTTTAACGATAACGGCTTCCTCCAATTGTTCCAATACAAAGTCATGCTGCTCACTGTCCACCGGAATTTCTAGTGTTTCCTTCATGCTACATTCTTCATTAGATTCTCCACATCAAGCCATGGGGGTTCCTTGAGTGTCCGAACGTCGGGAAGCTAATTGATTTTGTCGCTTGTTCTAGTTGATGAAGGGTTTCATGAAATTAATCTACTGTTTCCTTGAGGCTAGCCTGTGATTCTTGGGTTGATGGATATGGACATGGTGCATATAGAAGTGGTGGTTCTTGGGGGTAATTGGAGTGGAATTGGGGTGGGTAAGGGTTAGGGTCATATGGAGGTGAATGGTTGTAGGTGGCTTGTGAGTATGGTGGTTCAAAGCTATGTTGAGGAGGTGGTTCATTAGCATATGATGGAGCTTGTTGGTAACTACAAGGGGGTCCACCATATCTATCATCTTGGTGTGCACCTCAGAATGGCTCTTGACCATAGTAATTTGGTGGAGGTGGTTTGTCACGAAGGGGTCTGACGAATGTGGTTTTTGCTAGTAAAGAATTTGAAAAAATAGTCACGTTGTAGATATAGTTTCTAAACCAACAGAAATCCCTTCGTACAAATGTTTTGGGTGTCACAAGTAACAAACCCCTTTTTAAATTGTTAACCGAAGTATTCAAACCTCGGGTCGTCTTCTCAAGGAACTGTAGGGAAGTATGTTCTTATTATTGGCTATAAAGATTGTAAATCGGGGTTTAGAGGATGAGAAGCAAGTGATTTAAATGACAAATAAAGTAAATGAAGAACAAGTAATTTAAATAGCAAGTAAATTAAATAAATGACTGTAAATAAGCTTTTGGCAAGGTATGAGAAATTAGAGGTCCTATCCTAGCTATCCTTATCAAAGATGATGATAATTGAATCTTAATTCCACTTTGTTAACCTTTACTAAAGTAAAGGAAGGTCAAGGGATTAATTAATTGATCTTCAAATCCTATTTATTTCCTAAGAAAAGATTGGGATTATTGAAGCTCAAATTAACAAAGATAATAATTGTCAAGCATGTTTGAGTTTGATAGCTCCTGAGTTACTGATTTCTTAACCAAGACCAAAAGGGAGAAAAATAAATCTATCGAAATAAAAATGCCTTCAGATTGGGAATGACAGTAACATAAATAAAAGAAAGCGATATTAAACTGAAATACCTCAAATAACATTAATTCAAAATAGTAATCTGTAACATGGGAGTATTCATAAATTCAATTATAAAAGTAAACAAGCAACTAAAGCAATGAATAAAAGTAAAAGGGAAGCTTAAAGCAAAGGAATATTAAAATCTGGGATCAAGAATTACTCCTAAAGAGAGAAGTCCTAAATCCTAATCCTAAAGAGAGAGAGAATCTCTCTTTAAACTAAATCTAAATCATGAAAACTAAACTAAAGTGGTCACTCTCTGTGAATGGATGTATTTCCTCACTTCATAACCTCTGGTCTATGCCTTCTGGACTTGGATTTGGGCCAAAAAGGGCTTTAGAAATCGCTGGGAGTGTTTTCTGCAATTTCTGGTGCGTGACCTCTGTCACGCGTTCGCGTGGGTCATGCGGTCACGTCGTTCGGAACTTTTCCTTGCCATGCGGTCGCATCAGTCATGCGGCCGCGTCGCTGCTTCTTTGCGCTTGGCATGCGTCCGCGTCGCCCATGCGATCGCGTGGATGCCAATTTCTTCAGAAGCTCCGTTTTGTGCTCTCCTTCCATTTTTGTATGTTTCCTTTCCATCCTTTAAGTCATTCCTACCTTAGAAGATCTGAAAACTACTCAACATACTAATCACGGCATCGAATGGAATTAAAGGTGATTAAAATAATTAATTTAAAAGCATAGGAAATATGTTTTTCACATACATCACATAATAAGGAAGGGAAAGTAAAACCATGCAATTAACATGAATAAGTGGGTGAAGGATTGAATAAATCACTCAAACTAAGCACAAAATATATCATAAAATATGGGTTTATCAACCTCCCCACACTTAAACAATAGCATATCCTCATGCTAAATCCAAGGTAATAAGTAAGGTTAAAATGATGGAATGTCATGCAATGCAATCTAATCTAAATGCAACTACCTAAATGCATCATGCAATTCTAATTTATTCACTCACTTGTATATAAAGCTTACAGGTAGTTAAATTAATTCACATTCTCGAGGAGTCATATATGTATATATAGCCAAGCCTTAGATAATCAATAAGCACTTTTACAATTGAGATGGGAGAAAAAGCATTTTATGAACTTGCAAGACAATTAGATAATTCAAACAGAGATAAATGTTAATGAGCCATTGAACCCTCACTGGATTTGTGTTTACTCTCTAGTCACTCAGTGTTTATTGGGTTAATCACTCTATTCCTCTTTTTATTCTTCCTTTCTATAACTTTGTTCTTCATCTAACCAATCAACAATTATAGAATACAGTCATACCAAAAATCATGAGGTCTTTAATTAAGGTTTTAATGGGGCCAAGGTAAAGGTAATAATATATGTATAAGGCTAAGTGAGCTAATAAGTGAATCTTTAATTAGACTAAGATCTCACCTAACATATATACTTAGTAAAACAAAACTTCTTTACCTATTTTCCCATATTTTTCCACTTGATGTTACATGCTCATGTTTCAATTTATATTTTTATCCCATGTGCATTGCTTTTATTTTACATTTGGGGAATTTTTTTTTGTATCCCCTTTATTAAATACTGAAAAATAACTTTTTTTAATGCACATGGTAATTTAATCACTTTGATTTCTCATGAGCATGCTTCCCAAAATTTCTTATTTTGAGTTATTTTATTCTTTTCAATTTTTTTCTACCTCTTGTTTTTATCATCCATGTTCCCAATAGGTTTCCCATATTTAAACTATTCATAATTTGCTATCTTAAGCTAACCAAGGATTCAACTTGGGATTTTATTTTGTTTTTCTGCTTAAGGCTAGTAGTGTGGCTAAATAGAATAAAAGCGGATTTAAAGGCTCAAGGGGGCTAACAAGGGTGATGTGAAAGGTAGGTTAATTTGGGATAAGTGAGCTAAAATCAAATGACGGCCTCAATCACTCTTTTGGTATGCATATCTATATTCTATATTCTATATTCTGTATTCTATAATTGGACATATAGATTAAAACAAAGTAAAGAACATCAGAATAAATAAGAAGGGCGGAACACACAGGAATAAAAATTATGGTTTAAATATAACCATACAATTAAGCTCAAAACTCACAGGCTGTATGTTCTCTAGCTCAAAAATCATTTATCAGTTATGTATGTCATGCAGGTTTAGTTAAAAATTCCCATTATTCTCAATGTAAAACTTAAGGTGGCTTTAAAGTTCTAGTGTTCCTCCTTGATGAAATGTTGTTAACTAACTAACATGTAATTCTATATATACAAGGTGTGTGGATTATTTCTATTAAGTTCAAGTTTCTAGTTTACTTCCTTTTTATATTTTCAATTTAAACTAAGCTATCTTATGCTAAAAAGGGTAAACTGTACTAATTAATCCACAATTTTCTATAACTACTAAGTTAGAATTGCAACTAAACTAAATAACTAAAAATATGAACTAAAGTGCAAAATGCAGAAAACATAGTAAAAATACATAAAAATAACAATGTATCAGAAAATAAGAATAAAAATAAAAAGGAAAATACAGAAAAATATCCAAAAATAAAAGAAAAAGAGTCTGTAGTGGTTCACCAAAATAATACGCCAGAGATGGCGACCTCCCCACACTTAAAATGAAGCATCGTCCCTGATGTTCACTCAAGCAGGGTGTGAAGGGGTGTCATCACCGGAAGGGATGGTAGCTGGTGTCTCTATGGTGGTGACTGGCTGAAGGTCTGGCTGCTGTAGAGGAGGGGCTGTCTGAATGGGGATCTCAGGGTCTACAGCCTAGATCGGATGTGGGACCTCTGCCTGTGGTGCAGCCTGCTCGATGTCTGCCTGCTCTGCCTCTCCCTGGGGATGGGTCTCTACCTCGGGCGCATCCGCCTCCTCCTCAGAGGCCTCGGATGGTGTGTCAGGCTCGGAGGGGATGTCACCGGATCGTATCATTAGCTTCAGGTGCTCATAGCGTCGCTTGTTGCGACGCTCCATCTGGTCAAGTCGTCAAAACAAGCGGTGCACCAGATGATAGACAGGCTCTGTGGCAGGTGGAGGTGCAGTGGTGGTGGCAGGGGTAGGTGGTGCAGCAGTGGAGGAAGAGGGGCCGGCGGATGGTGTGGCTGTGTCAGTAGTGGCAGTCAGGAATGGAGATCTGCAGCCCAGGGCCAGAAAGTTCCTGCTGTGCGGGATAATCTTCTTGCATTCTGCAGCAGGTGACCTCTCATCAGCATCCTCCCATGGCACGTCAGCTCGACGGCCCAGCTGGGTAACCAGATAGGGAAAGGGAAGAGTGCCTGGGATGTGGATCCTGGCCATATAGTACCGGATAAAGCGTGGCAGGTACAGGTCCTTACTCTCCATCACACACCATAGGAGGGTGGTCATAGCGGCTGGTATCTCAGTCTCGTGAGTACTCGGCATAATGTAGTTGCTGAATATCTGATGCCATAGCCGAGCCTCATCATTCAGGTAAATCTGCTTGATCCCTTTCGGCATGGTGGTATTCTGACCCATGATCCAAGGAACTGATGGGTCAAGGGCGATCCTCGCCTTGATTGCATCCCAGTCAAAACGCATAAAGCGCATATCCTCCTCAGCTTTCTGATAGCCATCTGTCTGATCAGTCTTAGGCAGAAGTTTCAGAACCTCTTCTATTGCCTCTTCAGTAACCAGAATCTGCTTCCCTCTGAGGTTCACTGCATCTAGGGAAGTTTTGAAGTAGTTGCAGTAGAATTCCCTAACCCAAGATGCATTAAGCTCAGTCAGAGGTCTCTCCAGAAAGAACCAGCCTCTTTGTTTGATCTGATCAGAGGTGTATTGCTAGAGTTCTTCTGGGATCTTCAAAGTCTGCTCCAGGTTTAGGTTCCTGGAGTTTGCAAACACCGAATACTTCAGCTCACAGTATCGGTTTGCAAACTTTACTGAGTCATTGGCGGGAAGTAGCTGGTCGGCCTTCTCCTGCGGGGTAAAGGCTTTCTCCTGCAAGGAGGCATCATGGATGAGGTCGATGATAGACACGGAGGCTTCTCCTCTTTTCCTTTTGCTAGTAGTGGCCTTGCCTTTTCCCTATTTCTGGGAATCTGACATCCTGAAAAACAGAAAACCAGGATATAATAAAAATAGGAAAGCAAATAGGCAAATAATCAAAGAAAACACAAAGTGGCAAAGGAGCAATAGGATAATGAATATGAGTTAAGTAAAATGTGCATTTAGGATTGTATAGGAGTGAAAAGACTGAAAAGAAGAAATCACAATCCAAAATGTAATTGAATGCAAGTTAAATAGAAAAATTAACATCATGCCTTGGTTAGAATGTTAAAAGAAAGTGAAAGAAAAGCAAAAAAAAAAGAAGTTTTGAAAAGGTTAGGTTGGTTAGAGTTAAAATTAGTGAGTTAGTGAAAAATGGCTTAAAGTAAGAGGCATAATGAAAATAGTCCAAGTAACAAGTAATCACAGGTAGAAGCTATAGGTAACTCATATTCAAACAAGTAAAACAGTTTGATGATGATTCAAATAGAGATAAAGAAAGCAAAAATAGGAATCAAACATCAAAATTGCAGTTTAGGAACCAGGAAATCAAAGAGGATAAGAATGCATGCCCTGGCATTCAGGAATGGTTTGGTTAAAGCAGTGGAGAATAGAGTTCGAAGTTCGAAATTCCAAAACCAAAACATGAATGAAAGTCAAAAATAGTTTATAGAAATTTGGGCAGCATTCTGGTGAAAATTGGATTTTCCCGGAAAATAAACAGCAATCAAACAGTTCATATGAATTAAAAAATCAAGCTGCAGTTACATATAATGAATATAAACATGGAAATTCAGTGTAAAGAGCAGCAATATAAAAGAAATACAGCATATGAACAAGATCACAGCAACAGCAGATTTGCAAATTTGATAAAAGAGAAACATGAACAGTGCAAGTAAACAGACCTAAATCCACTAACCACATCCTAGGTTACCTAACAACCTAAAATCCACTACAACATGCATATCTAACTAGTCTAAACATGAACATAAATGGAAAAATAAGAATAACTACGAATGGATAAAAGGGATTGCATGTTGCGGAACCTGGAAGGCCGAATAATGAGAATAGGCAGAAAGGTGGCTGGGGGTGGTGATGATAGTGGCGGTGGTGGGCACGGCGGCTGGCGGTGGTGGGCACGGCAGTGCTGCTATTTGGGGCAGGGGGGAAGAGAGGGTAATGGGGGTAGGGGAAGGGAGGGGGGGAAAGGGGTGGTGTTGCTGGTGGAAGGGGGGTTGCGGTTGGGACGGTTGGCGGCGGTGGGTGGTGGCGCGGAGGGGAGCAGTGGCAGAGGAGGAGGGAGAAAGAAGAAAGAAGGGGGAAGGAGGGAGGGGGGTGGGTGGCAGCGGCATCTGGGTGGTCGGCGGCGTCTGGGTGGTGGCGCGGTGGTGACTGGGTGGTGGTTGTGGTTTGGAGGAGGAAAGAAGGAAGGGGGTGGGGTTCGGGGGGGGGGGGGGGGCGAGAATAGGGTTTCGCGTGACCTGGGGGGGTTATAATTTGAATCCACGCGGCCGCGTGGGGTACGCGGTCGCGTGGTTGGAGCGGAAAAGGTGGTTGTCGCGATCGCGTGGATGACGCGATCGCGCAGAGGGCAAAAAGAGTAAATGACGCGATCGCATGGGGCATGCGATCGCGTCGCTGGAATTTGTGCTAAACGCACGAATCCAGCGTCGTTTTAGCACAACTCTCTGTCTCCTTTGGGGTGTTCGTGCAATCCATGCGACGCGGTCGCGTAGGATTGGTATTGTGCGAGTGATGCGATCGCGTGGGTGACGCGATCGCGTGGGTGACGCGATCGCGTGGGCCATTTGTGCGAAACGCACAGTAGCCGCACGATTCCAGCCTAACTTTCTGGACGTTGGATGTTTACGCCGATCTCCAGGTCACGCGGCCGCGTGGATGAAGCGGTCGCGTGGGAAGTGTAGTTCGCCATTTAACGCGATCGCATGGGGTATGCGGTCGCGTCACGCACCCTTTTTTTTTTACGCATGAAAAATGCAGAATGCAATAATTAATGTGAATGCTATGCATGATCCCAGGTTTAATAAAATAAAATAAAACTCAAAAACAAAACTAAATAAAATTAAAAGTGTAAAAGGAACGATCATACCATGGTGGGTTGTCTCCCACCTAGCACTTTTAGTTAAAGTCCTTAAGTTGGACATTGGAAGGGCTTCCTGTTATGGTGGCTTGTGTTTAAATTCATCCAGAAATCTCCACCAATGCTTGGAATGCCAATAGCCTCCGGGGTCCCAAACTAGGCATGTAAAGCTTCTGAACAGCTTCAAACAGATTGTCAGGCTCCCTGGGTGACGAATGTCAGAATAGATTCTAGGATCCCAAGCCTTGTTTTTAGATCCGCCTCCGTCTTGATCTACATGTTTCCATCCGGGCGCTTTAGAAAGTAGATTCTCACCATGGTAACCAAACGTGATTCAACCAACTCTTCTTCTTGTACAATGATAGCTTCTTCTACTTGTTCTAATACGAACTCATTCTCTGTCTTGTCCACTGGCGTTTCTAGTATCTCCTTCATGCTACGCTCTTCATTAGATTGTCCACATGGGGCAGTGGTTGGTCCTTGAATGTTCGCGCGTCTAGAAGCTAATTGAATTACTGTTTGCTCCAGTTGTCGAATGGTTGTTTGAAGTTTATTTACTGTTGCCTTGAGGCGAACCTCTGATTCTCTGGGTGATGGATTTGGACATGAAACATAGGGAAGTGGTGGTGCTTGGGAGTGATTGGATTGGAACTGGGGTAGGAAAGGATCATACGGTGGCGAATGGTGAAGAGAAGCTTGTGAGTGTGGTGGTTCGAGGTTATGTTGAGAGGATGGTCTATAGGCACAGGGTGGGGCTTGTTGGTAAATACAAGGTTGTCCACCATGTCTATTTCCTTGGTATGTGGTGCACGAAATTGTGATCATCAATGGCGCCATCAACATGGTACGCTCAATTGTAATCTCAACTTTTTATCACAACTTCGCACAACTAACCAGCAAGTGCACTGGGTCGTCCAAGTAATAAACCTTACGTGAGTAAGGGTCGATCCCACGGAGATTGTTGGTATGAAGCAAGCTATGGTCACCTTGTAAATCTCAGTCAGGCGGATATAGAATGGTTATGGAGTTTTCGAATATTAATAATAAAATAGGGATAGAGATACTTATGTAAACCATTGGTGAGAATTTCAGATAAATGCATGGAGATACTTTCGTCCCTCTAAACCTCTGCTTTCCTGCTGTCTTCATCCAATCAGTCTTACTCCTTTCCATGGCAAGCTTTATGTAAGGACATCACCGTTGTCAATGGTTACTTTTAATCCTCTCTGGAAAATGGTCTGATGCGCTGTCACTGCATGGCTAATCGTCTGGAGGCATCACCCTTGCCAATGGCTGCATCCTATCCTCTTGTGAAAATGGTCCAAATGCTCATCACAGCACGGTAATCATCTGAGGTTCTCGATCATGCTGGAATAGGATTCACCCTCCTTTTGCGTCTGTCACTACGCCCAGCAATCACGAGTTTGAAGTTTGTCACAGTTATTCAATCCCACAGTCCTACTCGAAATACCACAGACAAGGTTTAGACTTTCCGGACTCTCATGAATGGCCATCCATGGGTTCTAACTTATACCACGAAGACATTTAATAACTCGGACTCGGTCCCCTGTATTAGATATCCAAGAGATATCCATCCAATCGAAGGTAGAACAGAAGTGGTTGTCAGGCACGCGTTCATAGGGAATGATGATGATTGTCACGTTCATCACATTCAGGTTGAAGTGCGAATGAATATCTTAGAAGCGGAATAAGTTGAATTGAATAGAAAACAGTAGTACTTTGCATTACTTCATGAGGAACAGCAGAGCTCCACACCTTAATCTATGGAGTGCAGAAACTCTACCGTTTGAAAATACATAAGTAATGAAGGGTAGGCATGGCCGAATGGCCAGCCCCAAACGTGATCAATAGATCAAAATATATTCCAAAGATGTCTAATACAATAGTAAAAAGTCCTATTTATAATAAACTAGCTACTAGGGTTTACAGAAGTAAGTAATTGATGCATAAATCCACTTCCGGGGCCCACTTGGTGTGTGCTTGGGCTGAGCTTAAAGTCTACATGTGGAGAGGTCATTCTTGGAGTTGAACACCAGCTTTTGTGCCATTTTGGGCGTTGAACTCCACTTTGCAACTTGTTTCTGGCGCTGGACGCCAGAATTGGGCAGAGAGCTAGCATTGAACGCCAGTTTGCATCATTTAAACTTGGGCAAAGTATAGACTATTATATATTTCTGGAAAGCCCTGGATGTCTACTTTCCAACGCAATTGGAGGCGTGCCATTTGGAGTTCTGTAGCTCCAGAAAATCCATTTTGAGTGCAGGGAGGTCAGAATCCAACAGCATCAGCAGTCCTTCTTCAACCTCTGAATCTGATTTTTGCTCAAGTCCCTTAATTTCAGCTAGAAAATACCTGAAATCACAGAAAAACACACAAACTCATAGTAAAGTCCAGAAATGTGAATTTAACATAAAAACTAATAAAAACATCCCTAAAAGTAACTAGATTCTACTAAAAACATACCAAAAACAGTGCCAAAAAGCGTATAAATTATCCGCTCATCACAACACCAAACTTAAATTGTTGCTTGTCCCCAAGAAACTGAAAATTAAATAGGATAAAAAGAAGAGAATATACTATAAATTCCAAACTATCAATGAAACATAGCTCCAATCAGATGAGCGGGACTTGTAGCTTTTTGCCGCTTGAATAGTTTTGGCATCTCACTTTATCCATTGAAGTTCAGAATGATTGGCTTCTATAGGAACTCAGAGTTCAGATGGTGTTATTGATTCTCCTAGTTCAGTATGATGATTCTTGAACACAGCTATTTTATGAGTCTTGGCCATGGCCCTAAGCACTTTGTTTTCCAGTATTACCACCGGATACATAAATGCCACAGACACATAATTGGGTGAACCTTTTCAGATTGTGACTCAGCTTTGCTAAAGTCCCCAATTAGAGGTGTCCAGGGTTCTTAAGCACACTCTTTTTTTTTTGCTTTGGACCTTGACTTTAACTGCTCAATCTCAAGTTTTCACTTGACAACTTCACGCTACAAGCACATGGTTAGGGACAGCCTGGTTTAGCCGCTTAGACCAGGATGTTATTCCTTTAGGCCCTCCTATCCACTGATGCTCAAAGCCTTGGGATCCTTTTTATTTGCCCTTGCCTTTTGGTTTTAAGAGTTATTGGCTTTTTGCTCTTGCCTCTTGGTTTTAAGAGCTTTTGGCTTTTTCTGCTTGCTTTTTCTTTTTCTTTCTATTTTTTTTCGCCTATTTTTTTTGCAAGCTTTGTTCTTTGCTGCTTTTTCTTGCTTCAAGAATCATTTTTATGATTTTTCAGATTATCAAATAACATGTCTCATTGTCATCATTCTTTCAAGAGCCAACATATTTAACATTCTTAAACAACAACTTCAAAAGACATATGCACTGTTCAAGCATTCATTCAGAAAACAAGAAGCATTGTCACCACATCAATATAATTAAACTAAGTTTAAGGATAAATTCGAAACTCATGTACTTCTTGTTCTTTTGAATTAAAACATTTTTCATTTAAGAGAGGTGATGGATTCATAGGACATTCATAACTTTAAGGCACAGTTACTAAATACTAATGATCATGTAATAAGACACAAACATAGATAAGCACTTTAACATAGAGAAAATGAAAACAGAGAATGTAAGAACAAGGAATGAGTCCACCTTAGTGATGGTGGCGTTTTTTTCTTGAGGAACCAATGATGTCCTTGAGCTCTTCTATGTCTCTTCCTTGTCTTTGTTGCTCCTCCCTCATTGCTTTTTGATCTTCTCTGATTTCATGAAGGATGATGGAGTGCTCTTGATGTTCCACCCTTAGTTGTCCAATGTTGGAACTTAATTCTCCTAGGGAGGTGTTGATTTGCTCCCAATAGTTTTGTGGAGGAAAATGCATTTGAGGCATCTCCGGGATCTCATGGTGATGAGCTTCCTGCGCCTCTTGAGCTCCATGAATGGGCTCTCTTGCTTGCTCCATCTTTTTCTTAGTGATGGGCTTCTTTTCCTCAATGTGAATGTCTTCTTCTATGAAAGCTCCAGCTGAGTAACATAGATGGCAAATAAGATGAGGAAAAACTAGCCTTGCCCCAGGGGAGGGCTTTTCGGCTATTTTGTAGAGTTTAAGGGAGATGACTTCATGAACTTCTACTTCCTCTTCAATCATGATGCTATGGATCATGATGGCCCGATCCACAGTAACTTCAGATCGGTTGCTAGTGGGGATGATGGAGCGTTGGATGAACTCCAACCATCCTCTAGCCACAGGTTTGAGGTCCAGTCTTCTTAGTTGAACCGGCTTGCCTTTGGAGTCAATCTTCCATTGAGCTCCTTCCACGCATATGTCCATGAGGACTTGGTCCAACCTTTGATTAAAGTTGACCCTTCTAGTGTAGAAGCGTTCATCTCCTTGCATCATAGGCAAGTTAAACGCCAACCTCACATTCTCCGGGCTAAAATCTAAGTATTTCCCCCGAACAATTGTAACATAATTCTTTGGATTCGGGTTCTTACTTTGATCATGGTTCCTAGTGATCCATGCATTGGCATAGAACTCTTGAACCATTAGGATGCCGACTTGTTGGATGGGGTTTGTTAGGACTTCCCAACCTCTTCTTTGGATTTCATGTCGGATCTCCGGATACTCATTTCTTTTGAGCTTGAAAGAGATTTCGGGGATCACCTTCTTCTTGACCACAACATCATAGAAGTGGTCTTGATGAGCTTTGGAGATGAATCTTTCCATCTCCCATGACTCGGAGGTGGAAGCTTTTGTCTTCCCTTTCCCTTTTCTAGAGGATTCTCCGGTCTTAGGTGCCATCAATGGTAATGGAAAAACAAAAAGCTTATGCTTTTACCACACCAAACTTAGAATTTTGCTCGCCCTCGAGCAAGAGAAGAAAGAATAGATGAAGAAGAAGAAAAGAATATGGAGGAGAGGAGGGAGAGGTGAATTCGGCCAAGAAGGGAAGAGAGGGTTGTGTTGTGTGAAAATGAGGAAGAATGGAGGGCTATATATAGGGAAGGGAAGGGGGGTAAGTTTCGGCCATTTAGGGTGGGGTTTGGTGGGAAATTGATTTTGAATTTTGAAGGTAGGTGGAGTTTATGAGGTAGGTTTATGGGGAAGAGTGGATGGATGTGAGTGGTGAAGAGGTGATGGGGAAGAGAGATTGAGGTGATTGGTGAAGGGTTTTGGGGAAGAGTGTTTATGGGATTGTGTGAAAGAGGGGTGAGAAGAAGTGAGTGGAGGTAGGTGGGGATCCTGTGGGGTCCACAGATCTTGAGGTGTTCAAGAATTTACAACCTTGCACCAAATTAGGCATTCAAAATGCTCTTGCACACAACTCTGGGCGTTGAACGCCCATTTGTGGCCCATTTCTGGCGTTGAACGCCAGAACCATGCTTGTTCTGGGCGTTCAGCGCCAGCTCTTCTCTAGGGTGCATTTCTGGCGTTCAAACGCCCAGATGCTGCCTATTTCTGGCGTTCAGCGCCAGAACCATGCTCTGTTCTGGCGTTGAACGCCCAAAACATGCTTCTTACTGGCGTTTAAACGCCAGTAAGGTCTTCCTCCAGGGTGTGATTTTTCTTCTGCTGTTTTTGATTCCGTTTTCAATTTTTATATTTATTTTGTGACTCCACATGATCATGAACCTAATAAAACATGAAAAACAATGAAAATTAGATAAATAAACATTGGGTTGCCTCCCAACAAGCGCTTCTTTAATGTCAATAGCTTGACAGTGGGCTCTCATGGAGCCTCACAGATGTGCAGAGCTTTGTTGAGACCTCCCAACACCAAACTTAGAGTTTGGATATGGGGGTTTGACACCAAACTTAGAGTTTGGTTGTGGCCTCCCAACACCAAACTTAGAGTTTGACTGTGGGGGCTTTGTTTGACTCTACTTTGAGAGAAGCTTTTTATGCTTCCTCTCCATGGATGCAGAGAGAGATCCTTGAGTTGTAAACACAAAGTTGTCCTCATTTATTTGAAGGATCAATTCTCCTCTGTCCACATCAATCACAGCTCTTGCTGTGGCTAGGAAAGATCTTCCTAGGATGATGGATTCATCCTCATCCTTCCTAGTATCTAGGACTATGAAATCAGCAGGGATGTAAAGGCCTTCAACCTTTACTAACACGTCCTCTACTTGTCCATAAGCCTGTTTTCTTGAATTGTCTGTCATCTCTAATGAGATTTTAGCAGCTTGCACCCCAAAGATTCCCAGTTTCTCTATTACAGAGAGGGGCATGAGGTTTATCCCTGAACCAAGGTCACACAGAGCCTTAAAGATCATGGTGCCTATGGTACAAGGTATTAAGAACTTTCCAAGATCCTGTTTCTTCTGAGGTAATGTCAGTTGATCCAGATCACTTAGTTCATTGGTGAACAAGGGAGTTTCATCTTCCCAAGTTTCAATGCCAAATAATTTGGCATTCAGCTTCATGATTACACCAAGGAACTTGGCAGCTTGCTCTTCAGTAACATCCTCATTCTCTTCAGAAGAGGAATACTCATCAGAGCTCATGAATGGCATAAGGAGGTTTAATGGAATCTTTATAGTCTCTAGATGAGCCTCAAATTCCTTTGGTTCCTCAAAGGGAAACTCCTTATTGATCACTGGACGTCCCAAGAGGTCTTCCTCCTTGGGATTCACGTCCTCTCCTTCCATTACAGGTTCGGCCATGGTGATTAATTCAATGGCCTTGCACTCTCCTTTTGGATTTTCATCTGTATTGCTTGGGAGATTATTAGGAGGGATTTCAGTGATCCTTTTACCCAGCTGGCCCACTTGTGCTTCCAAATTTCTAATGGAAGACCTTGTTTCATTCATGAAACTTACAGTGGCCTTGGACAAATCAGAGACTAAGTTTGCTAAATTAGAGGTATTTTGTTCAGAGTTCTCTGTCTGTTGCTGAGTGGATGATGGAAAAGGTTTATTATTGTTAAACCTGTTTCTTCCACCATTATTAAAGCCTTGATGAGGCTTTTGTTGATCCTTCCCTGAGAGATTTGGATGATTTCTCCATGACGGATTATAGGTGTTTCCATAAGGTTCACCTAAGTAACTCACCTCTGCTATTGCAGGGTTTTCAGGATCATAGGCCTCTTCTTCAGAAGGTGCCTCTTGAGTACTGTTGGATGCAGCTTGCATTCCATTCAGACTCTGAGAGATCATATTGACTTGCTGAGTCAATATTTTATTCTGAGCCAATATGGCATTCAGAGTATCAATTTCAAGAACTCCCTTCTTCATAGGCGTCCCATTACTCACAGGATTCCTCTCAAAAGTGTACATGAACTGGTTATTATTAACCATGTCAATGAGTTCTTGAGCTTCTGCAGGCGTTTTCTTTAGGTGAATGGATCCACCTGCAGAAGTATCCAATGACATCTTAGCTAATTCAGACAGACCATCATAGAATATATCCAGGATGGTCCATTCTGAAAGCATGTCAGAAGGACACTTTTTGGTCAGTTCTTTGTATCTCTGCCAAGCTTCATAGAGGGATTCACCTTCTTTCTGTCTGAAGGTCTGAACATCCACTCTAAGCTTACTAAGCTTTTGAGGAGGAAAGAACTTGGCTAAGAAAGTCGTGACCAGCTTATCCCAAGAGTTCAGGCTATCTTTGGGTTGAGAGTCCAACCACACTCTAGCTCTGTCTCTTACAGCAAAAGGGAAAAGCATGAGCCTGTAGACTTCAGGATCTACTCTATTAATCTTAACAGTATCACATATCTGCAAGAATTCAGTTATGAACTGAAAAGTATCTTCAGATGGAAGTCCATGAAACTTGCAGTTTTGCTGCATCAGAGAAACTAATTGAGGTTTCAGCTCAAAGTTGTTTGCTCCAATGGTAGGAATGGAGATGCTTCTTCCATGTAAATTAGAATTTGGTGCAGTAAAGTCACCAAGCATCCTCCTTGTATTATTATTATTTTCGGCTGCCATCTCCTCTTCCTGTTCGAAAATTTCTGAAAGGTTGTCTCTGGACTGTTGTATTTTAGCTTCTTTTAGTTTCCTTTTCAGAGTCCTTTCAGGTTCTGGATCTACTTCAACAAGTCTATTCTTGTCTTTGCTCCTGCTCATATGATAAAGAGGGATAGAAAAATAATAATAATAATAGGGATCCTTTTTACCACAGTATAGAGGTCCCTGTGTGAGTAGAAGAAGAAAAGAAGGAAAATTTGAACACAGATGGAAGAGGAGGTTCGAATTTGGGTGAGATGAAGTGTTAGTAGATAAACAAATAGAAGAAGATGAGAGGGGGAAGTGAATTTTCGAAAATAATTTTTGAAAAAGAGTTAGTGGTTTTCGAAAATAGTTTTTTTTTTTTTTTGAAAAAGGTTAGTAATTTTTTTTGAAATTTTAAAATCAAAAGTTAAAATAATTAGTTAATTAAAAAGAAATTTTGAAAAAGAGGGAAGATATTTTCGAAAATTAGAGAGAGAGTTAGTTAGGTAGTTTTGAAAAAGATAAGAAACAAACAAAAAGTTAGTTAGTTGGTTGAAACAAATTTGGAAATCAATTTTGAAAAGATAAGAAGATAAGAAGTTAGAAAAGATATTTTAAAATCAAATTTTGAAAAAGATAAGATAAGAAGATATTTTTGAAAAGATATGATTGAAATTAGTTTTGAAAAAGATTTGATTTTTAGAATCACAATTAATGACTTGATTCATAAGAAATCACAAGATATGATTCTAGAACTTAAAGTTTGAATCTTTCTTAACAAGCAAGTAACAAACTTGAAATTTTTGAATCAAAACATTAATTGATGATGATATTTTCGAAAATTATGAGATAAAAGTAAGAAAAAGATTTTTGAAAAATATTTTTAAAAATTTTCGAAAATAAATAAGAAAAGTGAAAAAGATTTGATTTTTGAAAAAGATAAGATTTTTAAATTGAAAATTTGATTTGACTCATAAAAACAACTAGATTTTAAAAATTTTTGAAAAAGTCAAATCTAATTTTCGAAATTTTAAGAGAGAAAAAAGGAAAGATATTTTTTTTATTTTTGAATTTTTAATGATGAGAGGGAAAAACATGAAAAAGACTCAATGCATGAAAATTTTGGATCAAAACAATGAATGCATGCAAGAATGCTATGAATGTCAAGATGAACACCAAGAACACTTTGAAGATCAAGATGAACATCAAGAACTTATTTTTTGAAAATTTTTATATGCAAAGAAAACATGCAAGACACCAAACTTAGAAATCTTTCATGTTTAGACTCTATGGATGCAAAAATGCATATGAAAAATACCATACAACACAAGACAAGAAAACATCAAGATCAAACAAGAAGACTTACCAAGAACAACTTGAAGATCATGAAGAATACTATGAATGCATGAATTTTTCGAAAAATGCAAGATGAATATGCAATTGACACCAAACTTTCAACTTGACTCAAGACTCAAACAAGAAACATGAAATATTTTTGATTTTTATGATTTTATGATTTTTTGTATTTTCTTTTAATTTTTTTCGAAAATCATTTTGAAAAAAGAAAAAATAAGGATTCCAAAATTTTTAATATGAATTCTAGGAATCTTATGCTCTTTAGTCTAAAGCTCCAATCAAAGGGTCAGGCATGGCTTAATAGCCAGCCAAGCTTTAGTATGTAACTCAGACATGACACGCCTGACATACCCTATCTAGAAGAATTGGACATGGCTTTACAGCCATCCATGCTTCAACATGCTTCATGAAACACTATAATTCATTTTTAAAAATTCTGAAGAAAAATATATTTTTTTGAAAACATTTTTTTTTTGAAAACAAAGGAGAAACTTTTGAAAGGTTTTTGAAAAATTTTTTTTGAAAATAAAACAAAAAGAAAATTACCTAATCTGAGCAACAAGATGAACCGTCAGTTGTCCAAACTCGAACAATCCCCGGCAACGGCGCCAAAAACTTGGTGCACGAAATTGTGATCATCAATGGCGCCATCAACATGGTACGCTCAATTGTAATCTCAACTTTTTATCACAACTTCGCACAACTAACCAGCAAGTGCACTGGGTCATCCAAGTAATAAACCTTACGTGAGTAAGGGTCGATCCCACGGAGATTGTTGGTATGAAGCAAGCTATGGTCACCTTGTAAATCTCAGTCAGGCGGATATAGAATGGTTATGGAGTTTTCGAATATTAATAATAAAATAGGGATAGAGATACTTATGTAAACCATTGGTGAGAATTTCAGATAAATGCATGGAGATGCTTTCGTCCCTCTAAACCTCTGCTTTCCTGTTGTTTTCATCCAATCAGTCTTACTCCTTTCCATGCCAAGCTTTATGTAAGGACATCACCGTTGTCAATGGCTACTTTTAATCCTCTCTGGAAAATGGTCCGATGCGCTGTCACTGCATGGCTAATCGTCTGGAGGCATCACCCTTGCCAATGGCTGCATCCTATCCTCTTGTGAAAATGGTCCAAATGCTCTGTCACAGCATGGCTAATCATCTGAGGTTCTCGATCATGCTGGAATAGGATTCACCCTCCTTTTGCGTCTGTCACTACGCCCAGCAATCGCGAGTTTGAAGTTTGTCACAGTCATTCAATCCCAGAGTCCTACTCGGAATACCACAGACAAGGTTTAGACTTTCCGGACTCTCATGAATGGCCATCCATGGGTTCTAACTTATACCACGAAGACATTTAATAACTCGGACTCGGTCCCCTGTATTAGATATTCAAGAGATATCCATCCAATTGAAGGTAGAACAGAAGTGGTTGTCAGGCACGCGTTCATAGGGAATGATGATGATTGTCACGTTCATCACATTCAGGTTGAAGTGCGAATGAATATCTTAGAAGCGGAATAAGTTGAATTGAATAGAAAACAGTAGTACTTTGCATTACTTCATGAGGAACAGCAGAGCTCCACACCTTAATCTATGGAATGCAGAAACTCTACCGTTTGAAAATACATAAGTGATGAAGGGTAGGCATGCCGAATGGCCAGCCCCAAACGTGATCAATAGATCAAAATATATTCCAAAGATGTCTAATACAATAGTAAAAAGTCCTATTTATAATAAACTAGCTACTAGGGTTTACAGAAGTAAGTAATTGATGCATAAATCCACTTCCGGGGCCCACTTGGTGTGTGCTTGGGCTGAGCTTGAAGTCTACACGTGGAGAGGTCATTCTCGGAGTTGAACGCCAGCTTTTGTGCCATTTTGGGCGTTGAACTCCACTTTGCAACTTGTTTCTCGCGCTGGACGCTAGAATTGGGCAGAAAGCTGGTGTTGAACGCCAGTTTGCGTCATCTAAACTTGAGCAAAGTATGAACTATTATATAATGCTGGAAAGCCCTAGATGTCTACTTTTCAACGCAATTTGAAGCGCGCCATTTTGAGTTATGTAGCTCCAGAAAATCCATTTTGAGTGCAGGGAGGTCAGAATCCAACAGCATCAGCAGTCCTTCTTCAACCTCTGAATCTGATTTTTGCTCAAGTCCCTCAATTTCAGCTAGAAAATACCTGAAATCACAGAAAAACACACAAACTCATAGTAAAGTCCAGAAATGTGAATTTAACATAAAAACTAATAAAAATATCCCTAAAAGTAACTAGATTCTACTAAAAACATACTAAAAACAGTGCCAAAAAGCGTATAAATTATCCGCTCATCAGTATGCATTGTTAAACGGTCTTTGTCCATGATATCTTGGAGGGTGTTGTTGCCTAGAGGGTTGATCAGATCCTCTTAGCTCCATCCATCTTTGATTGCTCTGACCTTGATGCATGTTCCTGTTATAACTTTCATTCCTTTCAACAACATTAGAACCAAACTCAAAGCGAAAGGGGTGAGAATTCATAGTAGCTAAAAGAAATAAAGAGGGGAAAAAGAAAGACAACTAAACAAGTAAAAAGAAAAATATTTACAATAACCAATAATAAGGCACACGATTGCAGTTCCCCAGCAACGGCGCCATTTTGACGAAGGTGGTTTTTGCTAGTAAAGAATTTGTAAAAATAGTCGCGTTGTAGATATAGTTTCTAAACCAACAGAAATCCCTTCGTACAAACGTTTTGGGTGTCACAAGTAACAAACCCCTTTTTAAATTGTTAACCGAAGTATTCAAACCTCTGGTCGTCTTCTCAAGGAACTGCAGGGAAGTATGTTCTTATTATTGGCTATAAAGATTGTAAATCGGGGTTTAGAGGATGAGAAGCAAGTGATTTAAATGACAAATAAAGTAAATGAAGAACAAGTAATTTAAATAGCAAGTAAATTAAATAAATGACTGTAAATAAGCTTTTGGCAAGGTATGAGAAATTAGAGGTCCTATCCTAGCTATCCTTATCAAAGATGATGATAATTGAATCTTAATTCCGCTTTGTTAACCTTTACTAAAGTAAAGGAAGGTCAAAGGATTAATTAATTGATCTTCGAATCCTATTTATTTCCTAAGAAAATATTGGGATTATTGAAGCTCAAATTAACAAAGATAACAATTGTCAAGCATGTTTGAGTTTGATAGCTCCTGAGTTACTAATTTCTTAACCAAGACCAAAAGGGAGAAAAATAAATCTATAGAAATAAAAATGCCTTCAGATTGGGAATGACAGTAACATAAATAAAAGAAAGCGATATTAAACTGAAATACCTCAAATAACATTAATTCAAAATAGTAATCTGTAACATGGGAGTATTCATAAATTCAATTATAAAAGTAAACAAGCAACTAAAGCAATGAATAAAAGTAAAAGGGAAGCTTAAAGTAAAGGAATATTAAAATCTGGGATCGAGAGTTACTCCTAAAGAGAGAAGTCCTAAATCCTAATCCTAAAGAGAGAGAGAATCTCTCTCTAAACTAAATCTAAATCATGAAAACAAAACTAAAGTGGTCACTCTCTGTGAATGGATGCATTCCCTCACTTCATAACCTCTGGTCTATGCCTTCTGGACTTGGACTTGGGCCAAAAAGGGCTTCAGAAATCGCTGGGAGCGTTTTCTGCAATTTCTGGTGCATGGCCTCTGTCACGCGTCCGCGTGGGTCACGCGGTCGCCTCGTTTGGAGCTTTTCCTTGCCACGCGATCGCGTCAGTCATGCGGCCGCGTCGCTGCTTCTTTGCGCTTGGCATGCGTCCGCGTCGCCCATGCGATCGCGTGGATGCCAATTTCTTCAGAAGCTCCGTTTTGTGCTCTCCTTCCATTTTTGTATGTTTCCTTTCTATCCTTTAAGTCATTCCAATCTTAGAAGATCTGAAAACTACTCAACACACTAATCACGGCATCAAATGGAATTAAAGGTGATTAAAATAATTAATTTAAAAGCATAAGAAACATGTTTTTCACATACATCACATAATAAGGAAGGAAAAGTAAAACCATGCAATTAACATGAATAAGTGGGTGAAGGATTGAATAAATCACTCAAACTAAGCACAAAATATATCATAAAATATGGATTTATCAGGGTCCACCGTAACTATTGTCTGGGAATGCATTGTAGAATGGTCGTTGTCCCTGGTACTTTGGAAAGTGCTATTGCCGAAAGGGTTGATCAGATCCTCGTGGCTCCTTCCATCTTTGATTGTTTCGACCTTGACACATGTTCCTTTTATAGCTTCCATTCCTTTCAACAATATTAGAACCAAACTCAAAGCGACGGGGGTGAGAACTCATAGTAGCTAATAAAAATTAAAAACAAAAATAAAAACAAATAAACAAGCAAAATAAAATATTTACAATAACCAATAATAAGGCACACATTTGCAATTCCCTGGCAACGGTGCCATTTTGACAAGTGGACTTTTGCCAGTAAAGAATTTAATAAAAATAATCACATTGTAAGTATAGTTTCTAGACCAACAAGGAATCCTTTCGTTCAAAAACTTTGGTTGTCACAAGTAACAAAACCCAATAAAATTGATAACCGAAGTATTGAAACCTCGGGTCGTATCTCAAGGAATTGCAAGGAAGTGTGTTTATTATTGGTTATGGAAAAAGGTATATCTTTGGGTTTTTGGAATAGGGAACAAGTAATTTAAATGGCAAGAAAAATAAATTAATAATTAGAAAAATTCTGGGCAAGGTATGAGAACTGGAAATCCCATCCTAGTTATCCTTATCAGGTGTGATGAGAATTGTTTATTGCTCCCACTTAGTTAACCCTTACTAAATAAAGGAAAGTCAAGTGGACCAATCAACTTGATTCCTCAAGTCCTAGTCAATTCCTATGGAAAGACTAGCTTTAGAGGGATCCAAATCAATCAACAATTTCCAATTTTCAATCAACTGATGAGTTTGATAACTCAAGTGTCACCAATTACTTAACCAAAAGCCAAAAGGGGAAAATTCTAAATTATTTATATAAGAAAGCAATCATAAATCTGAAATACCTCAAATTGCATTTAAACATAAATTCAAATCTAACATGGAAAGGTTCATAAGCCAATTTGGCAACATAAGTAATTAACAAGTAAAAGCATTAGAGTAAATAAAAGTAGAAGAAAAATATAAATTAAAGTAACATTGAACCTGGAATGAAGAAATAACCATAAACTAAGAGGAATCATAATTCTAAAACCTAAGAGAGAGGAGAGAGCCTCTCTCTCTAGAAAACTACATCTAAAATCTAAAATTATGAATATGAATGTTGTATTATGAATGGATGGATTCTCCCACTTTATAACCTCTAATCTGTATTTTTTGGGCCAAAAACTGGGTCAAAAACAGCCCAAAAATCGCTGGGAACGAATTCTGCCACGCTGATTTTCTGCAGAACGACATGTCCGCGTGATTCACGCATGTGCGTCATTTTTCTGTAGGCCACTATATCAAATTATATATAATTTCGAAACCCCAAACGTTAGCTTTCCAACGCAACTGGAACCGCCTCATTTGGACCTCTGTAGCTCAAGTTATGACCATTTGAGTACGAAAAAGTCAGGGCTGACAGCTTTGCAGTTTTCTTCAACTTCTTGTATTCCTTCCATTTTTGCATGCTTCCTTTCCCTCCTCTAAGTCATTCCTGCCCTGTAAACTCTGAAATCACTTAACACACATATCATGGCATCGAATGGTAATAAGAGGGGATTAAACATAGAAAATTATTATCAAAGAAACATGTTTTCAATCATAGCACAAAATCAGAACGGAATTAGTAAAACCATGCATGTTGTATGAACAAGTGCATGAAAGATTGATAAAATCAACTCAGTTGAGCACAAGATAAACCATAAAATAGTGGTTTATCAATTTTCTTTCTTAAATTAGTTGTTGCATTTGCATGTTTGATTGCATGTTTGTTTGATTTTGTGCATATTCTACCACTGCTTGGTTGAAGTGATGAATTCTTTTCCAAGAAATTATTTTATAGCATTTCACTAATTTGAATTAAATTTTTTATTGAACTTGTTTGAAGAAATATTATATTGGAACATGGTTTAGAGCTCGAACACACAAAACCAGTAAGATTTTGAGCCTATTTAATTGGTTGCATTTTATCAACCAATGTTTTATTTTGGTGTGTGTTGTTTTCTCTAAAATTGTGATCTTTGTCTTGCTTAATTCTATATTTCCATTATTTGATGTATGCATGCACTTATATGATTAAGGCCTTGTTTCACTGAGCTTACATACCCATATGGCCTTAACCTTTTCATTATCCTTTGTAAACCAATGTTGAACCTTTTAGCCCCATCTATTCTTTACTTTATCTCATCACTAACTCTAAGAATAAAATAATAATGTCCCTAATTTGAATCCTTGGTTAGCTTAGACTAGTGAGAGTGCTCATAATTTAAGTGTGAAAAAATTGGGTTTGGAAACATTTGGTTTGAGAACTGGGTGTTGTATATTCCTGTGAAAATGTGCAAAACAATAGTTGAGCACATATTATTGCATTCAACAATGTAATCATATGCATTGAGAAAAACAAAAGAAAAGAAAAGAAAAATAAAAAGGAAAAAAAAAAAGAGAAAAAAAGAGCAAATAATAAAAAGGGGACAAAATGCCCCAAAGTAAATGGTGATAGCAATGCATACGAGTTGTACTCAAATTAGGATGCATGAATATGTGGCAAAACATAGTTAATGGGTAGTTAGGCTTTATATTATGATTACATGGATTGTCCTAAGTTAGGTGAGAAGTTTAGGTTAATTAAGGATTCAGATTTTAGTCTACTTGACCAAATATAATTCTACCTTGACCTTAACCCCATTACAACCCTTAAAAGACCTCTTGATATGCATTAAATTTCTGTTGATTGGTAGAAGAAGAGCAAGTCTTAGAAAGCAAGGTTAGTAGAGAGTTGAGAGAGTCGAACCTTAAACACTTGAGTAATTAGAGTGTATACACTTCCAATGAGGGTTCGATGCTCGATTCCTTGTTCCCGGCTTTCATGAGCTATCTTCTTTTGCAAGTTTACTTGTACCTTATTTTATGATTTGAATTAGTGAGATCCAGTTCATATTTCTTCTTGAAGGATTTGTTTACTTTTAACCTAGTAGGTAAAAGCATTTTTCATTTAGTTGTTATCATATAGATAGGTTGCATTTCATACTTTCTACCGTTCCTCTTCACTCTTTTGGTTCTCTTGAGCTTAGCATGAGGACATGCTAATGTTTAAGTGTGGGGAGATTGATAAACCCCATTTTTAGAGTTTATCTTATGCTTAATTGAAGAGTGTCTACAAAATTTTCGTCGGGATGAGTTATACGTCGACAATGAGAGAACAAGGGGGTGGGTACCTGTAAAAGGCACTCCGACGCTCAAGTTAGTAAGTGAGTAATAGGCTTTGCAAATTGCAATAATATGAACAATCTTCTTATCCCTTTCCTTTATATCTGAAATGAAGAGTAACAATTATGTCTTCGAGTAAATGATGCTTTAAACAAAGAGTAATAGTGTGTCCGAGTGTTTTGGTCCTTGTATGAGTGACTGTTACTAACAGCCGATTTATGACATTAATAGCCGAGTTATAACGTATAACCAACGTATAACAGTCATATTACAGCCCCTAAGCTTGATGGTTTTTTGATGAAACAGGTTGAGCTTTTATTGGGTTATAACTCGGCATTTTGATAGGCATGTGGATCTCCCAGCTTAACTTGTTTGATCAAAGTAAATTTCAAAGAATGTAAAGAGTGAAACAATTAAATGGGAAAGTGTAAGTTTTTCTTGAAAAAGAAAAAAGAAAAAAGAAAAGTGGTATTGTCATTAAATGGGTAATAACTGGCGCTCCAATTTCGAAGGTAAGTGGAAACCGTTGGTTTTGATAGAAGCAACGGTTGTGATTAAAGATATGGAAGTGAACCGTTGGTTTTGATAGAAGCAACGGTTGTGATTAAAGCAACTTCAGTTTATTAAAGACGTTGGCAAGAGTGAAACATGAGTAAAAGAGGTCAGTTTCTCTTTTATTTTTGGTTCTAATTTCTTCATCTTTTTTTACCGTTTTCTTTCAGAAAAATATGGGTGAGAAAAGGGAAAAGAAAGACTGGAAGATGTTGATGATGGTTCTTACAATTGGGATAGTGAGAATGTGAAAATTTGAGGTTCTTTGTTTGTAGACACGGGTAGTGTGGCTGAGATTGATTTTTCAAAAATAGTTAGGAAAGGTTCTAGGATATGGGTTGAGTTGCTTCTGTAACAGCCTACCATACAAAGCTTTATGCTTAAGTAGTAAAACAGAGGTGGTATGGTATTACGACCTCTAAAATATATATATATATATATATATATATATATATATATATATATATATATATATATATATAATAGTAGTTGAAAGAATTTAATACTTGAGGAGCCTTGAAGGAAGGTTTAAGCAAATTCGCGAAAAGAAAAGCACAACGCTCACGTAACAGAAACTTGCGTACGAAGGAAGTAAGGACATATACATATAATAAGATCGGAGTGTCAAAGATACAGAACATCGAGCTCCAGGCTCAACCTGTAAAGCCAAGGCCAGCCGGAGAATATCATATACATACAACCCGGATAATCCAAAATACATAAAGTAAACTCCTAGTTCTCCAAAAAAGCCTCTAAGAGGGACAAAAGCGAAACATATAAAGGGAGAAATCTATACATATATATACATATACATAACAATACCCAAAAGACCATATCCCAACTTCGCTTGCGACAGAAAACTCCAGACGCCTAGCGAAGTGCCTCTCGACTTGGATCTGAAAAAGACAACATATGTATGGGATGAGAACCGGAGGTTCTCAACATGGTAATGGTGCCAACATACATAATATATAAGGTCCCGGAAAAGCCAGAGGCGATCCTAGAAATCCTACACTCAGATTTAAAACTTAAAGAATAAGCTAAACCAGATTTTGGGTATATAATCTAAGGTCTTTAAGTTTATAACTCAAATCCTAACTTAACCCTTCAAATCCTACTTCTTCCAGCCCTCTGAAACACTAGTGGAACAGTCCTCATCACTCATCCGCCAGACAAGGGACATCTCAATTGCATAGACAAATAATATAGGCAAAGAAAACACAAATAGAATGCAGTTACAGCAGGTAAAATATATATCAAGTAGACATAGTAATTCAAATAGGCAATCCCAAGTAAAGCAAACTCAAACAAGACACACAAATGCATATGATGTATGCCTTTCCTACTGGCCGTAAGCTCATGTGTCGGTTATACTGCCAGAACCTGACACATTTCGGTAGCTAACCCAAATGCCGTCTTTCATCTGTGCATCTCCAGGAGGCATAACATCGGGGGATTAGTTTCCTGCCACCTTTCCTTAGTGAGGCCGTGCCAGACCAATCGAGAGATTAGTGCCCTACCATCTTGCAGATAGAGAGAGAATGTGAAGGAAAACGTCGGGGGATTAGTGTCCTACCACCTTCCTCACATCCCACGCAATACAATCACAAGGAATATGGGAGAATGAATCGAGGGATTAGCGCCCTACCGCTTTCCCGACATTTAACACATCATAATCATAGAAAATGCAGGGGAAAAAGATCGAGGGATTAAAGCCATACTGCCTTTCCCACATCCAACTCATCAATATCATCATTTCTATTAATTATGTCTCATTCATTACTCATACATTCATACATTTCCACACTTTCTCAAATATTTCACATCATATCATTTTATAATAATTCATATCATATATCACCTTATTCACCCTTCCCAGTTCAATTCCTTCACTTCACAACCCTCTTCTATGGGTTCACTCTATTTTCTAAGTTTATAGACTAGGTATCGGACCATAGAGGGTAGCTACAGAGATTTGAAAAGTTAGAGGATTGGCTAAACTCTGTAAAAATATCATATTTTTGCCAAACAGGGGTTCTACGTATGCGAGATTCCCCTTCGTGTACACGAACTATCAGAGTCGCATATGTAGCCATGTCCTGCAAATGCAAGTGTCTGAGGCAGAAGAGAATGCTCACGTCGCGACTATGCTTCCGCATACACGAACCCCATTTCCTTCAAAAGCTCCTAAAACCATATTTTCGCACCAAATTCGAACGCGCATAACTTTTTTATTTTAATTAAATGATTTTCCTTCCGTTATTTGAACGGCATAATCCTCATGGATCCAATTTTTATTTGAAATAAGTTTGACAAAATTTAAGGGTCCAGAAGCTGAGTAATGGCTCACCGAAGTTGGTCAAAAATTCACTTTTTTCCAAAACACCAAAACCTCTATTCTTTCCAAATTCCCAATTCAAAACCTACATTTCACTTCTCAAAACAATATCAAAATTACTTAAAATAGTTACACATCCATTCCATTCCTTCCACAATATTCTAATTATATATATATATATATATATATTCAATAACTCGTTAACTAAACCAACAACAATTACATTGCCACAACATGCCAACACATATATTCATCATATCACACATCAATTACACACCAATATACATTTATTCACTAATCAAATCAACAACCAAATTCAATTCAAGATTATCCTATGGTCATCTAGCCTAAGTTTTCACGTTACATTATATATTACCTACGAGAAACCAAAACTATACCTTGGCTGATTCCTCCCTAAAGTCAAAGCACCTCAAATATCACTTTCCTCAAGTGTCTAAAATCCTGAATCCTCACCAAACAAAAATCCAACCTCCATGGTTCGCTTCCTAGTCACTGATATCACCAAATTTGTCTGCAAAACATATATCTCACTCTAATTCCACATAAATACCACAAAAATTAAAATAGGGTTCATAATCATTAATAATTCACAAGAGTTAGTGGTTCCTCACCTTACCGATAGAAATTTAGGACAAGACCCAGCAAGCCCACAAAGCTAATTTGATCCTAAACACCAAAATCACATAATCTCTCAAAATCAAAACCACAATTTTTTGAAATTGGGGGGAGAGTGGCTGAGTAAGAAATTGCCATATTCTTATCAAATTTCTTAGTAAATTTTGTAGAAAATTTCGAGACGAATGCGTGGCCGCTGACGGCTCGTCAATTGAAACTCCGGATTGAAAGTTATGGACGATTAAATTTTTGGAGACGTTAGGATTTTGGTTTTTTAAACACTGCTCTCTCTTCTTCAACACATTCCATGAGTGAAATGGGAAGAAAGCTTCATATGGGTGTTTTATAGGTTGGGCCTTGGGTTCAGTTTAGGTTCGGTCTAACCGGTTCAGCCCGTTCGACCCAATTTTGGGCCAAAACCTTTAAAATTAGTGTCAAAATCTATATTTTAATTATTTATATTTCATTAAAATATAAAATTAAATTTTCTAATTTCTTTGATTAATAATTAATTTATTAGCTAATTATTCACTAATTACGTAGGGTTTACATCCTACCCCCTAATAGAAATTTTCGCCCTCAAAAATTTTGGCTACTAAAGAAAGCAGCGGGAGCATTCTCTGAACACCTCACCCAGGTCTGTGAGACGCCATTTAGTTCCTATTCACACCAAACAAGTGATATCAAATTGATGAGTCTTTAAATCTAAAAGAGGAGTTAGACTTGAAAGAGATTGTTATTTTGGATCTTAAAAAGAAATTGGCTGAAAAAGATGAAGAGTTGAAATTGGAGAAGAGTAACCATGATTAACATGTAAAGTTGTTGAAGAAAAAGGAAAGTGATCTTTCCAATTTGTATGAACAAGTTGTTGAAGTTACTGTGAAGCTGAAGAATATGGAGAAGGGTCGTGAGATCGTGATTTTAGATGCCTTTGGTGAAGGATTTAAACGTGCTGTTACTCAAGCAAAGTTGTTAGCCTCCGAGAGTGATTTCTCGGCGATGGATCCGAGCAAAGTTGTTCGAGATAGAATTTTGGTAGATAATGAGGATACTACCGAGGATGAGGATTACAACCTATCAAATTGATGTTTTGAAGTTTGTTGAAAAAAACTTTTGAATGGTTTGATGTAACTGACTCTTACCAATTTGTCTTGGATTTTTTAGGATTTGTAATAGGTAGGTTTTGAACTGATTTTTTTTTTATAATATTTAATCACTATTTGATGATATGATCTTCATTTGATGAGTTTGGATTTGACTTTTTCCAAGTTGTTTTGGCTATTTGAAATAGATAGTTGGTTGAGACTGATCTCTTTTGGATAATATTTGACTATTTGATATTTGATGAATTAGTAGAAAGATGTTTGATTGATGAGTTAGACAATGGATATTTTGGATTGACACTGATGTATTGGTCCCAATTTTTGACAGGGGTTTGATAGATTGAATTGTTTGGACGAGAATATCTCGTTATTTCACCTTTGTTTGGTGATTTGATTGATGATTGAGTTTGATTGCGCATGTTTAAACGATGCAAATTTGAATTTGAAAAATTATCACAAATAGATAAGTGTTTGTGGTTGTTCGATTATTGATGGAACAACTTAGTTGACTGTAGGTAGTCATAGTTCGGATAGATGTAGATCGGAATATAGTTGATATAAATGGGAAGAAAA
This sequence comes from Arachis ipaensis, assembly GCF_059453495.1. Lineage (NCBI taxonomy): Eukaryota > Viridiplantae > Streptophyta > Magnoliopsida > Fabales > Fabaceae > Arachis > Arachis ipaensis. The sequence goes on from NC_142436.1 coordinate 74,517,442, forward strand.
AGAAATAGTTGATATAGATTGGTCTTTCTTTGGCCATAACGAATTGTTATATGACCTTTGCTTACAAAGGTGCAAGTAGGCTTGTCTCGTTAAAACCTCTCCAAGAAAAATCCTTTTCAAAAAAAAAAAATCTTGTGTGTAGGAAAAAGAGGACATGCTTGTCCCTGTTTTTTTAGCTATAATATTGCTTTAAAGAGGAAATGTTCCAAGCGTTCGGTAACATCATACCATCTAGAGATTTGACCTTGTAAGCTCTATTTCTGAGGACTTCAAGGATTCTGAGTGGACATTCCCATTTGGCAACAAGTTTCCCATGGGATGGAGGTCGTCTGGCTTGCTCGGTCTTTCTGAGTACTAAGTCTCCAACTTGAAATGAACGAGGATTGACCTTTTGATTATACCACCGAGCTATGTTTTGCTGCATTGCTCGGTGGTGTACGGAGACTATGGCTCGGACTTCTTCAATTAAATCGAGTTTAGTTCTCTGAGTTTTGTCATGATTGGTTGCTTGTGTTCTTATTGAGGATTGAGAGATCTCCAAAGAAATCATTGCATCATACCCATAAACTAAGCAGAACGGGGTTTCCTTGGTAATAGAATGTGTAGTGGTGTTATAACCCCAAAGTATTTCTAGAATCATCTTGGTCCAAAGTCCTTTTGCATCATCTAATTTCTTTCTCAAGCATATAGGACAATTTTGTTTGCAGCTTCGGCTAATCTATTAGTCTGCAGATGTTCAACTGAAGAGAAATGTTGTTTGATTTTTAAGTGCTGTAAAAAAGATGTGAAATTATGGTTGACAAACTGACGATCATTGTCAGTAATAATATGATGAGGTATACCAAATCTGCATATAATATGTTTGTAAACAATGGAAATCATTTGTTGTGATGTGATTTGTCCAATGACTGTGCCTCAATCCATTTGAAAAAAAATAGTCAATTGCCACAACTAAAAATTTTACCTGTCCTGGTACAATAGGAAAAGGGCCGACGATGTTGATCCCCCATTGGTACAATGGCCAACTTACCTCAGAGTGATGTAATAGCTCAGCTGATACATGTATGATTGGAGCATATTTTTGATAATTTGTATAGGTTTTCACCTTTTGATGACAGTCTTTCTGTAAGCTCAGCTAAAAAAACTCAACTTGAAGAATTTTGGGGGAAAAGGTTCGTGCCCCTATATGTGTGCTGCATATTCCTTCATGAACCTCGATCAAGAAAAGATTGACTTCTGACCTATTTAGATATTTTAAGAGAGGACTAGTATAGCCTCACCTATATAGGTTATTGTTTAACAATATAAAGAATGGAGCTTGTTTCTTGAATATTTTCAAATTAGTGATTTCAGGGGAAATATTTCTAGTTTTTAGATAATGGATATAAGGCCATCGCTAATCATCCTTGTCAGCGATATGATAAATGTTAATAAAATGGATGCTGGGTGTAATCAAAGTGGATTTAAAAGAGTAGCAGTGTGTGATTGTGTACTGGCGAGCTTTGACAGAATGTCAGCTCAGTGATTTTGTTCCTTGGGAATATGATGGATTTCAAATTTTGAAAAATGAGATATGAGTATTTTGACAACATCTAAATTTTTTGTTAAAAGAGGATCTTTTACTTGAAAAGATTGATTACTTGTTGTACTACTACTAAAGAGTCACAGTGTACCTTTATTATTGAAATATTTAATTGGATAGGTAACCTTAAGCCGAAAATGAGTGCTTCATATTCGGCTTGATTGTTGCTAGCCTTGAAGGAGAAGTGTAGAGAATGTTCCAAAACTATTGCATTGGTGTCTTCTAGAAGAATTCTTGCTCTTGAGTACTAAGAGTTAGAAGCGTCATCGATGTATAGTGTCTATTCTGCTGGCATATCATCGGGAGTGGGAGCAGTAAATTCAGTAACAAAGTCGGCGAGGTATTGTGATTTGATTGAGCCTCGGGATTGATATCTGATATCAAACTCGGATAATTTGATAGACCATTTTATTAGTTGTCCAACTAATTCTGATTTTGTGAGCACTTGTCGTAGAGGTTGCTCAGTTCAGACACTGATGGTATGGCTCTAGAAATAAGGTCGGAGACGCCTAGCTAAGAATACTAAGGCAAGGGCGAGCTTATCTATCTTTGGGTAGCGAAGCTCGACGTTTTGCAGTAATTTGCTAATGAAGTACACAAGTTGTTGCATCTTGTTCCTTTTTGTAACAAGAGCAGAACTAATTCCCCAGTCATTAATAGATAGATAAAGACACAACTCTTCCCAAGTTCAGGTTTTTGCAAAATAGAAAGTTTTGAAAGCATAGTTTTTAAATTTGAAAAAGTAGTTTCACATTCATGATCCCATTTAAAGTTGTTTTTCTTTTTAAGTGATTGAAAAAAGTAGAAATAATTGGAAGCTAAACAAGGTAAGTATCTTAATAAAGCAGCAAGTCTTCCTGTTAATCGTTGCACTTCTTTGACTGTTTGAGGACTTTGCATTTCCAGAACAGCTCGGTATTTTTCAGGGTTTGCCTTTATACCTCAGCCTGTCAGCATAAAGCCGAGGAATTTACCTCTTTGGACACCAAAGGCACATTCCTCAAGGTTTAACCTCATGTTGTGTTTTCAGATTTGTGCGAAAAATCTCCACAAGATTATCTACGTGAGATTTGCCAACTTTGGTTTTGGCGGCCATGTCATCAACATAGACTTCGATGTTCCAACCAATTTTCTTAACGAATATTTTGTCCATAAGTCGTTGATAAGTAGCCCTTGCATTCTTAAGTCCAAAATGCATAATTTTACAGCAAAAATTACCGTATTCAATTATAAAAGCAGTTTTATCTTGGTCTGAGTGAGGTCGATCCCACGAGGGTTGATGGATCAAGCAACTTTAGTGAAATGATTAGTCTAGTCAAACTAACAAGTGATGGATTGAGTGAAATTGGATCAACAGAAAATAATTTGCAGGAAATTTAAAGTGCTGAATGTAAATTGCTTGAGACTTAAATGACAAGAAACTTAAATTGCATCAAATGTAAAGGGCTTTAGGTGCAGGGAAATTAAAGAGAGCAGTAAATCAAGCAATTGAAATGTACTCAAGGATAATTAACAGAAAAAAAATTTCATTAGGGATTAGAGATATCATAATCCACAATGAATCAAATGGGTCTCAACTCCTTTCTCAATCATATGAGTAGATCTACGGCGGATTGTAGTTGATTGGATCCCAATTCCTTTGCAATCCAATCTCTCTAATTACAATCAATCTTGCTATTTCCTTGATCCAATTGTCATGAGAAGAGGTTAAGTACATGTCTCTCATCCATAAGCCATACTCACTCTCAAGATCTCAATTCCTCCCGAATGGTGTTGATAAAGAGAGTTGTGAAGGATAGAGCCCCAATTCTAATCACGTGATTCCCCTTCCAAGGCTCATACAAGCATTCAGTTGAATTAAACCCCCTTCCGGAGTGACTAATTCACAATCAAAATAGAAGATATCCTATAGCTACACAAATGAATTGAGAAGAAGAAGAAGTTCACTCAATCATGTGAATTATAATAGAGCTCCTCCCCTAATGAAGTGGGATTTAATTGATCATCACTCTAAAAACAAGTGCAGAGAATTTAAATTGCATGAAAATAAACTCATCTCAAAGTAGACTCAAATGTAAAATTGCAGAAGAGTAGAGATGCAGGAAATTAAAATTGCAATAAAAGTAAACTGAATTTAGTACAAATTTTAAAGAAGAAAGTGCAAAAAATAAAATGGGTACAAAAGAGAAATTCTACACTAAGCTCTCTGGAGTCTCTAATCCTCCAAGAGAGCTCTGGAGTCTCTAATCTTCCAACCTCTACTCCTACTCCTACTACCCGAGCCTCAGCGCCCCCTTTAATCCTATCAAAGAGCCCTCTATTTTTACTCGTCTTCTCTTCTTCAATTGGGTCTGCATTGTACCTGGATGTGGGCCTTTTGGCCCCTGTTAAAGCAAGCTAGAATGGGTCTTTGTGATGTTGAAGAGGGGTAATTGGTAATTCATGTTAATGATCTGCATGGGTGCTAAATTTTACTGGTGCTGGTGTCAACGTTGGTGCTCAACGTTTGCAAGAAAACGTTGAGTCAAACGTTTGGCTTGAGAAAGGATTTTCAAAGGAATGAGCGTTGGTGCCAACATTTGACTCAACATTGGTTCACTAACGTTTTTCCATCCACGCATGCGCGTTGCCCACGCGTACGCGTCAAAATAGCATTTTGCGCGTGTGCGTCGCTCACGCGTTTGCGTGTCTGGCCAAAATCTACATCCACGCGTACGCGTCGATGTAAGTTTTTGAAATCCAATTTTGGGCTTCTTGTCGAGAACGTTGGAGGCAGCGTTTGAGGCAACGTTGGACCTCCAACGTTCGCTCAGTCACGCGTACGCGTGACCCACGCGTACGCGTGAATGGTCAAATTCGCCATTTACGCATGCACGCATCTCATGCGTACGTGAGATTTGCACTTCCACTCGTACGCGTCGCCCAAAATTTCTCAGCTCCAGTTTTTTTAAAAATTTTCGAGGACGTTGGACTCACCAACGTTCCCTCCAACGTTGGCATGCAAATTTGCACTAACGTTGCATACACCTTTCTTGAGCACAACGTTTGAGGCAACGTTGGAGCACCAACTTTGGCTCCAACGTTGCTTCCTTTTTGCTTCCTTCCCTGGCTCTTTTGTTGCTTGTTTGCTCTCCCTTTCTTAGCTTCCTTTTCACCTATCATCAATCAATCACTTGCATCAAAGTTTGCTATAATTCTCAAGATTTTGTATCATTCATAACATCAATCAATTCTTGCATAAATCTCATGAAAATGCACGAATTTAACCTTGTTCGATTGAATCAAGACAAGCATGAATTTTTTCTCCAAATACTTACTTATTGCCTAAGAAATGCTTGAAAACCAAGTAAAAATGAATGAAAAATGCTTGTGAAACTAGCCTAAGATGACTTGTCATCATCTGATAGATGCATAAGGATCTGGTTAGAAACAGAGTATGCATCCATAAAACTTATAGTGCCAAAGCTAGATGAATTATCGACTAAAGCATCAATGGATGGTAAAGGATATGCATCTTTAAGACATGCTTTGTTTAGATCGGTAAAGTCGATGCACATGTGCTATTTACCGTTATCTTTCTTTATCATTACGGCATTTACTTGTGCACTTATAGCTTGGTTAGAGTAGGCATTTTGAGGCTGATGTTATAACAATGCCGAGCTTTGCAGTGGTCACTATGAATTATTGCAACAAGGTTGTCCTGCACATGAAACTTAACACAGAGATGAATTATAGATACAATTACGCCGAACTTATTCAAAAAAGGTTGTCCAAGTATTAAGTTATAAGGACTGAAACAATCAACCACAAGGTATTAAACATCTAAAGTTTTGGTTAAAGGACTCTCACGAAGTGTGGTTTCTAACCACACTAATTCCAACCTGGGTACTCGTTCACCTAAAAATCCTATCAAGTGTCTAGTGGATGGCTGTAGTATGTTATCACTCAACTTCATTTCTGAAATGTGGAGTAAAATAGAACATCGGCACTGCTTCTTGGATCCAACAAGATTTTCTGAACTATTATGTCTCCCAATTGAATAGAGATGACAACTGGGTCGTCTAAATTAAGTTCGGTTGAATTGAAATTGAACGCTTGGAACCTCATTTCAGGAAAAGTGAGCAAAATTTGATGATCATTGATGGTGCTCTCTATAGTGAGCATAGCTCGGTAAGTGCATTTGCGAGTGGATTTTGATGCCCACCTCTAACGAAGCCCCCAGATATGTAATTAATCACTCCTCGGGGTTGATTAGCTGAGCTGTATGTGCTTTGTCTTTATGTTGAGAAGATTGACCTGCAGAAGTTAAGTCAGATTGATGTGTGTTGTGCTTTTGGATGTGGCTACCGATGTATTTGTCCAGATGTCCTTACTGAGCTAAGCTTTTGAGCAAGTCTTTGGCTATGAGACACTCATCAGTAGTGTGCCCGTGCTTCTGGTGAAAAACGTAATACTTTGTCTTGTCCACATTCTTAGTATCTTGGTATGTTCCAACTTTTTGAGAAGGTTTGATTAGCTTCGAATTTAATATTTCCTTGATGATTTTCTCCCTTTTGGTGTTGAAATGGGTAAAACGTGGTGCCAACCGAAAAGGTTTCTTATTGTCCCGAGCTTTATCGTCATCCTTATTGTTGTGATTCTTCTCAGATTTTCGAGCTTGGCGCAGCTCTTCAATTTCCATTTGACCCTTGGCTTTTTTCAAAACTCGGCCAACATTTTAGGCTTGGCCACTTTGATGGCTTCTTGGAACTTTCCAGGGCGGAGTCCACTTTTTATATCATGTAGATGTACCTCGGGTTGAAAGTTTAGGATGTTCATCGCTACTTTGGTGAAGAGGGTGATATACTCTCAAACTCTCATGTTGTCCTTTATTAATAGTGTTTAGATAGTCGAATCATTTAGATATATGGAAGATGCAGTGAACTGATATGCGAATTGCTGAGGGAGCTCCTGAAAGCATGAAATTGAACCTGTAAGTAAAGATAAAAACCAATAAAGTGCAGGACCGTCTAAAAAAGTAGAAAAATAATGACACAAAATAGGATCAGAAGCATCGTTCACTGTCATCATAGATCGAAACTTCTTTACGTGCTTTTTCGTATCTTCCATGCCATTATACGGGTTCAAAGTTATTAGTAATGAAAAGTTCCTAGGTAGTTTGAAATTCATGACGTCGACCGTAAATGGCCTAACAGCATTGTCCAATCCGTCATCGTCATCGTTTTGTTGTTGGTCTCCCTTTGGTTGTTTATTGTGATCATCATTATTTTCAATCCGAGCATTAGTTAACTCAGCTATTTGATTTGTCATTCGTTGGTTTTCCTCTGCCATATGCTAATTAGCTTGTTGTAGCTCCGTTACCATCCGGAGAAGCTCGGATGGTGTGGGAGGAGGCAGGTCATCCATGAGTAGGTATGGGAGTTTTGGGACCTATAGAGAGAAGGATTTTTATTTCGAGGCCCACGATGGGTACCAATTGTTCATGTGGGAGTTGATCGCTGTGTAGCTTGTCTACCGATGAGTGTCTGTAAGCTTTTCGTCGGGATGGGTTATATGTCGGCAATGAGAGAATAAGGGGGTAAGTACTTGCAAAAGGCACTCTAACGCTCATGTTAGTAAGTGACTAATAGGCTTTGCAAATTGTAATAATCTGAACAATCTTCTTACCCCTTTCCTTTATATCTGAATTGAAGAGTAACAGTTATGTCTCCGAGTAAATGATGCTTTAAACGGAGAGTGATAGCGTGTCCAAGCATTTTGGTCCTTGTCTGAGTGACTGTTACTGACAACCGATTTATGATATTAATAGCCAAGTTATAACGTATAACCGACGTATAACTGTCATATCAACAAGTATATGGTATTTTTTATTTACCAAACACAAAATGAGGAGTTTATGTTTTGAAAAAGTATAAGCACCTTATATGTATAATAAAAAGTATAGGAAACCAACTAATGGTGCAACCAAATGCAATCAACTAGGAAAAAAAAAGTAATAGTACCTAAAAAATCAACCTAATTTCACTCACACCCTAATCCTATTCAGAGTAAAAAAATAACCATACAAATCCTTATCCTTCTCTTTCTCCCAAAGCTGCACACTATATCTCTCTACGACAGCCACACGCTGCTGCTCTCTCCTACTGTCGTACTTTGCTCCTCTCTCTCTGCACTTTTTATAAACTTTAAAATATAAATATTAATAAAGAATTTTTTTTAGATTTAAATAAAATATGAAAAAATTAAATTAATAAGAATAAAAATATAAATTTTGTGTTTTAGTTTAAATTTAATAAAAATTATATTTTACTAAATTTTATGAAAAATTGATTAATAATTTTATAAAATTTATTATTTAATTCATTACAATCTAAGAAATCATTATTGAGACTTTTGACTTTGAAAAGATATATATATAAGATATAGCCCTTTATGTGACATAGAAGATAGAAACTCAAACTTAGAAATTTTAGAATTTGAATTATCAAAGATAATCATTTCAAAACATTGTTGTGCCATATTTATTTCAAAAATTAAATAATAATAATTTGTGTAATGTTATGACCTAATATTTCTAAAATCACACGGTATAAATATAATTGGTCTTTTCAAATTATTTTATTATGATTATTTTTTATTTCAAAATCTATAATCTCTAAATTTATGCTCTTGTATTACTTTGGAGGGTTATATATTAGGTCAATTGTTTTAAAATTAAAAGTCATAGTTTAAATTTACAGGCTTGTAAAAACGTAATTTTCTTGAATTTGAATGAAATACAAAATTTAAATTTCATTTTTTATTAATTTTTAAGTTTTTTGACATTTTATTCAAATACAAATAAAAATAGTTTTTTATTGATAAGGGTAAAGTATTAAATTGGTTCTTTATGTTTGGACATAATCCTGTTTGGGTCCTTAAGGTTTAAAGTGTCCTATTTGAATCCAAAAAAGTTTCATTTAGCTTCAATTTAGTCCCACCTTGAAGTCAAAATTAAATAATTGACGAAACATCCTACATGACAATAATACAAGAACAAAGTCGATAATTTGGAGAACAAGTATAAACTCCAAAGGCACAAATCAACCGTGGATGCATCAATACATTTATTTATCATTCTCCTTATTTCTATAAAAAATATTTTATTTAAATTGTAAGAAAATAATAAATAAATGTATTGATGCATCCACGATTGATTTTGTGCCTCTGGAGCGTGTACTTGACTACAAAAAAATTAGATTAAAACGGCATTAATTTTATGGTGGTTTTACAGAACCACCATTTTTTCGCTAATTTCGGCGGTTTTAGCTTGTGCCATAATATTTGAGACTTTTGTGGTGGTTTTAGTTGATTGTGGCAGTTTTAAACTGCCACTATCATTTTTTCTTTTGTCTTTTTAACTCACCTGATGTATTGTTGTATTTGACTGTATGAGAGACCGAGAGTGATAAGTGTGATTTCTCAATAAAAAGTGAATGCCGAACCCTAATCCCTAATCCCTTGCTGCCGTTCATCTTCTGCCACTGTCATTCATCTCCTTGCTGCCACTTGATGAATGAGTTTTTGATGGTATAGAATTTCACAAATGAATTCTTGTTGCAAGTATAGTTTCTAAACTAACAAATAATCCTTTCATACAAACATTTGGTTGTCACAAGTAACAAACCCCCATAAAAATAACCGAAGTATTCAAACCTCGGGTCGTTCTCCCTAGGAATTGGAATAAAGTGTTCTTGTTATTGGTTATGATGTATATTTTGGGGTTTTTGAGATAAGAAACAAGAATTGTAAATTGCAAAAGAAATAAAATAACAACTAGAAAAGCTCTTGGCAAGGTATGAGAACTAGAAGTCCTATCCTAGCTATCCTTATCAATTGTGATGAGAATTGTTCATTGCTCCCACTTAGTTAACCTCTAACTATGAAGGAAAGTCAAGTGAATGAATTAAATTGATTCTACAAGTCCTAGCCTAATCATGATAAAAGACTAGCTTTAGTGCCATTCAAGTCAATTAGCAACTTCTAACTATCAATCAACAAAGGAGTTTGATAACTCAAGAGTCACCAATTACTCTACCTAGGCCAAGAGGAACAAAATCTACTCTAACATCATTCCAAGCATTTTATCAAACACTTGGAAGGCATAAAAGCAAAGCAAGATAGGATTGCAAGAAAAGTAAATCTACACTACTCAATTGCAAGGAAATTAACAACAACAATTCAATTAAGCAATAAAGGAACATGAATCATAAATTGCATTAAAAGAAAAATAGAGGAACAAAAGTGCATTAACATAAAAGTAGAGAATTACAAGAATTAAATGCTAAACTAGAGAGAGGAAAGGTAGAGGAATAAGAATTGATAAAGGAAAAGTAAATCAAAGCATGAAATTAACCTAGATCTAAGAAATCCTAATCTAACTCTAACCTTTAGAAACTAACTTTCCCTCCAAAACTAAACTAAAACTAATTAACTAACTAATTGGTTCATCCCTCTTTAATCCTTGGTTTAAATAGCACCAGAAATGAGTTGGATTGGGCCAAAAATGCTTCAGAAATCGCTGGCCACGAGTTGCCTTTAGTGAGTCACATGTAGCTTCCCACGTGTACGCGTACATCACGCGTACACATATCTAGATGCCAAGCAACTATGGCAAATTTTATATCATTTTGAAGCCCCGGATGTTAGCTTTCCAACGCTACTAGAACTGCCTCATTTGGACCTCTGTAGCTCAAGTTATGGTCGATTAAGTGCGAAGAGGTCAGGATCGACAGCTTTGCGATTCCTTCATTTCTTCATGAGTTCTCCATTTCTACATGATTTTTTCTTCATTCCCTCAATCCAATCTTTGCATCCTAAATCTGAAATCACTTAACAAATATATCAAGGCATCTAATGCAATCAAGGTGAATTAAATCTAGCTTTTTTAAGACCTAAAAAGCATGTTTTCACTCTTAAGCACAATTAAAGGAGAATTTACAAAACCATGCTATTTTAGTGAATAAATGGGGGAAAATTGACAAAACGTTCTAAATTCAATACAAGATAAACCCTAAAAATGGGGTTTCTCACCACTCATCCACTCGTTGCAACTCACATCCTTGCCGCTGCAAGAAATGTCGTTGTTGTTGCCTTCAGCAAGTTTTCGATCCAATTCTCCATCTGGCCTCAATCTGAAGGTTTGTCGCTGCCGCTTATTTCACTGCCATTGTTCATCTCCTCGTCGTCACTCATCCCCTCACCATATCAAGCAACATCGTGTCGCTACCTTCAATGAGGTTCTGGCTTCGATCTGAAGGTTAGTCACCGTCACTCATTCCGTTGCCGCCTTTATTTTTCACCTCGCCGCCGCAAGCAATGCTGCTGTTACTGCCTTTAGCGAGCCTCTGTGATTTTGTTTCACCTTCATCTTCTTTTGATTTTTCCTTCCTCTTCATAATTTTAGATCTAGTTCATGATCTAGTAGGAAGAAACAGAGAATGCTTATTTTTTCTCTTTTATTTTTAGTTTGATTGATCTTCTGCATTGTTGTTGTTGTTGTTGTTGATGAGGGTGCCAGAGGTGGTGGAATTTTACTACACGTTGATGAGGAGAGAACCATAGCAACTATCTCGATGCAAATATAGCTGAAACGGAATCCTAGAGGCCGTGCTGGCTCTAGCAAATGCATGTGACATGATCGATGAGATTGAGAACCACTCTTTTCACTTGCTCGCGGTAAGTGCTCACTGATTTTTTTCATTTTTTGCTAAATTTACAATTATGCCCCGCGAAGAAGGGGAACTAGATGTGATTGAAACCTGTGTGTTTTGGAATGTTCATGAGCCTTCCCCTGGCAATGTACCTCACCACTCTCTTCTTCTGAATTATTATCATGTTTTGTTTTTTCTTCTGTGTTTCTCTCTCTCATTTGATCTTTGTTTATTGTGTTTTCTTCATGCTACTCAACTCAGTAAAATTTTGAAGGGACTAATAGATTATTATAAAATCTCCATTCCAAGAGACTCAACTGGAAGGGTGAATAGTTTCTTATTACAAACATTTAGTAATAATGTACTTATTGCATTCTATGTGTTTGTTATTTTGCTTCTTAGAAATTGCTTCTGTTAGTTCTGTATTTGGTTGTAGCTCCTGGTTTTAAGGCTTGGAGTTTGTTCCTTGTTGCATCTAAGTTTCAATGATTTCAAGATTTAACTTGAATTCTACTTGTTTAAAACTGGATAAGTTATTGGTTGCTTGAATTACATAGTAGCAGCATTGGGGTTATTTATGAAGACAATGTAAAATTGAAGATGTGATAGGTAAAGAAAATTGGGGTTATCTTTGTACTTTGAAGACAATGTAAAATTGACAGAGGGCATTTTAAAATTACAGTCTAATTTATGAAGATGTGATAGGTAAAGCAAATTTTTTAACTAGTTTCTTGTTGCCTTTGGGGTTATTTCTGCAGACTGCTCATATTTGATAACATAGAGAATGGAAGCTTAAAAGAGCATCTCAATGGTAAATTTTGAAAGAAATTAGAAGAATTTTAGAGGATCCTCTTAATAATAATTGGAACTATTTTTATTTATTTATTTATTTCAATGTTTGAATGCTAGTAGATCCCTTGAATACTCCTTTAAATTGGAGGATGAGGTTGCAGATTGCTAATGAAGTTGTAGCAGCACTGGTAAGCTCTTCAAACAAAAGCTTGTCAAAGAACTAAATTTGCCTAATGTGTTTTGACTTGAAACTGCACTCTTCTTATCATATTTTTCTAATGCAAGTAATTTGAGGACTATGAAAAGTTAATGTCTCATTGAGTTTATGAATTGCTATTGGATGCGTGACATCCTTGCTAAGCTGTAACTGTTTAGCATTTTTCATTCTTGGCATTTATGATAAAATAAATATTAGAAACTATGGTACTATGGTACCTTGGTTTCATGGAAGCGAGTGTAAATTAGTTTATATATATATATATATATATATATATATATATATATATATATATATATATATATATATATATTCTCCTACCTTAAAACATGTTAGTATATAGGAAGATTAAAATTTTTACAGAGTTTCCAACAGTTGCATGTTTCATTCAAATTGTATATTATTATATTATAATTTTTTATTATATATAATAGAGATAAGAGAGAACTAATTAATAGATTTATATACCAAGAGAAGAAAGTATAGAAAATTAACTTTTAACTAGTTAATATTATATTTTATATACCAATTTATTTCTTCTGATTCATGTGTTCTAACTTTGTTTCTTTTGTTAAAGGTGGTTTATGCCAGTGAACATTCTCATTACATTTATAATAGGGTCAATTTTGGGATGGATCCTAGTCGTCATAATCACAAGGGCTCCCAAAAACCTAGAAGGTTTGATAATTAGTGTCTGTTCTGCAGGTATAGTAATTACTAACCCTCTAAATTCTCTTAATTTGTATAATAAGTATTAGCACTAATGAATCTGAGAAATCTTAAATTTTTCATTAATGTTTGAATATAAAACTTAGGAAACTTGCCTATAATCATTATCCCAGCTATATGCAAAGATAAAGGTAGCCCTTTTGGAGATCCTGATGTCTGCTACAAATATGGGATGTTATATGCTTCACTATCTATGGCTGTATGTAGCTTCTTTATCTCTTCTAATTATGATGTTAATTTGGGGTTAATTCTTGTTTTGTTCTATTTGTAATCTCTAGATTAGAGCAGTTTATATATGGAGTTATGTTAGTATATATGTTGCCAATGAAAAACAAAAGCTTAAATGTGTATCTACAAGATAGTTCTGTATGACTTAGCCTGTTTTTGAGTTCTTTCTTTTGACTGATATGAATAATATTATATAATTTATTTTTAATATACTTTAATAATTATTTTCTTCCATGCATTACAAAGCTAACTCTGTCAGGCATCACTTGCATGAATGAGGATGGGATGAATGCCATGGGAAGTCTCACTAGACTTCGAATTTTGAGATTATATGGGGGATATTCTTCAAATGATTCCTTTGAGATTAATTGTTCTGCAAGTAATGGATTCCCATAGCTGCAGGTGTTCGAGATGAAAAAGTTAAAAGTTCACAACTGGAAATTAGCCAACGGTGCAATGCCATACCTTCAGCACTTGCTGATCGATTTTTGTCGACAGTTGGATGATCTCCCAAATGAATTGTGGTCTTTGATTGCCCTGAGACAAGTGCATGTTTTGCTACCCTCTGAAGCATTGTCTCTCAGACTAAAAGATATTGAAATGAAGGATGGGTGTGAGCTCATAATCAGAGAGGGTAATTCCTATTTCTCTGGAATTTAGAACTAGAGATTGTTGTTTGAATCTCTTTTCTTTTACTCTCTTTTTTTTGGAGGGTGTGTGTTTGAATCTGTAATATATGTATTATAAATTCTTGGACCATTTCATCCACTGAAAATCATAGGTTTGATGTACTGCTTTCAACTTTGTGATTTTAATTTTGAAAACCAAGAGTTCAATTTTAATGTATTACTAGTATAAGTTTTTCTTTGGTGCACTATGCCTTCAAAGGCTGCCTGTTGATAGATGTGAGATGTCAACCTGTCTTTGAAACCCATAAATAATACCCAAATTTCTATTATATTATATAATTCTCAGTCTGTTAAATTGGCTTTCATTTCTTAACAATACCTCAATTTTCAGAATTTTATGGAGTTTGAAGTCAATCCCCAAATATTTGAATTAGCAAAATGATTAGCTTATGGAACTTATAGGAGTGCATTCGCTGTTGGCCGTCAATATGGGTTTCAATATTACTATAAGGACCAGCTGAGGCAGAATCAACTTGAACTTGAGGCTGCACGACGTAGCCTTCGGGAATTTCGAATTATGCAAGATATACATAACCAGGCAATTGTTGAAGGTTACCATGCTAGAAATGAAGGGGTTCATGATACTACTGAGCAGGCAAGTTTTTGTTTTTCTTCATATAATTTTGACTTATATTATTGTACTATTGTACTATAACAATATTATTATTCATATCTATAAATTAAAAATATCACTTATACTATTGTACTATTGATAATATAATGCAGGACTCTTTCATACTTGACTTGGGAAGATTTTTCACTGGCTATGAAATTGGAGTTATATAATCAAATAATCAACCCATTAATTAAGCCAGTTATGAGAACATTTTCAAAAAGGTTTTTTCTTTTCTCAAATCCTTATTAAGCAATTCAGGATATGCTTTTTTAATCTGCAACCTTTTTAAGTCTTTTTTTTTTCTATACAGTGGATACCTGAGCTGAGACATTATGCTCCAAATGTACCTATTGTGCTGGTTGGAACAAAACTGGGTAAGATCAAAATTCCATCGAAGTAGTATTAAAATCATAAAAGACAATCTTGTGCATATTCTTATTTCTCAATATTTATCATGTTAGTTATCACTTTCTCATTGTGCATTACTCTAATTCTGCTTCAATTAACTTTTGCCAATTTAACTCATATGCATACACAGATTTGAGGGAAGACAAGCAATTTTTCATTGATCATCTTGGAGCTACAAGAATAACTACTGCTCAGGCATGTCCCAAACAAAATATATATATATATATATATATATATTAAATGCCTGCATTAAGAGCTTGAATTTTTCTATGTGGATAATAGAGTTGATAATGCTTATGGTGTGCACTCTGCAGGGTGAAGAATTGAAGAAGATGATTAGTGCAATCACCTAGATACAGTGCAGTTCTAAAACACAGCAGGTAAATGTTACAACTTAATTGGAATTTATAGTAGCTATTATTACGGTAGTATTTCTTATTCAAGAGGATATATGACATATGGTATTTTATCAAATCTTATCGCGAAAGAAAAAACCACGCAAGAGAAGGACTTGTTTTTTCTTCTAAGTAGTATTTCTTATTCAGTTGTTCTTATTGTATTTCTGAAATCATTAATATAACAGAATCAAAAACATTAAGCTTTAGTGTTTTTTATTCTTTTATATTATTGTTGTGAAGAACATTAGGCTTCTTTTTGAGGCTGGAAAATGAAATTTAGTATTGCATTGTTGAATTAATCATTTTCTTTTTTCTCCAATTTTCGTTCCTCTGTAATATTGCATATGTCCAATAATGCAACTAAGTGTACTATATAAGTGTACTATATAATGAGACTCAAATAGTAACTATGTCTTTTGCGAATCAGTTTGAGAATTTGATGAACTTCTGAGCCCATTATGAGGGTATAGGGCCTGAGATTTAGGAACAAACCAATGGAAATTTGGATGCATTTGTTGTAGCAGCAGGCATTATTTTTTTACATTTTATTGTATTTGGTTCTTACTTGAAATAACTATATGTTCTTTTTTGGGTGCAGGAATTGTACAATGAGCTGTTCTTCCATTGCTCTTTCACTTTGCTACTCGTGTTTTTGTTTCTGGGTAAATGAACTTCTCTCTCAATTTTGTTTCTTTCTTTACAATGTAAATTCAAGTTTCAATTTTTCAGCTGAGAAATGGAAATAGTATGAGAAAGTATGCTAATATTTTTTTGACATGTGTGGAATTATGTAGCATTGATTAGTTATGTTTTTCATTTTTCACTATAATGTAATATAATATGAATCTGTAGATATTATTTGTCCTTGTTAATTTGTGAAGATATTTCTAGATAAAATAATGTTTACAAATTTGTAATGCAAAATCAGACAATGAAAAATGCATAAGCCAAGGGTTTATATTCAGACAGATAAGACCCACTTTTGGTTAACATTCTAAGTTTCTTACAGACAGCAACATTCAATGACCCAGTAAAGTTAGGTCCTCGCCCAGAGAAGCCTATTGAGATATACAAATTCGAAGGGTAGTACTATGTATTAGGTGGAGCCATCAGAATTCAATAATTCATTATTTTTATGATGGAGATTTGATGTATCTTTAGCTACATGTTACGTTTAGAATTAAAAAATTATATTATGTTTGATAGTTTATTTATATAGGAGTTATTACTTTTGATTTTCAATACTAAAATATTATATATTATGTTTAATACTTTATTTATGAGTTACGTAATATTTTGTTTATGGGTTATGATTTCTTGTTATTGTAAAATTTTAAACAAAAAATTATTTGTTTAACATAGTAAAAATGACTGTTGAAATTATCTTTTTAAATGATAAAAAATGTCACTTTTATCCGGTAAAAATAGCATTTTTAAATGATAAAAAATGTCACTTTTAGGGTTAAAACCGCGGTTCAAAAATGACATTTTAACCAACCAAAAGCCACTCTGTAAGGGTAAAAACGACAGTTCAAAAATGCCATTTTAACTGACTGAAACGCCACTATTGGAGTTATTTTAACCGACAAAAATTCCACTTTGTGAGAGTAATAATGGCGGTTTAAACCGCCATTTTAACCCACCCTTAAACCGCCGTTTTAACCTGGAAATAACGGCGGTTTGAACCACCGTTTTAACCCAACAGAAAACTGCCGTTTTAACCCCAGGAAATTGTGGTGATTTTCAGAAAACTGCCGTAATAACCAAAATGGCGCTCTGAATTACAACACTTTTCGAAACCGCCGTACTTGATAATAATGGTGGTTCAAACTACCGTAATTACCAAAAAAAGCCGTCTTTTTTACCAGTTTTTTTGTAGTGCTTGTTCTCCAGATTATCGATCTTGTTCTTATACTGCTGTCATCTAGGATATTCCATTAATTATTTAACTTTGACCTCACGGTGGGACTACATTGAAGCTAAATGAAACTTTTTTGGATTCAAATAGGACACCCAACTTTAAACCTTAAGAACCAAAATAGAATTACACCTAAACATAGGAAACCAATTTAATATTTTATTCTATTAATAATTATGATTAAAATATTTTTTACGATAATTTTGCATGCACAGCCTGAGAAAATAAGAATGATTTTTATTTTATTTTATAGTTTTGCCTTTTGTACTTCTGAATACTTATTTCTTCCTTAATTTTATAATTTATGTCGTAGAATTAACAAATAATATGCATAAACGTAAATATACAAATTAAAAAATAAAATTTTTTTATCTAAATAAAAAATAACAAATTAATATCTTATAAAATAAAGTGACAAATGATTATTATTTCCATGGAATAAACTTATTAGTGGCTTAGATTAATATTAACATATTAAGATAATTAGATTCACTAAGTTAGGCTAAGGGAATTAGGAAAAAAAATGTTACGTATACCATATCATTAATTCCATCTCAAATAATCAAACAATTGATATAATAATAAATTATTAGTTCTAATTAATTATAATTGATTTAGTTTAATCAATAAAATAAAATAAAATAAATAAATTAAAAAATCAAGAAGAAATTATGTCAGCTTTGCCAATGAGTTATAATTCAAATGGCATAGTCTTCTCATACTCAATTAAGAGATTGCGAGTTCGAGTCTCCTATCTTTAGTAAAAAAAAAAAAAAAACTATGTCAGCTTTATAATTAATTGACTGAAATTTAATTTGGTATATATATGAATTATTAAATCAATTAGTGTGTTATATGAAATCAATTAATTGTATAATTTGCTTATTATAATTGATTTGATTTAATAATTGAAAGAATAAATTAAAAAAAATTAAAAACATATCATGAGAACTTTATCATTAAATAACAAAATCTAATTTTAAGAATATATAATAGATAATAGATTATATTTTGGTTATTGTACATTAGAATTAAAAAAATTAATTTTATTTTCTTTAAAAAAATTGCTCTAGTGTTTATACATATTATACCAATTAGAATGAACCAAAAGAATTGATAACAATATGTGTATACAAAATTTTGTTATTATATATATATATATATATAAAATTAAAAAATATAACATAGTGAATTTTTTATTAAAAAATTATGTAATTATACTATTTTATATAATTAATATAGAATAATATTTTTCAAATATAGCGTTTAAGTATGGTATACTTAGAAGCAGAATATTATTGGCTTGGTTTTTTTTTTTTTTTCCAGTCGCAGTATTGTTGGTCTAGTTGAATGAGGAATCTAAAAATAACGGAGAACCAATTTAAAATAAAACAAACAAATAAAAGTTTTACTACATGATTTATTTACTGTTTCTATCAGCGCAAGCTAATGTATGATCAATCAGTTCATGTTGCAACTATAGCTGTCATGAACAAATGTTATTGAACAAAAACATGAACTGATTGAAAGACAATGGCATAGAAACAGTATTAAGGTACTATAGCGAATTCAGATTGAGTAAAATAAAATAAATAAATTATCTTTAGATTGAGTAATTGCGATATTATAAAGCTGACAATGACAACTATCTTTAGATCGAGTAGTTGCGATATTAAGGTACGAGTTATAATTTCGAGTAGGTATTATGTAAGGTTATGTAAAAATTTAAGTTATTTGTCCTTAGAATAGGTTGAATGGATTTTGATTGTTGATATTCTTGAATAATGATTAATATGAGTATTGTGTTTGTTGATGTGTTTTAGTATGAAATTGAGAATGGTAATAATGAGTTTTCGAATGAATTGAGAAGTGTTAAGTGTAGTTATTGAATTGGACATTGTAATATATGTTGGCATGATTGAAATTGTGTTAAAATAAAATGTGATTTGATTTTTATAATGGTGATGGATGTGGAATTGGACCAGAGGTCGTGATAGGGTGAGGAATCTTCTATGTGATAAGTTGAGGTATATGGTGTGAAATGTTGTATGAGAATGAGATATTTGATGATAATTGGTTGTGGTTTTTGTTTGTATGAGTGTGTATGTTGAGGTTGTCTTGAGAAATTGATTAAATGTGAGTTGAATGATTACAAAGGGTAGAGAATTGATAAATATATGTTGAGGGAGCTTTTATTTTTTTGGTCATGGTATGTTGAGGGAGCTTAGAAGTAGTATTGGAATGGTTTGAATGAATTGGAACTAGAATTGGTGAAAATTGTTATGCAAAATTTTTTGGGTAAAAACGGATTGTTGATGAAATTCGACGGGCCATAGCTTGGCTCTCAAATCTTTAAATTCTGTGAAATTTGTTTTAAATAAAAATTGAGTTTGTCTATTTTATGACATTCGAAGAAAGGACCAAAAATAATTTTTAACGAAAAAGTTATGAACGTTTGAAAATCTGGTTTCAAAACCGAATCCTACAGAAGTTGCGGAATTTTGAGGTCATGCATACGCATGATGGCCATTCCAAAATTTAAAAAATTTCTTGCGAGTACTGTGAGAGTACCATGCGTACGCGCAAAAGTGAACTCGTGCGTACACATGAGGCATGCGTATGCACGACCACCCCATTTTTTAGAAAATGTATTTTTAACTGTTTTATTCTATCCAATCCACTTTTAATCTCATAAGCCCCAATTAAGGTCCGATTGCTAGCTAGTTTTTAGGCTCTGAAATGAGTGCGAGCACATCGAATGGGTTAAATTGATATAGAGGGAGATTGTGGAGTGGAGGATTTATATTAATGATGAGTTAATGTTATAGCAATGAGATGATGATGACGGGAATTATGTGTATATGTATATCTATGAATACTTGAGATGTTGAGATATTATTGAGGGCGATAATGATTATGAAGAATTATGATTGAAAATCAATCGATATGTGTTTGAGCTCCCTGGATAGATGCAGTGGTTCACTCCACTTACTCTGAGTTGAGATTAGAATGAATTGGAAGTGATTGAAGAGGATGAGTTGGCATGATTGGATGATAAGGATGAGTTTGATTGAAATAGTTCGAGCTTCTTAGGTAGATGCAAGGGTGTGGTTTGCCACACTTGCTCCAGGTTGAGATGATTTGAATTCCCTGGGTAGATGTAAGGGTGGGGCTCGCCCCACTTTCTCCAAGTTGAGATGATTTGAGCTCTCCGGATAGATGCAGTGGTTCGTCCCACTTATTCTGGGTTAAGATTGAGCTTTTCAGGTAGACGCAATGATTGTGGTTTTGTCTCACTTGCTCTGCGTTGATATTTGTTGACCTTCTGTTGCAAGATGTGGCCGGACACTTAGACCTTTACAGATAATTCCTCCAAGAAAAGTGAATTCCGCTTGAGGTTACGTGCACCGAGAGACTGTCCAGGGTTTGCTACCGGACATGTTGGATTTGGCTTATAACCGACAAATGAGCTCATTGGCCGTAGGGCAGACATGAATCATTTGCATTTGTATGTATTGATTGGGTATGCATCTTGTATTTGGTTTTCCTTCTTGATTAACTGTATCTATATGCTACTTGATCTAATTGCATTATCTGTTCTCTTTACTTGTGTATTTCGTGCATTGCTTTGTATGTATTTGAACAACTGAGAGATCCCTTATGTTGGTGGTGGTGAATCCAAGGATTGTTCCTGATGAGATGTGGTGATTGGAGGTATGTGTGAAATTAAGATAAAGAGATATATTAGAATCCCTTAGGCAAGTTACCATATTCTGGTTAGTATGAGCTCTAGGCTTGAACCTTGTGGGATTAGAGATTAGGATTGCCTAGTGGGTTCATGTAGTTTTACATAGTCTCTATTTGGAATTATTTCCCACTGAGAACACTGTAAAGGATAATGTTCTCACTCGTTGTGGAAATTATTACTTTTCAAATGCAGGTCCCGACGCTCTTCAGTGAGCGGAAGGTTTATCTGAAAAACAGCGAATAAGACCTTTTATTCTGTTTTGATTTTAGACTCTCTCCTTCTTTTGGAAAAACTTATATAATGTACTTGTTTTAAAGACTTGCCTTTAGAAGCTGATGATGTATTTTTGGAGAGATAGGTTATGTATATCAAACTGTTTTACTGTTGTAACTCTAGCCGGTCTAATCTTCGTGAGCCGAGACTAGTATATATATATATATATATATATATATATGTCTCTTTACTCTTATTCTTCCTTTAAACTTTTATTTATCCACCTTTCTTCTGACGTATGTAACACCCTAATATTCAAATCCTTATACTCGAGTCATAAGTCAATGATATTAGGGTGGTACAACTCTCAGGTGGATTATAATACATACATATATATAATTGAAAGGAATTATAAATTGAGAAGCCTGAAAAGAGTGAAAATTGCGAAGTCATAACACTCACGTATCGATAAAACAGAAGATAAAGTGTGAAATTGAAAGCGATATACAGATAAAACCATAAAGAAGAACAAGAGAAGGACAAAATATAGATATATGACATACGTAAATAGCTACTAGTCACGACCTGTGAAGTTTAGGCCAGCCAGGGTACAGAATAAAAGTAATTGACAACAATATCTCCTAATCTCTCCCAAATGATACATAAAGGCCTCTATAGACAAGTCCAAAAGGAGATCAATACAAAATATAAGTTTTTAAAAATAAAGATGGAGAGATTCTAAGCAAAACATAAAGCAAAGAATACAAAGGTCTTCCCCCTCTCTCAGATGAACCACAGCTCACTGCTGAGCACCTGGACCTGCATAAGAAAAATAAGAGATATATACAGAATGAGAATCCCCGACCCATGGGTTTCCAGTACAGTAAAAGTGCCATATAAATGCAATGTACTATAATAAAAACTCACTAAGCATCCTAAACTTCCTTTACTCATTTATTCATCTTAGGTTCTCACTAATCCATGAATTAGGCAACTGTTCTAGGGGATACTAAGTCTAGTCAACTCCTCATCATTCCCTTCTTTCCGAACCTCTTAACACTCAATTCTGAATAACATTATAGCCTGTAAATTTGAACTTAGTGCTTAAATATCAATTATGTCATTCACTACCTGGAACAAGTGAAATCACTTTACTGCGTTTACCCAGGGAGCTCAAGTTACCTCATTCAATAATCATCATTTTAAATTAATCATCTCGTTAGTTCTTTTCAACAAGAACAACCCTCAGCATCAACCGACACCAACGTGAGGGACCTCTCAATTGTACAAACACAAGCAATACAGACAAGTAATACACAATTAAGGTACAAGCATAACAAGTAGCATTTAATCAAGTAACATAACATATATGATTTAGCAAACCAAAACAATTAGGAAAACCAAACAAGTCAAACATATGCAAATGATGAATGCCTGTCCTATGGCCGATGATATCATCTGTCGGTTCCATAGCCAACCCAACATGTCCTTGTAGCGAACCATTGGACAGTCCCTGCGAGTGCGCATCCCCAAGCTCAAAATCATAATCGTTCAAAATAAAAATATACATGAGGGAGAGCTCATCCAGAAAGGTCTAAGTGTCCGACCACAATTACAACGCAGCGTCAACAAAATCTCGAATCTTAAACCGTACCTTAATGACGACGGTTCACAACCAAATACATCATAACTCAAGCTTCCAAGGCTCTCAATTATCACCAATAAGCTTTAGCCACCAACACTTTGTTCCAAATGTTCAAAATATACCTAACAACACTAACATAACCAATTTAACATATATACATTAATCTAGGGTTCATAAAATTTGATAAACTACAAGGGTTTGAGGCTTCCTTACCTTATCCCATATGAAATACGGACAGAACCCACTTAGAATCCATGTTAGAGTATCCCTAAACAACCAAAATCACAAGATTTCAACACTAACTATCCAAAAATGCTTAACAGTGGAAAATTTCAAAAACTGGGCCAAGATTTCAGATTTTCTTACTACAATACTTATATATAAATGAAGAGAACGAGGAGAGCGACACGTGGTCAGAAATGGCTCGTCAATCAGAGCTCTGAAGAGAAAGTTATGGTGATTTGAAGTTTCAAGGAGGGTTAGAGTTTCTCTCTTCTTCCCTCTCTTCTCTTTAATGTGAATCACACAAAAATGGGAGTTGTGGCTGCTGAATGGCCTTAATAAGGTGATATATATGTTGGGTCTTGGGTTCACTTGGGCTTGGTTCACTTGGTTTAACCCGTTGGCCTAATTTTAGACCAAAACCTTTAAGATTAGCGATTTAACGTGCGCTATTGTTATTTTTACCACCTAAACAACAAATATTTAACTTTCTAACCTTTCTCACTCATAATTAATTTTCTCAGTGTTTGTGGTTTATCTTGTGCTTATTTTAGGGGATTTTATCAACTTTTCTCACATTTATTCAATGAAATAGCATGGTTTTGTAATTCTCCCTTAAATTGTGCTTAAGTGTAAAAACATATTTTTTAGGCCTTTAATTTGCTAATTTTAATTCACCTTTGATTCCACTAGGTGCCTTGATGTGTTTGTTAGTGCATTCAGGTTGAAAAGGCTAGGAATGGATCAAGAGTGAAGAGAAAAGCATGCAAAGTGGAGAATTCATGGAAAATCAAGGATTTGGAGTGCATTCATCGACGCGCACTGTAAGAACCGAGTTTTCCACGCAAAAATGTTTTAATAAAAATAATAATTTTAAGTGCCCGAGATGGATTCAAAATTTAGAAGTTTTAATTTGAAAGTAAAAAGGTGAAATTTGGTTTCAATGAATTTTTCTAAGTCGGAAAATGTATTTTCTGCGAAAGACCGAGAACCGACAGCCGAACCGGTTGAACCGGTTTAAGCCTGTCCAGTACTGTGTTTTGAGAAAAATAATATTTTGGAAAAATTGATTTATTGTTTTGAAAGGATAAAAATAATTTAGAAATGAAAACCGGGCACTAATCTTAAAGGTTTTGGTCCAAAGTGGGCCAAACGGACAAAAAACGCTAACAGGTTGGACCGAGTCCAAGGTCCAATATATATAAGCTCATTTAATGAGCTTTGAGTTCATTTTTCCAGCCTTAAGAGAGAGAGAGGGCCGCGGATTTAGAGAAGAGAGGAGAAAGTAGTGGTGTTACTATTCACCTCCACCTTCCGGGGGCCATAACTTGAGCTACGGACCTCTAATTGACAAGCCGTTTGTGGCCATGCGAAGCTCTCGACAAGCTCTTCTTTTCTATCTAAGTTTTTCTGGTAAGAACTCGAAGCTCACTCCCTAGTTTTCTTCCCTAAGTTTCTGTGCGTTTTAGATTTAGTTCTTGAGCAAGTTTTGTGGTTTTGCTTGTTTAGGTGATCTCTAGTAGCGGGTAAATATTGGATTTTATCCCTAATCTCGTTGGATAAGGTAAGGTTTCACTAAATTCTTGTGTTTAGTTATTTTGTGTATATTAGGTTTTGATTTTGGTGATATATGTGTTGTTAGTTTGATCTTTGGTATTTGTTGGAGTTGGTTGAGGCTTTGGATCAAGTTTGGTAGTTTTGTTTTGGTGTTTGGAGTGATTGGAAATTGGCCAAGGTATGGTTTCGGTTTTTTTTATGTAATATGTAATGTTTCTGGACACTCAGGCTAGTTGACCCTAAGATAGAATTGAATGATATTGGTGTATGAATATTTAAATGTGAATCGATGTAATTATTAGTTATGTTGGATTATTGTGGTAGATGATGATTATTGGGGATTGTTGGTGTTAATGAGTATTGATGATTGATGTTGTTGGTAATTGAAAGTAAATTGTGATTTAGAGATTGGTATGAGAGTGGGTGGAGTAGATATGGTTGATGAGAAATATTATATGTTGATGGTTACTGGTGTTGAGAAAGTAGATAATAAATGTTGTGGATTATTATTATTGATATGGGTTTTTGATATGGTTGATGAGTAATGATGAATAATTGATTTTTGTGGGTGATGGTGATTGTTGAGAAGTATTAGTATTAATGATGTATTATGATGTGGAATGATGTGGGTGAGTGTGTATATTGATATGGGTAACATGAATGTTGATTTTGATGACTATTGTTTGGAATATGTGAGTTTTATGAGATTAATATAAAGAGTTGTAGTAGTTGATGTTGTTGATGATTCATGGAAATGCCATTGTTGAATGAAGAGAATGATGATTGTTTATGATATCTTGAATGTTGAGGAATAAGGAATTTGATAGTTCAAAATGGTGTTAATGAGTTATGATGTTAATCGTGTGAGAAGGGTGAAGTTGAGGTTTAAATTTGTGAATTTTGAGTTAGGGTTGGGTCATGGTGAAAAGATTGAGTTAGAGAGGTTTGATGGTTGAGAATGGTATAATATGTTGTAAAGGGTAGATTATGATGGGAATTGGAGTTTGAAGTGGTTTTGGGTTTGGTTTTGGTTGGAAATGTTGGTAAGTTGAGATTTTGAGACTTTTGGTAAAAGTTGGTTTTTGGTGAACTTTGTCTGATCATAAATTTTGCCTCGGTTTTCAAAATTGGGTGAAATTTGTTTAGAATTAAAGATCTTTGAAAACCCTTTAAATCGATATAAAGTTTGTGAAATTTGGAATTTTGTAGAGGAAGTTATGATCATTCAAAGTTGGTGTTAAAAATCTGAAATTCTGCAAGGTTGCAGAATTTCATGATTTCTGATATGTGCGAGCGCACACCCCTATGCGGACGCACACCCTGCGAAAATTTTGACCTGTGCGGACGCACACCCCTGTGCGTACGCACAAGCAGAGAAATGCATTCTGTTTGCAGCGCTAGCACAGCTTGTGCACGCACATATCTAAGGAAGAATTTCAACCTGTGCTGACGCACAGGCCTGTGCGGACGCACACGTCGGGAATGCCAGTCTGTTAGGGGCGCTGGCACAGGTTGTGCGAGTGAACAGATTCTATAAGTGTTTCCACCTATGCGTACGCTCACCCCTGTGCGTACACACACGTTTTAAAATCTCATGGGCGTGCGCACGCACACACCCCTGTGCGGCCGCACACGCCCTGTTTCTCAAATTTTACTTGTTTTTCAAATATTCTACCTTTCCAACAAGGTTGTAAGCTTCTATAACACCATTTTAAGACTCTTGGGCTTGTTGTTTTGGGCATGTGATCGTGGGAAAGGCCTTAGGAGAATTTATTTGGGTTTTACTATGAAAGGTTAGCAAACGGATGTTTAGGTTTCTGGTGTATTGAGGATGAGTTGGTTGAGAGAGAAGGAAGAGTAGTGAATTGGGTGATTACTGACAACAAAGTGAGAAATTGGTGAACTAATGAGTTCGGAATGGAATTGCTTATGATCAGTTTGAGAAATATGAATGTTTAAGAATGTTAATAGAATGATGATCGTGATGAATGTTGAAAGTGTGCCAGGCACTATATCATTGGGTTAAGGACGATGAGAACTTAAAGAGGAATGATGATCTTGTTGAATGTGGAAAGTGTGCCAGGCACTATGTCCTAGGGTTAAGCATGATAGTGTGCAGGGCACTATATCCCTGGGAATGAATTATGATCAATGACCTTTTCTGCTGCAAGAGTGTGCCAGGCACTATATCCTTGGGTTACGCATGCGAGTGTGCCCGGCACTATATCTGTGGGTGAATAGAGTGTGCTCTGCTGCAAGAGTGTGCCAGGCACTATATCCTTGGGTTACGCATGCGAGTGTGCCCGGCACTATATCTGTGGGTGAATAGAGTGTGCCCGGCACTATATCCGTGGGCGTGGCAGAAAAGCTACATCCGAAAGGATGTGTCAGGTTGGCATTTATGGACCGACAAGTGATATCACGAGCCAATAGGATAGACATTCATCATATGCATCTCTTATGTGCTTGTTTGCTTTGATTACTTGAGTTTGCCTAATTGTATAACATTCCTGCTTGCTTCTTGAATTACTTGTTGTATATGAAAACTATTTGTGTTTTACTTGCTTGCATTAGTTGTGATTGTCTAGCGCTGAGGAGGTTAGGTATGGGGTGGCGATGGGATCGCACGGAGGTTAGGTTGGAGGAGGCTGTGGAATACAACGGTGTGATTAGTATTAGTTAGAATTCCCCTAAGTTTAGATAACCCGGTTTATGGTTTAAGTCCTTTATATATTTATTTATTTTGTTCTAAGCTTGAATATCTGTATGTGATGTGAAGTTCTAGGATTGCCTTCGGCATCCCGGAGTCTTCCATCTTACATCATTGGGCACTGTTACCATACTGAGAACCTCCGGTTCTCATTCCATACTTTGTTATTATTTTTCAGATGCATGTCATAATCTACTTCGGTGAGATTGCGGATATGGTGACAGAGCGGAGTATGGTTCCTCCTTGGTTTATTTGTTTTTCTTTGTTATAGTTGCTCTCACATCTTTTGTATATTTATCTTTATGGCCTTAGAAGCTTCTTTGAGAGAATAGTTGTATAAGCTGTTTTTAACTCCAAACTCTGTATGTCTGTATATATATACTAGTCGGCTTAAACTCCGCAAGTCGCGACTAGTCCCCTATGGTTATTATACTATTATATATATATATATTCCATTATTTTGCATCTATATCTTGTATCTTATGCGTTAGCTTCGTGTGAACATTTCATGCTTTTGTAATTCTGTCTTTGAGCTATATCCTTCATCAAGCTTCTAAATTATATTATTTCCTTTTATATATATAAATAAGTATAAGCCTTAGGACTATCGTAACCTCTAATTAACCTTTGCTTTATGGCTAGAGGTAAGGCTTAGGGTAATTGGGGTGTTACATTTAGTGGTATCAGAGCGGTTCGTCCTCGTGAGCCTGAGGGATGGACCGATTGTGCTTCATTGCATACTCTGTGTATCTTTTCTTTGATGCTACTAGGTTATCTTCTTGATATTTCATAGCATGCTTGTTTGTGAGTGCCTGTTTGGGGTAAATGAAGCACTAGACTTTTGATATTGAGACTGATCACCTTGATATCGATTGTTTGGTGTAGACAAGAACCCTAATGGCCACTCGTGGACGAGGTCGTACGCGTTCACGAGGAGAGAGTAGTAATGAGCGACTGGCCGATAACCATGCCGAGTTCATGGCGGCAATGGCGAATCCTGCAAACATCTTGGGGGCTACCGCTACTACGACTCTGCAAGCTGTGCAGAGGTTAGGCCAACCGGCCGGAAACGGAAATGGAAATGGTGAAGGAAATGCGAATGAGAATTGATGGGTGGCAGAAGTTGACCAATTAAGAAATCAATATAGAAATACGTTGCATGTATAGTTCTTAACCAGCAAAAATCTACTCATCAATTTAGAAAGGTTGTCACAAAAATTAGAATAAAAATACTGGGAGTATGTATCCCAGGTCGTCTCCCAATGAGTTGACAAAAGGCTGCTATTCTATTAATTAGGAGTTTTCCGAGAGATTTTTAGAGTTGAATGACAGAAAAATAAATAATTGTAAATCAGCGCAATGAAAATTAAAAGGGATTTATATTATTCAAAATAAAAAACCTTGACTGGGGGAATGATTAATTGGAAGTTCTATCCTTGTTGGAATTCTCTCAAGTGTAGTATAAAGAGGTTGTTGTTTTCACTTAGTTAACCCTTACTAAATAAGGGAAAATCAAGTGATTGAGTTAACTCTTATTCGCAAATCCTAGTCCTCTCCCTTGGGAAGGTCTAGCATTAGTAAATATAGAATTAGCCAACAACTTCCAATTTAACTAATCACTTAAGCATTCCAACTCAAGTGTCTCCTCTTAATCAACCCCCATGTCAAGTTGGGAGTCTACTCCATCAACATGGATACCATCTTCGTTGTTGGGAGTAGGGAATAGAAAAGACACATGATAATTTAAATAAATAGGGATTGAAAATTAATTAAAGATAAAAGTAATTCTCTATATTAATAAATCTAAAATGCAACATAAAGTAATCAATAAGAGTAAAGGAATAAGAAAACAAACGAGAATAGTAACTTCAACGGAGGTGATGACTCTCTCAATATCCAAAGCAAAAGCATAAAACTATAAAACTATGAATGTAAAGAAAACCTAGAGGAGAGGTGATTCTCTCTAGATTTCGATCTAAAACTAAAAACTATGCTAATGAGAATGTGTCCTGAGTCTCTGCATGTTCTCTGGCTCTAGTCTGTGTTTCTGGGCCGGAAACTAGGACAAAATTTGGCTCAAAATCGCTCCCAGCGTTTTCTGAATTTTCTGCAGATCGCGCCAGTCACGCGTACGCGTCGCTGGTCATCTTGGCATGTCACGCGTAGGCGTCAGGCACGCGCACGCGTCTCCATGCAAACTCCAATCCACGCGTACGCGTCAGGCACGCGCACGCGTCGCTACCAATTTCTTCATCTCGTGCGCACGCGTGAGCCATTCGTGCGCGTCGATGCTCGCTAGTTATCTCCTTAGTTTCTTGTGTTCCTTCCATTTTTGCAAGCTTCCTATCTATTCTCTAAGCCATTCCTGCCCTATAAAGCCTGAAACACTTAACACACGGATCACGGCACCGAATGGTATAAAAGAGAATTAAAATACACAAATTAAAGATTTCTAGGAAGCAAGTTTTCAACCATAGAATAAAACTAGGAAGGAATTATAAAATCATGCAAATCATATGAATAAGTGGGTAAGGACTTGATAAAAACCACTCAAATGAGCACAAGATAAACCATGAAATAGTGGTTTATCAAACTCCCCACACTTAAACATTAGCATGTCCTCATGCTTAGCTCAAGGAGATAAAATAAATGAGTAGGGAAAAGTAAGACTCATGCAATACAATGTAACCTATGTATGAATGCAACTATATGCTAAGATGATTCTGTCTACTTGTTAAAAGTAAATAAGTTCTTCAAGACAAACATAAATCAAATTCCACTAATTCAAATCATACAGTAAAGACAAGTAAACTTGTAAGAAGATAGCTCATAAAAGCAGGGAACATAGAATCAAGCATTGACCCCTCACTGATGGTATATATGCACTCTAGTCACTCAAGTGTATGGGGTAATCACTCTACTCTTCTCTAGTCATACTTTCTAAACTTTGTTCTTCACCTAACCAATTAACAAATATTTAATGTACCAATGCAAACATCATGAGGTCTTTTCAAGGTTGTAATGGGGCTAAGGCAAGGGTGAGGGTATATATATATATGGCTAAGTGAGCTATAAATTGAATCCTTGACTAACCTAAGTGATGAGCGGATAATTTATACGCTTTTTGGCATTGTTTTTAGTATGTTTTTAGTAGAATCTAGTTACTTTTAGGGATGTTTTCATTAGTTTTTATGTTAAATTCACATTTCTGGACTTTACTATGATTTTGTGTGTTTTTTTGTGATTTCAGGTATTTTCTGGCTGAAATTGAGGGACTTGAGCAAAAATCAGATTCAGAGGTTGAAGAAGGACTGCTGATGCTGTTGGATTCTGACCTCCCTGCACTCAAAGTAAATTTTCTAGAGCTACAGAACTCAAAATGGCGCGCTTCCAATTGCGTTGGAAAGTAGACATCCAGGGCTTTCCAGCAATATATAATAGTCCATACTTTGGCCGAGTTTAGATGACGTAAAAGGGCGTTGAACGCCAGTTCTACGCTGCTGTCTGGAGTTAAACGCCAGAAACACGTCACAAGCCAGAGTTGAACGCCAGAAATACGTTACAAACTGACGTTCAACTCCAAGATTGACCTCTACACGTGTACCATTCAAGCTCAGCCCAAGCACACACCAAGTGGGCCCTGGAAGTGGATTTATGCATCAATTACTTACTTCTGTAAACCCTAGTAACTAATTTAGTATAAATAGGACTTTTTACTATTGTATTAGACATCTTTTGATCAATTTTAGATCTCTAGACCTCCATGGGAGGCTGGCCACTCGGCCATGCTTACCCTATATTCACTTATGTATTTTTCTACGGTAGAGTTTCTGCACTCCATAGATTAAGGTGTGGAGCTCTGCTGTTCCTCATGAATTAATGCAAAGTACTACTGTTTTTCTATTCAATTCAACTTATTCCGCTTCTAAGATATTCATTCGCACTTCAACCTGAATGTGATGAACGTGACAATCATCATCATTCCCTATGAACGCGTGCCTGACAACCACTTCCGTTCTACCTTAGATTGAATGAGTATCTCTTGGATCTCTTAATCAGAATCTTCGTGGTATAAGCTAGATTGATGGCGGCATTCATGAGAGTCCGGAAAGTCTAAACCTTATCTGTGGTATTCCGAGTAGGACTCTGGGATTAAATGACTGTGACGAACTTCAAACTCGCGAGTGCTGGGCGTAGTGACAGACGCAAAAGGAGGGTGAATCCTATTCCAGTGTGATCGAGAACCTCAGATGATTAGCCGTGCTGTGACAGAGCATTTGGACCATTTTCACAAGAGGATGGGATGCAGCCATTGACAAGGGTGATGCCTCCAGACGATTAGCCATGCAGTGACAGCGCATCGGACCATTTTCCAGAGAGGATAAAAAGTAGCCATTGACAACGGTGATGTCCTTACATAAAGCCAGCCGTGGAAAGGAGTAGGATTGATTGGATGAAGACAGTAGGAAAGCAGAGGTTCAGAGGAACGAATGCATCTCTATACGCTTATCTGAAATTCTAACCAATGAATTACATAAGTATTTCTATCCTTATTTTCTGTTTATTATTAATATTCGAAAACTCCATAACTATTTGATATCTGCCTGACTGAGATTTACAAGGTGACCATAGCTTGCTTCAAGCCGACAATCTCCGTGGGATCGACCCTTACTCACGTAAGGTTTATTACTTGGACGACCCAGTGCACTTGCTGGTAGTTGTATCGAAGTTGTGAATGAAAAACGATTTATTAAGACGTGCGTACAGAGTTTCTGGCGCCGTTGCCTGAGATCACAATTTCGTGCACCACTAAGCTCTCACATAAACACACATATACTCCATATAACTTCTAAAACTATGCTTAACTACCCAAAGTTCCCACTTTTCATCTCATACTCATGCATCAACTTTCCTTTTAATTTGTATCACATATGCATTGATCTTTTTATTAACTTAATATTGGGGTAATTTTGTCCCCTTATTTATTTATTTAATTGAATATTTTTGGGTTTTTTTTCTTTTTTTTTAAAGCAAACATAACTTATCAATGCACATGGATTTTCTTTTATTTTTCTGGTCTTACATGAGTAGGTACCCAAATTCCCAATATTTTATCATGACACATTCCCTATTAACCCATGTTCCCACAGTTTTCCCACACTTAGGCGATACACAATCTCTATCTTAAGCTATCCAAAGATTCAATTTGGGGTAATTAATTGTTTTTTCGCTTAAGGCTAGTGATGTGGTAAAATATAGAACAAATGAGGATTAAAAGGCTCAAAGTGACTAACAAAAGTAAATGAAAGGGTAGGCTATTTGGGATAAGTGAGCTAATAATCAAATAATGGCCTCAATCATATGCATGCATATAAATAAACTAAACATTGGACATATAGGATGGAACAAAATAGAGATTACAGTCATAGAGAAGAAAACACACAAGAATAAAATATTATGGTTAAATAATATAACCATGTAATTAAGCTCAAGTCTCACAGGTTGTGTGTTCTTAGCTCTAAACCATGTTCCAAATTACAATCTTCAAACAAGTTTTAACACAAAAGTTTTGATTTAAATTATTGAAATTTTTCAAAAATAGGGTCTTAAAAAGAAACTTATTATTTTTCAACCAAATAGAACATGCATGCAAATACTTATTACTATGCAATCTATCCTATCCTAACAAAAGAAAAATAACCTATTGGTGTTAAGAAAGAGAAATTACCTCCGGAAGTCAGGTACTGACCAACCTCCCCACACTTAAAGCTTGGCACCGTCCTCGGTGCCATCAGTCAGGAACAAAGGGGGGCTGGTAGTGCAATACCCTAATTAGCCTAAGCCTTACATCGCGTCATAAAGCAAAGGTTAATCAGATATTACAACAGTTCTAAGCTCATACGTATAATATACATAGAAGGAATATAATAATCTAGAAGCCCGATGAAAGATATAGCTCAAAATCATAGAATTTGAAATGCACAAATCGTACTAACGAGCTACTAGCTTAACGCACAAGAACAGATAAGATACAACAAAATATAAGTATATAATATCATAGGAAACTAGCCTCGACTCACGGAGTTTAAGCCGGCTAGCCATATATAAGTATACGGGATTATACAGAAAATTGACAGTTATAAAACAGCTTATACAAGTTTTTCTCTCATAAACATGCATCTAGGCAAAACAAAATACAAAAGAGAGATGTATAAATAAAATAAACCAAAAGACTCCAAAGGAAACCAAGATCCTACGCTCCTGTCACCATCCAAAGCAACTCACCGGGGTGGGTTGCGACCTGCATCTGAAAAACACAACAAAGATATGGTATGAGAACCGGAGGTTCTTAGTATGGTAATAGTGCCCAGTGATGTAGAATATAAGACCCCGGGAAGCCAAAGGAAATCCTAAGCTCCATATCCATCACAAGATTCAAGCTTAAGGCATTATAAAACAAGCAAGCATAATATAAACCTCATCACAAGATAAACAGGGTAATCTATCTTAAGGGATTTCTACTCTAACCATACACTGCTGTCCCACAGCCTTCACCAACCTATCCTCCATGCGATCCCATCGCCACCGCCTTCCGAACCTCCTCAATCCCAGTAGAAAACATAGGCAATATACAATGCAAGTAATTCACAAGTAAACGCATACAAGGCAAGTAGATCAAGTAAGCAAATAGACATGTTATTCAATTAGGCATACAATTATAAGACGGCAAAGCAAACAAACAAGTAGAAAATGCATATGATGAATGCCTGCCCTACTGGCTGTGATATCACATTGTTGGTTCAACTGCCAACCCGACACATCTCCATGGAGACGTCGCCCTTCAGATTACTCATATGGGAATTCCCAAGATATAGTGCCCGGATCACTGTCCAGGTACCGGCGCCTACACGCTTTATAGGTCCGAAGGGATTCGAGCAGGATACTCTTGCCACAGACCTCACATCTCAACGCAAGTGGGACGAACCACAGCCCTTACGCCACCGCCGCTACCTCGACAGGCGGAATCCAACCGCCGTCCCTACCGGGCGCTGACAAACCCCAATTTGACGGTTTATCTTGTATTGAATTTAGGGGTTTTATCACCCTTTACCCACATTTATTCAATGAAATAGCATGGTTTTGTATATTCTCCTTTAATTGTGCTTAAGAGTGAAAACATGCTTTTTTAGGTCTTAAAATAGCTAAATTTAATTCTCCTTAATTCCATTAGATGCCTTGATATGTTTGCTAAGTGATTTCAGATTTAGAAGGCAAAGATTGGATCAAGGGAATGAAGAAAGAAGCATGAAAAGGTGGAGAACTCATGAAGAAATGAAAGAACCGGAAAGCTGTCAAGCCGACCTCTTTGCACTTAAATGACCATAACTTGAGCTACAGAGGTCCAATTGATGCGGTTCCAGTTGGGTTGGAAAGCTAACATCCGGGGCTTCAAAACGATATAAGATTTTCCATAGTTGCTACACTTATGGTGGCGCGCAAGCGCAAAGTACGCGCACGCGCCGTTGCTGCCACCTAGTTCACTTAAAGCAAAACGTGGCCAACGAATTCTAAAGCCTTGTGGGCCCAATCCAACTCATTTCTGATGCTATTTAACCCAAGGAATGAAGAGGGAAACATATGTTAGTTACCAATTAGTTTAGTTTAGCTTTGTAGTTAGAGTTAGAGAGAGAAGCTCTCCCTTCTCTCTAGAATTAGGATTAGGAATTAGGGTTAGATTAGGATCTCATAGTTCTAGGTTTAATTCAAGTCTCCTTCTACTTCTACCTTCAATTGATGATTGCTACATTTTGGTTCTTCTCTCTATCCCTATTCTCTTGTTGTAATTTCTCTTATTTTGTTTCTAGGTTTTGTAATTGAGATACTCTTGTTCTCTTTATTTTCTTTCAATAATGCAATTTGAGGTAATTCATGATAATTGTGATTTCCTTGATTGTTGTTGTTAATTCTTTACATTCAATTGTAGTTAGAATTCATTCTTGTTGTGATTGACTATACTTTTCTCTTGTGCCTTCCAAGTGTTTGATTAAATGCTTGGAAGAATGTTAGACTAGAATTTTATGTTCTTGGCTTGAGAAGGTAACTTAGGATTTCTTGAGTCACTAGTATCCAATTGATTGATAGTTGATAGCCATTAACTCTAGCCTTCATTAATCCAATTAGTGGAAAGTTAGGACTTATGGACTAGGATTGATATAACTCACTTGACTTTCCTTTGTTAATCGATTTAAGGATGACTAAGTGGGATTAATCCTTGCAACTACCATACTTGTGGCTAGTGATAATGATGAAGATCCTTGACAACCAAACCTTGCCAAGACCATTTTGTGAATAAAGTTTTCCTACCATTTGCTATTCACATTCCTCATCCAAAACCCCAAAATAAGCAAGTCCATAACCAATAACAAGAACACTACCCTGCAAGTCCTTTGAGAGACGACCCGAGGTTTAAATACTTCGGTTTATAGATTTTAGGGGTTTGTACTTGTGACAAACAAATTTTTGCATGAAAGGATTATTGTTGGTTTAGAGACTATACTTCAACGAGATTTCATTTGTGAAATTCTAAACCGTCAAAAATCCGATCGTCAGGCGCATAGCGTCTCACATTCTCAGTAAAAACAATCTTTCAGTGGTTTTCAGAAAACATTTTCAGTATACAGAGATCCATCGTCTCAATCTGAGTCCTCGACTCATCTCAACCATTGTCCCTTTCATAACTCAGTTTCCAAGGCCCACAGTTCATCATTCTTTATCTCATATATCACTCATCCTCCACCCAACATCAAATCATTCTCAGCACGCCAGAAACCTAAGCCTCCGTTTTCTAATTTATCATAAAACTGTGTTCTAGAAACCTTACGTTACATCCCATATTCCAATACTCAAAATTAAGCCGATAAGTTTTAAAAATGGTGTTTTAGAAGCTTACAACCATGTTGGGAAGGTAGAATAGTTGAAAACAATTAAAATTTTGAGAAACAGCACGTGTGCGGCTGCACAAGGGTCTGTGCGTGCGCACACTCCTGAGAGTTTTGAAATGTGTGCGTACGCACAGGGGTGTGCGTACGCACAGGTGTCAATTTTTACAAAGATCTGTGCACTCGCACAACCTGTGCCAACGCCCCCAATAGACTCACCTTCCCGACGTGTGCGTCCGCACAGGTTGAAGTTTTTCCTTAGATGTGTGTGCGCACAAGCTGTGCTGGCGCTGCGAACAGAATGCACTTCTCTGCCTGTGCGTGCACACAGACGTGTGCGTCCGCACACATCAAAAATCATGAAATTCTGCAACTTTGCAAAATTTCAGATTTTTAACATCAACTTTGAAGGATCATAACTTCCTTTACAAAATTCTAATTTTTACAAACTTTATATCAAATTAAAGGGTTTTTAAAGATCTTTAATTATAAATAAATTTCAATCAATTTCGAAAATCGAGGCAAAAGTTATGATCAAGAAAAATTCACCAAAAACTCAATTTTACCAAACTTCACAACTTACACAATTTATTACCATACACATTCCAACCCTAACCATACCATTCCAAAACTCCATTTTGTCATCAAAATGTACCTATTGTATCATAATACACCAACCTTACCACATTCTCTTTCTCATTTCATTACTTTTAATTCCAACAATCAACCATATAACACTTTATGATCCAAATCACCATCACACTCACAATTTTATAAGTCATCATACTACAATCATCATAAGGAACTAACTTCCAATCCATACAATCATTCAACATCAACACATCATTAAATCTCATCACAATCAACTCAAAAATCATCAATTCATCATCATATAACACACCAACCATCATTTTAGTTCAACCTATCTTATTGGTCACTAGCCTATGTGTCCATGAATATTATATACTACATAGAGGAAACAAAAACCATACCTTGGCCGATTTTCCTTTTTGCACCCAAATTCAACTTAGCACAAATAAGTTTCCAACCAAAGTCCAAGCTTTCAATTTCACTCCAATAAGCACAAATAAGTTCCAAGAGCTCCCAAAGCCACAATAATCAAACTATATACATATAAATCACCTCAAATCAACCTAGGGTTCCAATTACACATAAATTCACAAGGGCTTAGTGGCTCTTACCTCCTCCCATAGATTTACTAGAAAGAATCCAAGGCTAAGCAAGGATTAGAGCAAACCTAAACACCAAGAATCACAAAAAATCATTTAATAAAAAACCCTATATACCCGAAATTTTGAGGAGCGAAACTAGGAGGGATTCGAGCTTTCCTTACCAGTTTCTTATATTGGTTTTGTAGAGCTCTTCACAAGGAACGCGTAGCCGCAAACGGTGCGGCGATCGGAGCTCTCTAGCTCAAGATATGAGCTTTGGAAGTTGACAATGAATAGTAACCATGGGTTTCTCCCTTCTTCTCAACATGTGTGAGTTTGTTTGTTTGTGTGTTATGTTGAAATGGGTTCATTAATGAACCTTTTATATGTTGGGCTTGGGCTCAACTTGGGCCCAGTCCAACCTATTAGTGTTTTTAGCCCATTTGGCCTAACTTCGGGCCAAACCTTTAAAATTAACACCCGGTTTTCCATTTCTAACATCTTTTCTAATGTTTTTGCCGGTTTTCACTTTTTCCCATGCGGTACCAGGCATATTTGAACCGGTTTAACCGGTTCAACTGCCGGTTTGTAGTTTTTTACGGTTTTTCACAGAAAGCACATTTTCTGACTCAGAAAGACCTACTGAGTCCGAAAATCACCTTTAAATCCTCAATTTCTCTCTCTAACTTTTCGGAATCTAATTTGGATAATTAATCACTTAATTAACCGGTTGATTAGTCGCGATTCTTACATTCTCTCCACTAAATAAGAAAATTTGACCCTCAAAATTTGAATTACCTGAGAAAAGCTCGGGATAATCCTTTCGCATCTCAGACTCTAATTCCCAAGTATGCTCTTCTACTCCGGCTCGCTCCCACGCAACTTTAACCAATGGGACATTCTTTCCTCGCAGCTTCTTCACACTACTATCATCGATCCTCACTGGTGTCACTTGGAAAGTCAAGTTCTATTTCAACTCAACCGACTCAGGCTCCAACACATGAGCTACATCCGACGTGTACTTACGGAGCTGTGACACGTGCAATACGTAATGCAAGTTAGACAGATGAGGTGGCAAAGCGACTTGATACGCCACCGGCCCGAATCTCTTTAGAATCTCAAATGGTCCTATGTATCCTGGGTTCAACTTCTTAGTCTTGATTGCTCTTTCAATCCCAGTTGTCGGTGTAACCCTAAAGAATACGTGTTCTCCTACTTCAAACTCTAACGGTTTCCTTCTCTGATCCACATAACTCTTTTGTCGGCTCTGAGCAGTCAAAATCCTTTCGCGTATTCTCTTAATCTTCTCAGTAGTCTCTGCTACCACATCTGGACCCAAAACACTTGCTTCACCAGATTCATACCAACAAAGTAGAGACTGGTACTTCTATCCATATAAAGCCTCATACGGAGCCATCCCAATGCTCGCATGAAAACTGTTGTTATATGCAAACTCCACCAACGACATGTAACGATCCCAACTGCCGGGTTGATCCAACACACATGCTCTTAGCATATCTTCCAACATCTGAATAGTCCTTTCTGATTGTCCATCTGTCTGCGGATGATATGCGGTGCT
The DNA here is from genome assembly GCF_059453495.1 of Arachis ipaensis. Classification (NCBI taxonomy): domain Eukaryota; kingdom Viridiplantae; phylum Streptophyta; class Magnoliopsida; order Fabales; family Fabaceae; genus Arachis; species Arachis ipaensis. The sequence goes on from NC_142436.1 coordinate 74,556,496, forward strand.
GAGACATAGCTTCGTATCGAAAGCTCTTTGAAAAACTCCCCAAAAATCTTGATGTGAATCGGGGATCATGGTCTGATACTATACTTGACGGCACACCGTGCAATCTTACTATCTCTTTGATGTACAATCTTGCCAACTCATCCATAGAACAGTTTACTCGGATAGGCAGAAAATGAGTGGATTTGGTTAAGCGATCCATGATCACCCAAATCGCATCAAATCCCGACCTAGTCCTCGGTAAACCGGTCATAAAATCCATACCAATTCCTTCCCACTTCCACTGAGGAATCTCAAGTGGTTGTAGCATTCCTGACGATTTTTAGTGCTCTATCTTTACCTTCTGGCAAGTTAAACACTTGGATACTATGGTTGCTACATCACCTTTCATCCCAGGCCACTAGAACATCCTCTTCAAGTCATAATACATCTTCGTGCTTCCAAGATGAATGGAAAACCCACTGTTGTGAGCTTCTGACAACAAATCTTGTCTCAAACTCCCAACATCCGGTATGCAAATTCTTCCCTTGTATCTCCATAACCCTTCATCATCCTTAGTGAATTCTTCGCGCCTCTTACCACCAACTGGTTGAAACAATTGTTGAAGCTTCTGCTCATCTTGCTGAGCCCTTTGTATTTCTGATTTAAACGTGCTTGAGATTTGTAGCTGGTTCAAACAAGCTCTCCCGGCAACTTCACCAATATCCAGCTTAAGATCCACAAACTTATCTACTAGCTCCTCTTCCTTGATTCTCATCCAAGCAATTGTTAAAGATTTCTGACTCAGAGCGTCTGCTACCACGTTCCCCTTTCCAGGGTGATAACTCAACTTGAAATCATAATCTTTAAGCAATTCCATCCACCTTCTCTGGCGCATATTTAGCTTCTTCTGATCAAAGATATACTTGAGACTCTTATGATCAGAAAAGACGCTAAACCTTACTCCGTACAAGTGGTGTCTCCAAATCATCAATGCAAATACAATCGCCGCTAATTCCAAGTCATGTGTAGAGTAATTCATCTCATGCGGTCTCAGCTGACGCGATGCGTAGGCCACCACATTCCGATGTTGCATCAACACGCAACCCAAACCTTTCAGTGATACATCGCAATATACTTCAAACGGTTCATGCGGTTCTGAAGTTAATCTATGCTTTAAAGTCTGAAAACTCTCTTCGCACTCCGACGTCCACACGAATGGCACTTCTTTCCTTGTCAACTTTGTCATTGGTAGTGTAATCCGGGAAAATCTTTCGATAAATCTCCAATAATATCCGGCTAAACCCAAAAAGCTCCTGACTTCCGTCACAGTCATCGGTCTTTCCCATTCCATCACCGCTTCTACCTTAGAAGGATCTACAGCTATTCCTCCTTTACTTACCATGTGGCCTAAGAACTTTACTTCCTCCTTCCAGAACTCGCACTTTGACAACTTAGCGTACAACTTTCGCTCCTTTAGAATTTGTAGCACAATCCTCAAGTGCTCCTCATGTTCTTTTGCCATCTTAGAGTAAACCAAGATGTCATCTATGAAAACCACCACGTCCGTCAAGTTCGGATAGTCTGTAGTAGCCCTTCCCAAGTACTTCTATGACTCGGTAGGGTCCTTTCCAGTTTGCTACCAGCTTTCCTTCTCCGGGTCGAGTTGTTCCGATATCATTTCGGATTAGGATGAGACCATTCTCAGCGAAACCTCTTGGAACTACCTTTTTGATTATATCTGGAAGCCATTCGACGTTCTAGTGCCTCTTCCCTGATCCGAGCTCTTTCTTGGATTTTAGGAAGTAGGTCGAGCTCTTCCCTTTGAAATTTGGAGTTGGCTTCTTCATTGTAATGAACCACTCTAGGCGACCCTTCCTCGATCTCTACTGGGATCATTGCCTCCATTTCGTATGCTAATCGGAAGGGTGATTCCTTTGTGGTAAAATGTGGCGTTGTTCGATATGCCCATAGGACTTGTGGGAGTTCTTCGGCCCAAGCTCCCTTTGCGTCTTGTAATCTCCATTTCAGCCCAGCCAATATGACTTTGTTGGCAGCTTTGGCTTGTCCATTGGCTTGGGGATGTTCGACGGAAGTGAACTGGTGCTTTATGTTCAAGTCGGCTACTAATTTTCTGAAGCCTGTATCTATGAATTGGGTGCCATTGTCTGTGGTGATGGAGTATGGGACCCCGAACCTTGTGACAATGTTCCTATATAGGAACTTTTGACTTCTTTGAGCAGTGGCGTTAGCTAGGGGTTCTGCCTCGATCCACTTTGTGAAATAGTCTACCCCTACTATGAGGAATTTAACTTGTCCCAATCCATGAGGAAAGGGTCCGAGAAGGTCGAGTCCCCATTTTGTAAGTGGCCAAGGTGAGGTTACACTGATGAGCTCCTCTGGCGGGGCGATGTGAAAGTTGGCATGTTTTTGACATGGTGGACATGTCTTTACGAACTCTGTGGCCTCCTTTTGTAGAGTTGGCCAATAAAATCCTACCCGAAGTACTTTTTTGGTGAGTGCTTGTGCTCCGAGATGATTGCCACAGATGCCACTGTGTATTTCTTCTAGAACTTCCTTTGTATTGGAAGTCGGTACACATTTTAACAATGGTATTGAGATTCCTCTTTTGTATAGAGTATTATTTATGATAGTGTAGTACTGTGACTCCCGTTTTAACCTTTTTGCCTCCTTCTCATCTATAGGAAGTGTTTCTGTTTTGAGGTAGTTAATTATAGGAGTCATCCATCATTGATCTAGACCTGTTATGGCTAGGACTTTTTCCTCTTCCGAGATTGACGGGTTCTGTAGTATTTTCTGGATGAGGCTTCTATTGTTGCCTCCTGGTTTGGTGCTGGCTAGTTTTGAGGGTGCATCAGCTCGGGCATTCTGTTCGCGGGGTATGTGATGGATCTCATATTCCCGGAGTTGTCCGAGCTGTTCCCTGGTTTTACCCAGGTATTTTTTCATAGTGGGGTCCTTAGCTTGGTAGCTCCCTGTTATTTGTGAAGTGATCACTTGTGAGTCGCTGAAGATAATGAGTCTTTGAGCTCCGACTTCTTTAGCCAGCTTTAAACCAGCTAGTAGTGCCTCATATTCCGCCTGGTTATTTGAGGCAGGGAACCCAAATTTGAGAGAGAGTTCGATTTGGGTTCCTTGATTACTTTCAATTATCACATCTGCGCCGCTTCCAGTCTTATTCGAGGAACCGTCCACGTAGAAATTCCATTCTATGGGGGTTTCTGGAGTGTCTGTAAATTCTGCAATAAAGTCGGCTAACTATTGTGATTTGATGGCTGTCCGAGCTTCGTATTGAAGGTCGAACTCAGACAACTCGACTGCCCATTGTAAGATTCTGCCCGCTAGATCTATTTTCTGCAATATTCCTTTTATGGGCTGGTTGGTCCGAACCTTAATGGTGTGAGCTTGGAAGTACGGGCGAAGTCGTCGAGATGTTAGTGTGAGAACATAGGCAAATTTTTCTATTTTTTGGTAGTTCAGCTCGGATCCTTGTAATGCTTTACTGATGAAGTATACGGGTTGTTTCCCTCTGTCGTCTTCTCGAACTAGTGCTGAGGCTACTGCTCGACTTCCTACCGCGAGGTATAATATGAGTGGTTCTCTTTCTCGTGGCCGAGATAGGATAGGTGGCTGTCCTAGAAATCTTTTGAAATCTTGGAAGGCTTGTTCGCACTCTGTTGTCCATTCAAACCTCTTTCCTTTCCTTAGAGTAGCATAGAAGGGAAGAGATCTTATCGCTGATCCCACTAGGAATCTGGACAAGGCTGCCAATCTCCCGTTGAGTTGTTGTACCTCTTTGACACAAGTTGGGCTCTCCATGTTGAATATGGCCTGGCATTTATCTGGATTTGCTTCAATTCCTCTTTGTGTGAGTATAAAACCTAAGAACTTTCCAGCTTCTACTGCAAAGGTGCATTTTGCAGGATTGAGTCACATGCCATGCTTCCTTATAGTGTCGAACACTTGGACCAGGTCGGACAATAATGTCTCTTCATTTTGTGTCTTTATCAACATGTCGTCCACATAGACTTCCATGACTTTTCTGATATGATCCGAAAAGACTTTATTCATTAGCCTTTGATAAGTAGCTCCCGCATTTTGAGACCAAAAGGCATCACAATGTAGCAGTAGTTTGCTTTTGGTGTTAAGAACGAGGTTTTTTCTTGATCGGGTGGATGCATTGGGATTTGATCGTATCCAGAATATGCATCCATAAACGAGAGGTATTTATATCCGAAGGAGGCATCTACTAGGGCGTCGATACTTGGGAGTGGATAAGGGTCTTTTGGGCAGGCTTTGTTGAGATCAGTATAGTCAGTACACATTCGCCACTTCCCGTTTGATTTTTTCACCAAGACGACGTTGGCTAACCATACTGGGTACTTGACTTCTCTTATGAATCCTGCTTCCAGTAGGGCTTGTACCTGCTCTTCCACAGCTTGGGATCGTTCGGGTCTGAGCTTTCTACGCCTCTGTTGTACTGGCCGAGATCCAGGGGAGACTGCTAGCTTATGACACATTAACTCGGGGTCTATGCCTGGCATGTTTGCAGCCTTCCACGCAAAGAGATCGGCGTTTTCTCGTAAGAAATGTACGAGTGATTCTTTTATGTCTCCTTTTAGAATCGTGCCAATATTGGTTGTTTTGTCCGGGATGTCTCCGATCAGGACTTTCTCTACTTTACCTTCAGGTTGTGGACGGAGTTCTTATCGCCTCTGAACTCCACCAAGTTCGATTGTGTGGAATTCTTCTCCTCTGCCTCTGAGGTTTAGACTTTCGTTATAATAGCGGCGTGCTATCTTCTAATCTGCTTTTATCGTAGCTATCCCTTCTACAGTTGAGAATTTCATGCATAGATATGGAGTTGAAACTATTGCGCCGAGTTGATTTAATGTTGTCCGACCTATTAGGGCGTTGTAGGCTGAACTCACGTCGACCACGATGTAGTCTATTTTGAGTGTTTTGGATTGGTTCCCTTTTCCAAAGGTTGTGTGTAGCGGGACTAATAAACCATTATTTTATGGTTTATATTGTATTTAATTGTGTGGTTTTATCAAATCTTTACCCACTTATTTATTAAATAAGCATGCATTTATAATTCCTTCCTAAAAATACTTTATGGTTGAAAACTTGCTTCTTAGAGACTTTTAATTTTGTATTTTAATTCTCCTTTATTCCATTCGATGCCGTGATCTGTGTGTTAAGTGTTTCAGGTTTTATAGGGCATGAATGACTTGGAGATTAGAAAAGAAGCTTGCAAAAATGGAAGGAACACAAGAAATTAAGGAGATGACCAGCGAGAAGTGACGCGGGCGCATGGCTCATGCGACCGCGCGATATAGAGGAAATTGCAGTGACGCGGACGCATGGCTCACGCGACCGCGTGGATTGGAAACTGCACCAGTGACGCGAAGGCGTGGATGATGTACACGCGTGGTAAGGCAAAACGCTGGATGACGCGAACGCCTGGATGACGCGATCGCGTGACATGCGCGATCTACAGAATCTGCAGAATTCGCTGGGGGTGATTTTGGGCCCTGTTTTGACCTAGTTTTCGGCCCAGAAAAGCAAATTAGAGCCAGAGAAAATGCAGAGACAGAAGACAACATCCATTCCGCATAATTTTAGTTTTAGATATGATTTTACCTCTCCTCTAGGTTTTCTCCCTACACATTGATAGTTCTTAGGATTTGATTTTATTGCTTTTTGGATTGGAACATTGAGAAGAGTTATTGCCTCCGTCAAGACTTCGTCATTCTAGTTTGTTTCCTTACTTGTCACTTACTCTTTCATGTCCTTTATTTACTCAGAGTTACTCTTGGATTATTTCTAGAATTTATTTATAAAAGAATTATTTTTATTTTAATTGATCCTTTTGATTATTATTTATTATGTCTTTCAGTATTTCTCTTCCTTATTTTGTGAAATTTACATTCATAATGAGCGAGTAGTTCCATAACTTGATTGGGAGATGATTGAAAGGAAACCTTGAGTTGGGTTACTCAAGAGAAAAATTGTAATTGGGTTTATTGTTGGATCGCCCTCTAATCACTGACACTAGTCCTTCTCAAGGGAGAAGATTAGGACTTGTGATTAGAAATAGCTTTCCAACTTGCTTGACTTTCCTCTACCTGGTAAAGGGTAACTAAGCAGAACAACCTTCAATTATCAATTAATCTTGAGAGTACTCCAACAAGAATATGGCTTCCAACTAATCTACTCCCAGTCAAGGTTTTTATTAAAATTACATAATTTCTCTGATTTAATTTCCTGTTTATCAACTCAACCCATTTTTGAAAACGTCTGATTAATAAAATAGCACATCTTTCTGCAACTCGTTGGGAGATGACCTGGGATTCATACTCCCAGTATTTTAATTTTAATTTTAATTTTGTGACAACCCTTCTAAATTGATAAACAGATTTTCGGTTGGTTAAGAACTGTACTTGCAACGTATCTCTTATAATAATTTCTTAATTTGCCAATTTCCGCCACGTCAATTTTTGGCGCCGTTGCCGGGGAGTTGCAATAGAGTGCTAAGTTATTGTTTGGAATTTTTTTATTTGCATTTTATTTTATTTTTGCTACTATGAGCTACATGTTTCTTTCGTTAAATGACGCGTTCACTTCCTGATCCAAGCTTACCAGTATTTGATCCTGAGATTGATAGAACTATCTCACGAATAAGGCAAGCTCGGAGTCGGTTAGTCCTCTCTGAGGGCGAATCTAAAACGTCACTTGAGGAAGAAACAAGCTCCCTTTCTACTGATTCGGTTGATTTACGTGTAGGTGACATGGCAGCACCTAGGAGAATTACTATCCAGGAGGCTGGAGCCACTAATTTTACAATGCAACCATTTCAAGCGCATCACCCAGCAGTTGCTACAGACTTTGAAATAAAGACTGCATTGCTCAATTTGATGCCTAAGTTTCATGGCTTACCTGCTCAAGAGTCTATCAAGCACCTGAGAGATTTCCAAGCAGCCTGTTCTACTGTCAGGCGTGATGGTGCAGATGAAACTTCAATTTTGTTAAAAGCCTTCCCATTCTCTCTTGAGGAAAAGGCGAGAGAGTGGTACTACACTCAACCCGCAGCAACTGTTTCTGACTGGAATACGCTCAGAAGAGAAATTTTGGAAAAATTCTTCCCAGCTGAAGTTACTGACAAACTAAGGAAAGACATTTCCATGATTGTTCAGGACGAATCCGAGACTCTCTGTGAATACTGGGAGTGCTTCAACAATATTCTGGAAGCATGTCGCCACCATATGATTGACAAGATAGTGTTGCTCGGCTACGTCACACAGGGCATGAGGCCCCAAGATAAGACCACATTGGAAAGTGCTAGCAATGGGTCTATGAAAAAGTACAAGACCACTGATGAGGCATGGCAATTGATCAGCGACTTAGCTAAATCTACTCGGAATCACAAGCAGAAACAAGGCCGTTCAAAAGCTATTGCAGAAGTATCCTCTAGCAGAGAGACTGTTGCTCTAACTCAGAGTATCTGTGAAATGACCAACTTACTGAAGCAGATGCAATTGAATCAACAACAAGTTCAGCAAGCTCAACCTTCTCCACCACAGCAAAGCCAACAGTTAGTCCCACAGAGAGTTTGCAGAATCTGTGCTAATTATAGCTATTATACTGATGAATGTCCGCAGCTCTAGTAGGAAGACAACACCGTGGCAGCCACTCATAACTTCTATGACCGTCCCAACCAAGGGTACAATCAAGGTGGCAGTTACAGCCATGGATGGTAGGACAATTCTAACCAGAATTAGAGAGATAATTCTAACAAGAATTGGAGGGACAATAATAACAGAGGAGACAGAGACAATCAGGGAAATCAGAGGTGGAATAATAACAACAACAGGCAGTAGAACCAAAACCAGCCTTACAGAGCACCTCACCTGAGGCAATTCCAAGGATCACAGCACAACCAACAGTAAACCTCTCAGATCACTTGTCCTTCTTCATCTTCTAATGATGAGTTACTACAATCTATTGATCGTAGACAACAGGACATGGAAAATAACCTTACTTCTACTCTAAATGGTCTAAACTCTACCTTGCAAGCTCTTGTCTCACAGATTGGATCAATGAATAACTCCAATAACCAGCCTTTGAGCTCCAGTGGAATCCCCTCTCAACCATTACCCAATCCAAAGGGTGGCATTAATGCCATCACCCTAAGGTCCGGAACCACATTGCAAGAGAGGAATCAGGAGGAGCCAAGCCCACCAGAACACGCCTCAGCTGAAGAGGTAGTGGAAATAGAAGATGTTGAGGAGGAAGAGGACATACAGGAAATGGCTGAAGAAGAAGAAGCTCAATCACAGGAAGAATCACCAAAGGGCGCAGACATTGTAGAAAACGCCATTCCTATTCTCTTTCCACAACTTGCAAGGAAGCCCATGAAGCAGTTGGAACCTGATCCCAAAATGGTAGAAATATTCAAAAAGGTTGAGGTAACTGTTCCCCTTTTTTATGTTATTCAACAGGTACCTAAATACGCAAAGTTTCTAAAAGATTTATGTATACATAAAGACAAAATTAATGAATTAGAGACTATTCCTTTAGGTAGTTCTATATCTGCTTTAATGGGAGGTATACCTGAAAAGTGTAGTGATCCAGGTCCATGTATGGTTAATTGTACTATTGGTGGTGTAGTATTTTCTAACTGCATGTGTGATTTAGGAGCATGTGTGAGTATAATGCCTTTATCTATATATGATATTTTGAGGCTCCCTCCCTTAAAAAGGTCGGCAGCTCATTTTGTGTTAGCAGATAAAAGCATTATTACAGTGGCTGGAGTTGCTGAAGATGTATTAGTGGGCATTAAGGGGCTCACATTCGCCATTGATTTTTATATCCTAGAGATGTCCCAAAATGACTCAGAGAAGCCATCGTCAATCCTACTCGGAAGACCATTCCTGAAGACCTCGAAGTTCAAATTGGATGCTTTTTCAGGAACATACTCTTTTGAAATAGACGGCCGAGTAGTAAGCTTCAATCTGAATGGAGTTATGAAGCACCCACCAGAAGATCATTCTATCCTCCAGTGTGACATCATAGATGAAACCATAGCTGAAGTTCACCAGGAGGAGTTAGAAGAGAAGTACGTAGGACAAGGTCCGAGTGTGGGGACACTTTCTGAGGACAATGAAAGTACTTTACCATTGTTACCATCTCCAGATAATCCAGAGCCTGACCATGAGCAGAGGCTAGAATTAAAACCCCTTCCTCCACACCTCAAATATGCTTACCTTGAGGACAAGCAGAAGTTTCCAGTTATCATTGCATGGGAACTCACTTCTCAACGAGAAGAGGAGTTACTTAGTGTGCTGAGGAGGCACAAGAAGGCAATTGGGTGGAGTTTGGCAAACATAGTAGGCATCGACACTCAAGTTTGTGAGCACAGAATATTTTTAGAAGAGGGAGCTAGGCCTGTTCGTCAACCCCAGAGAAGACTGAATCCCACTATCTTGGAGGTTATCAAAAAGGAAGTGACCAGACTACTAGAGGCGGATATCATCTATCCTACCTCAGACAATGAATGGGTAAGCCCAGTACAAGTGGTGCCCAAGAAGTCTGGAGTCACTACAGTGAAGAATGAGCATGGAGAGGTCATAGCAACCAGAGTACAGAACGCCTGGAGGGTCTGCATTGATTACAGGCGCCTAAACCAGGCAACCCGTAAGGATCACTATCCTCTTCCATTCATTGATCAAATGCTGGATCACCTGTCAGGTAAATCGCATTATTGCTTTTTAGATGGTTACACAGGTTATTTCCAGATTCATATAGCTCCTGAAGATCAGGAAAAGACTACTTTTACCTGTCCTTTTGGGACTTATGCTTATAAGAGAATGTCCTTTGGCTTGTGCAATGCACCAGCTACTTTTCAAAGGTGCATGATGAGTCTTTTCTCTGATCTTATTGAGGACTGTATGGAGGTTTTTATGGATGATTTTAGCGTTTATGGTGATTCTTTTAGCCTTTGCTTGGATAGCTTATCTAGAGTATTAGATAGATGTGTCAGTACAAACCTTGTATTGAATTTTGAAAAATGTCACTTTATGGTTAAACAAGGGATTGTACTAGGACATGTTGTATCTAATACTGGCATTTCTGTAGATCCAACAAAGGTGGATGTTATTTCTAGTTTACCTTACCCCTCCTCTGTGAGAAAAGTCTGTTCGTTCCTTGGCCATGCAGGTTATTACCGGAGGTTCATTAAGGACTTTAGTAAGGTAGCGCTTCCCTTATCCAGATTACTGCAGAAAGATATTGAGTTCGAGTTCAGTGAGGATTGCAAACAAGCGTTTGATAAGCTGAAAACTGCCCTGACTCAAGCTCTAATTGTGAGAGGACCTGATTGGAGCCAGCCATTTGAGATCATGTGCGATCCTTCCAACCATGCAGTAGGAGCAGTGCTGGCTCAGTGTGAATGTAAGGACCCCTTTGTAATTGCTTATGCGTCTAAGACTTTAGACGCCACTCAGTCTAATTACACTACCACTGAGAAAGAGCTTCTTGCTATTGTTTTTGCTCTGGATAAATTCCAAGCCTATTTACTTGGTACTAAAGTAGTAGTGTATTCAGACACGCAGCTCTAAAGTATTTATTAGCTAAAAAGGAATCCAAACCAAGGCTTATACGTTGGATACTACTACTACAAGAATTTGATTTAGAAATAAAGGATAGGAGTGGAAACCAGAACTTAGTGGCAGACCACTTGAGTCGCCTTGAGCACATTAAGGATGACTCCACTCCTATAGCTGATAATTTCCCTTTTGATAACCTGTAAGCAGTATCTGAGGTAGTCCCTTGGTATGCACCTGTAGCTAATTATCTAGTTAGCCGCACTTTTCCTCCAAACTTTACTAAGCATCAAAGAGACAAGCTGAAAAGCGAGTCTAAATATTATATACAGGATGACCCATATTTATGGAGATGTGGTGCTGACCAGGTAATTAGAAAGTGTGTACTTCAATCAGAATTCCAGTCCATCTTAGAGGCCTGTCACTCATCTGAGAGTGGAGGACATTTTGGCCCTCAAAGAACAGCTAGCAAAATCTTAGACTGTGGATTCTGGTGGCTTACTCTTGTTAGAGACGCTGCTGAATTTTGTAAATTGTGTTTCCCATGCCAAAAATTTGGTAATATATCCAGGAAGGATGAAATGCCTCAACAAATTATGCTTTTCTGTGAAATTTTTGATGTTTGGGGCATTGACTTCATGGGTCCATTTCCAAATCCTAATGGTTATTTTTATATATTGTTAGCTGTAGATTATGTTTCCAAATGGGTGGAAGCAATTTCTACCCGCACTGATGATGCTAACACTATTGTTTCCTTTGTGAGAAACCACATTATTTGTCGCTTTGGATCACCACGAGCAATTGTGAGCGATCAAGGCACCCATTTTTGTAACAGGAGACTAACAGGATTACTGAAGAAGCATGGGATAATTCATAAAGTAGCAACAGCCTACCATCCTCAGACTAATGGGCAAGCCGAGGTGTCTAACAGAGAGATAAAGCGCATATTGCAGAAGATAGTCAAACCTTATAGAAGAGACTGGAACACCAGGCTACAAGATGCACTTTGGGCATACAGAACAGCATACAAGACACCCATTGGGATGAGTCCCTTCTGCTTAGTTTATGGAAAAGCCTGTCATCTCTCAGTTGAAGTAGAGCACAAAGCCTTTTGGGCAGTAAAGGAGTGCAACATGGGATTTGAGAAAGCCGGAGCTGAAAGGAAGTTGCAACTGCAAGAATTGGAAAGCCTTCGCCTGGAAGCTTATGAGAACTCAAGGCTGTACAAGCAAAAGATGAAGGCTGTACATGATCAGCGCATCAAGAGGAAAGAGTTCCAACCTGGAGACTTAGTCCTCCTTTACAAATCTAGACTGAGGCTCATGCCAGGTAAGTTGAGATCAAGATGGGAAGGTCCGTATAGAGTAGATAAGGCTGAGCCGTACGGAGTTTTTCACCTAAGTCACCCTTCAAGCTCTGAACTCATCAAAGTGAATGGACATCATCTGAAGCTATATCATGGTGAGAAGGTGGCGAAAAACAAGGAGTTAGATATCTTCCTCTTGGAGGATCCACTCACAGCAGAAGACTGAGCTAGTGGAGCGTCCAACTTACGGACGTTAAAGCAAAGTGCTAGGTGGGAGACAACCCACCATGGTATGATCGTTCCTTTTCTTTATTCTTAGTTTTCTTATTCAATAACCCTTCTCTTTATTAGTACATTTAGTTTGCATCTACATTTGCATATTTTTATTTAAAAAAAAAAAGAAGAGAGAGGGAGAGCCGCGACGCGACAGCGTCGCAGGTGGCTCAGAGAGAATAATAACTCGAACAGAGAGTCATGCAGTAGCGTGGTTGGAGGCGTGCCTTTGGCACAAATCACCCCACGCGACCGCATCGCTGACTCGTCCGCGTCACATGGGAAACATGCCTCCCACGCGTCCGCGTCACTCACGCGGCCGCGTGACTTGGAAATCGACGTAAGAAAGGATGCACGACCAAAAGTTGTGCTAGAGTGGTGCTGGACTGGTGCTAAACACACAAGCCTTACCACGCGGACGCATGACTCACGCATCCGCGTCATGTCCCTATAATGGTCACTCACGCGATCGCGTCGACTACGCGACCGCGTCACCCTAGATTTTGGCAATACTAAGTTTTGAACAGAGAGTTGTGCGAGCGCGAGGCTGCCCTCACGCCAGTGGCACAAAACACGTCACGCGTCCGCGTGACCGACGCGACCGCGTCGACTAATTTCAGCGCAAATCGCGCGAACGCGTCCCCCACACGTCCGCGTCGCTTGCACCGCACAGCTTATCCTAATTTGCCAAATATCTTATCTTTCTCTTCCCCAAATCCTACTTTTTCTTTTCCCTCCTCATTATTTTCTTCCCCTTTCTTCCACCTTCCTTCCTTCTCACTTTCTACTTTCTCTCTCTCACCACTATTAACAAGGTTTTTCTTTTCTTCCCCCTCCTTACTTTTCTATTCTTCTTAATTTATGTTTTCTTTTTCTTTTCTTTTTCTTTTTATTTTCCTCATTCATGTTTTCTTTTTTCTTTCTTTTTCTTTTAATTGGTGTTAGATATTTAGTAGGGTCATTATTATTCCTTTTGTTTGCTTGTGGATTGTTAATAACTTGTTTAGCAATTATATGTTATTTTCAAAAAGAGTTGCTTGCATGTTCAATTTGATACTTTCAATAGCTTCTTTACCATGCATGCTATGTGTTTGTGAAAACGTCCGTATGGCATTGTGCACTATTTTTGAATTTCTTTTAATCTACTACTCTAAATGCCTGCTTTTCACAAAACCCTTTTTTATATCTTATTAATTTAATATAATTGTTATTACAAACAGGTTGTTAGTTTGAATTCTGTGGTAATCTAACTTGGACATTGAATGCTTGATCTATGCTACTCATGCCTTTGCCTGCATGCCAATAAACACCTTGCATTTAATTGTCTCCATATGCAGTCTTTATATTTCCATTGTTGATTTTCCACATGTTGTCAGGACCATGTGTTAACATCATTCAATTTTTAATGTGCATTGATCACCACCTTTCCCGTTCTCTTTCTTGCTCTACCCCTTGACATTTTAACATACTTTCTCTTTTCTCCCTTTCAGGATGGCCACCAAAAAAGGCAAGGAGAAAGCTGCTCCCAAATCAACAGCAAGGAGAGGAACAAAACGAGCATTAGTGGCAGAGCCTTCTTCGACTGCAGTAAAGCCCTCAACAAAGAGAATTAAGAGGATTATAAAAGTTGATGATAAAGAGAAAGCCTTCTGATGAGCGGATAATTTAAACGCTTTTTAGCATTATTTTTACATAGTTTTCAGTATGATTTAGTATATTTTTATTAGTTTTTAAATAAAAATCATATTTCTAGACTTTACTATGAGTTTGTGTATTTTTCTGTGATTTCAGGTATTTTCTGGCTGAAATTGAGGGACCTGAGCAAAAATCAGATTTAGAGGTTGAAGAAGGACTGCAGACGCTGTTGGATTATGACCTCCCTGCACTCAAAGTAGATTTTCTAGAGCTACAGAATTCCAAATGGCGCGCTCTCAATTGCGTCGGAAAGTAGACATCCAGGGCTTTCTAGCAATATATAATAGTCCATACTTTGCTCGAGTTTAGAAGATGTAAGCTGGCGTTGAACGCCAGTTCCATGCTGCATTCTGGAGTCAAACGCCAGAAACAGGTTGTAAAGTGGAGTTAAACGCCAGAAACAGGTTACAAACTGGCGTTCAATTCTAAGAAAGACCTCTACACGTATAAAGCTCAATGCTCAGCCCAAGCACACACCAAGTGGGCCCCAGAAGTGGATTTCTGCATCATTTACTCATTTCTGTAAACTCTAGTAACTAGTTTAGTATAAATAGGACTTTTTACTATCATTGTAAGGGATATTTGATTAGTTTTTATGCTATCTTAGACTTTCATGGGGGCTAGCCATTCGGCCATGCCTGGACCATTATCACTTGTGTATTTTCAAACGGTAGAGTTTCTACACACCATAGATTAAGGTGTGGAGCTCTGCTGTTCCTCATGAATTAATACAAAGTACTACTGTTTTACTATTCAATTCAAGCTTATTCCTATTCTAATATATCCATTCGCACCCAAGAACATGATGAATGTGATGATTATGTGACGATCATCATCATTCTCACTTATGAACGCGTGCCTGACAAACACTTCCATTCTACATGCAAACAAGCTAGAATGAATATCTCTTAAATATCTAATACAGAGGACCGAGTCCGAGATATTAGAATTTTCATGGTATAAGTTAGAACCCATGGATGGCCATTCTTGAGATCCGGAAAGTCTAAACCTTGTCTGTGGTATTCCGAGTAGGATCTGAGAAGGGATGGCTGTGACGAGCTTCAAACTCGCGAGTGCTGGGCGTAGTGACAGACGCAAAAGGATAGTAAATCCTATTCCAGTATGATCAAGAACCGACAGATGATTAGCCATGCAGTGACAGCGCATTGGACCATTTTCACAGAGAGGATGGGATGTAGCCATTGACAACGGTCATGCCCTACATAAAGCTTGCCATGGAAAGGAGTAGGAATGGTTGGATGAAGACAGCAGGAAAGTAGAGGTTCAGAGGAACGAAAGCATCTTTATACGCTTATCTGAAACTCTCACCAATGAATTACATAAGTATCTCTATCCTATTTTAATTATCTTTTAGTACACTATAATCTCTTAATACATTTGAATCCACCTGACTGAGATTTACAAGGTGACCATAGCTTGCTTCAAGCCGACAATCTCCGTGGGATCGACCCTTACTCACGTAAGGTTTATTACTTGGACGACCCAGTGCACTTGCTGGTCAGTTGTGCGAAGTTATGACAAAGAATGAAGATTATGAATGTGCGTATAAAGTTTTCAGCGCCGTTACCAAGGAATGGAACCGTCACGATTTCTGCGCACCAAGTTTTTGGCGCCGTTGCCGGGGATTGTTCGAGTTTGGACAACTGACGGTTCATCTTGTTGCTCAGATTATGTAATTTTATTTTAATTTTAATCTTTTTATTTCTTATTTTCGAAAAATACAAAAAAATTTTCTTCTTTTTTCGTTTTTCCCAATTAAATTTCGAAAAAAAATCAAAAAAGTTTAATAAAATAATAAAACCAAAAATATTTTGTGTTTCTTGTTTGAGTCTAGAGTCAAGTTTTAAGTTTGGTGTCAATTGCATCTTTTTAATTTTCTAAATTATTTTCGAAAATTTCATGCATTGCATTCTTCATGATCTTCAAGTTGTTCTTGGCCAGTCTTCTTGTTTGATCTTCATATTTTCTTGTTTTGTGTCTTTTCTTGTTTTTCATCTGCATTTTCAATTTGTTAATGTCTAAAGAATAAAAATTTTTAAGTTTGGTGTCTTGCATGTTTTCTTTTCTTGAAAATTTTTCAAAAATAAGTTCTTGGTGTTCATCTTGACATTCAAAGTGTTCTTGGTATTCATCTTAACATTCATAGTGTTCTTGCATGCATCACATGTTTTGATCCAAAATTTTCATGCATTGAGTCTTTGGGTTGTTTTTCTCTTTCTTCATTGAAAATTCAAAAATAAAAAAAAATCTTTCTCTTATTTCACTCATAATTTTCGAAAATTTGATTTGATTTAGTCAAAAATTTTTAAAATTTAGTTATTTCTTATGAGTCAAATCAAATTTTCAATTTAAAAATCTTATCTTTTTCAAATCTTTTTCAAAAATCAAATCTTTTTCATTTTTCTTTCATAATTTTCGAAAATTCCAAAATGATTTTCAAAAATCTTTTTCTTATTTTGTTTCATAATTTCAAATCTTTACTAACAATTAATGTGATTGATTCAAAAATGTTAAGTTTGTTACTTGCCTAGTAAGAAAAGTTCAATCTTTAAATTTTAAAATCATATCTTTTTAGTTTCTTGTTAGTCAAGTAATCAACTTTAATTTTCAAAATTAAATCTTTTTAATTTCCTTTTCAAATCCTTTTCAAAATGATTTTCAATCATATCTCTCAATCATATCTTTTTCAAAATCAATTTCAAAATCTTTTCTAACTTCTTATCTTTTTCAAAAACAATTTTCAAATCTTTTTCAATCAATCTTATCTTTTTGTTTCAATTATATCTTTTTCAAAACTACCTAACTAATTCTCTCTCTCTAATTTTCGAAAATCACCTTCCTCTTTTTCAAAATTCCTTTTTAATTAACTAATTATTTTAATTTTTAATTTTAATTTTATTTCTTTTCTAATTTTCGAATTTTGTTTTAATTTCAAATTAAGAACAAAAATATTTTTATTTTAATTTATTTAATTTTCGAAAATACTTCTCTCTCACTTCCTTCTAATTATTTATTTATTTACTAACACTCCTCTTCATCTGAGAATTCGAACCTACTCTTCACCCTTGTGTTTGGATTCTCCATCTTCTATTCATATCTTCTTCTACTCACATAAAGGAATCTCTATACTGTGACATAGAGGATTCTATATTTTCTTTTCTGTTTTCTTCTTTTTCATATGAGCAGGAACAAGGATAAGAACATTCTTGTTGAAGCTGATCCTGAATCTGAAAGGACTCTGAAGAGGAAGCTAAGGGAAGCCAAAGCACAACTCTCTGGAGAAAATCTAACAAAAATTTTCAAAAAAGAAGAAAACATGGCCGAAAATAATAACAATGCAAGGAAGATGCTTGGTGACTTTACTGCACCAAATTCCAATTTACATGGAAGAAGCATCTCAATCCCTGCCATTGGAGCAAACAATTTTTAGCTTAAACCTCAATTAGTTTCTCTGATGCAACAGAACTGCAAGTTTCATGGACTTCCATCTGAAGATCCTTTTCAGTTCTTAAATGAATTCTTGCAGATCTGTGATATTGTTAAGACCAATGGGGTTGATCCCGAGGTCTATAGGCTTATGCTTTTCCCGTTTACTGTAAGAGACAGAGCTAGAGTATGGTTGGACTCTCAACCTAAAGATAGCCTGAACTCTTGGGATAAGCTGGTCACGGCTTTCTTAGCCAAGTGCTTTCCTCCTCAAAAGCTTAGCAAGCTTAGAGTGGATGTTCAAACCTTCAGACAGAAAGAAGGTGAATCCCTCTATGAAGCTTAGGAGAGATACAAGGAACTGACCAAAAAGTGTCCTTCTGACATGCTTTCAGAATGGACCATCCTGGATATATTCTATGATGGTCTGTCTGAGTTATCAAAGATGTCACAGGACCATTCTACAGGTAGATCCATTCACCTAAAGAAAACACCTACAGAAGCTCAAGAACTCATTGACATGGTTGCAAATAACTAGTTCATGTACACTTCTGAAAGGAATCCTGTGAATAATGGGACGCCTATGAGGAAGGGAGTTCTTGAAATTGATACTCTGAATGCCATATTGGCTCAGAATAAAATATTGACTCAGCAAGTCAATATAATTTTTCAGAGTCTGAATGGATTGAAGGAATCATCCAACAGTACTAAAGAGGCATCTTCTAAGAAGAAGCTTATGATATTGAGAACCCTGCAATAGCAGAGGTGAATTACATCGGTGAACCCTATGGAAACACCTATAATCCTTCATGGAGAAATCACCCAAATTTCTCATGGAAGGATCAATAAAAGCCTCAACAAGGCTTTAATAATGGTGGAAGAAACAGGTTTAGCAATAGCAAACCTTTTCCATCATCCACTCAGCCACAGATAGAGAATTCTGAGCAGAATCCATCTAGCTTAGCAAATATAGTCTCTGATCTATCTAAGGCCACTTTAAGTTTCATGAATGAAACAAGGTCCTCCATTAGAAATTTGGAGGCACAAGTGGGCCAGCTGAGTAAAAGGGTCACTGAAACCCCTCCCAGTACTCTCCCAAGCAATACAGAAGAGAATCCAAAAAGAGAGTGCAAGGTCATTGAATTAACCATCATGGCCGAACCTACAAGGGAGGGAGAAGACCTGAATCCCAGTGAGGAAGACCTCCTGGGACGTCCAGTGATCAATAAGGAGTTTTCCTCTGAGGAACTAAAGGAATCTGAGACTCATCTAGAGACCATAGAGATTCTATTGAACCTCCTTATGCCATTCATGAGCTCTGATGAGTATTCTTCTTCTGAAGAGAATGAAGATGTCACTGAAGAGCAAGTTGCCAAGTACCTTGGTGCAATCATGAAGCTGAATGCCAAATCATTTGGTAATGAGACTTGGGAAGATGAACCTCCCTTGCTCATCAATGAACTAAGTGATCTGGATCAACTGAGATTGCCTCAGAAGAAACAGGATCCTGGAAAGTTCTTAATACCTTGTACCTAGGCACCATGACCTTTGAGAAGGCTCTATGTGACCTTGGATCAGGGATAAACCTCATGCCACTCTCTGTAATGGAAAAACTGGGAATCTTTGAGGTACAAGCTGCCAGAATCTCATTAGAGATGGCAGACAACTCAAGAAAATAGGCTTATGGACAAGTAGAGGACGTGCTAGTAAAGGTTGAAGGCATTTACATCCCTGCTGATTTCATAATCCTGGATACTGGGAAGGAAGAGGATGAATCCATCATCCTTGGAAGACCCTTCCTAGCTATAGCAAGAGCTGTGATTGATGTGGACAGAGGAGAGTTAGTACTTCAACTGAATGAGGACAACCTTGTGTTTAAAACTCAAGGATCTCCTTCTGTAACCATAGAAAGGAAGCATGAAAAGCTTCTCTCACTGCAGAGTCAACCAAAGCCCCCACAGTCAAACTCTAAGTTTGGTGTTGGGAGGCTACAACCAAACTCTAAGTTTGGTGTTGGGAGGTTCCAACAATGCTCTGAACATCTGTGAGGCTCCATGAGAGCTCACTGTCAAGCTATTGACATTAAAGAAGTGCTTGTTGGGAGGCAACCCAATCTTATCTAATTATATTTATTTATTTTCCATTGTTATTTTATGTTTTCTTTAGGTTGATGATCATGTGAAGTCACAAAAACTACTGAAAAATCAAAAACAGAATGAAAAATAGAATGAAAAATAGCACACCCTGGAGGAGAACAGTCTGGCGTTTAAACGCCAGAAACAAGCATCTGTCTGGCGTTTAACGCCAGAAACCAGCACCAAACTGGCGTTTAACGCCAGAAACAAGCATCAACCTAGCGTTAAACGCCAGAAACAAGCTACATTTGGGTGTTTAATGCCAGAAACAGGCAGCAGTCTGGCGTTAAACGCCAGGATTGCACAGCAAGGGTGTTTTACACGCCTAATTGGAGCAGGGATGTTAAGTCCTTGGCCCACTGGATCTGTAGACCCCACAGGATCCCCACCACTTCTTCTCTCCTCTTCACAGCTTTTCATACCTCTCTTCCCCAAATAACCTCCACCAATCACCTCCATTACTCCTCCAAAACCATCATACAACCCACCTACACCCACCCACTCAAATTCAAACCTTCACTCTTTCCTTTTCACACAACATGCACAATACTACCCTCCTTGGCTGAATATACACACCTATCCATCTCCTCCATTTCTTCTCTTCTACCCACTTCTTTCTTCTTTTGCTCGAGGACGAGCAAACATTTTAAGTTTGGTGTGGAAAAAGCATTGCTTTTTTGTTTTTCCATAACCATTAATGCCTCAAGGGATGCACTTCCCTCCACAAAACTACTGGGAGTAAATCAACACTTCCCTAGGAGAATTAAGCTCCAACATGGGACAACTAAGGGTAGAGCATCAAGAGCACTCCATCATCCTCCATGAAATTAGAGAAGATCAAAGAGCTATGAGGGAGGAGCAAGAAGGACAAGGAAGAGACATATAGGAGCTCAAGAGCACCATTGGTTCTTCAATAAGAGGAAGACACCACCCTCACTAAGGTGGACTCATTCCTTAATCTCCTTGTTTATTTATTTTCTGTTTTTCGGTTTTTGAGCCCTATGTGTTATTTATGTTTATGCCTTTACTACATGATCATTAGTGTCTAAGTGTCTATGCCTTAAAGTTATGAATATGAATCCATCACCTCTCTTGAATGAAAAATGTTTTAATTACAAAAGAACAAGAAGTACATGGTTTCAAATTCATCCTTGAATCTAGTTTAATTATTTTGATGTGGTGACAATACTTTTTGTTTTCTGAATGAATGCTTGAACAGTGCATATGTCTTTTGAAGTTGTTGTTTATGAATGTTAAATATGTTGGCTCTTGAAAGAATGATGACAAGGAGAATTGTTATTTGATAATCTAAAAAATCATAAAAATGATTCTTGAAGCAAGAAAAAGCAGTGAATACAAAAGCTTGCAGAAAAAAAAGAAAGAAAAAGAAAAAGCAAGCAGAAAAAGCCAAAAGCTCTTTAAACCAAAAGGCAAGAGCAAAAAGCCAGTAGCCCTTAAAACCAAAAGGCAAGGGTAATAAAAAAGGATCCAAGGCTTTGAGCATCAGTGGATAGGAGGGCCTAAAGGAATAAAATCCTGGCCTAAGCGGCTAAACCAAGTTGTCCCTAACCATGTGCTTGTAGCGTGAAGGTGTCAAGTGAAAACTTGAGACTGAGCGGTTAAAGTCAAGGTCCAAAGCAAAAAAGAAGAGTGTGCTTAAGAACCCTGGACACATCTAATTGGGGACTTTAGCAAAGCTGAGTCACAATCTGAAAGGGTTCACCCAGTTATGTGTCTGTGGCATTTATGTATCCGGTGGTAATACTGGAAAACAAAGTGCTTAGGGCCACGGCCAAGACTCATAAAGTAGCTGTGTTCAAGAATTAACATACTGAACTAGAAGAATCAATAACACTATCTGAATTCTAAGTTCCTATAGATACCAATCATTTTGAACCTCAATGGATAAAGTGAGATGCCAAAACTATTCAAGAGGTAAAAAGCTACAAGTCCCGCTCATCTGATTGGAGCTAAGTTTCATTGATGTTTTGGATTTTATAGTATATTCTCTTCTTTTTATCCTATTTGATTTTCAGTTGCTTGGGGACAAGCAACAATTTAAGTTTGGTGTTGTGATGAGCGGATAATTTATACGCTTTTTGGCATTGTTTTTACATAGTTTTTAGTATGATTTAGTTAGTTTTTAGTATATTTTTATTATTTTTTAAATAAAAATCACATTTCTGAATTTTACTATAATTTTGTGTGTTTTTCTGTGATTTCAGGTATTTTCTGGCTGAAATTGAGGGACCTGAGCAAAAATTAGATTTAGAGGTTGAAGAAGGACTGCAGATGCTGTTGAATTCTAACCTCCCTGTACTCAAAGTGGATTTTCTGGAGCTACAGAACTCCAAATGGCGCGCTCTCAATTGCGTTGGAAAGTAGACATCCAGGGCTTTTCCGCAACATATAATAGTCCATACTTTATTCGATTTTAGATGACGTAAACTGGCGTTGAACGCTAGTTCCATGCTGCATTCTGGAGTCAAACACCAGAAACAGGTTGCAAAGTGGAGTTAAACGCCAGAAACAGGTTACAAACTGGTGTTCAACTCCAAGAAAGACCTCTACACGTATACAGCTCAATGCTCAGCCCAAGCACACACCAAGTGGACCCCGGAAGTGGATTTTTGCATCCTTTACTCATTTCTGTAAACCCTAATAACTAGTTTAGTATAAATAGGAGTTTTTACTATCTTTGTAAGGGATCTTTGATTAGTTTTTATGCTATCTTAGAATTTCATGGGGGCTGGCCATTCGGCCATGCCTGGATTAAGGTGTGGAGCTCTGCTGTTCCTCATGAATTAATACAAAGTACTACTGTTTTTCTATTCAATTCAAGCTTTTTCCTATTCTAAGATATCCATTCGCACCCAAGAACATGATGAATATTATAATTATGTGACGATCATCATCATTCTCACTTATGAATGTGTGCCTGATAAACACTTCCATTCTACATGCAAACAAGCTAGAATGAATATCTCTTAGATATCTAATACAGAGGACCAAGTCTGAGATATTAGAATCTTCGTGGTATAAGTTAGAACCCATGGATGGCCATTCTTGAGATCCGAAAAGTCTAAACCTTGTCTGTGGTATTCCGAGTAGGATCTGGGAAGGGATGGCTATGACGAGCTTCAAACTCGCGAGTGCTGGGCGTAGTGACAAACACACAAAAGGATAGTAAATCCTATTCCAGTATGATCGAGAACCCAGTGACAGCGCATTGGACCATTTTCACAGAGAGGATGGGATGTAGCCATTGACAACGGTGATGCCCTACATAAAGCTTGCCATGGAAAGGAGTAGGAATGGTTGGAAGTAGACAGCAGGAAAGCAGAGGTTCAGAGGAATGAAAGCATCTCTATACGCTTATCTGAAACTCTCACCAATGAATTACATAAGTATCTCTATCCTATTTTAATTATCTTTTAGTATACTATAATCTCTTAATACATTTGAATCTGCCTGACTGAGATTTACAAGGTGACCATAGCTTGCTTCAAGCCGACAATCTCCGTGGGATCGACCCTTACTCACGTAAGGTTTATTACTTGGACAACCCAGGGCACTTGCTGGTCAGTTGTGCGAAGTTGTGATAAAGAATTAAGATTATGAAGGTGCGTATAAAGTTTTCAGCGCCGTTACCAAGGAATGAAACCGTCACAATTTCTGCGCACCACCTTCCCAGCAAAGGACACTGCACGATTTCCCAATCGCTACTGTGAGCAGATGTTCCCTATCCTGGCAAAAAAGAATTACAACAACGAATACCTTCTTATCCTCCCAAACCACATTGCTAAATTTGTTGAGCCACAAATTGCACGGAGACAGTGGGGTTTCATACAGAGACAGCCACGGCAGGTTAATCTTTCCTGGGTTGTTGAGTTCTACTCCAACTTCCACCTGCCAACCCTGTAGCTGTCTATGTCCGTCAGAAGCAAGTCCCCATTATAGAAGAGGCCATTCAACGAACCTTAGATCTTCCCCCTACTCCAGAAGGACTGGACGCATTTCAAGAAGCCGCACTCAAGCACTAGATGTACCAATTTGACTGGGACGCTGTTCTCAGAGTTATCGCACTACCTGGCAGCGGATGGATCTACGGTTACCATCGTTCCGGTCCTAAGGGAATATCGGCTTCCGCACTCACCTTAGAGGCTCGAGTATGGGCACAGATTATGTCCCATTACGTCTTTTCGAGCACCCACGAGTCCTCCTTCACTGCCGACATGGCCATTCTATTATGGTGCATCCTTACAAACCAGCCTCTGAACCTACCAAGACACATCCGGAGTGCTATGGGACACGTACAAATTGCGAGAAACTTATCTTTTCCCGCCTTGGTGTCAGATCTTGTCTCCGCAGCCGGAGTCTCCTATAGAGCTAGGGACACCAAAGCCATGCTTGCACGGGAAGATCAGTACGTCCCTAACGAGAAATACATCAGACCTCCAACAGCCACTACAAGCCAGCCTACTGATCAGGCTGAAGACATTCCTCCTTCAACATCACAAGCACCTACAACCACTCAATTGCTCCATCAGATACTTGAAAGGTTAGATCGGTAGGAACACAAAGCAAAGCTAAGAGAGCGCCGTAACAAGCGCTGATTCACATACCTCAAGGAGATACTTAAAGGAAAATACAGAGACTCAGACACCCCAGACTCCACTTCCTTTACCAGCACTGGGAGCCATGACGGTCCCGACTGTGGAGATACTGCTACCAGCCCACCTTTGTTCCTGACAGATGGCACCGAAGACGGTGCAAAGCCTTAAGTGTAGGAAGGTCGGTCAGTACCTGACTTCCGGAGGTAATTTCTCTTCCCTAATGATACGCGAAAAATTAATGTTTCACGTAATTACCGGCAAGTATACCGGGTTGTATCAAGTAATAAAACTCACTAAGAGTGAGGTCGATCCCACAGAGATTGGTAGATTAAGCAACTTTAGTTAAATGGTAGATTTAGTCAAGCAAACATGGTTTTGATTTCATGAGATTTGTGATTTTTTGAACATAATTGCAAAAATTTAAATGGCAAGAAATTTAAAGAACTAGAAGAGAGAAAGAAGATGAAAGTAAATAACTGAAACTTAAAATGCAAGAAACTTAAATGACATTAAAGATAAATTGCAAGAAAGTAAAGATTGCAGAATTTTAAAAAGCATAAGAGTAAATAGCAAGAAATATAGAAACAGAATGCAAATGACAAGAATAATGAATTGCAAGAATGTAGAAGGAATTGGGTAATGGGTATTCAAACAACTAAAGAGTAAAAGAAATGAGAATTGATGATGGAGAGGATCATTAGGGATCAGAGATGCAAATTCTCCTGAATTGATGTTGATCAATTCCTTCTCAATCATGGGTATAGATCCATGGCAACTTGTGGGTAATTGAGTCCCAATCTCTTGGTAACTCAGTTTCTCTCAATACAACCAATTGCCACTCTCGTGATCTAATTGTTCATGAGAAGAGATGAAGTTCAATTTCTAATCCAAGCCACACAACTTCCAAAATCTCAACTAAGGGAGGTTACATCTCACATACCAACCAAAGTGTATTGATCAAGGAAATCATGAAAGGATGAACTCTAAACTGAATTATGTGGCTCCTTTCCCAAATTCACCACATAATTCATATAGATTAATCCCTCTCTCGATGGTGATTGAATCTTTGAAGAACAAGAGTTTCCTCTTGGATTAACCACTTGAATTAAGAAGGAGAAGAAGAGTTATCAATTCATTCAAATAAACAGAGCTCTTCCCCCTAATGAAAATGGGGTTTAGTGAATCATAGCTCCAATTTCAAAAACAATTGCAATAGATGAAAATTAAACTAAGTGTAGAGAAGAATGAAGAAGAAAAAGAAGTTCTTAAAACTATAATTCAAAGTTGCTAGAAAAACAAAAAATAGAAAACCGGTGATAGAAAAGTAGAGAATAAAAATGCTAGAAAAATGTCCAAGTGTCCAAAAAGTAAAAAAAATAAAAAGTCTAAAAAAAATCTAAGAGAGAGCTCTTAATTCTATGAAACTATGGCCTTTATATAGGCATCCCTAAATTACAAATTGAAATGAAATTAAAAACAAATTACAAAACAAAATGAAAATTAACTATTTTAGATGATTCTTGTAGCCTTGATTGGTTGAGATTTATGGGCTTTGCTTGCTTGAGGTTGGATTAGCTAGCTTCTCAATGAAATTGTAGCACCACGTTTTTGGCCAACACGCCTATGTAAATGCACGTTGGCAACGTGCTCATGGATTTCCTGCGCTGGGAGTTATTTGGAGAGATGGGCGTTGCTAGCCCAAGTTGTTGCTAACAACTTGGCTCTTCTTCTTCTTGGTTTCAGTTTTGATGCCCAAAGTTGCCCCTGGTTTAAGCTTTAATTTTGTGCTTCACTATCGACTATTATATATGGTTGGAAATTTCTGAATGTCATCTTTCCAACGCAACTGGAAGCACCTCGATTGGATCTCTGTAGCTCAAGTTATGCTCCATTGAAGATGACAAGGTCCGGCTGCCAGGGTTGCCGGCGTTTTTGACAAACACGCCTTCACATTCTCAAGTTGGCAACGTGGGTTACCTTCTAAGGGTGCTAAGCTTCACAGGCGTTGCTAGCAAACACGTCTTCACCTTCCCCAAGTTGGCAACGTGGGTTATGCCTCCCATGGAGCCAAATTTTAGCAAGGGCGTTGCCAACTTGGATTCCAAGTTGCCAACGTGCTCAGTTTCTGAGGTTCCAAATGAGGCCCGATTTTGAAGCTTGAAAATAATGTCAAACCCATATCATGATATATCATTGGAAATCTCTGGATGTCTACTTTCAAATTCCGTTGAAATCACCCCATTTGAAGTTTTGTAGCTCAAGATATACTCCATTGAAGGAGGTAAGGTCAGGCTGTCCAGCTCACCAGCGTTTTTGGCAAACACTCCTTTGTTCTTTCAAGTTGCCAACGTGGGTTGCTTCATTCCAAGTTGACTAGCTGCTAGCGTTGTTGGTGAACACGCCCTTATAAATCCAAATTAGAAACGTGCTCGTGGTTGCTTCCTAGCTCCAAGTTTGCTGCGTTGCCAATGAACACGCCAATGAACCCACGTTGGCAACGTGCTCCTTTCTGAAGCTCCAAATGAAGCCAGCTTTTGAAGCTTCAAATGAATGCTAACCCCATACTATGATATATGGTTGGAAAGATCTTGATGTCTACTTTTTAATGCCACTGGAATCACTTCCTTTGGAGCTTTTTAGCTCAAGTTATACATCCTTGAAGAAGGTAAGGTCAGGCTGCCAAGTTCGCTGGAGTTGTTGCTGAACACGCCCCCTTTCTTCCAAGTTGGCAATGTGCTGGTTTCTCCAGGGCTGCTTCCTTGCTTGGCATTGCCTTGGACCACGCCCATGCTCTCCCAGCCCAACAACGTGCTCGAGCCTTCCCTATGGCACCAAGATTTGCTTGCTACGTTGCCAAGGAACACGCCTTCAGAACTTGGCATTGGCAACGTGCATCTCCCTTTCCTGGGCCAAGTCTTCTATTCAGCGTTGTTTGCCTGCATTGTCCTCAAACACGCCCCTAATCTCTAGGCTGGCAATGTGATCGAGGCTTTGGAATACCTCCCCAAGGTTGCTTGCTGCGTTGCCAAGGAACACGCCTTCAGAATTTGGCGTTGGCAACGTGCTTCACACCCTTCCTATCCAAGCCTTCTTGCTGCTGGAGTTGTCACCAAACACGCCCTTGTTGGTGGCGTTGTGGTGCACGAAATTGTGATGTCCAGGCTCAAACAATCCCTGGCAACATGAGCAACTTGGTACGCACAATCGTAATTACACTTTGATTATGTAAAATTCATGGCTCTTTCTTTCCCTGGCAATGGCGCCAAGAACATGGTGCCAATACCATGGTTCACAACTTCGATACAACTAACCAGCAAGTGCACTGGGTCGTCCAAGTAATACCTTACGTGAGTAAGGGTCGAATCCCACGGAGATTGTTGGTATGAAGCAAGCTATGGTCACCTTGCAAATCTCAGTTAGGCAGATATAAATTGATAATGGTGTTTTTGAATAATATATAATAGAATAGGGATAGCGGTACTTATGTAAATCATTGGTGAGAGTTTCAGATAAGCGAATAGAGATGCTTTCGTTCCTCTGAACCTCTGCTTTCCTGCTATCTTCATCCAATCAGTCTTACTCCTTTCCATGGCTGGCTTTATGCAAGGGCATCACCGTTGTCAGTGGCTACATCCCCTCCTCTCAGTGAAAAATATGCTCACATGCTCTGTCACAGCACGGCTAATCATATGTCGGTTCTCGATCATGCTGGAATAGGATTCACCCTCCTTTTGCGTCTGTCACTAACGCCCAGCACTTGCGAGTTTGAAGCTCGTCACAGTCATTCAATCATTGAATCCTACTAAGAATACCACAGACAAGGTTTAGACCTTCCGGATTCTCTTGAATGCCGCCATCATTCTAGCTTACGCCACGAAGATTCTGGTTAGGAGATCTAAGAGATATTCATTCTAGCTTATTTCATGTAGAACAGAAGTGTTTGTCAGGCACGTGTTCATAGGGGAGAATGGTGATGAGCGTCACACATAATCATCACCTTCATCACGTTCTTGGGTGCGAATGGATATCTTAGAAGCGAAATAAGATGAATTGAATAGAAAACAGTAGTACTTTGCATTAATCTTTGAGGAACAGCAGAGCTCCACACCTTAATCCATGGAGTGTAGAAACTCTACCGTTAAAAATACATAAGTGAAAGTCCGGGCATGGCCGAGAGGCCAGCCCTCAATTGTGATCTAAGATAGCATACAACTGATCAAAGATGCCTAATACAATAGTAAAAGGTCCTATTTATAATAAACTAGCTACTAGGGTTTACAGAAGTAAGTAATTGATGCATAAATCCACTTCCGGGGCCCACTTGGTGTGTGCTTGGGCTGAGCTTGAGTGTTGCACGTGTAGAGATCCTTCTTTGAGTTGAACGCCAACTTTTGTGCCAGTTTGGGCGTTCAACTCTGGTTTTGGCTCCTTTTCTGGCGCTGGACGCCAGATTTGGGTTGAAAGCTGGCGTTGAACGCCAGTTTACGTCGTCTATTCTTGGCCAAAGTATGGACTATTATACATTGCTGAAAATCCCTGGATGTCTACTTTCCAACGCAATTGGAAGCGCGCCATTTCGAGTTCTATAGCTCCAGCAAATCTACTTTGAGTGCAGGGAGGTCAGAATCCAACAGCATCAGCAGTCCTTCTTCAACCTCTGAATCTGATTTTTGCTCAAGTCCCTCAATTTCAGTCAGAAAATACCTGAAATCACAGAAAAACACACAAACTCATAGTAAAGTCCAGAAATGTGAATTTAACATAAAAACTAATGAAAACGTCCCTAAAAGTAACTAGATCCTACTAAAAACATACTAAAAACAATGCCAAAAAGCGTATAAATTATCCGCTCATCACAACACCAAACTTAAATTGTTGCTTGTCCCCAAGCAACTGAAAATCAAATAGGATAAAAAGAAGAGAATATACTATAAATTCCAAACTATCAATGAAACATAGCTTCAATCAAATGAGCGGGACTTATATCTTTTTGCCTTTGAATAGTTTTGGCATCTCACTCTATCCATTGAGGTTCAGAATGATTGGCATCTATAGGAACTTCAGATTTCGAATAGTGTTATTGACTCTCCTAGTTCAGTATGATGATTCTTGAACACAGCTTCTTTATGAGTCTTGGCCGTGGCCCTAAGCACTTTGTTTTCCAGTATTACCATCGGATACATAAATGCCACAGACACATAATTGGGTGAACCTTTTCAGATTGTGACTCAGCTTTGCTAAAGTCCCCAATTAGAGGTGTCCAGGGTTCTTAAGCACACTCTTCTTTTTCTTTGGACCTTGACTTTAACCGCTCAGTCTCAAGTTTTCACTTGACACCTTCACGCCACAAGCACATGGTTAGGGACAGCTTGGTTTAGCCGCTTAGGCCAGGATTTTATTCCTTTAGACCCTCCTATCCACTGATGCTCAAAGCCTTGGGATCCTTTTTATTTGCCCTTGTCTTTTGGTTTTAAGGGTTAGTGGCTTTTTGCTCTTGCCTCTTGGTTTTAAGAGCTTTTGGCTTTTTCTGCTTGCTTTTTCTTTATATATATATATTTTTTTTTTTCGCCTATTTTTTCCCCTTTTTTTTCTGCAAGCTTTGCTCTTTGCTGCTTTTTCTTGCTTTAAGAATCATTTTTATGATTTTTCAGATTATCAAATAACATGTCTCCTAGTCATCATTCTTTCAAGCGCCAACATATTTAACATTCTTAAACAACAACTTCAAAAGACATATGCACTGTTCAAGCATACATTCAGAAAACAAGAAGCATTGTCACCACATCAATATAATTAAACTAAGTTCAAGGATAAATTCGAAACTCATGTACTTCTTGTTCTTTTGAATTAAAACATTTTTCATTTAAGAGAGGTGATGGATTCATAGGACATTCATAACTTTAAGACATAGTTACTAACTACTAATGATCATGTAATGAAGACACAAACATAGATAAGCACATAACATAGAAAACAAAAACCAGAAGAAATAAGAACAAGGAATGAATCCACCTTAGTGATGGTGGCATTTCCTTCTTGAGGAACCAATGATGTCCTTGAGCTCTTCTATGTCTCTTCCTTGTCTTTGTTGCTCCTCCCTCATTGCTTTTTGATCTTCTCTTATTTCATGAAGCATGATGGAGTGCTCTTGATGTTCCACCCTTAGTTGTCCCATATTGGAACTCAATTCTCCTAGGGAGGTGTTGATTTGCTCCCAATAGTTTTGTGGAGGAAAGTGCATTTGAGGCATCTCCGGGATCTCATGGTGATGAGCTTCATATGCCTCTTGAGCTCCATGAATGGGCTCTCTTGCTTGCTCCATCTTTTTCTTAGTGATGGGCTTATCCTCTTTGATGAGGATATCTCCCTCTATGTCAATCCCAGCTGAATTGCATAGGTGGCAAATGAGGTGAGGAAAGGCTAACCTTGCCATGGTGGAGGACTTGTCAGCCACCTTGTAGAGTTCTTGAGGTATAATCTCATGAACTTTCACCTCTTCTCCAATCATGATGCTATGGATCATGATGGCCCGGTCTATAGTAACTTCAGACCGGTTGCTAGTGGGAATGATTGAGCATTGAATGAACTCCAACCATCCTCTAGCTACAGGCTTGAGGTCCAATCTTCTTAGTTGAACCGGCTTGCCTTTGGAGTCAATCTTCCATTGAGCTCCTTCTACACATATGTCCATAAGGACTTGGTCCAACCTTTGATTAAAGTTGACCCTTCTAGTGTAGGGGCGTTCATCTCCTTGCATCATGGGCAAGTTAAACGCCAACCTCACATTCTCTGGACTAAAATCTAAGTATTTCTCCCGAACCATTGTAACATAGTTCTTTGGATCCGGGTTCTTACTTTGATCATGGTTCTTGGTGATCCATGCATTGGCATAGAACTCTTGAACCATTAGGATGCCGACTTGTTGGATGGGATTTGTTAGAACTTCCCAACCTCTTCTTTGAATTTCATGTCGGATCTTCGGATACTCATTTCTTTTGAGTTTGAAAGGGACCTCGGGGATCACCTTCTTCTTGGCCACAACATCATAGAAGTGGTCTTGATGGGCTTTGGAGATGAACCTTTCCATCTCCTATGACTCGGATGTGGAAGTTTTTGTCTTCCCTTTCCCCTTTCTAGAGGATTCTCCGGTCTTAGGTGCCATCAATGGTAATGGAAAAACAAAAAGCTTATGCTTTTACCACACCAAACTTAGAATTTTGCTCGCCCTCGAGCAATAAAAGAAAGAATAGATGAAGAAGAAGAAGAATTGGAGGAGAGGGAGAGTGGGGAGTGTTTCGGCCAAGAAGGGTGTAGAGGGGTGTGTTGTGTGAATTTGATGAAGAATGGAGGGCTTTATATAGGGAAGGGAGGGGGGAAGGTTTCGGCCATATGGGTGGGTTTGGGTGGGAAATTGGTTTTGAATTATTGAAGGTAGGTGGAGTTTATGAGGTAGGTTTATGGGGAAGAGTGGATGGATGTGAGTGGTGAAGAGAGATTGAGGTGATTGGTGAAGGGTTTTTGGGGAAGAGTGTTTATGGGGTTGTGTGAAAGAGAGTGGTGAGAAGAAGTGAGTGGAGGTAGGTGGGGATCCTGTGGGGTCCACAGGTCCTGAGGTGTTCAAGGATTTACATCCCTGCACCCATTAGGCATGTAAAAATGCCTTTGCACACAACTCTGGGCGTTCAGCGCCAGGTTGGTGCTCATTTTGGGCGTTCAACGCCCATTTACTAGCCATTTCTGGCGTTGAACGCCAGAACCATGCCTGTTCTGGCGTTCAGCGCCCAGAAGCTGCCCATTTTGGGCGTTCAGCGCCAGAACCATGCTCTGTTCTGGCGCTGAACGCCAGACAGATGCTCCTCCAAGGTGTGATTTTTCTTCTGCTGTTTTTGATTCCGTTTTTAATTTTTATATTTATTTTGTGACTCCACATGATCATGAACCTACAAAGACATATACTAAGAAAAATATAGTTAGATAAATAAAAATTGGGTTGCCTCCCAACAAGCGCTTCTTTAATGTCAATAGCTTGACAGTGGGCTCTCATGGAGCCTCACAGATGTACAGAGCTTTGTTGAGACTCTCCAACACCAAACTTAGAGTTTGGATATGGGAGTTCAACACCAAACTTAGAGTTTGGTTGTGGCCTCCCAACACTAAACTTAGAGTTTGACTGTGAGGGCTCTGGTTGACTCTGCTTTGAGAGAAGCTTTTCATGCTTCCTCTCCATGGTTGCAGAGGGAGATCCTTGAGTTTTAAACACAAGGGAGTCCTCATTCCATTGAAGGACTATTTCACCTCTGTCAACATCAATCACAGCTCTTGCTGTGGCCAGGAAAGGTCTTCCTAGGATGATGGATTCATCCTCTTCCTTTCCAGTATCCAGGACTATGAAATCAGCAGGGATGTAAAGGCCTTCAACCTTTACTAATACGTCCTCTACTTGTCCATATGCCTGTTTTCTTGAATTATCTGCCATCTCTAATGAGATTCTAGCAGCTTGCACCCCATAGATTCCCAGTTTCTCTATTACAGAGAGGGGCATGAGGTTTATCCCTGAACCAAGGTCACACAGAGCCTTAAAGATCATGGTGCCTATGGTACAGGGTATTATGAACTTTCCAGGATCCTGTCTCTTCTGAGGCAATGTCAGTTGATCCAGATCACTTAGTTCATTGATGAACAAGGGAGGTTCAACTTCCCAAGTGTCAATGCCAAATAATTTTGCGTTTAGCTTCATGATTGCACCAAGAAACTTGGCAGTTTGCTCTTCAGTAACATCCTCATTCTCTTCAGAAGAGGAATACTCATCAGAGCTCATGAATGGCATAAGGAGGTTTAATGGGATCTCTATGGTCTCTAGATGAGCCTCAGAGTCCTTTGGTTCCTTAGAGGGAAGCTCCTTATTGATCACTGGACGTCCCAGGAGGTCTTCCTCCTTGGGATTCATGTCCTCCTCTCCCTCTTTGGGTTCGGCCATTTTGCTTATGTCAATGGCCTTGCACTCTCCTTTTGGATTCTCTTCTGTATTGCTTGGGAGAGTACTGGGAGGGATTTTAGTGATCCTTTTACTCAGCTGGCCCACTTGTGCTTCCAAATTTCTAATGGAAGACCTTGTTTCATTCATGAAACTTACAGTGGCCTTAGATAGATCAGAGACTAAGTTTGCTAAATTAGAAGTATTTTGTTCAGAGTTCTCTGTTTGTTGCTGAGTGGATGATGGAAAAGGTTTATTATTGTTAAACCTGTTTCTTCCACCATTATTAAAGCCTTGTTGAGGCTTTTGATCCTTCCATGAGAAATTTGGATGATTTCTCCATGATGAGTTATAGGTGTTTCCATAAGGTTCACCTAAGTAATTCACCTCTGCTATTGCAGGGTTCTCAGGATCATAAGCTTCTTCTTCATAAGAAGCCTCTTGAGTACTGTTGGATGCAGCTTGCATTCCATGCAGACTCTGAGAGATCATATTGACTTGCTGAGTCAATATTTTATTCTGAGCCAATATGGCGTTCAGAGTATCAACTTCAAGAACTCTCTTCTTCATAGGCGTCCCATTACTCACAGGATTCTTTTCAGAAGTGTACATGAACTGGTTATTAGCAACCATGTCAATGAGTTCTTGAGCTTCTGCATGCGTTTTCTTTAGGTGAATAGATCCACCTACAGAAGTGTCTAGTGACATCTTTGATAGCTCAGATAAACCATCATAGAATATATCCAGGATGGTCCATTCTGAAAGCATGTCAGAAGGACACTTTTTGGTCAACTGTTTGTATCTTTCCCAAGCTTCATAGAGGGATTCACCTTCTTTCTGTCTGAAGGTTTGAACATCAGCTCTAAGCTTGCTCAGCTTTTGAGGAGGAAAGTACTTGGCTAAGAAAGCCGTGACCAGCTTATCCCAAGAGTTCAGGCTGTCTTTAGGTTGAGAATCCAACCATAATCTAGCTCTGTCTCTTACAGCAAAGGGGAAAAGCATGAGCCTGTAGACTTCAGGATCTACTCCATTAGTCTTAACAGTATCACATATCTGCAAGAATTCAGTTAAGAACTGAAAAGGATCTTCAGATGGAAGTCCATGAAACTTGCAGTTCTGCTGCATCAGAGAAACTAATTGAGGTTTCAGCTCAAAGTTGTTTGCTCCAATGGCAGGAATGGAGATGCTTCTTCCATGTAAATTGGAATTAGGTGCAGTAAAGTCACCAAGCATCTTCCTTACATTATTATTATTTTCGGCTGCCATCTCCTCTTCCTGTTCGAAAATTTCTAACAGGTGCTTACTGGTTTGTTGTAATTTAGAGTCCTTTCAGGTTTTGGATCTGCTTCAACAAGAATATTCTTGTCTTTGCTCCTGCTCATATGAAAAAGAAGAGGGCACAGAAAAATAATAATAATAATAGAGATCCCTTTTTTTTTTTTGAGTGAGGGAGAGATGTTAATAGATGAATAAATAAATAGAAGGAGATGAGAGAGAAGAGAATTTTCGAAAATTATTTTTTTGAAAAAGAGTTAGTGATTTTCGAAAATAGTTTTTGAAAAAGGTTAGTAATTTTTGAAAATTAAAATCAAAAATTAAAATAATTAGTTAATTAAAAAGAAATTTTTGAAAAAGAGGGAGATATTTTCAAAAATTAGAGAGAGAGAGTTAGTTAGGTGGTTTTGAAAAAGTTAAGAAACAAACAAAAAGTTAGTTAGTTAGTTGAAACAAATTTTGAAAAGATAACAAATTTTGAAAAAGTTAAGAAACAAACAAGAAGTTTTTGATAAGATATTTTGAAATCAAATTTTTGAAAAAGATAAGATGAGAAGATATTTTTGAAAAGATATGATTGAAATTAGTTTTGAAAAAGATTTGAATTTTAAAACTACAATTAATGACTTGATTCACAAGAAATCACAAGATATGATTCTAGAACTTAAAGTTTGAATCTTTCTTAACAAGTAAGTAACAAACTTCAAATTTTTGAATCAAAACATTAATTGTTGACATTATTTTCGAAAATTATGTGATAAAGATAAGAAAAAGATTTTTAAAAATTATTTTTATAATTTTCGAAGATAACAAAAAAAAATGAAAAAGGTTTGATTTTTGAAAAAGATAAGATTTTCAAATTGAAAATTTGATTTGACTCATAAGAAACAACTAGATTTTAAAAATTTTGAAAAAGTCAATTCAAATTTTCGAATTTGATGAGGAGAAAAAGGGAAAGATATTTTTTTTTATTTTTGAATTTTTATGATGAGAGAGAAAAACAAGAAAAATGATGCAATGCATGAAATTTTTAGATCAAAATAATGAATGCATGCAAGAATGCTATGAATGTCAAGATGAACACCAAGAACACCGTGAATATCATGATGAACATCAAGAACATATTTTTGAAAAATTTTATATGCAAAGAAAACATGCAAGACACCAAACTTAGAAATCTTTCATGTTTAGACTTTAATAAATAAAAAAATGCACATGTAAAACAAGAAAAGACACAAAACAAGAAAACATCAAGATCAAACAAGAAGACTGACCAAGAACAACTTGAAGATCATGAAGAACACTATGAATGCATGAAATTTTCGAAAAATGCAAGATGCACATGCAATTGACACCAAACTTATAACATGACTCAAGACTCAAACAAGAAACATGAAATATTTTTGATTTTTATGATTTTCTAAATTTTTTTTTTGGATTTTTATTTTATATTTTTTGAAAAACTATTTTGGAAAAGAAAAATAAGGATTCCAAAATTTTTAATATGAATTCCAGGAATCTTATGCTCTAAAGCTCCAATCACAGGGTCAGGCATGGCTTAATAGCCAGCCAAGCTTTAGTATATAATTACATGGACTGGAGTGATTAGTTGAATACCAATCCCAAAGCAGTTTGGGTATGGCTTTACAGCCAGATAGGATTCAACATGCTTCATGAAACACTAGAATTCATTCTTAAAAATTCTGAAGAAAAATATATTTTTGAAAACATTTTTTTTTTCGAAAACAAAAGAAAAATTTTTGAAAAATATTTTTGAAAAGAAAATGAAAAGAAAATTACCTAATCTGAGCAACAAGATGAACCGTCAGTTGTCCATACTCGAACAATCCCCGGCAACGGCGCCAAAAATATGGTGCACGAAACTGTGATGTTCAGGCTCAAACAATCCCTGGCAACGTGAGCAACTTGGTACGCGCAATCGTAATTACACTTTGATTATGTAAAATTCATGGCTCTTTCTTTCCCTGGCAATGGCGCCAAGAACATGGTGCCAATACCATGGTTCACAACTTCGATACAACTAACCAGCAAGTACACTGGGTCGTCCAAATAATATCTTACGTGAGTAAGGGTCGAATCCCACGGAGATTGTTGGTATGAAGCAAGCTATGGTCACCTTGCAAATCTCAGTTAGGCAGATATAAATTGATAATGGTGTTTTCGAATAATATATAATAGAATAGGGATAGAGGTACTTATGTAAATCATTGGTGAGAGTTTCAGATAAGCGAATAGAGATGCTTTCGTTCCTCTGAACCTCTGCTTTCCTGCTATCTTCATCCAATCAGTCTTACTCCTTTCCATGGCTGGCTTTATGCAAGGGCATCACCGTTGTCAGTGGCTACATCCCCTCCTCTCAGTGAAAAATATGCTCACATGCTCTGTCACAGCACGGCTAATCATCTGTCGGTTCTCGATCATGCTGGAATAGGATTCACCCTCCTTTTGCGTCTGTCACTAACGCCCAGCACTCATGAGTTTGAAGCTCGTCACAGTCATTCAATCATTGAATCCTACTCAGAATACCACAGACAAGGTTTAGACCTTCCGGATTCTCTTGAATGCCGCCATCATTCTAGCTTACGCCACGAAGATTCTGGTTAGGAGATCTAAGAGATATTCATTCTAGCTTATTTCATGTAGAACGGAAGTGTTTGTCAGGCACGTGTTCATAGGGGAGAATGGTGATGAGCGTCACACATAATCATCACCTTCATCATGTTCTTGGGTGCGAATGGATATCTTAGAAGCGAAATAAGATGAATTGAATAGAAAACAGTAGTACTTTGCATTAATCTTTGAGGAACAGCAGAGCTCCACACCTTAATCCATGGAGTGTAGAAACTCTACCGTTAAAAATACATAAGTGAAAGTCCAGGCATGGCCGAGAGGCCAGCCCTCAATTGTGATCTAAGATAGCATACAACTGATCAAAGATGCCTAATACAATAGTAAAAGGTCCTATTTATAATAAACTAGCTACTAGGGTTTACAGAAGTAAGTAATTGATGCATAAATCCACTTCCGGGGCCCACCTGGTGTGTGCTTGGGCTGAGCTTGAGTGTTGCACGTGTAGAGATCCTTCTTTGAGTTGAACGCCAGCTTTTGTGCCAGTTTGGGCGTTCAACTCTGGTTTTGGCTCCTTTTCTGGCGCTGGACGCCAGTTTACATCATCTATTCTTGGCCAAAGTATGGACTATTATATATTGCTGGAAAGCCCTGGATGTCTACTTTTCAACGCAATTGAAAGCGCGCCATTTTGAGTTCTGTAGCTCCAGAAAATCCACTTTGAGTGTAGGGAGGTCAGAATCCAACAGCATCAGCAGTCCTTCTTCAACCTCTGAATCTGATTTTTGCTCAAGTCCCTCAATTTCAGTCAGAAAATACTTGAAATCACAGAAAAATACACAAACTCATAGTAAAGTCCAGAAATGTGAATTTAACATAAAAACTAATGAAAACGTCCCTAAAAGTAACTAGATCCTACTAAAAACATACTAAAAACAATGCCAAAAAGGGTATAAATGATTCGCTCATCACGTTGGCAACTTGCTTGAGGCTTCAAATTCACCTTCCAGGGCTACTTGGTATTATTGCCAAACACTCAAGTGATAATGCACGTTGGCAACGCCCAAGTCTCTTCCTCCTTGCCAAGCTTGCTATATCCCCAATCTTTCTTGCTCAAATTCTTCTTTCTTCATCACCTAACGTAAACCAAAGAATCTTCCTCAAAGTCTTGCCATCTTATGCAATAATTTTCAAGGGAATCATTCACATCAACTTATATATAAACTCCTTGAGTCATTTGCATGAATTATGCCAAATTTCACTTAGTTCTTGGTTCATGGATGCATGGAGAAAAACTCACAAAATTGCTTGTTTATTTTAGTAATAATGAACGAAATTGAACTAAATTTAACTAAACTAACTAGTCAAAATAGCAAATATGCGAATGCATCACAACACCAAACTTAAACCTTGCTTGTCCTCAAGCAAGAAAAGAATCATGCAATAGAGATTGACAATCCAAGGTAAGAAGAATAGCAACTCAA
Organism: Arachis ipaensis; assembly: GCF_059453495.1. Taxonomy (NCBI): domain Eukaryota; kingdom Viridiplantae; phylum Streptophyta; class Magnoliopsida; order Fabales; family Fabaceae; genus Arachis; species Arachis ipaensis. The sequence goes on from NC_142436.1 coordinate 74,594,894, forward strand.
TGTTCATGGTAAGCTAGTTTTCTAAGCATGCTACAATCACAAAAGAAATGTAAATGATTGATGCTTCTATTTAGCTCAATTTATGAAATCTTTTTCTTATATTTCTTCCTTGAAACAAGCTTTTGATTTTCTTATTAGCTTATCCTTTTGGGTGCTTTTCCCCATGAGTTGATAACAAAACTACGACTCTAAATGCTTTGTTTTCAAGTATTACCACTTGATACATAAGCACCACAAGCATTTAATTAGAGGACTTCATTAAGCTCATTTATTTCTTTTCTTGACTCTCTAATCATTGATGCTCAGAGCCTTGAGCTTTGAGGGAGTGCTTTTGCACTTGAGCCTAGCCTTGACTTCTAAGTGTTTTGTTTTCAAGCATTTAACTTGATACATAAACACCACAAGTACATAACAATGAAATTGTCATTGGTACTCAGAGCCTTCAGCTTTCTCATTCTTTCCCTTTTTCTTTTCTTGCCTTAATTGCATTTGCTTCTTCAAGGTTTTCATGATTTTCAAAAAATTTCACAAAATGTCCTAGATAAAAACTTCAATTAAATAAAATCTAATGTACTTTAGCAACAATCAATCATACTAGCTTTCCAATACTTGTATGCACATACTAAATTCTTCTTTAATTCCTTGTTTGTTTAAGATCATGATACTTTATTGCTTTTGTATTCACAAAACTCAAGTTGGTAGTCATAATGTCACAGCAGCATGTTGCAATTTAGAAATCAAACTATGCCTATTCATACCACACATGTATACAGAGAAGGTAATAAGACAATCATGCAATTTAAAGTGCTGGAAACAAATGAGAGGAAAAAGAACTTTACAACCTTGTAATTTATCTTCTCTATTGTTGTTCTTTTCCTCTTTTTCTTTCCCTTCCCACACCAAACTTAGAATGATTGCTTGTCCTCAAGCAACAATTAGAACCGTGGCTATGGGGCTAAGATAGATCATGAATGTCTTACACAATGAAACGTTAGTAGCACATGTGTTTCAAGTGAGCAAAATTAAAGATAACAACTAAGGCACAAGAGACAGAGACATTTTGATTGCAAACTTAAGAAGGTGAGCACAATACATTACATAAAAGATAAGTGGCACACCAAACTTAGTGTGACACTTTCACTTGGAATTAATGCAAGTATCCAGTAAAGATTGGAAACAAATTTTGTTGCATAGCAACACCAAACTTAGGATGCAATCATATGTCAATTTATTTGAATTAAAACTAAGCAAATGAAACTGTTGTATGTTAAATACAATCCCCAAGCTAAGAATCTATCATGAATAAGGATTTCTTGGTAATGTATTAACAAAAACAGTTAATAAGTAAACTAAGTGAAAGCATTTAAAGATAGAAAATTAACTAAAGCAAGTAGAATGAAAAAGTGTCAAATCAAAAGAGAAAAATAAAACTGCAGAGGCATTATGATTATGCAGACAAGTAGTGTTGCTTGAATAAATTGCATAAAAAATAAGTGGCGCACCAAACTTAGAATCTTGGTGTGTCACTTTCATTTTTGATTTGATACAATCATCCAAAAAGATTGAAAATAATTTATTGTAAGGCAACACCAAACTTAGAATGTAACCATATGCCAATTTATTGAATTTAAATAAAACAAAGAACGAAAACAAAGCAGAGAAGAGAAATTATACCTATGGTTGACATGTTGTTCACTTTCTTCCTCTTCTTCCAGTTTGTTAATAGGAATGACCTTAAGGGGGGAGAAGATTCAGCTAGTGTCCCCTGTCTTGGCCTCTCCTCAGCAAGCTTTCTTTTGTTAATGGCTTGATTGAGCTTGCTTGCTGGATCAGGGGGAGGGTTGCTTGTGGTTGACCCTTTTTTCTTCATGATATTGTCCTTGGTAGCTTGGTCACAATCCTCTTCTTGGTGCTTTTGTTAATTGCCTTCACTTCCTTGAATCCAAGTCTTGGTGGTTGTGTGATTGTTGGAGTCTTCTTTTCATCAAGAGTTCCTTGTAATAGTGGTTCAATGAGCTCTTCCTCTGTGTACTTCTCTGCTTCACTTGAATGTGACTTCTCTTGAGTGTCTTCCTCACTTTCTTGTTCTTCCACTTCTTTTTTTACACTCAACATTTGTTTTAATAGCTCTTTCATGGAGGAGGTTTGTTGATCTTCCTAAGATTTCTTCATCTCCTCTTCATATCTTTCAATCATGGATTCAATTGTTGAGCCGTTTTGTTTCAGGGAAGTTTGAGAGAGTTGTGAGTTTTCATGTTCCCTTGTCATGTCAAGAGGCTTTTGTGAATATGAAGCCACAGGTTCAAACACCTCCACAACCTCCTTTTGCATTGAACTTTCACTTGATACAAAGGTTTCCTCATTTTGTTTTTCCACTTCCTCACCCATAATTTGGTCTTCATCCTCACTGTTTGATAGTTCTAGTTTCTCCTTATTTGCTCTAAATGCCCATCCATCTTCTTAAAGAGGATTTCTTGCCATTTCCAAGATTGTTCTTGTCTTTCCAATAGTTCTCTGGACTTTTGAAGGAGGTCCTCAGCTACTAGTTCAAGAGATGAAGGTTGAGAGAAATTTTGTGGATATGGATGTGTTGTGGTGAGGTTGTTTTGAGTGGTATAGAATGAATCTTGTGAATTGTGGAATAAGTTTTGTGGTTGGTGGAATGAATGGTGTGGATCTTGGAGGAGACTTTGTGTTGGGACATAATCAAGTGAGGAAGAATTTTCAAGTGAAGAAATGGGAGGTGAGGTTGGATAATTTTGCATAAATGAATTGAAGGTTTGCTCAAGTGATGATGGCTCTTGATTAATGGAGTATGACACATTGAGTGTTCTCTAATTTTGATCCTCCCATCCACAATGTGAATAATTGTAGAATTCCTCAGAGTGAGAATCATTTTGTGGCCACGGGGAGCAATCTTCCATGTATGTATTGACAGCACAATCAAATGAATCATTAAAATTTCCTTCCCAGCCATAGTTTGTGTAATTGTCATAACAGTATGAGTTACTTTGTGGTTCTGGGAGAAAATTCATTTCAAGTAATTCAAAAACTTGATACGCGAAAAATTAATGTTTCACGTAATTACTGGCAAGTATACCGGGTCGTATCAAGTAATAAAACTCACTAAGAGTGAGGTCGATCCCACAAAGATTGGTAGATTAAGCAACTTTAGTTAAATGGTAGATTTAGTCAAGCAAACATGGTTTTGATTTCATGAGATTTGTGATTTTTTGAACATAATTGCAAAAATTTAAATGGCAAGGAATTTAAAGAACTAGAAGAGAGAAAGAAGATGAAAGTAAATAACTGAAATTTAAAATGCAAGAAACTTAAATGACATTAAAGATAAATTGCAAGAAAGTAAAGATTGCAGAATTTTAAAAAGCATAAGAGTAAATAGCAAGAAATATAGAAACAGAATGCAAATGACAAGAATAATGAATTACAAGAATGTAGAAGGGAATTGGGTAATGGGTATTCAAACAACTAAAGAGCAAAAGAAATGAGAATTGATGATGGAGAGGATCATTAGGGATCAGAGATGTAAATTCTCCTGAATTGATGTTGATCAATTCCTTCTCAATCATGGGTATAGATCCATGGCAACTTGTGGGTAATTGAGTCCCAATCTCTTGGTAACTCAATTTCTCTCAACACAACCAATTGCCACTCTCGTGATCTAATTGTTCATGAAAAGAGATGAAGTTCAATTTCTAATCCAAGCCACACAACTTCCAGAATCTCAACTAAGGGAGGTTACATCTCACATACCAACCAAGGTGTATTGATCAAGGAAATCATGAAAGGATGAACTCTAAACTGAATTATGTGGCTCCTTTCCCAAATTCACCACATAATTCATATAGATTAATCCCTCTCTCGATGGTGATTGAATCTTTGAAGAACAAGAGTTTCCTCTTGGATTAACCACTTGAATTAAGAAGGAGAAGAAGAGTTATCAATTTATTCAAATAAACAGAGCTCTTCCCCCTAATGAAAATGGAGTTTAGTGAATCATAGCTCCAATTTCAACAACAATTGCAATAGATGAAAATTAAACTAAGTGTAGAGAAGAATGAAGAAGAAGATGAAGAAGAAGTTCTTAAAACTATAATTCAAAGTTGCTAGAAAAACAAAAAATAGAAAACCGGTGAGAAAAAGTAGAGAATAAAAATGCTAGAAAAATGTCTAAGTGTCCAAAAAGTAAAAAAAAATAAAAAGTCTAAAAAAAATCTAAGAGAGAGCTCTTAATTCTATGAAACTATGGCCTTTATATAGGCATCCCTAAATTACAAATTGAAATGAAATTAAAAACAAATTACAAAACAAAATGAAAATTAACTATTCTAGATGATTCTTGTGGCCTTGATTGGTTGAGATTTATGGGCTTTGCTTGCTTGAGGTTGGATTAGCTAGCTTCTCAATGAAATTGTAGCACCACGTTTTTGGCCAACACGCCTATGTAAATGCAAGTTGGCAATGTGCTCATGGATTTCCTGGGCTGGGAGTTATTTGGAGAGATGGGCGTTGCTAGCCCAAGTTGTTGCTAACAACTTGGCTCTTCTTCTTCTTGGTTTCAGTTTTGATGCCCAAAGTTGCCCCTGGTTTCAGCTTTAATTTTGTGCTTCACTATCGACTATTATATATGGTTAGAAAGTTCTGAATGTCAGCTTTCCAACGCAACTGGAAGCACCTCGATTGGATCTCTGTAGCTCAAGTTATGCTCCATTGAAGATGACAAGGTCCGGCTGCCAGGGTTGCCGGCGTTTTTGACAAACACGCCTTCACATTCTCAAGTTGGCAACGTGGGTTACCTTCTAAGGGTGCTAAGCTTCACAGGCGTTGCTAGCAAACACGTCTTCACCTTCCCCAAGTTGGCAACGTGGGTTATGCCTCCCATGGAGCCAAATTTTAGCAAGGGCGTTGCCAACTTGGATTCCAAGTTGCCAACGTGCTCAGTTTCTGAGGTTCCAAATGAGGCCCGATTTTGAAGCTTGAAAATAATGTCAAACCCATATCATGATATATCATTGGAAAGCTCTGGATGTCTACTTTCAAATTCCATTGAAATCACCTCATTCGGAGCTTTGTAGCTCAAGATATACTCCATTGAAGGAGGTAAGGTCAGGCTGTCCAGCTCACCAGCGTTTTTGGCAAACACTCCTTTGTTCTTTCAAGTTGCCAACGTGGGTTGCTTCATTCCAAGTTGACTAGCTGCTAGCGTTGTTGATGAACACACCCTTATAACTCCAAATTAGCAACGTGCTCGTGGTTGCTTCCTAGCTCCAAGTTTGCTGCGTTGCCAATGAACACGCCAATGAACCCACGTTGGCAACGTGCTCCTTTCTGAAGCTCCAAATGAAGCCAGCTTTTGAAGCTTCAAATGAATGCTAACCCCATACTATGATATATGGTTGGAAAGATCTTGATGTCTACTTTTTAATGCCACTGGAATCACTTCCTTTGGAGCTTTTTAGCTCAAGTTATGCATCCTTGAAGAAGGTAAGGTCAGGCTGCCAAGTTCGCTGGAGTTGTTGCTGAACACGCCCCCTTTCTTCCAAGGTGGCAACGTGCTGGTTTCTCCAGGGCTGCTTCCTTGCTTGGCGTTGCCATGGAACACGCCCATGCTCTCCCAGCCCAACAACGTGCTCGAGCCTTCCCTATGGCACCAAGCTTTGCTTGCTACGTTGCCAAGGAACACGCCTTCAGAACTTGGCGTTGGCAACGTGCATCTCCCTTTCCTGGGCCAAGTCTTCTATTCAGCGTTGTTTGCCTACGTTGTCCTCAAACACGCCCCTCATCTCTAGGCTGGCAACGTGCTCGAGGCTTTGGACTAGCTCCCCAAGGTTGCTTGCTGCGTTGCCAAGGAACACGCCTTCAGAATTTGGCATTGGCAAGGTGCTTCACACCCTTCCTATCCAAGCCTTCTTGCTGCTGGAGTTGTCACCAAACACGCCCTTGTTGGTGGCGTTGGCAACTTGCTTGAGGCTTCAAATTCACCTTCCAGGGCTACTTGGCGTTATTGCCAAACACTCAAGTGATAATGCACGTTGGCAACGCCCAAGTCTCTTCCTCCTTGCCAAGCTTGCTATATCCCCAATCTTTCTTGCTCAAATTCTTCTTTCTTCATCACCTAACGTAAACCAAAGAATCTTCCTCAAAGTCTTGCCATCTTATGCAATAATTTTTAAGGGAATCATTCACATCAACTTATATATAAACTCCTTGAGTCATTTGCATGAATTATGCCAAATTTCACTTAGTTCTTGGTTCATGGATGCATGGAGAAAAACTCACAAAATTGCTTGCTTATTTTAGTAATAATGAACGAAATTGAACTAAATTTAACTAAACTAACTAGTTAAAATAGCAAATATGCGAATGCATCAAAACACCAAACTTAAACCTTGCTTGTCCTCAAGCAAGAAAAGAATCATGCAATAGAGATTGACAATCCAAGGTAAGAAGAATAGCAACTCAATGTTCATGGTAAGCTAGTTTTCTAAGCATGCTACAATCACAAAAGAAATGTAAATGATTGATGCTTCTATCTAGCTCAATTTATGAAATCTTTTTCTTATATTTCTTCCTTGAAACAAGCTTTTGATTTTCTTATTAGCTTCTCCTTTTGGGTGCTTTGCCCCATGAGTTGATAACAAAACTACGACTCTAAATGCTTTGTTTTCAAGTATTACCACTTGATACATAAGCACCACAAGCATTTAATTAGAGGACTTCATTAAGCTCATTTATTTCTTTTCTTGACTCTCTAATCATTGATGCTCAGAGCCTTGAGCTTTGAGGGAGTGCTTTTGCACTTGAGCCTAGCCTTGACTTCTAAGTGTTTTGTTTTCAAGTATTTTACTTGATACATAAACACCACAAGTACATAACAATGAAATTGTCATTGGTACTCAGAGCCTTCAGCTTTCTCATTCTTTCCCTTTTTCTTTTCTTGCCTTAATTGCATTTGCTTCTTCAAGGTTTTCATGATTTTCAAAATATTTCACAAAATGTCCTAGATGAAAACTTTAATTAAATAAAATCTAATGTACTTGAGCAACAATCAATCATACTAGCTTTCCAATACTTGTATGCACATACTAAATTCTTCTTTAATTCCTTGTTTGTTTAAGATCATGATACTTTATTGCTTTTGTATTCACAAAACTCAAGTTGGTAGTCATAATGTCACAGCAGCATGTTGCAATTTAGAAATCAAACTATGCCTATTCATACCACACATGTATACAGAGAAGGTAATAAGACAATCATGCAATTTAAAGTGCTGGAAACAAATGAGAGGAAAAAGAACTTTACAACCTTGTAATTTATCTTCTCTATTGTTGTCCTTTTCCTCCTTTTCTTTCCCTTCCCACACCAAACTTAGAATGATTGCTTGTCCTCAAGCAACAATTAGAACCGTGGCTATGGGGCAAAGATAGATCATGAATGTCTTACACAATGAAACATTAGTAGCACATGTGTTTCAAGTGAGCAAAATTAAAGATAACAATTAAGGCACAAGAGACAGAGACATTTTGATTGCAAACCTAAGAAGGTGAGCACAATACATTGCATAAAAGATAAGTGGCACACCAAACTTAGTGTGACACTTTCACTTGGAATTAATGCAAGTATCCAGTAAAGATTGGAAACAAATTTTGTTGCATAGCAACACCAAACTTAGGATGCAATCATATGTCAATTTATTTGAATTAAAACTAAGCAAATGAAACTGTTGTATGTTAAATACAATCCCCAATCTAAGAATCTATCATGAATAAGGATTTCTTGGTAATGTATTAACAAAAACAGTTAATAAGCAAACTAAATGAAAGCATTTAAAGATAGAAAAATAACTAAAGCAAGTAGAATGAAAAAGTGTCAAATCAAAAGAGAAAAATAAAACTGCAGAGGCATTATGATTATGCAGACAAGCAGTGTTGCTTGAATAAATTGCATAGAAAATAAGTGGCACACCAAACTTAGAATCTTGGTGTGTCACTTTCATTTTTGATTTGATGCAATCATCCAAAAAGATTGAAAACAATTTATTGTAAGGCAACACCAAACTTAGAATGTAACCATATGCCAATTTATTGAATTTAAATAAAACAAAGAACGAAAACAAAGCAGAGAAGAGAAATTATACCTATGGTTGACATGTTGTTCACTTTCTTCCTCTTCTTCCAGTTTGTTAATAGGAATGACCTTAAGGGGGGAGAAAATTCAGCTAGTGGCCCCTGTCTTGGCCTCTCCTCAGCAAGCTTTCTTTTGTTAATGGCTTGATTGAGCTTGCTTGCTGGATCAGGGGGAGGGTTGCTTATGGTTGACCCTTTTTTCTTCATGAATATTGTCCTTGGTAGCTTGGTCACAATCCTCTTCTTGGTACTTTTGTTAATTGCCGTCACTTCCTTGAATCCAAGTCTTGGTGGTTGTGTGATTGTTGGAGTCTTCTTTTCATCAAGAGTTCCTTGTAATAGTGGTTCAATGAGCTCTTCCTCTGTGTACTTCTCTGCTTCACTTGAGTGTGACTTCTCTTGAGTGTCTTCCTCACTTTCTTGTTCTTCCACTTCTTTTTTTACACTCAACATTTGTTTTAATAGCTCTTTCATGGAGGAGGTTTGTTGATCTTCCCAAGATTTCTTCATCTCCTCTTCATATCTTTCAATCATGGATTCAATTGTTGAGCCATTTTGTTTCAGGGAAGTTTGAGAGAGTTGTGAGTTTTCATGTTCCCTTGTCATGTCAATTGGCTTTTGTGAATATGAAGCCACAGGTTCAAACACCTCCACAACCTCCTTTTCCATTGAACTTTCACTTGATACAGAGGTTTCCTCATTTTGTTTTTCCACTTCCTCACCCACAATTTGGTCTTCATCCTCACTATTTGATAGTTCTAAGTTTCTCCTTATTTCCTCTAAATACCCATCCATCTTCTTGAAGAGGATTTCTTGCCCTTTCCAGGATTGTTCTTGTCTTTCCAATAGTTCTCTGGACTTTTGAAGGAGGTCCTCAGCTACTAGTTCAAGAGATGAAGGTTGAGATAAATTTTGTGGATATGGATGTTTTGTGGTGAGGTTGTTTTGAGTGGTATAGAATGAATCTTGTGAATTGTGGAATAAGTTTTGTGGTTGGTGGAATGAATGGTGTGGATCTTGGAGGAGACTTTGTGTTGGGACATAATCAAGTGAGGAAGAATTTTCAAGTGAAGAAATGGGAATTGAGGTTGGATAATTTTGCATAAATGAATTGATGGTTTGCTCAAGTGATGATGGCTCTTGATTAATGGAGTATGACACATTGAGTGTTCTCTGATTTTGATCCTCCCATCCACAATGTGAATCATTGTAGAATTCTTCAGAGTGAGAATCATTTTGTGGCCACGGAGAGCAATCTTCCATGTATGTATTGACAGCACAATCAAATGAATCATTAAAATTTCCTTCCCAGCCATAGTTTGTGTAATTGTCATAACAGTATGAGTCACTTTGTGGTTCTGGGAGAAAATTCATTTCACTTGATTGTTCACACTCTTGTTGATATGCCCAAGCACCATGAGGGTAATGATATAAATCATTTTTTGGTTCTGGACAACATCTCATGTGATTAGCTTGATCAATTTGTGGCTCTGGAGCAAATCTCCATGTATTGGAGTGCTCAGAATTTGCAATTTCTTGGCGATATTCCCAGCCACCATTAGAATAATGACTTGAATCATTTTGTGGTGGTGAGAAATATCCCATATGATTCTCTTGCTCATCTTGTGGTTCTGAAGCATATCTCCATGGATTGGAGTGCTCAGGATCTGTAATTTCTTGGTAATATTCCTAACCACCATTAGAATAGTCAGTTGGTGATGGTGGGTGATATCCCAGAAAATTTGTTTGATCACAAGATGAGTTGAACTCTATTTGAATTTTGTAAAACACAACACCAAATAAAATTGAAATTCATGTCACAGAGAAGAGTTTCTTAGTGAGACAATAACACAAACACCTTAGTGTCAAAAAGAAAATAAAAAAAAAAATTAAAAGAACTGTACAAAGCAAAAACAAAGAAAATGCTTAATCTAAACTACCATTCACTGAATCATTGTCAATCTTTTCCAATCCCCAGCAACGGCGCCAAAAACTTGATACGCGAAAAATTAATGTTTCACGTAATTACCGGCAAGTATACCGGGTCGTATCAAGTAATAAAACTCACTAAGAGAGAGGTCGATCCCACGGAGATTGGTAGATTAAGCAACTTTAGTTAAATGGTAGAGTTAGTCAAGCAAACATGGTTTTGATTTCATGAGATTTGTGATTTTTTGAACATAATTGCAAAAATTTAAATGGCAAGGAATTTAAAGAACTAGAAGAGAGAAAGAAGATGAAAGTAAATAACTGAAACTTAAAATGCAAGAAACTTAAATGACATTAAAGATAAATTGCAAGAAAGTAAAGATTGCAGATTTTTAAAAAGCATAAGAGTAAATAGCAAGAAATATAGAAACAGAATGCAAATGACAAGAATAATGAATTGCAAGAATGTAGAAGGGAATTGGGTAATGGATATTCAAACAACTAAAGAGCAAAACAAATGAGAATTGATGATAGAGAGGATCATTAGGTATCAGAGATGCAAATTCTCCTGAATTGATGTTGATCAATTCCTTCTCAATCATGGGTATAGATCCATGGCAACTTGTGGGTAACTGAGTCCCAATCCCTTGGTAACTCAATTTCTCTCAACACAACCAATTGCCACTCTCGTGATCTAATTGTTCATGAGAAGAGATGAAGTTCAATTTCTAATCCAAGCCACACAACTTCCAGAATCTCAACTAAGGGAGGTTACATCTCACATACCAACCAAAGTTTATTGATCAAGGAAATCATGAAAGGATGAACTCTAAACTGAATTATGTGGCTCCTTTCCCAAATTCACCACATAATTCATATAGATTAATCCCTCTCTCGATGGTGATTGAATCTTTGAAGAACAAGAGTTTCCTCTTGGATTAACCACTTGAATTAAGAAGGAGAAGAAGAGTTATCAATTCATTCAAATAAACAGAGCTCTTCCCCCTAATGAAAATGGGGTTTAGTGAATCATAGCTCCAATTTCAACAACAATTGCAATAGATGAAAATTAAAATAAGTGTAGAGAAGAATGAAGAAGAAGAAAAAGAAGAAGTTCTTAAAACTATAATTCAAAGTAGCTAGAAAAACAAAAAATAGAAAACCGGTGAGAAAAAGTAGAGAATAAAAATGCTAGAAAAATGTCTAAGTGTCCAAAAAGTAAAAAAAATAAAAAGTCTAAAAAAAATCTAAGAGAGAGCTCTTAATTCTACGAAACTATGGCCTTTATATAGGCATCCCTAAATTACAAATTGAAATGAAATTAAAAACAAATTACAAAACAAAATGAAAATTAACTATTCTAGATGATTCTTGTGGCCTTGATTGGTTGAGATTTATGGGCTTTGCTTGCTTGAGGTTGGATTAGCTAGCTTCTCAATGAAATTGTAGCACCACGTTTTTGGCCAACACGCCTATGTAAATGCACGTTGGCAACGTGCTCATGGATTTCCTGGGCTGGGAGTTATTTGGAGAGATGGGCGTTGCTAGCCCAAGTTGTTGCTAACAACTTGGCTCTTCTTCTTCTTGGTTTCAGTTTTGATGCCCAAAGTTGCCCCTGGTTTCAGCTTTAATTTTGTGCTTCACTATCGACTATTATATATGGTTAGAAAGTTCTGAATGTCAGCTTTCCAACGCAACTGAAAGCACCTCGATTGGATCTCTGTAGCTCAAGTTATGCTCCATTGAAGATGACAAGGTCCGGTTGCTAGGGTTGCCGGCGTTTTTGACAAACACGCCTTCACATTCTCAAGTTGGCAACGTGGGTTACCTTCTAAGGGTGCTAAGCTTCACAGGCGTTGCTAGCAAACACGTCTTCACCTTCCCCAAGTTGGCAACGTGGGTTATGCCTCCCATGGAGCCAAATTTTAGCAAGGGCGTTGCCAACTTGGATTCCAAGTTGCCAACGTGCTCAGTTTCTGAGGTTCCAAATGAGGCCCGATTTTGAAGCTTGAAAATAATGTCAAACCCATATCATGATATATCATTGGAAAGCTCTGGATGTCTACTTTCAAATTCCGTTAAAATCACCTCATTTGGAGCTTTGTAGCTCAAGATATACTCCATTGAAGGAGGTAAGGTCAGGCTGTCCAGCTCACCAGCGTTTTTGGCAAACACTCCTTTGTTCTTTCAAGTTGCCAACGTGGGTTGCTTCATTCCAAGTTGACTAGCTGCTAGCGTTGTTGATGAACACGCCCTTATAACTCCAAATTAGCAACGTGCTCGTGGTTGCTTCCTAGCTCCAAGTTTGCTGCGTTGCCAATGAACACGCCAATGAACCCACGTTGGCAACGTGCTCCTTTCTGAAGCTCCAAATGAAGCCAGCTTTTGAAGCTTCAAATGAATGCTAACCCCATACTATGATATATGGTTGGAAAGATCTTGATGTCTACTTTTTAATGCCAGTGGAATCACTTCTTTTGGAGCTTTTTAGCTCAAGTTATGCATCCTTGAAGAAGGTAAGGTCAGGCTGCCAAGTTCGCTGGAGTTGTTGCTGAACACGCCCCCTTTCTTCCAAGTTGGCAATGTGCTGGTTTCTCCAGGGCTGCTTCCTTACTTGGCGTTGCCTTGGAACACGCCCATGCTCTCCCTGCCCAACAACGTGCTCGAGCCTTCCCTATGGCACCAAGCTTTGCTTGCTACGTTGCCAAGGAACACGCCTTCAGAACTTGGCGTTGGCAACGTGCATCTCCCTTTCCTGGGCCAAGTCTTCTATTCAGCGTTGTTTGCCTATGTTGTCCTCAAACACGCCCCTCATCTCTAAGCTGGCAACGTGCTCGAGGCTTTGGACTAGCTCCCCAAGGTTGCTTGCTGCGTTGCCAAGGAACACGCCTTCAGAATTTGGCATTGGCAAGGTGCTTCACACCCTTCCTATCCAAGCCTTCTTGCTGCTGGAGTTGTCACCAAACACGCCCTTGTTGGTGGCGTTGGCAACTTGCTTGAGGCTTCAAATTCACCTTCCAGGGCTACTTGGCGTTATTGCCAAACACTCAAGTGATAATGCACGTTGGCAACGCCCAAGTCTCTTCCTCCTTGCCAAGCTTGCTATATTCCCAATCTTTCTTGCTCAAATTCTTCTTTCTTCATCACCTAACGTAAACCAAAGAATCTTCCTCAAAGTCTTGCCATCTTATGCAATAATTTTTAAGGGAATCATTCACATCAACTTATATATAAACTCCTTGAGTCATTTGCATGAATTATGCCAAATTTCACTTAGTTCTTGGTTCATGGATGCATGGAGAAAAACTCACAAAATTGCTTGCTTATTTTAGTAATAATGAACGAAATTGAACTAAATTTAACTAAACTAACTAGTTAAAATAGCAAATATGCGAATGCATCACAACACCAAACTTAAACCTTGCTTGTCCTCAAGCAAGAAAAGAATCATGCAATAGAGATTGACAATCCAAGGTAAGAAGAATAGCAACTCAATGTTCATGGTAAGCTAGTTTTCTAAGCATGCTACAATCACAAAAGAAATGTAAATGATTGATGCTTCTATCTAGCTCAATTTATGAAATCTTTTTCTTATATTTCTTCCTTGAAACAAGCTTTTGATTTTCTTATTAGCTTCTCCTTTTGGGTGCTTTGCCCCATGAGTTGATAACAAAACTACGACTCTAAATGCTTTGTTTTCAAGTATTACCACTTGATACATAAGCACCACAAGCATTTAATTAGAGGACTTCATTAAGCTCATTTATTTCTTTTCTTGACTCTCTAATCATTGATGCTCAGAGCCTTGAGCTTTGAGGGAGTGCTTTTGCACTTGAGCCTAGCCTTGACTTCTAAGTGTTTTGTTTTCAAGTATTTTACTTGATACATAAACACCACAAGTACATAACAATGAAATTGTCATTGGTACTCAGAGCCTTCAGCTTTCTCATTCTTTCCCTTTTTCTTTTCTTGCCTTAATTGCATTTGCTTCTTCAAGGTTTTCATGATTTTCAAAATATTTCACAAAATGTCTTAGATGAAAACTTTAATTAAATAAAATCTAATGTACTTGAGCAACAATCAATCATACTAGCTTTCCAATACTTGTATGCACATACTAAATTCTTCTTTAATTCCTTGTTTGTTTAAGATCATGATACTTTATTGCTTTTGTATTCACAAAACTCAAGTTGGTAGTCATAATGTCACAGCAGCATGTTGCAATTTAGAAATCAAACTATGCCTATTCATACCACACATGTATACAGAGAAGGTAATAAGACAATCATGCAATTTAAAGTGCTGGAAACAAATGAGAGGAAAAAGAACTTTACAACCTTGTAATTTATCTTCTCTATTGTTGTCCTTTTCCTCCTTTTCTTTCCCTTCCCACACCAAACTTAGAATGATTGCTTGTCCTCAAGCAACAATTAGAACCGTGGCTATGGGGCAAAGATAGATCATGAATGTCTTACACAATGAAACATTAGTAGCACATGTGTTTCAAGTGAGCAAAATTAAAGATAACAATTAAGGCACAAGAGACAGAGACATTTTGATTGCAAACCTAAGAAGGTGAGCACAATACATTGCATAAAAGATAAGTGGCACACCAAACTTAGTGTGACACTTTCACTTGGAATTAATGCAAGTATCCAGTAAAGATTGGAAACAAATTTTGTTGCATAGCAACACCAAACTTAGGATGCAATCATATGTCAATTTATTTGAATTAAAACTAAGCAAATGAAACTGTTGTATGTTAAATACAATCCCCAATCTAAGAATCTATCATGAATAAGGATTTCTTGGTAATGTATTAACAAAAACAGTTAATAAGCAAACTAAATGAAAGCATTTAAAGATAGAAAAATAACTAAAGCAAGTAGAATGAAAAAGTGTCAAATCAAAAGAGAAAAATAAAACTGCAGAGGCATTATGATTATGCAGACAAGCAGTGTTGCTTGAATAAATTGCATAGAAAATAAGTGGCACACCAAACTTAGAATCTTGGTGTGTCACTTTCATTTTTGATTTGATGCAATCATCCAAAAAGATTGAAAACAATTTATTGTAAGGCAACACCAAACTTAGAATGTAACCATATGCCAATTTATTGAATTTAAATAAAACAAAGAACGAAAACAAAGCAGAGAAGAGAAATTATACCTATGGTTGACATGTTGTTCACTTTCTTCCTCTTCTTCCAGTTTGTTAATAGGAATGACCTTAAGGGGGGAGAAAATTCAGCTAGTGGCCCCTGTCTTGGCCTCTCCTCAGCAAGCTTTCTTTTGTTAATGGCTTGATTGAGCTTGCTTGCTGGATCAGGGGGAGGGTTGCTTATGGTTGACCCTTTTTTCTTCATGAATATTGTCCTTGGTAACTTGGTCACAATCCTCTTCTTGGTACTTTTGTTAATTGCCTTCACTTCCTTGAATCCAAGTCTTGGTGGTTGTGTGATTGTTGGAGTCTTCTTTTCATCAAGAGTTCCTTGTAATAGTGGTTCAATGAGCTCTTCCTCTGTGTACTTCTCTGCTTCACTTGAGTGTGACTTCTCTTGAGTGTCTTCCTCACTTTCTTGTTCTTCCACTTCTTTTTTTACACTCAACATTTGTTTTAATAGCTCTTTCATGGAGGAGGTTTGTTGATCTTCCCAAGATTTCTTCATCTCCTCTTCATATATTTCAATCATGGATTCAATTGTTGAGCCATTTTGTTTCAGGGAAGTTTGAGAGAGTTGTGAGTTTTCATGTTCCCTTGTCATGTCAATTGGCTTTTGTGAATATGAAGCCACAGGTTCAAACACCTCCACAACCTCCTTTTCCATTGAACTTTCACTTGATACAGAGGTTTCCTCATTTTGTTTTTCCACTTTCTCACCCACAATTTGGTCTTCATCCTCACTATTTGATAGTTCTAAGTTTCTCCTTATTTGCTCTAAATACCCATCCATCTTCTTGAAGAGGATTTCTTGCCCTTTCCAAGATTGTTCTTGTCTTTCCAATAGTTCTCTGGACTTTTGAAGGAGGTCCTCAGCTACTAGTTCAAGAGATGAAGGTTGAGATAAATTTTGTGGATATGGATGTTTTGTGGTGAGGTTGTTTTGAGTGGTATAGAATGAATCTTGTGAATTGTGGAATAAGTTTTGTGGTTGGTGGAATGAATGGTGTGGATCTTGGAGGAGACTTTGTGTTGGGACATAATCAAGTGAGGAAGAATTTTCAAGTGAAGAAATGGGAATTGAGGTTGGATAATTTTACATAAATGAATTGATGGTTTGCTCAAGTGATGATGGCTCTTGATTAATGGAGTATGACACATTGAGTGTTCTCTGATTTTGATCCTCCCATCCACAATGTGAATCATTGTAGAATTCTTCAGAGTGAGAATCATTTTGTGGCCACGGAGAGCAATCTTCCATGTATGTATTGACAGCACAATCAAATGAATCATTAAAATTTCCTTCCCAGCCATAGTTTGTGTAATTGTCATAACAGTATGAGTCACTTTGTGGTTCTGGGAGAAAATTCATTTCACTTGATTGTTCACACTCTTGTTGATATGCCCAAGCACCATGAGGGTAATGATATAAATCATTTTTTGGTTCTGGACAACATCTCATGTGATTAGCTTGATCAATTTGTGGCTCTGGAGCAAATCTCCATGTATTGGAGTGCTCAGAATTTGCAATTTCTTGGCGATATTCCCAGCCACCATTAGAATAATGACTTGAATCATTTTGTGGTGGTGAGAAATATCCCATATGATTCTCTTGCTCATCTTGTGGTTCTGAAGCATATCTCCATGGATTGGAGTGCTCAGGATCTGTAATTTCTTGGTAATATTCCTAACCACCATTAGAATAGTCAGTTGGTAATGGTGGGTGATATCCCAGAAAATTTGTTTGATCACAAGATGAGTTGAACTCTATTTGAATTTTGTAAAACACAACACCAAATAAAATTGAAATTCATGTCACAGAGAAGAGTTTCTTAGTGAGACAATAACACAAACACCTTAGTGTCAAAAAGAAAATAAAAAAAAATTAAAAGAACTGTACAAAGCAAAAACAAAGAAAATGCTTAATCTAAACTACCATTCACTGAATCATTGTCAATCTTTTCCAATCCCCAGCAACGGCGCCAAAAACTTGATACGCGAAAAATTAATGTTTCACGTAATTACCGGCAAGTATACCGGGTCGTATCAAGTAATAAAACTCACTAAGAGAGAGGTCGATCCCACGGAGATTGGTAGATTAAGCAACTTTAGTTAAATGGTAGATTTAGTCAAGCAAACATGGTTTTGATTTCATGAGATTTGTGATTTTTTGAACATAATTGCAAAAATTTAAATGGCAAGGAATTTAAAGAACTAGAAGAGAGAAAGAAGATGAAAGTAAATAACTGAAACTTAAAATGCAAGAAACTTAAATGACATTAAAGATAAATTGCAAGAAAGTAAAGATTGCAGAATTTTAAAAAGCATAAGAGTAAATAGCAAGAAATATAGAAACAGAATGCAAATGACAAGAATAATGAATTGCAAGAATGTAGAAGGGAATTGGGTAATGGATATTCAAACAACTAAAGAGCAAAACAAATGAGAATTGATGATAGAGAGGATCATTAGGGATCAGAGATGCAAATTCTCCTGAATTGATGTTGATCAATTCCTTCTCAATCATGGGTATAGATCCATGGCAACTTGTGGGTAATTGAGTCCCAATCCCTTGGTAACTCAATTTCTCTCAACACAACCAATTGCCACTCTCGTGATCTAATTGTTCATGAGAAGAGATGAAGTTCAATTTCTAATCCAAGCCACACAACTTCCAGAATCTCAACTAAGGGAGGTTACATCTCACATACCAACCAAAGTTTATTGATCAAGGAAATCATGAAAGGATGAACTCTAAACTGAATTATGTGGCTCCTTTCCCAAATTCACCACATAATTCATATAGATTAATCCCTCTCTCGATGGTGATTGAATCTTTGAAGAACAAGAGTTTCCTCTTGGATTAACCACTTGAATTAAGAAGGAGAAGAAGAGTTATCAATTCATTCAAATAAACAGAGCTCTTCCCCCTAATGAAAATGGGGTTTAGTGAATCATAGCTCCAATTTCAACAACAATTGCAATAGATGAAAATTAAACTAAGTGTAGAGAAGAATGAAGAAGAAGAAGAAGAAGAAGTTCTTAAAACTATAATTCAAAGTTGCTAGAAAAACAAAAAATAGAAAACCGGTGAGAAAAAGTAGAGAATAAAAATGCTAGAAAAATGTCTAAGTGTCCAAAAAGTAAAAAAAATAAAAAGTCTAAAAAAAATCTAAGAGAGAGCTCTTAATTCTATGAAACTATGGCCTTTATATAGGCATCCCTAAATTACAAATTGAAATGAAATTAAAAACAAATTACAAAACAAAATGAAAATTAACTATTCTAGATGATTCTTGTGGCCTTGATTGGTTGAGATTTATGGGCTTTGCTTGCTTGAGGTTGGATTAGCTAGCTTCTCAATGAAATTGTAGCACCACGTTTTTGGCCAACACGCCTATGTAAATGCACGTTGGCAACGTGCTCATGGATTTCCTGGGCTGGGAGTTATTTGGAGAGATGGGCGTTGCTAGCCCAAGTTGTTGCTAACAACTTGGCTCTTCTTCTTCTTGGTTTCAGTTTTGATGACCAAAGTTGCCCCTGGTTTAAGCTTTAATTTTGTGCTTCACTATCGACTATTATATATGGTTGGAAAGTTCTGAATGTCAGCTTTTCAACGCAACTAGAAGCACCTCGATTGGATCTCTGTAGCTCAAGTTATGCTCCATTGAAGATGACAAGGTCCGGCTGCCAGGGTTGCCGGCGTTTTTGACAAACACGCCTTCACATTCTCAAGTTGGCAACGTGGGTTACCTTCTAAGGGTGCTAAGCTTCACAGGCGTTGCTAGCAAACACGTCTTCACCTTCCCCAAGTTGGCAACGTGGGTTATGCCTCCCATGGAGCCAAATTTTAGCAAGGGCGTTGCCAACTTGGATTCCAAGTTGCCAACGTGCTCAGTTTCTGAGGTTCCAAATGAGGCCCGATTTTGAAGCTTCAAACTAATGTCAAACCCATACCATGATATATCGTTGTAAAGCTCTGGATGTCTACTTTCAAATTCTGTTGTAATCATCTCATTTGAAGCTTTGTAGCTCAAGATATACTCCATTGAAGGAGGTAGAGTCAGGCTGTCCAGCTCACCAGCGTTTTTGGCAAACACTCCTTTGTTCTTTCAAGTTGCCAACGTGGGTTGCTTCATTCCAAGGTTGCCTAGCTGCTAGCGTTGTTGATGAACACGCCCTTATAACTCCAAGTTAGCAACGTGCTCGTGGTTGCTTCCTAGCTCCAAGTTTGCTGCGTTGCCAATGAACACGCCAATGAACCCACGTTGGCAACGTGCTCCTTTCTGAGGCTCCAAATGAAGCCAGCTTTTGAAGCTTCAAATGAATGCTAACCCCATACTATGATATATGGTTGGAAAGCTCTTGATGTCTACTTTCCAATGCCACTGAAATCACTTCCTTTGGAGCTTTGTAGCTCAAGTTATGCATCCTTGAAGAAGGTAAGGTCAGGCTGCCAAGTTCGCTGGAGTTGTTGCTGAACACGCCCCCTTTCTTCCAAGTTGGCAACGTGCTGGTTTCTCCAGGGCTGCCTCCTTGCTTGGCGTTGCCTTGGAACATGCCCATGCTCTCCCAGCCCAACAACGTGCTCGAGCCTTCCCTATGGCACCAAGCTTTGCTTGCTACGTTTCCAAGGAACACGTCTTCAGAACTTGGCGTTGGCAACGTGCATCTCCCTTTCCTGGGCCAAGTCTTCTATTCAGCGTTGTTTGCCTGCGTTGTCCTCAAACACACCCCTTATCTCTAGGCTGGCAACGTGCTCGAGGCTTTAGACTAGCTCTCCAAGGTTGCTTGCTACGTTGCCAAGGAACACGCCTTCAGAATTTGACGTTGGCAACGTGCTTCACACCCTTCCTATCCAAGCCTTCTTGCTGCTGGAGTTGTCACCAAACACGCCCTTGTTGGTGGCGTTGGCAACTTGCTTGAGGCTTCAAATTCACCTTCCAGGGCTACTTGGCGTTATTGCCAAACACTCAAGTGATAATGCACGTTGGCAACGCCCAAGTCTCTTCCTCCTTGCCAAGCTTGCTATATCCCCAATCTTTCTTGCTCAAATTCTTCTTTCTTCATCACCTAACGTAAACTAAAGAATCTTCCTCAAAGTCTTGCCATCTTATGCAATAATTTTCAAGGAAATCATTCACATCAACTTATATATAAACTCCTTGAGTCATTTGCATGAATTATGCCAAATTTCACTTATTTCTTGGTTCATGGATGCATGGCGAAAAACTCACAAAATTGCTTGTTTATTTTAGTAATAATGAACGAAATTGAACTAAATTTAACTAAACTAACTAGTTAAAATAGCAAATATGCGAATGCATCACCTAACACCAATAAAATTGGATATTTAGTTAGTTTTTCTTTTGTAGAATAGGATAAATTGCATTGTAATAGATTAGTTGCATGCATGTTCTACTTGATTGAAAAGACAATAAGTTTCTTCTAAGACCCTATTTTTAGATCAAAATTTCACTAATTTTAATTAAAACTTTTATGTTAAATCTGCTTGAAGTTGTATTTGGAACATGATTTTTGAGCTAAAGAACACACAACCTGTGAGACTTTGAGCTTTTATACATGGTTACATTATTTAACCATAATTATTTTGTTCTTGTGTGTTTACTTCTCTATGATTGTAATCTGTATTTTATTTCATCCTATATGTCCAATGTTTAATATATTTATATGCTTGCACATAATTGAGGCCATTATTTGTTTAGCTCACTTATCCAAATTAAGCCTACCCTTTCAATTACCTTTGTTAGCCACTTTGAGCCTTTAAATCACATTTATTCTGCATTTTACCACATTACTAGCCTTAAGCGGAAAAATAATTTTATATCCCAATTGAATCTTTGGTTAGCTTAAGATAGAATTGTGTGTTAATTAAGTATGGGAAAATTGTGGGAACAAAAGATAATAAGGGAATGTGTCATGATGATATAATGAGAATTTGGGTACCTACTCATGTGAAACTATAAGAATTAAAATTCTATGTGCATTGATACGCTATGTTTATTTTTACATTTATGTTCAAAAAATAAATAAATAAATAAATAAATCCAAAAATATTCAATAATTAATTAAGGGGACAAAATTACCCCAATGTTAAGTTAAGAATTCAAAGAGCAATGCATGTATGATAAAATTAAAATAAAAAGTTGATACATGAGTAAGGAATGCCAAAGAGAAATTTTGGGTAGCTAGGTATGAGATTTAAGTTATATAAAATGTACATATGTGTGGGTTAAAGCTCAGGATAATTAAAGATTCAATTTATAAAGCTTACTTAATCATATATGTATCCTTACCCTTACCTTCGCCCCATTACAACCTTGAAAAGACCTCATGATGTTTGCATTGGTATATTAAATGTTGTTGATTGGTTAGGTGAAGAACAAAAATTAGAAAGCATGATTAGAGAAGGATAGAGTGATTACCCTATACACTAGAGAGATTAGAGCATACATACATCATCAGTGAGGGTTCAATGCTTAAATTCTATATTCCCTGCTTTCATGAGCTACCTTCTTGCATTTTTATCTGTTCTTACTATATAAGAATTGAATTAGTGGTATTTGATTTGTGATTGTCTTGAAGAGCTTATTCACTTTTAACCAAGTGAACAAAAATCATATAGTTGCATTCACATATATAGGTTGCATTGCATTGCATGAGTTTTACATGTTCCTACTCATTTATTTTATCTCCTTCAACTAAGCATGAGGACATGCTAATATCTAAGTGTGGGGAGGTTGATAAACCATTATTTTATGGTTTATATTGTGTTTAATTCTGTGGTTTTATCAAATCTTTACCCACTTATTTATTAAACAAGCATGCATTGATAATTCCTTCCTAAAAATACTTTATGGTTGAAAATTTGCTTCTTAGAGACTTTTAATTGTGTATTTTAATTCTCCTTTATTCCATTCAATGCCGTGATCTCTGTGTTAAGTGTTTCAGGTTTTATAGGGCATGAATGACTTGGAGATTAGAAAAGAAGCTTGCAAAAATGGAAGGAACACAAGAAATTAAGGAGATGACCAGCGAGAAGTGACGCGGGCGCATGGCTCACGCGACCGCGCGATATAGAGGAAATTGCAGTGACGCGGACGCATGGCTCACGCGACCGCGTGGATTGGAAACTGCACCACTGATGCGAAGGCGTGGACGACGCGCACGCGTGGCAAGGCAAAACGCTGGATGACGCGATCGCGTGACATGCGCGATCTGCAGAATCTGCAGAATTCGCTGGGGGCGATTTTGGGCCCTGTTTTGACCCAGTTTTCGGCCCAGAAAAGCAGATTAGAGCCAGGGGACAACATTCATTCTGCATAATTTTAGTTTTAGATCTGATTTTACCTCTCCTCTAGGTTTTCTCTCTACACATTGATAGTTCTTAGGATTTGATTTTATTGCTTTTTAGATTGGAACATTGAGAAGAGTTATTGCCTCCGTCAAGACTTCGTCATTCTAGTTTGTTTCCTTACTTGTCACTTACTCTTTCATGTCCTTTATTTACTCAGAGTTACTCTTGAATTATTTCTAGAATTTATTTATACAAGAATTATTTTTATTTTAATTGATCCTTTTAATCACTGACACTAGTCCTTCTCAAGGGAGAAGATTAGGACTTGTGATTAGAAATAGCTTTCCAACTTGCTTGACTTTCCTCTACCTAGTAAAGGGTAACTAAGCAGAACAACCTTCAATTATCAATTAATCTTGAGAGTACTCCAACAAGAATATGGCTTCCAACTAATCTACTCCCAGTCAAGGTTTTTATTAAAATTACATAATTTCTCTGATTTAATTTCCTGTTTATCAACTCAACCCATTTTTGAAAACGTCTGATTAATAAAGTAGCACATCTTTCTGCAACTCGTTGGGAGACGACCTGGGATTCATACTCCCAGTATTTTAATTTTAATTTTAATTTTGTGACAACCCTTCTAAATTGATAAACGGATTTTCGGTTGGTTAAGAACTGTACTTGCAACGTATCTCTTATAATAATTTCTTAACTCGCCAATTTCCGCCACGTCAATTTTTGGCGCCATTGCCGGGGAGTTGCAATAGAGTGCTAAATTATTGATTAGAATTTATTTATTTGTATTTTATTTTATTTTTGCTACTATGAGCTACATGTTTCTTTCGTTAAATGACGCGTTCACTTCCTGATCCAAGCTTACCTGTATTTGATCCTGAGATTGAAAGAACTATCTCATGAATAAGGCAAGCTCGGCATCGATTAGTCTTCTCTGAGGGCGAATCTGAAATGTCACTTGAGGAAGATACAAGCTCCCTTTCTGCTGATTCGGTTGATTTATGTGTATGTGACATGGCAGCACCTAGGAGAATTACTATCTAGGAGGCTGGAGCCACTGATTTTACAATGCAACCATTTCAAGCGCATCACCCAGCAGTGGCTACAGACTTTGAAATAAAGACTGCACTGTTCAATTTGATGCCTAAGTTTCATGGCTTACCTGCTCAAGAGCCTATCAAGCACCTGAGAGATTTCCAAGCAGCCTGTTCTACTATCAGGCGTGATGGTGCAGATGAAACTTCAATTTTGTTAAAAGCCTTCCCATTCTCTCTTGAGGAAAAGGCGAGAGAGTGGTACTACACTTAACCTGCAGCAACTGTTTCTGACTGGGAACGCTCAGAAGAGAATTTTTGGAAAAATTCTTCCCAGCTAAAGTTACTGACAAACTAAGGAAAGACATTTCCATGATTGTTCAGGATGAATCTGAGACTCTCTGTGAATACTGGGAGCGCTTCAACCATCTTCTGAAAGCATGTCCCCACCATATGATTGACAAGATAGTGTTGCTCGGCTATATCACACAGGGCATGAGGCCCCAAGATAAGACCACATTGGAAAGTGCTAGCAATGGGTCTATGAAAAAGTACAAGACCACTGATGAGGCATGGCAATTGATTAGCGACTTAGCTGAATCTACTCTGAATCACAAGCAGAAACAAGGCCGTTCAAAAGCTGTTGCAGAAGTATCCTCTAGCAGAGAGACTGTTGCTCTAACTCAGAGTATCTGTGAAATGACCAACTTACTGAAGCAGATGTAATTGAATTAACAACAAGTTCAGCAAGCTCAACCTTCTCCACCACAGCAAAGCCAACAGTTAGTCCCACAGAGAGTTTGCAGAATCTGTGCTGATTATAGCCATTATACTGATGAATGTCCCCAGCTCCAGCAGGAAGACAACACCGTGGCAGCCACTCATAACTTCTATGACCGTCCCAACCAAGGGTACAATCAAGGTGGCAGTTACAGCCATGGATGGTAGGACAATTCTAACCAGAATTGGAGAGATAATTCTAACCAGAATTAGAGGGACAATAATAACAGAGGAGGCAGAGACAATCAGGGAAATCAGAGGTGGAATAATAATAACAACAGGCAGCAGAACCAGAACCAGCCTTACAGAGCACCTTACCTGAGGTAATTCCAAGGATCACAGCACAACCAATAGTAAACCTCTCAGATCACTTGTCCTTCTTCATCTTCTAATGATGAATTACTACAATCTATTGATCGGAGACAACAGGCCATGGAAAATAACCTTACTTCTACTCTAAATGGTCTGAACTCTACCTTGCAAGCTCTTGTCTCACAGATTGGATCAATGAATAACTCCAATAACTAGCCTTTGAGCTCTAGTGGAATCCCCTCTCAACCATTATCGTACCCAATCCAAAGGGTGGCATTAATGCCATCACCCTAAGGTCCGGAACCACATTGCAAGTTAGGAATCAGGAGGAGCCAAGCCCACCAGAACACGCCTCAGCTGAAGAGGTAGTAGAAATAGAAGATGTTGAGGAGGAAGAGGACATACAGGACATGGCTGAAGAAGAAGAAGCTCAATCACAGGAAGAAGCACATAATTTAATCTACTCCCAGTCAAGGTTTTTATTAAAATTACATAATTTCTCTGATTTAATTTCATGTTTATCAACTCAACCCATTTTTGAAAACGTCTGATTAATAAAGTAGCACATCTTTCTGCAACTCGTTGGGAGATGACATGGGATTCATACTCCCAGTATTTTAATTTTAATTTTAATTTTGTGACAACCCTTCTAAATTGATAAACGGATTTTAGGTTGTTTAAGAACTGTACTTGCAACGTATCTCTTATAATAATTTCTTAACTCTCCAATTTCCGCCACGTCAGGGACGTATCCCAGTGGTTGCACTGGAGTGTCTCCCAGTCCGAACAGGCTGTTTGGATATGCTTTGAGTTCTTTATCTTCTAGGCCGAGCTTGTCGAAGGCAGTTTTGAATAAGATGTCGGCGGAGCTCCCTCGGTCTATTAGTGTGTGGTGGAGATTTGCATTTGCCAGTATAATGGTGATGACCATGGGATCGTCTTGTCCTGAGATGATGCCGGATGCATCTTCCTTGGTAAACGTAATTGCGGGGATGTTGGGTGCTTCCTCCTTTCCTCCGACATGATATACTTCTTTGAGATATCTTTTGCGAGATGATTTGGAGATTCCTCCTCCTGCGAACCCTCCGTGTATCATATGGACATGTCTTTCTGGCGTTCGAGGTGATCGCTCGGTTCGTCCAACCTCCTCGTCTCTTCTCCTTTTTCTTTGCTCATTGTCCCGGGTGGCCATATACCGATCTAGTTTTCCTTCCCTCACTAATTTTTCAATGACATTTTTTAAGTCAAAGCATTCGTTGGTGGAGTGTCCACGGACTCGATGGTATTCATAATATTCATTCCAGTTTCCTCCTCCTCTTTTGCCTTTGAGTGGTCGAGCTGGGGGTATTTTTTCTGTGTGGCAGACTTCTTTGTAAACATCCACTAGGGACACCCTAAGAGGGGTGTAATTATGATATTTTTTAATTTTTTCCCTTTGTCGTTCTTCCTTCTTTTTGGACTCTTTATCTTTGTCTCGGTAGGCAAATCCAGATTTTGAGGTGTCTCCTAGTTGAGAATTTTCTTCCATGTTGATATATTTTTCTGCTCGTTCCTGCACTTCGTCCAGAGATGTGGGGTACTTCTTTGATATAGATTGGCTAAAAGGTCCCTCTCTTAGGCCATTCATGAGGCCCATGATGGCGTCCTCTGTTGGTAGGCTTTGTATGTCTAGGCATATTTTGTTGAATATTTCCATGTAGTTGCGAAGGATTTCCCGATCTCCTTGCTTGATCCCTAATAGGCTGGGGGCGTGCTTAGCCTTATCTTTTTGGATGGAGAATCTGGCCAGGAACTTTTTGGCTAAGTCATCAAAGCTTGAGATGGACTTCGGAGGTAGGTTGTCGAACCATCTAATTGTTGTCTTTGTGAGAGTCGTTGGAAAAGCTTTGCAGCGAACTACATCTGAGGCGTCGGTGAGGTACATTCTACTTCTGAAATTGCTGAGGTGATGGTTGGGATCTGTAGTGCCATCGTATAAAGTCATATCCGGAAGTTTGAAGTCCTTGGGGATTTTGGTCTTCATGATTTCCCTAGTGAATGGATCTTGATCTTTGCGAGAGTTATCCTCAGGGGTGGACCGAGTAGCTTTGGCTTTGAGATCGGCTTCGAGTTTTAGAATTTTATCTTCTAATTCTCGGCGTCGCCTTACCTCTCTTTGTAGATCCTTCCCAACTTCTCGTTGGTGCTGGGTTTCTTTTTCAAGTTGCTTTTTAAACGATCTTGAAGTGCTTCTATTACTCCTGGATTTGATGAGTTTTTGTCATCGTTAGATTCCGGGGTATCTTTCAGCATATTGCCCGCATTTTTGTGCGGTGTTCTATCCTCTAGATTTGAATCGTGGTCGTTGTCATGGTCGTCCGCCATGGTGATGGGATGACTTCCAAGTTCCCCGGCAACGGCACCAATGTTCCGAGGGTTACCTGAAACTGTAGGTTGATCTCGGACGATAGGGGTGCACAGACCCGGCCCGGCCCGAAGGCCCGGCCCGGTCCCAAACACTTTAAGGACTAATTTGGTGTGATTTCGTCGGGTTTAGGGTCGGGTCTGGGCCATAGCTCGGGTCACCCAAAGTCGGCCCGGTGGCCCGGTCATCATACACAATTAATATTTTGTGTTATTAGTGATGGATCATGACTATTCTTATGTGGAATTTAAGTATTTTAAACCTTAATATTTTGTGTTATTAGTCATTATAATAGTATCCGGCTGGTGGGTGGCGGCCGGAGCTGTCGTGTCCAACTTATTGGATTGGTTGCACTGCTGATCCTTCGTCACCGGAGGGTGGGTAGTACCTACAAGGGACTCCGATGCTTAAGTTAGCAAGGGTATTAAGCAGGTTTTTCTAGTAGAATCAGAGTATGAGTTATACCTGGGTGCTCCAATGTATTTATAATAGTGTGGAGTGACCTTTTTAGATAAGATAAGTTAGTTATCTTATCTTATCTTATCTTATCTTTGGGTAAGGTCAGCTTATCTTCAAGGGAACCGCCTTTATCTCTATAGGCTTAGACTGCCTTTGAATTTGGGTCGTGTTTCTCTATTTGGGCCCTTTACTGGGCTTTCCTGTCGATTTGGCCGAGCTCTTTTGAGAAGAGGTCGGATATCCTGACCTGAAGAGGTCGGTCGCTTTGTGACTGAACATCCCAGATCGGATAGCTCGACCCAGGGTGTGAACACCTACCGAGACAAAGATAAAGAGTCCAAAAAGAAGGAAGATCGACAAGGGAAAAAAATTAAAAAATATCATAATTACACCCCTCTTAGGGTGTCCCTGGTGGATGCTTACAAAGAAGTCTGCCACACAGAAAAAATACCCCCAGCTCGACCACTCAAAGGCAAAAGAGGAGGAGGAAACCGGAATGAATATTGTGAATACCATCGAGTTCATGGACACTCCACCAACGAATGCTTTGACTTAAAAAATGTCATAGAAAAATTAGTGAGAGAAGGAAAACTAGATCGGTATTTGGCCACCCGGGATGATGAGCAAAGAAAAAGGAGAAGAGACGAGGAGGTTGGACGAACCGGGCGATCACCTCGAACACCAGAAAGACATGTCCATATGATACACGGAGGGTTCGCAGGAGGAGGAATCTCCAAGTCATCTCGCAAAAGATATCTCAAAGAAGTATATCATGTCGGAGGAAAGGAGGAAGCACCTGACATCCCCGCAATTACGTTTACCAAGGAAGATGCATCCGGCATCATCTCAGGACACGACGATCCCATGGTCATCACCATTATACAATAAAAGACAAGTGAACTTGTAAGAAGATAGCTCATGAAAGCAGGAAACATAGAATCAAGCATTGAACCCTTACTAATCTCTCAAGTGTATAGGGTAATTCACTCTACTCTTCTCTAATCATGCTTTCTAAACTTTGTTCTTCATCTAACCAATCAACAAATATTTAGCATATCAATGCAAACATCATGAGGTCTTTTCAGGGTTGTAATGGGGCTAAGGTAAGGGTGAGGATATATGTATGGCCAAGTGAGCTATAATATGAATCTTTAATTAACCTAAGCTCTCACCTATACACACATTCTATATTTTAAATTCATGCCTAGCTACCCAAAATTCCCATTTTTGCATATCATACTCATGTATCAACTTTTCTTTAATTTTATCACATATGCATTGATTTTTCATTAACTTAACATTGGGGTAATTTTGTCCCCTTATTTATTTACTTATTTATTGAATTTTTTTTGGATTTTTTTTTTAGAAAAATAAACATAACTTATCAATGCACATGGATTTTTTATTTTTCTAGTCTCACATGAGTAGGTATCCAAATTCCTAATATTTTATCAAAGTAGAAAAACATAACACATTCCCTTATTAACCCATTGATAAACCACTATTTCATGGTTCTTGTACTCAATTGAGGGGTTTTTATCAACTCTTTACCCACTTATTCATACTATTTGCATGGTTTTACATTTGCCTTCATAATTATGTGCTTTGATTGAAAACATGCTTCTTTGGCCTTAAGTTCCTTATGTTTAATCCTCTCTTATTACCATTAGATGCCTTGATATGTGTGTTAAGTGATTTCAGAGATTACAGGGCAGGAATGGCTCAGAGGATGAAAAGGAAGCATGCAAAAGTGGAAGGAATACAAGAAGTTGGAGAAATTGCTAAGCTGTCCAGCCTGACCTCTTCGCACTCAAACAGCTATAATTTTAGCTACAGAGGTTCAAACGATGATGCGGTTCTAGTTGCGTTGAAAGCTAACGTCCTGGGCTTCGATTTGATATATAATATGCCATAGTTGCCCTGATGCTAGGCGACGCGAACGTGTGCTCCACGCAGACGCGTCGCAGTGATGAAAATCAGCGTGGCAGATTTCTTCTCCAGCGATTTCTGGGCTGTTTCTGACCCAATTTTTGGCTCAGAAAGCACAGATTAGAGGCTATAAAGTGGGAGAATCCATTCATTCATAAGAATAAGCTCACAATTCATAATTTTTAGTTTTAGATGTAGTTTTTAGAGAGAGAGGTTCTCTCCTCTCTCTTAGGATTTAGGATTAGGATTCCTTTTAATTTTATTGCTTCAATACCAGGTCCAATATTTTCCTTTAATTAATGTTTCTCTTCTATTTTTAATTATTCCAATTCTCTTACTCGTTAATGTTCCAATTTAGCTTATGAACCTTCCCATGTTAAGATTTGAATGTTCTATTTAATATATTTTGAGGTATTTCAGTTTATGATTATTTTATTCTATTTATGAATGCTTTTAATTTAATTTAGATATTGTCTTCCTTTTGGCTTTGGTTAAGTAATTGGTAACCCTTGAGCTGTCAAATAAAGCAGTGGTTGAAATTGGGAGTCGCTCCAATAACTCTAGTCTTTCCATAGGAATTGACTAGGACCTGAGGATTAAGCTAATTAATCCACTTGATTTACCTTCATAGTTAGAGGTTAACAAAGTGGGATTAAAATCCAATTCTCATCACAATTTATAAGGATAGGACTTCCAATTCTAATACCTTGCCAAGAGTTTATTTTATTATTACTATTTTATTTTTCTTATCATTTAACATACTGGTTCCTTACTTTCAAAATCCCCAATTTACAAGACTCATAACCAATAATAAGAACATACTTCCCTGCAATTCCTTGAGAAGACGACCCGAGGTTTAAATACTCGGTTATCAATTTTAAAGGGGTTTGTTACTTGTGACAACCAAAACGTTTGTAAGAAAGGTTGATTGCTTGGTTTAGTAACTATACTCGCAACGAGAATTTACTATAACTTCTAGACCATCAATCTTCAGTTCTTCACCCATGTTCCCATAGTTTCCCCACACTTAATTGTTACACAATCCCTATCTTAAGCTAACCAAAGATTCAATTGGGATATTTAATTATTTTTCTGCTTAAGGCTAGTGATGTGGTTATAGAACAGAATAAACGGGGATAAAAGGCTCAAGGTGGCTAACAATGGTGATGTAAGAGGTAGGCTTATTTGGGATAAGTGAGCTAATAACAAATAATGGCCTCAATCATATGAAAGCATGTAAATACACTAAATATTGGACATATAGACTGAAACAAAGTATAGATTACAATCATAGAGAAGAAAACACACAAGAATAAAAATTTATGGTTAAATAATGTAACCATATAAATAAGCTCAAAATCTCACAAGTTGTGTGTTCTTAGCTTTTTAAACTATGTTCCAAATACAAATTTAAACAAATTTAACACATAGAAAATTTTAATTACTTTTTGTTTATTTAAATTAGTGAAAAAAATTTTTCAAAAATAGGGTCCTAGAAAGAAACTTATTATTTTTCAAACAAGTAGTATTTAAATGCAAACAATCAACTACACATGCAATCTATTATGCAATGCAACAATGAACTAATGAAGAAAATAAGACATTGGTGTTGGAAAGAAGAAAATAGCTAACCCATGGAGATTGGTATCGACCTCCCCACACTTAAAGATTGCACCGTCCTCGGTGCATACTAAGATGTACAAGTGGACGGGTTGCTTCAACTGATACTTTCCAAAGATTGTGCAGTGGACTTGTTTGTCTTCCCATTAAGAAGCTTTTCCTCTCCCTTCGTGGTGGCCATCCTAAAAGAAGAGGGAAAAGAAGAAAAGTAACCCAAAAATAAAGATAGAAAATAAATAAAATATGGGTGTTAATGCCAGATAATAAGGGTCTCAATTACATTGTAGCTACAACATGCAAGTGAAAAAACAGTAGAAGTACATGGCAAATCAAGAGTGCAAAAAATTGCAACAATGGGGAAGAGAGTGGGTAAGGAAAGATAATATAAATTCATGTCACTTATTATTTTTCAAAAATAATAAGTATAGCTTCTAAACCAACAGAAAATCCTTTTGTACAAACGTTTTGGTTGTCACAAGTAGCAAACCCCTTTAAAATTGATAACCGAAGTATTTAAACCTCGGGTCGTCTTCTCAAGGAACTGCAGGGAGGTATGTTCTTATTATTGGTTATGAGTTTTGTAAATTGGGGATTTTGAAAGTAAGGAACGAGTAATTTAAATGACAAATAAAATAAATAAATAACTGTAAAATAAACTCTTAGCAAGGTATGAAAATTTGGAAGTCCTATCCTAGTTACTCCTATGAGAATGGAAGTTAATCCCACTTAGTTAACCCTTATGAAAGCAAGGGAAAGTCAAGTGAACTAATTAGTTAGATTCCCAAGTCCTAGCCAACTCCTAAGGAAAGACTAGAGTTAGTGGAATACCAGTCAATTAGCCGACATAACAACCAATCACGGATAGTTGATAACTCAAGAGCATCTAGTTAATCAATTAAAGCCAATAATATAAAAAGCTAAATAAGAATCTTCGATCTGAAGTACCTCAATTGCATTAATAAGAGAAAATCAATCTGAACATAAGGAGTTCATAAGCCAATTTGGCAACATAAGTCAGATACGAATAAAAGCATTAGAGTAAATAAAAATATAAAAGGAATATTGAACCTGATAAATAGTCGAAATAATAAGTTGAAATAATAAGAAATCCTACTTCCTTTAAGAGGAATCCTAATCCTAAATCCTAAGAGAGAGGAGAGAACCTCTCTCTAAAAACTACATCTAAATCATGAAAAGTGAATAATTGAAGGCCTCCTCATGAATGGATGCATTCCCCCACTTTATAGCCTCTAATCTGTGTTTTTCGGGCCAAAAATTGGGTCAAAAATAGTCCAAAAATCGCCCCCAATGATTTTTGTTACGTTCAGATCGCGGCAAAGTGACGCGGAGGCGTCGTCCATGTGTTTGCGTGGATTGTATTTTTGCCAGGTCATGCGTCCGCGTGATCCACGCATTTGCGTCGCCAGGCGTCAGGGCAGATATGACAAATTATATATTAAATCGAAGCCCCAGATGTTAGCTTTCCAACGCAACTGGAACCGCATCATTTGAACCTCTATAGCTCAAGTTATGACCGTTTGAGTGCAAAGAGGTCAGACTGGACAGCTTAGCAATTTCTTCAACTTCTTGTATTCCTTCCACTTTTGCATGCTTCCTTTCCATCCTCTGAGTCATTCCTGTCCTGTAATCTCTGAAATCACTTAACACACATATCACAACATCTAATGGTAATAAGAGAGGATTAATATTAGCAAATATAAGGTCAAAGAAGCATGTTTTCAATCATAGCACAAAATCAGGAAGGAGAATGTAAACTCATGCAAATAGTATGAATAAGTGGGTAAAGAGTTGACAAAATCCACTCAATTG
The DNA here is from genome assembly GCF_059453495.1 of Arachis ipaensis. Taxonomy (NCBI): domain Eukaryota; kingdom Viridiplantae; phylum Streptophyta; class Magnoliopsida; order Fabales; family Fabaceae; genus Arachis; species Arachis ipaensis. The sequence continues at coordinate 74,627,834 of NC_142436.1, forward strand.
AGCACAAGGTAAACCATAAAATAGTGGTTTATCAGGCTTCCGCCTCTGATCGGCGTAACTCTCCTAACGGCTCTGAGCAGTGAGCATCCTATCTTTGATTTTCTCAACTTGCTCGGTAGTCTCAGCTATCAATTCTGGTCCTAACAGACCTTTCTCTCCGGCCTCGTACCAGCATAGCGGAGATTGGCATTTTCTCCCATATAGAGCCTCATATGGAGCCATCCCGATGCTCACGTGGGAGCTATTATTATACGCAAACTCCACTAGCGGCATATAGCGATCCCAGCTCGCCGGTTGGTCCAGAACACAAGCCCTCAACATATCTTCTAGGGTTTGGATTGTTCTCTCATATTGACCATCAGGTTGAGGATGGTAAGCTGTAATTAAGCTCAAACGGGTCCCGAAAGCTTTCTGAAATGCACCCCAGAACCTTCAAGTGAAACGGGGATCCCTGTCAGAAATTATAGTTGTAGGCACTACGTGAAGCCTCACAATCTCCTTTATATACAGGCGTGCTAACTCCTCAAGAGTGTAGTTCATCTGAATGGGTAGAAAATGAGCCGACTTGGTTAGTCGGTTCACAATTACCCAGACAGCATCAAAACCGGTCCTAGTTCTCGATAATCCCGACACAAAATCCATCGCAATGCTCTTCCACTTCCATTGCAGAATCTCCAAGGGCTGTAATGTCCCGGAGGGTATCTGATGTTCAATCTTCAGTTTTTGACAAGTTAAACACTTTGAGACATATTCCGCCACATCGTTCTTCATACCAGGCCACCAGAACATAGCCTTTAGATCATTATACATCTTGGTACTCCCAAGGTGGATCGAAAATCCGCTTTTATGCGCTTCCTTCAATATATCTTACCGCAAGGTCCCTACATCTGGCACAATGATCCTACCCTTGAACCTCCATAATCCATCTTGATCCTCAGATACTCTCCACTGCTTTTCTTGCTCAATAGCCGGGAACACCTTCGATAACGCATCATCGTTTTGATGAGCCTTCAGGAGTTCGGATCTAAAATCACTTGAGATCTACAGTTGACTCAAACACAGAGTTCCAGCCACTTCTTGAACGTCGATCTTTAGACTTTCGAATGCCTTGAACAACTCCTCCTCTCGAAGCATCATCCAAGAAGCAGACAGTGATTTCTGACTAAGCGCATCCGCCGCAATATTCGCCTTCCCTGGATGGTAATGCCTCCACACCTTTAGCGTAACCACAACTGCAGCGAGTTCCAGGTTATGCGTCGGGTAATTAACTTCATGAGGTCTCAGCTGCCTTGAGGCATACGCCACCACAATCCAGTGCTGCATCAGCATGCACCCCAGACCCTTTAGTGAGGCATCACAATACACCTCAAATAGTTCATTCGGCTCGGGTACCAAATACACCTTTAACATATAGATCTGAAAGCGCAACAAGTGTTTTCGCATTCAAGCATCCATATAGACAGTACACTCTAGCGTGTCAACTTACTCATAGGTATTACACTCGGCAAGGATTCAAAGCTCCACAATTCCTCTTAATGTCGCATACTTACAAGCTTCATCTCCTGCATCCAAAAGTATCACCCTAAGGAAAAACAACGCCTCGATGGTTACATTTAGGATTCATATGCGATATTAATATAAGTTTGAGTTGATTTTCAAAAAGGCATTAAGATCGAAAGACGAATGATCACTATGAACAGTGTTCGTGAGGAGTCAGAAAGAAAATCTTGTATATGGTCAAGCAGAGCTGTACCGGAATAATAAAATGCACAAGGAGAGGAACCTAGGTGCATCTCAAGAAAAGTTCAAATCAAGGACCCTTTTTGGTAGGAAGAACAAAGCGTGTAGAGTCAAAGGAATCTTGGCTGACTTTGAGGAATACGGTTTGCGAATAGGAGTAATTCTATTTACAGCAAACACTCAAGATTCAACAATTACGTGATTATACCGGGACAAGCTCAGACTCATCCTGGAAGGAACAAGGTTCATGCGCATAAAGAGTGCAACTGGAAAGATGATTTAGTCGTTTAAGAAGAACTCCAGATAGAGTTTCAACGTAGGTTTCAAAAGGAAGATTAGATCGGGTTACAGGGGTTCCTTGGCACATTTCTTCTCGTATAAAGTCTCTCATCGTCCTCTCCCTTCTTCACTGGTATACGGGCGCTTTTCAGAAGATAACACTTAGTTGGACAATTCCCTCTCCCAGTACTCCCTTCAACTCAATCTTAAGTTCTACTGATTGTAATTGTGTCTCCGTTTGTGGTGCAATCAACCACTGATCCAGCTTTCGGCTAGTCATCGACTTAGACATCGCGATTATCAAAACTTATCATGCGTCACGAACGATCGTTACATATTAATGGTATGCAAGGTAGTTAAAGCTTCAACTGCTAATTTGCAATTACCTCGTGTCTGAGAATCAGATTTGGTGGCATCTCGGCCTTCTCTATATCGACAATTCCAAGACATATGCCCTAGTCTCCAGCACCTGTAACATACGTCTAGTCTGGCCCTGCATGGTCTGTTTAGATGGTATTTGGTATATCTCGTGCACTTCAAATCTTCTGGGTGAGTACTAGTCTGCCCCTCTGAATCCTGTCCCTGACGGTTGTCGCCTCTTCGATCATAGTTCGAGTACTTAGAATGGGCAGCGACATAACGACTTCTTTTGAAACTTTGGCTCCTAGGTGTAATCTTTCCCTTTTTCTTTGCAAAGTGACGAACGAATTTCTGCTAGTAAAGAAATTCACAAATAAATTCTTATTGAAAGTATAGTTTCTAAACCAACAAAGAATCCTTTCGTACAAAAACTTGTTTGTCACTAAAGCAAACCCAATAAAATTTATTTTCGAAGTATTTAAACCTCGGGTCATCTCTCAAGGAATTGCAAGGAAGTATGATTTATTATTGGTTATGGAAAAGTATCTTTTTGGGTTTTTGAAATAGGGAACAAGGAAATAAATTGGCAGGAAAGTAAATTAATAATCATGAAAACCCTTGCAAGGTATAAGAATTGGAAATTCCATCCTAGTTATCCTTATCAATTGTGATAAGAATTGTTTATTGCTCCCTGATAAACCCCATTTTTAGGGTGTATCTTGTGTTGAATTTAGAGGATTTTATCATCTTTTCCCATATTTATTCAATGAAATAGCATGATTTTGTAAATTCTCCTTTAATTGTGCTTAAGAGTGAAAAAATACTTTTTAGACCCTTAATTGTTTAATCTTAATTCACCTTGATTCCATTAGATGTCTTGATATGTTTGTTAAGTGATTTCAGGTTTAGGAGGCAAAGATTGGATCAAGGGAATGAAGGAAAAGCATGAAAAAATTGAGAAATCATGAAGAAATGAAGGAATCGCAAAAGCTGTCAAGCCTACCTCTTTGCACTTAATTGACCATAACTTGAGCTACAGAGATCCAAATGATGCGGTTCCCATTGCGTTAGAAAGCTAACATCCGGGGCTTCGAAATGATATAAGATTTGCCATAGTTGCATCGCGGATAGGGGCGTTCACATGCACTGTACGCATATGCGCCGATTTGCATGTGTTTCATTAAATGCAAATTCGTGGCCAGCGAATTCTAAAGCCTGGCGGGCCCAATCCAACTCATTTCTGATACTATTTAAGCCAAATATTGAAGGGGAATTTACATACTTTACATACTTTTGATCATTAGTTTAGTTTAGGTTAGTTTTAGAGAGAGAAGCTCTCACTTCTCACCAGGATTAAGATTAGGTTTCAGATCTAAATCTAGTTCTTCTTCTCTCTTCTAATTTTCCTTTCCTTTCCTTAATTGTTCTATTGTAGTTGTAGAATTTTTCTTCTCTTGTAATTCCTTTGCATTGTTAGTTGTAGTTTATGAACTTTTTTTTGTAGATCTACATTTCTTTTTCAATGCAATTGGTAAGTTCTTTGTTATTTCATGATTGTTTTCCTTTTCTATTTTTGTTCTTTTGCTATTCTAGTTAGATCTCTCTTTAATTCTTGCAATTTATGTTGTTTACTTTTATTGCCTTTTATGTGTTTGTTAAAATGCTTCTTTTAGTTATGAGTTTACTTTTCTATTGTTTTGCCTTTCTATTGTTAATCTCCTACTTTTGTAGTTGTAGATTCCTTTAATTCTTGCAATTTACTATGCTTTTCTTTTGTGCCTTTCAAGTGTTTGATGAAATTCTTGGTTGGATTTTAGAGTAGATTTTAGTGCTCTTGGCTTGGGAAAGTAACTTAGGAACTCTTGAGTTACTAATGTCCAAGTGATTGATGATTGGGAGCCATTAACTCTAGATCTCACTAATTGATTTGGTGGAGAACTAGGACTTATGGACTTGGATTGACATAGCTCACTTGACTTTCCTCTACTATTAGTTAGGGGTTAACTTAGTGGGGTTGGTCCTTGCCAATTCTCATGTTGTGGTTAGTGATTAGGATAGAGATCCTTGACCATCAAACCTTGCCAAGACCTTTTTAGTTGTTAGTTTATTTTCATTGCCATTTACTTTTCTTATTTCTTATCTAAAACCCCAAAAACATATCTCATAACCAATAACAAGACACTTTGTTGCAATTCCTAGGGAGAACGACCCAAGGTTTAATACTTCAGTTTATAAATTTAGGGGTTTGTTGTAGTGACAAACAATCTTTTGTATGAAAGAATTATTGATTAGTTTAGAAACTATACTTGCAACGAGAATTTATTTGTGAAATTCTAAACCGTCAAGAATCTAATCATCAAAATGGCGCCGTTGCCGAGAAATTGCAATGGTGTTGTGTTATTGGTTATTGTATATATTTGAATATTGTGTATAGCTTTATTTTTGGATTGCTTGCTAGTCTTTGCTAGTTTAGGACTTTGTTTCATTATTTTTCTATTAGCTTTTGAATTTTATTTTCTGTTTTCACTATGAATTCTCACTTTGGCTATGAGTGTGGTTACAACTATGTTGTAGGTAATGGGAGCTACAATGAAGAAATGTATCAAGGATGGGATAATCAAAGGTGGGAGGAGCCATATGTATATGATCAATCTTCATGGCAACAACCTCCACCAATTCACTATGAAGAAGAGCCATTCTATGATGCATACCAATCCAATGGCTATGGTGAATCTCTTTGTGACTTTCAAGAACCACCACCATATGCCTATGAATCATATCCTCAACATGAACCTCAACCATACTCACAAGCCTCCTTTCACCAAACACATCCACATGACCCTAATCCATATTCATCCTACCAACCACCTTTTGAACCATATGAGCCATACATGGAACCACCATGCCAATATCAATACTCCCAAGAACCACCTCAATATACACCACCACTCTACCAAGAAGAACCACCTTCCTATCATGAACCCTTTCTCCAAGACAATGAACCCTCTTACCTGCTCCAATCCTCAATGGATGAAATCCTTGGCCTTATACTTCAAGGGCAAGGAGAAATGCAAAGGGAGACACTAGAATTTGTAGCTACCTTGACCAAGGTGGTAAGCTCTCTAGCCTCCCAATACTTGAGCACTCAAAGCACTCCCATGGTCACATATGGAGAATTAATTGAAAAGCATAAGGAGAGATTGGAAACTCTGGTGGAAAATGAGGGATGTTACTTTGTGTTAGAACAATTGGAGAAGCCTATGCTCATTGAAGAAGAGGAAAAAATGGTTGAAGACTTAGGAGATGCGGAACCTCCTTGGAAACCTAGAGTCGAAGAGAACCTCTCCAAGGCGATTGAATTGGATGTTGAAGAGGAGAGTGCACAACCTCCAAAATAATTTTTGAGTGAAGACTTGGAAGGAATGGAGCAAAACTTGAGTTCCCTCGGAGATGAAGATCATGCGTCCAACCCTCTTGGTGGTGAATCCTTTGAATTTGAAGAACCTTCTCCCAATGAGATGGAAAGCAATGTGGAGGTAGATTTTTTCCTTCCTCCCATTTATGATTTGAGTGATGGAGAAGAGGTAGATGAAATTGATGAACAAAGGGTTGAAATTGAAGAAAGTTGTCAAGAGGTGGAGGTAGTCAAAGAAGAACATAAGGGAGTGGAGCTTACAAGCACATTGGAGATACCTCTCCCCAAGCCACCACCATCCATTCTTCCATTCAAGTGGGTAAATTCCTTATACTAAGCTTTATTATTCCCCTTGAATATGGTTTGCTAGAGACGGATGGTCAACTTAGATATATTTGTGGCTTTAAGAGCAAAAGGGAGATGGTTAGTGGTTGAAAATATCATTCTAAGCTCATGATGGTTGCATGTTCAAAGTTGCATAGTAACGGTTGGTGTAGAACTAAATTGCTTAGGTCTAGAATGATGTTTGGTCACTTAAATGAGAATTCCAAGACTATGGCACCCACATTGATCAATGATAGTCAACTTCAAGACGGGTGTGAAAATAAAGTGTGGGATCCTGGATTACAAGAAGAGGATCAACTTTGGGAGCTCCAAGCTTGTGAAGAACTCCATCAACACTTGGCTCAATCCATGAGAAATCTTGGGGCACAATGGAGAACCAAGCATTGGTGGGAGTTCCAAGATGAATTCAAGCACAAGCTACCTTGAAAGGAGCTCCCCATAAGTCCAACTTAAGGACAATAAATAAAAGTGCTAGGTGGGAGACACCCTACCATGGTAAATTCTTTTCATTTTCTCTTTTTTTACATATTGGTAATTAGTTTAAATTCATGTTTTTGGTTGATTTGTTGAGTATAATTGGTAGTGTAGTATGTTAAATAAGGTTTTAAGGTATTTTGGCAACTGTTTGGAGGTTTGGAACGCTTGGATTGGTGCAAAAACATAGAAAAGTTAAAAAAAAAAATAGAGCACCATCCGTGCGTACGCGCACTGCGCGCGTATGCGTGCATCAAGCATTTTCGCCTATCCGCGTGGACGCACCATGTATGCGTACGCGTGGATTGAGAAATTCCACCCCCAAGCCAAAAACCTGAGAGTTGCGCGAACGTTGTGCGCGCACTGTGCCTTTGGCACAAACCAACTCGCACGTACGCGCACATGACGCGTACGCGCCACTCTCGAAATAAGCCATCCGCGTGCGTGCGCCATGCGTGCGTACGCGCGGATGTCCTTCCTTCAACACATTTCTTTTCTTCTCCTCTTTCCATTTCTTTCCTTCTCCTTTCTTCTTCCCTTCTTTTACCCCTGATCCAACACTCCCAAACACCATTGATAACTATTTATTTTAGTTAGTTAATTAGTTAGTTATTTAGTTAATTAGTTAGTTAATTAGTTAGTTAGTTAGTTGATTAGTTAGTTAGTTTAATTTTCATTTATTTTTCTCTTTTTCATTGTAAGTGTTGGATTGTTAATCTTCTTTACCACTAATTGCTGCTGAGTATTAAAAAGGGATGTTATCTTAACATCATTATGTTTATAATCTTTGTTGGATTCTATTGTTGAGGTTATATTTTGCTACTTGGTTTTGAGTTTTTCATGCTTACCTTTTAGGAATACTAAGTGATGAGAATTACCTTCGAGCTTGTAACCCCTCTTGAATTGCATGTGTTGGCCACCATGTGATTTGGATCCTTTCCCTCGATTAGGCAATCTATTGATATTGGATGTTGAGCATTTATCTTAATGCATTGTATTTCTTGGTTATATGCATCCATTTTAGCTTGAATGCTCTCATGCTTCTTTAATGCCTGTTCTGCCTTACAAGTTTACTTAAAGCATCTCAAGCACACTAGGATAAGTGAAATGCATGCTTCTTTTGTGACATCACTTTTTATGCTAATGTGTGTTATAAAAGGTGCCTAATTTAGAATTCACATCCCTAATATTTCTTAATGTCACACCAATCCACTCACTCAATTCTAGTGATTAGTACCTCATTCCAACAATTATGCTTCCTTGCTTTTGTATTTTCTCATCTTATGGTGTTATATTTTTGTTTTTCATGATTGATGCACCACAAGCAATAATAGAAGTAGAAGAAAGAACATGCAACAACCGGTTGATATACCAGGTGAAGGTAGCAATCCGGAGAGTCGCTATACCCCCTTTCTCATCTTTGAGTGCACCGAGGACAGTGCAAACTTTTAAGTGTGGGGAGATCGTCCGACCGATCGGTGATTTTGGGTGATAAATTTCTAATTCCAACATTTTTGCATTTCATTTTAGGTCTTTTAGGATTTTTGTTTCATTTTCTTATTTTTGCATATATATACACAATAAGCTTAGTCAAAATAATGAAATCCTTCAAGAATTCTATCTATAGGGCACACCAATTGATTTGAGTGAAAACTTTTCATTAAAACTTGCTTGAATTACATATATTGTGGAATATATTTTGAGCTAAGAACACAAGCAAGTGAGATTTGAGCCTAATGGCGTGGTCACATCTTATAACCACTTATTTTTCCTTCTTGTGTGCATTATTCTCTTTCTATGATTATAATCTTTGATTTGTTTGATTCTTTATGTCTATTATTTTGTGTATTCATGCATTTATATGATTGAGGCCATTGTTTCATTAGCTCACTTACCCAAATAGCCTTACCTTTTATCTTCCATTGTTAGCAACTTTGAGCCTACGATTAACCTACTTGTTCTTGATTTTAGCACATTACAAGCCTTGAAGCGAAAAACAATAAAAGTCCTTAATTTGGATCTTTGATTAGCTTAGGCTAGTGTGAGTGTGTCATTTAAGTGTGGGAAAACTTGGGAGATTGGGAGAATAAAAGGGTAGCTTTTGTTTTGTATTTCTATATTTAGGAATTGGGTACATGCTCATGTATTGATTAAATGTATAAACCTTATGCATTGATACTCTTGTATATATTTTGTTGCAAGGCAAAAAGAACAAAAAAGGGAGAAAAAATGAGAAAGACAAAAGAAAAAGAAAAAAAAAGTATGGAAAGAACAAAAAGAAAAAAATAGAAAAAAAGAAACAAATAAAAAGAAAGAAATAAAAAGGGGACAAAATGCCCCAAAGCAAAGCTCAATAAGGGTCAATGCATAAGTATTGTGAAATGAAAAGAAAATGCATGAGTATGTTAAAAAGTGAAAAATGGGTAGTTAGGTTAGCTTTGAAATTGTATAGGATGTCATAGGTTAGGTGGGAAGTTTAAGCTTATCAAAGATTCAAATTTCAAGCTCACTTAACCATATATGCATCCTACCTTGACCCTAGCCCCATTACAACCAATGAAAAGACCTCATGATACTTGTATGCATGCATGAAATAAATGTTGATTGTTAGAAGAAAAACAAATCTTAGAAAGCATGAAATAGAGGAGAATTGAGAGAATCAACCCTAAACACTTGAGCGAATAGAGTACAAACACATCCAGTGAGGGTTTGATGCTCAAATTACATGTTTTCCACCTATGATCATCACTCCTCATGCAAGTTTGTAAAAATATTTAATAACTCAATACAATTGTGGATTAGACTTGCTAGTCCTTAGCCCTTGTGCATATATGCTTCTTGGAAATTGATTTATTTTGTCCAAGCAATTGCATTCATATAGATAGTTGCATATAGGTAGATTGCATTTAGTTAGACTTCATTGAATAAATGTTGATACCCCTTGTTTCTCCCTTGGTTTAAGCATGAGGACATGCTTGGTTTAAGTGTGGGAAGGTTGATAAACCCCATTTGTAGGGTTTTATCATCTTTTCCCACATTTATTCAATGAAATAGCATGGTTTTGTAAATTCTCCTTTAATTGTGCTTAAAAGTGAAAACATGCTTTTTAGGCCCTTAATTGTTTAATCTTAATTCACCTTGATTCCATTAGATGCCTTGATATGTTTGTTAACTGATTTCAGGTTTAGGAGACAAAGATTGGATCAAGGGAATGAAGGAAAAACATGAAAAAAAATGGAGAACTCATGAAGAAATGAAGGAATCGCAAAAGCTGTCAAGCCGACTTCTTCGCACTTAATTGACCTTAACTTGAGCTACAGAGATCCAAATGATGCGGTTCTAGTTGCATTGGAAAGCTAACATCCGGGGCTTCAAAATGATATAAGATTTGTCATAGTTGCGTCGCGGATAGGGGCACGCACATGCACGGTACGCGTACGCACCGATTTGCATGTGTTTCATTAAATGCAAATTCGTGGCCAGCGAATTCTAAAGCCTTGTGGGCCCAATCCAACTCATTTCTGATGCTATTTAAGCCAAGGATTGAAGGGGAATTGATATACTTTACATACTTTTGATCATTAGTTTAGTTTAGGTTAGTTTAAGAGAGATAAGCTCTCACTTCTCTCTAGGATTAAGATTAGGTTTTAGATCTAGATCTAGTTCTTCTTCTCTCTTCTAATTTTCCTTTCCTTTCCTTAATTGTTCTCTTGTAGTTGTAGAATTCTTCTTCTCTTGTAATTTTTTTGCATTGTTAGTTGTAGTTTATGAACTTTCTTTTATAGATCTACATTTCTTCTTCAATTCAATTGGTAAGTTCTTTGTTGTTTCATGATTGTTTTCCTTTTCTATTGTTGATCTCTTGTTATTCTAGTTAGATCTCTCTTTAATTCTTGAAATTCATGTTGTTTACTTTTATTGTCTTCTATGTGTTTGTTAAAATGCTTCTTTTAGTTATGAGTTTACTTTTCTATTGTTTTGCCTTTCAATTGTTAATCTCCTACTTTTGTAGTTGTAGATTCTTTTAATTCTTGCAATTTACTATGATTTTCTTTTGTGCCTTTTAAGTGTTTGATGAAATGCTTGGTTGGATTTTAGAGTAGATTTTAGTGCTCTAGATCTCACTAATTAATTTGGTGGAGAACTAGGACTTATGGACTTGGATTGACATAACTCATTTGACTTTCCTCTACTATTAGTTAGGGGTTAACTTAGTGGGGTTGGTCCTTGCCAATTCTCATGTTGTGGTTAGTGATTAAGATAGAGATCCTTGACCACCAAACCTTGCCAAGACCTTTTTAGTTGTTAGTTTATTTTTATTGCCATTTACTTTTCTTGTTTCTTATCCAAAACCCCAAAAACATACCTCATAACCAACAACAAGACACTTTGTTGCAATTCCTAGGGAGAACGACCCGAGGTTTAATACTTCGGTTTATAAATTTAGGGATTTGTTGTAGTGACAAACAATCTTTTGTATGAAAGGATTATTGATTGGTTTAGAAACTATACTTGCAACGAGAATTCATTTGTGAAATTCTAAACCGTCAAGAATCTAATCATCACTCCCGCTTAGTTATCCCTTACTAAATAAAGGAAAGTCAAGTGGACTAATCAAATTGATTCCTCAAGTCCTAGTCAACTCCTATGGAAAGACTAGCTTTAGAGGGATCCAAATCAATCAGCAAATTCCAATTTTCAATCAACAAGGAATTTGATAACTCAAGTGTCACCAATTACTCAACCAAAGCCAAAAAGAAAGAAATCTAAATTAAATTAAAAGCATCAATAACATAAATAGAAGAAATCAATTATAAATCTGAAATACCTCAAATTGCATTAAATCGAAATTCAAATCTAACATGAAAAGTTCATAAACTAATTTGGCAACATAAGTAATTAACAAGAGAAATAGATAAACCAAAGTTCTAGAATAAATAAAAGTAGAAGAGAAACTAAATTAAAGGAACATTGAACTTGGAATGGAGAAGAAGAAGAAATCCTAATCCTAAAACCTAAGAGAGAGGAGAGAGTCTCTCTCTCTAAAAAACTACATCTAAAACCTAAAATTATGAATAATGAGAAGTTGTGTGAATTTCTCCTTGATTCCCCTACTTTGTAGCCTCTAATCTGTGTTTTCTAGGCCGAGAACTGGGTAAAAAATAGCCCAGAAATCGCTGGGGGCGAATTCAGCTACGTTAGATTTTCTGCAGAATGACGCGTGCGCGTCATTTAGCTGTACAGTCACTATGGAAACTTATATATCATTTTGAAGCCCCAGATATTAGCTTTCTAACGCAACTAGAACCGTCTTATTTGGACCTCTGTAGCTCAAGTTATGACCGTTCGAGTGCGAAGAGGTCAGGTTGGACCGCTTAGCAGTTCCTTCAATTTCTTGTATTCCTTCCACTTTTGCATGCTTCCTTTTCATCCTCTAAGCCATTCCTGCCCTATAAACTCTGAAATCACTTAACACACGTATCAAGGAATCGAATGGTAATAAGAGAGGATTAAACATAGCAAATTTAAGGCCCAAAGAAGCATGTTTTCAATCATAGCACAAAATTAGGAAGGAATTGTAAAATCATGCAAATCATATGAATAAGTGAGTAAAGAGTTGATAAAAACTACTCAAATTAGCACAAGATAAACCATGAAATAGTAGTTTATCAAACTCCCCACACTTAAACATTAGCATGTCCTCATGCTAAGCTCAAGGAGATAAAATAAATGAGTAGGGAAAAGTAAGACTCATGCAATGCAATACAACCTATGTATATGAATGTAACTATATGCTAAGATGTTTCTATCTACTTGGTTAAAAGTAAACAAGTTTTCCAAGACAAAAATAATTCAAATTCCACTAATTCAAATCATATAATAAAAGACAAGTAAACTTGTGAGAAGATAGCTCATAAAAGCAGGAAACATAGAATCAAGCATTGAACCCTCACTGACGGTTTATATGCACTCTAATCACTCAAGTGTATAGGGTAATTCACTCTAGTCTTCTCTAGTCATGCTTTCTAAACTTTGTTCTTCACCTAACCAGTCAACAAACATTTAATGTACCAATGCAAACATCATGAGGTCTTTTCAAGGTTGTAATGGGGCTAAGGTAAGGGTGAGGATATATGTATGGCTAAGTGAGCTATAAATTGAATCTTTGATTAACCTAAGCCCTCACCTATTCACACACATACTTTATGTAATTCTAAAATCATGCTTAGCTACCCAAAATTCCCACTTTTGCATCACATACTCATGCATCAACTTTTCTTTTAATTCACCACATATGCAATGATCTTTTATTAAACTTAGCATTGGGGTAATTTTATCCCCTATATATATATATATATATATATATATATATATATATTTTAAAAGTATAAAAGTAAACATAACATATCAATGCACAGAGATTTTTAATTTTTCTGGTCTCACATGAGTAGGTACCCAAATTTCCAAGATTTTATCAATGAAATACTGTACACTTTCATCAACCCAAGTTCCCACAGTTTCTCACACTTAATTGACACATAATCTCTATCTTAAGCTAACAAAAGATTCAATTGGGGTAATTAATTGTTTTTCTGCTTAAGGCTAGTGATGTGGTAAAATATAGAACAAACGGGTATTGAAAGGCTCAAGGTGGCTATCAAAGGTGATTGAAAGGGTAGGCTTTAGGATGAGTGGGCTTATAACAAATGATGTCCTCAATCATATGCAAGCATGTAAATACACTAAACAATGGACATATAGAATGGAACAAAATATATATTACAATCATAGAGAAGGAAACACACAAGAATAAAATATTATGGTTAAATAATGTAACCATATAATTAAGCTCAAATCTCACAGGTTGTGTGTTCTTTGCTATAATTCATGTTCCAATTTACGGTCTTCAAACAAATTTAACACAAAATTTTTAATTCGAATTAGTGAAATTTTTTCAAAAATAGGGTCTTAAAAGAAACTTATTATTTTTTAACCAAGTAGAACATACATGCAAACACTTATTATTATGCAATCTATCCTATCTAACAAAGAAAAGAAAAACTAAAAATGTTGGTGTTAAAAGCTAGAGAAGTTACCTCCGGAAGTCAGGTACTGACCGACCTCCCCACACTTAAAGCTTGGCACCGTCCTCGGTGCCATCAGTCAGGAGCAAAGGGGGGCTGGTAACAGCATCTCCACAGTCGGGGTCGATGTGGTTCCTGGTGCTGGCAGGTGAGATAGAGTCCGGAATGTCCTTTGGTCTTCCTCATTTGGGTGGTTGCCAACAATCAGCTCCTTGAGGTATGTAAATCAGTGCTTGTTACGGTGCTCCATTTGCTTCGCCTACCGGTCTAGCCAGTCCAACCTCTAAAGTATCTGAGGGAGCAGCTGATTTGTTGAAGGTGCTTGTGCTTTTTGTTCTTTTCCTTGCCAGTGACTTGTTAGAGGATCTCTCTCTGCACCCTTCCTGGTGGCCATCCTGAAAAGGGAGAAGAGAAAGGGCATGAATTCAAAGGGATAGAGCAAGGAAGAGGGCAGCACGAGTGATAATCATGCCAAAGTAAAGAAGAATGTCGTTAACATATGGTCGCGACTCCATGTAATTAGGACATCAATGGAAATATAGCATGATATATTGAGGCAATTAAATGCAAGATGTTTATTGGCATGCTGGCAAAGGCATGAGTAGCGTAGATCAAGCATTAAAAGCCAAAATGTATTATCACTCGTAACAAACTAACAATAACGTTTGTATTAATAATTATATTTAATTAATAAAATATTGGAACAGTTTTCTGAAAAACAGGCATTAGAGTAGAAGGATAGAATAATTAAGAATTCACAATGCCATACGGGCTTCTCACAAACACTTGGTATGCATGTAAAATATGTTAGGAAAAGCAAGAATTTCAAACATGTATGCAACCTAAAAAATTAACATTAATTATCAAATCACTATTGATGATATCCACAAGCTCAAGTATAATAATACAAGATCCAAATAAAGTTCCAACACCAACATAAAAATGCATGAAAAAAGAAAAGAATGAAAAAGAAACCATAAATAACTAAGCATGAGAGAGAAAAAATTTTTGAAGAAAGAAAAGTAATTAAATGCAATAAGAAAAATGAAGGAAGAAAGGAGAAGGGAATGAAAAGTCGGGATGCGATGCACACGCAAGGCACGCGTGCGCGTGAGAACTGTATTTGCCATGTGGCACGTACGCGTCGCCCACTCGTACACGTGGGTGGTCTTGGAAGCAAAAGGACGGGCACGCGTTAGGAACGCGTACGCGTGGATGAACTTGTGCCTCTAGCACAGTTCCAGCATGAGGGCAGCACAACTTTTTGTCCAACATGCTATTTACACCGATTTTCCTATCCACACGTGCGCGTGCTTGACGCGTACGCATGGCTTTCCCTTGTGGCAAATGACACGCACGCATCATAGACACGTACGCGTGGGTCGAATTGTGTGCAGAGCACACCAGCTGCACGATTCCATCACAACTTTCTGTTCGTTGGATGGGGGAGCGAAATTGCTATCGACGCCCACGCGTGGCAAGCGCGCACGCGTGGTTTGCCCCTTTTTTTTATGTGTATGCAGAATGCAGCATGCAGATGCTAATGCAAACATTATGAATGACACTAATAAAATTAAAATGAAATAAACTAGGAATAAAAGGAACGATTATACCATGGTGAGTTGTCTCCCACCTAGCACTTTTAGTTATAGTCCTTAAGTTGGACATTCGGTGAGCCCCTTATTATGGTGGCTTGTGCTTGAACTCATCCAGGAATTTCCACCATTGTTTGTAATTCCAATGGCCTCCGGGATCCCAAACTAGGCGCAAAGAGCCTTCAAGCAAGATTAAGCAAGTGACAAAGCCCCAAGAGTGTTGATTGCTAGACTGAATTCCGGGGTCCCAAACCTTGCTTTTGCACCCGTCTTCTTGTTGACCATCTGTGTTCCAACCGGGTGGTAAGCAATCCGAATTCTCACTGAGGCATCCAAACAACTTCCTAGACCCATACAATTTAGTATTCTTCTAACCATGATAATTCAGCCGTGAGCTTCCTACCACAATGAACCTAGGATTGTATTGCCAACCACTAACCATCTCTCTCTTACTCTTATAGCCACAAAGAGCTCTAAGTTGCCCATTCATCTCAAGCAAAGCATATTCAAGTGGGATAATTAAGCTTAGAGATGAGAGATTTACCTACTTGAATGAAGGGATGGATGGTGATGGCGTTGGCGGAGAGGTCTCCAACAACCTTGGCAAGGTGATCTCCAGCTCCATTCCCTTGGGCTCTACTTTGACAACTTCGACCTCTTTGCAAGCTTCTTCAATATCAACCTCTTCCTCTTGGTAGCTTTCTTCCAATTCAATATCTTCTTCATTGTTTACCAAAGGCATGGGAGGTTGTGCTTCTTCTTCTTTAATCTCCATGTCAAGTCCAATGGGAGGGGATTCAAATGTAGACAAGAATTCATCAATGATTGAATCCATCTCTTGATGTGCCCTTCAAAGTCTTCAACCATGATATGCCTTGGAGGTTGTACACCCTCCTCAACATCAAATTCAAACTCCTTAGAAGGGGGCTCTATGACTGGGCTCTCCCATGGACGCTCCGCATCTCCTAAGTTTTGGACCACTTCTTCCTCTTCAATGATTACAGCTTCCTCCAATTGTTCTAATACAAAGTTATGCTGCTCACTGTCCACCAGAGCTTCTAGCTTCTCCTTCATGCTGTGTTCTTCAGTTGATTCTCCACATAAAGCCGTGGGAGTTCCTTGAGTGTCTGAACGTTGGAAAGCTAATCAATTTATCGCTTGCTCCAATTGATGAAGGGATCGATCCACTATTTCCTCGAGACGGTCCTTTGATTCTTGTTGTGCTCGGTTATCATAAGTAGGATCATAGTGCTCTTGAATTGATGGATGTGGACATGGTGTATATGGAGGTGGTGGATCTTGGGAGTAATTAGGTTAGAATTGGGGTGGCTCTATGTATGGTTCATACGGTTCATAGGGTGGTTGGTATGGTGGATATGGGTTAGGGTCATATGGAGGTGAATGGTATAAAGGGGCTTGTGAGTATGGTGGTTCAAAGGTATGTTGGGGAGGTGGTTCATAAGCATATGGTGGGACTTGTTGGTAACTACAAGGGGGTCCACCATATTCATCATCTTGATACGCTCCCTGGAATGGCTCTTGACCATAGTAATTTGGTGAGGGTGGTTTGTCACGAAAGGGTCCACCATAACTATTGTCTTGGTATGCATCACAGAATGGTTGTTGGTTATAGCGCATTGGAGGGGGTTGTTGCCAAGAGGGTTGATCAAATCCTTGTGGCTCCTCCCATCTTTGATTCTTCCAACCTTGATGCTTGTTCTCATTATAGCTTCCATTCTTTACAACAACATTGGAACCAAACTTAAAGCTAGAGGGGTGAGAATTCATAGTAGCAAAAGAAATAAAAACTAATAGAAATTAATGAAAATAAACTCCTAAAACTAGAAACACTAACAAAGAAATGAAAAAGCAAATATTTACAATAACCAATAATAAGGCACACGTTTGCAATTCCCCGGTAACGACGCCATTTTGACGAATGGATTTCTGCTAGTAAAGAAATTCACAAATAAATTCTCATTGAAAGTATAGTTTCTAAACCAACAAAGAATCCTTTCGTACAAAAACTTGTTTGTCACTAAAGAAAACCCAATAAAATTTATAACTGAAGTATTTAAACCTCGGGTCGTCTCTCAAGGAATTGCAGGGAAGTATGATTTATTATTGTTTATAGAAAAGTATCTTTTTGGATTTTTGAAATAGGGAACAAGGAAATAAATTGGCAGGAAAGTAAATTAATAATCATGAAAACCCTTGCAAGGTATAAGAACTGGAAATTCCATCCTAGTTATCCTTATCAATTATGTTGAGAATTGTTTATTGTCCCCACTTAGTTAACCCTTACTAAATAAAGGAATGTCAAGTGGACTAATCAAATTGATTCCTCAAGTCCTAGTCAACTCCTATAGAAAGACTAGCTTTAGAGGGATCCAAATCAACAAGCAAATTCTAATTTTCAATCAACAAGGAGTTTGATAACTCAAGTGTCACCAATTACTCAACCAAAGCCAAAAGGGGAGAAATCTAAATTAAATTAAAAGCATCAATAACATAAATAGAAGAAAGCGATTATAAATCTGAAATACCTCAAATTGCATTAAATAGAAATTCAAATCTAACATGAAAAGTTCATAAACCAATTTGGCAACATAAGTAATTAACAAGAGAAATAGATAAACTAAAGTACTAGAATAAATAAAAGTAGAAGAGAAACTAAATTAAAGGAACATTGAACCTGGAATGGAGAAGAAGAAGAAATCCTAATCCTAAAACCTAAGAGAGAGGAGAGAGCCTCTGTCTCTAGAAAACTACATCTAAAATCTAAAATTCTGAATAATGAGAAGTTGTGTGAATGTCTCCTTGATTCCCCCACTTTTTAGCCTCTAATATGTGTTTTTTGGGTCGAGAACTGGGTCAAAAACAGCCCAGAATTCTGCTACGCTGGATTTTCTGCAGAACAACGTGTGCGTGTGATGCACGCGTGAGCGTCGTTTAGATGTATGGTCACTATGCCAAATTATATATCATTTTGAAGCCCCAGATGTTAGCTTTCCAACGCAACTGAAACCGCCTCATTTGGACCTCTGTAGCTCAAGTTATGACTGTTTGAGTGCGCAGAGGTCAGGCTGGACAGCTTAGCAGTTCCTTCAATTTCTTGTATTCCTTCCACTTTTGCATGCTTCCTTTCCATCCTCTAAGCCATTCCTGCCCTATAAACTCTGAAATCAATTAACACACGTATCAAGGCATCGAATGCTAATAAGAGAGGATTAAACATAGCAAATTTAAGGCCCAAAGAAGCATGTTTTCAATCATAGCACAAAATTAGGAAGGAATTGTAAAATCATACAAATCATATGAATAAGTGAGTAAAGAGTTGATAAAAACCACTCAAATTAGCACAAGATAAACCATAAAATAGTGGTTTATCACGAAGGATTCTTGATGATTACTCCTTGCTACCTCAGTCCTCTTTGACCTTTCTCTCGTTGCCCGACCCGTGTTAACTTGCTCCGGATAACCCACTGGTACTCCAGTTATCAGAACATTATCTCCACCTTCTTATTTATTACCACCATCATTGCCAGCTCCAGCTTGTGGTTCCATTCTATCCATCACTCGGATGGTCGCAACAGCAACAACACCAAGGGCAGTGACAACACTCGTCATTGGGGTCACGATATCGGTCAAACTAGCTACCGGTATGGTTACCTCATTATCTCTCCGTCCCTGACCTCGATTACGCCCACGACTGCGCCCACGAGACGCCATCTGGTACCTATATACACCAAACAATCAATATCAAGCTGATCAGTCTCAATATCGAAAGTTCAGTGCTTCAAAGTCCCAAATGCATGCTCATGAACGTTTATGCCAGTTATACCAGTCAGATATCCTAATGGCACATAAACACAGACACAGAGAATGTACAGAAGCATAGTCAGTCCGTCCCTCAGGCTCTACAGGAACGAACTGCTCTGATACCATAATGTAACACCCTACCACACATAGTCTTATGTTTAAGTCATAAGACGGAGGTGGCGAGGTATTACGACCTCTAAAATAAAATTTAGTACGTATAGTATTGCAAAAATGTTCATAACTAGGAGCCTTTGAAGAAAAGTGGGTAAATCAAAACCGTTTTAAATCAAAAGTGCAACACTCCGATCGATAACGTAAACGAACAGTTAGAGATTAAGCTAAAGCAAAGAGATATACAAAAAGAGTGCCAAAATACATATATCAAGACTCGGGACTCATCTTGCGAAGATAACCGGTCCGAGCATACAGTATACATACATATATAGTAAGGAAATCCCAAAAGAACCCAACTGACAAAATACAAAACCTGTTTCTCCCAAGTAACCTCTAAGAGGAGTCAATACAAAATATATATAAGCAGTGGAGAATATAAGCATCTAAAAAAGTATATAATGATCAAAATAAGAGCCCAAAAGCTAAAAATCTCCGCCAAAAGGAAGTCTCCAGCATGCCTCAGCGAGGAACCTCACGTCCTGCATCTGAAAACCACAAAATCTGCATGGGTGAGAACCGGAGGTTCTCAGCATGGTAACAGTGTCCAAATATCTAACATGTAATGTCCTGGAAAAGCCGAAGGCAATCCTAGAACTTCCAAATTATAATCAAAGCGTATAAATATAACTAAACCATAACAAGTGTAAATAGGTGACTAACTTAAGGATCTTCAGTCTAACTATATATCCCCTTTCCAAATCCTGCAAACCTCCCAACCGCCAACAGTAACAGATGCAAGTACAAGTATATCAAACAAAGAAATGCACAAGTAGGAAGCAGATAGAACAATTAGGCAATTAGCAAGTAATGATGTAATCAATTAGGCATTCTAAACAAATCACATATAATGCATATGATGCATGCCTGTCCTAGTGGCTGATGAGTCTCATCTGTCGGTTATAAAGCCAAACCGACAAGTCCTGGTAGCTAACCATTGGACTGTCCCTCTGTCGCGCATCCCCAACTCGAGTTATCCACAAACATAATCATAATTTATATCCAACACCCTCACTGGTGTATATTCACGGGGGCGAGTTCGTCCGGAACTTTCACAGTGTCTGGCCACACTTGCGACATAGGATCAGCAGAGTATCGAGTCTCCACCTAGAGCACGTGGTGGCTAGCCACGGCTTTCACCCAGGGAAACTCGTATCTCAGATAGGTGGAGTGAAAACAGTCATAGTATCAACAATTCAATTCAGCATATATGCGTTTAATCACAGCAATACATTAACATTTATCTCAGCCCTTCGGCTCAAATGATACTCAGTACTCCACCATCCTTCCCAACCACTCATATCATCATTATTCATCATACTCATCATTACATCCATTTTCTTCCTCCACAAGTTACCTCTTTCCTAGCCTTCTCTCAATCTCTAGGCATTTAATATCAAATTAAGACTTAAGGAATAAAATTGGGAGTTTATAAGTGTGACAATTCCTACATCAAAATCCACCATATTTAACCAAATTTCAAGGTGACAATTCCTACATCAAAATCAACAATTCACACCCAATTTTCACATATGGTACCAACATTTATCATCATTCCACAATTCACTAAATTCATATACAACAACACAATTCATATCAAACCATCCACATCATTAATGATTCAACTCCTATCCTAGGGTCTCTAGCCTACGTTTTCACACCACATTACATTTTAGATACATGAAACCGAAACCATACCTTGGCCGATTCCCGTTCCACCCGGAACACTCTCAAATCAACTTCCAAGGTTTCCAAAGCCTCACCAACAGATTTCTAAGCTTGGTATTCCACACCAAAGCTTTCCAAAACAACCAATCAAGCTCCAAAACACATATATACAAAGCCTAAGCCACAATATCATATAAAAACACAATAACTCAATCACTAAATCACAAAATCTCAAGTCTCTAGCTTAGGGTTGAGATTCTTACCTTACCCAAAGACCAAGAGAGTTAGAGAAAGCCTTCTCTTCAAGTTAATTTGAGCCTACAACATCCAAACTAAAAAATCTCAACACTTTACCCACAAATTTTCGAATATGAAGGCTGAGAATTCGAAGAAAATTCTGTGACTTACCTCAGGATTGCTTGGGTGGGTTTTGTAGAACTCGACGCCGCAGTCGCGTGGCCGTAAACGGTGCGTCAATCGGAGCTCCGGATCAAAGGATATGATCGATCACTACAAGAAAAAGTAATATTTGTAACAAAAAAAATTGTTACAAAAAATCTAAATTTTGAAACAAAAGAATTTTGTAACAAAAAAAGGGGCCGTTGCAGTATGTCCCGTTACAAAAAAATTCTGTAACAAAAAACAGAACTGTTACAATTCAAAATGATATTTTGTAACAAATTTTTGTGATACAAAAAATCAGAAGTCATTACAAAAGCGGTAACAAATTTTGATCTTCAAGGTATTTTTGGTGACAATCTATTTTTTCCTATCATAAAATTTTTTTACAAAATGTAACTTAATTTTGTAACATTTTTTTCTTTAGTTACAAAACACTATTTATTTTGTAATAATTTTTTTTACTACAAATTACACACATAATTTATCAGATTATATTATTTTTTAATTAAAAAATATATTAACTAATTTACTCAACAAGTCAACATTTATATAATATATAATAACATAGATAGTTCAAATATCTTTCATTAACTAAGATTATTTTATAAATCTTCAACATATAAACTTTAAAGTACAAACTAACAAGACATATTGAAGAACCCTAATGAACTAGATAGATACATAAGACAAGAAAAACAAGGAATTATAAATCTCCAAAATGTAAACTACAAATTACAAACTCCATCATGTTCATACAGCTCCTTTCTCATTTCTCATGGAGAAGTTCTAATAAGTGCCACACACCTGAAAATCTTAAATAAAAAAATAATAATATAAATTGTCTAAGAAAATCTTAAATAAATTGAAGTGCCATACAAGAACAGAAAAATCTTAAATAATACAGACTCACTCTAAGAAGTAATTAAGAACTTAGTATTCAGAAAGGGAACGAATACATTGTATTGCAAATATGAGTTTAGATATAGAGTGTCAAAGTATTGAAACCGAACTGCATGCATGAAGAAACAGAAATCCAGCACAAAGTATGAAGGTACATGAAACTAAAATCCATCCAATAACTACTAGGCTGCAACCACCACAAAATTCAACACAGTCATGATTTGAAATGCAATAAAAAAAAAGTAGCTCAATATAATAGAATGACTAACAGTCAATGAACTTACAAGTATACAAGGCACTGCATCCCAAGTAAGGAACATTCTGCATATTCAAAAGGAATTTCTGAATCAAGCTTGGAAGAAGCACCCAATTTCATAAAAATAGAATTGGTACATATCAATTATAATTAAAACACTTTGATTCCTGTTCACACCACATGATCATTATTCATTGCATCAACAAATCCTTCTTCCTTTTTTTTTTTAATTTTTCTCTCATAAAACTTCAATATATAACAGAACTAACACTTTTTTCCCAATATTACCAATTCATGAGAGATACAAAGAATCTTCAACAAAAGTAATCAAAACACGCTAGTGTCAGTGGATGGTGCTACTATATGCTCCTTTATTAGTTTAGAGTTTTAACACTTTATAATAGGTTTAACTAAACCTCAATCTTCTTTTAATTATAAGTTGATAGTTTCTATATACAAAGTAGTCAATAATTAATGTGCCAGAAATATGATATTAATTAAAAATAATAGTAATAAAAAGAAGTGATGTACTCATCACAAGGACACTTGCAGATTTTTATTTTATTATTATTTTTTTCTAAATGGCATGCAACACATTTCCTTTCTAAAAAAAAATAGTTTAAGCTTTTAAAAGAATTGGCTCAGACCAATTATATTCTAAGTTCTAACATGAAATCTCCGAACTACTTAATCTTTTGTTTTAAACCTATTAACAAGTTGAGATGCTGAAGATTAATATGTAAATCAAAAATAAAGAACTTCTGGCATCTTGATGTTCAAATTTTTAGAGCTTTGATCAATAGATGTGTTCACATCAACGTCAACATAAGTATTAGGTAAGACAAGAAGCTAAAGAATGACCCCAATAACATCAGTATAATTATCTACATACTACTGAAAAAGTAAATGGTTATAACCAGTTTACTGGGCTTCATTATAGCATTACAAGACATAGCTCTCAGTTGAAATATGTTTGCGTTTATTGAATGATGTTATTATTTAATGGATTTTCAAAAGGAGATTTTAGTAAAGCACATTATCAAATAAAAGAAAGGTATTATAAGAGCTCTCAATAGAGAAATTGAGAAACTGAGAGGAACTGAGACACTTTACCTGTAAAATTTGACAGTTTTTCAGTGTGCTTTTCCCACTTTGTAGTTCACAAAAAATTCCAAATAAAGAATAAGCAAACAGAACAGTAGTAATTGAGTTAGTAAAACATTAATTTTTAAAATTTTCCTTTCTTTGATTGTGGGGGGTGTTTTAAGTGATGATTTTCCTTTCTTTGGAATGGATAATTATAAATATATAATCCTCCAAGACTTATGGTACTTTAAAATATTCATACAAATAGATAGTTAGATAGGGGTTTGGAGGATCACATTAAAAAAGTCCTCACTATCTAATCCCCAGACTTCCAAATAAGATAATGGTTTATTATATGTAGATGCAGATTTTGATTAAATGTACTCCCACCAAAAGATAAATCTAGAAAAGTTAAGCTATTGTAATTCATCAAAAGAAGCAAACACCAGTTTCCATTGAAGTTTCATATCCATTAATGCTAAATTACTAAATTACAAGTAATAATTTGAAGTTCCAATAATACTAAATTACTAATCAGAACAAGTAAAAAAAAAGTAACAAATAAAAAAAAAACTACACAGAACAATAATCAACAGCCTTAATATTCATAAGTTCTGATAATCAAAAACAATATCCCTAATCAGAAGTTCTAATAAATTAAATCCTAAACTTCCATGGCATTCATAAATTAAAACAGTTAATTTCAAAATAAAATCTCCTACCTC
The DNA here is from genome assembly GCF_059453495.1 of Arachis ipaensis. Taxonomy (NCBI): domain Eukaryota; kingdom Viridiplantae; phylum Streptophyta; class Magnoliopsida; order Fabales; family Fabaceae; genus Arachis; species Arachis ipaensis. Next base: position 74,652,157 of record NC_142436.1, read on the forward strand.
AATTAGCCAAAACTTGGTAATTAAACGCAACAAATCATTCGTTTGTTTTTAATTCCTAGTAGCAACAACTTTCCTCTTGGAGCAGCAGCAACAATGATCTCAGCACCAATCATAATTGTTTAGGAGATAAATTAGCAACACTAGAATAAAATATGCTAACATAATTAGGACGAAAATATGACAGAGAAACAAAATGGTAACAAAGCAAGGAAGAAAATGTTACAGGTCTCATAAACGAAGGAATTGGAACCAGAACGGGAACAGTGCTACCGGCAACAATGGCAGTGACATCCCCTTTCAAGTTTCACGATGACAGAACGCTCCTTAGCAGCTAACTCCAGTGGCGACGACAATGGCTCCGGCGGCTAGCCCTAGCAACAGCAGTGGCAACTCCTCCCTCACCCCTCCATCACGTCTTTCACTCTCTCTGCTTCGTGCGATGGCGGCAGCTTTGGGCTCGACGGCGGCGCACGATGATGGCGATGCAACAGCCGCAGAGAGCTGGACGCGAACGGCCTCCCTCCAGCGGCGGCGACAGGACGCAGTCGGCCTCCCTCTTCTCGCGGACTCTCTCTCTTCGCGTCTTGACATCCTTTTCTCCACGGTTCCATTTCTGATGGCGATTCAGCAGCAGTGACCGACGGTAAAGCGCGACAGAGGTTGCTCGACGATCGCCAGTAGCGGCGCGGCCTCACCCCTTTCCTTTCCTTCTTCTTCCCCGCGACTCCCTCACTTCCTCGAGTCTCTCTATATGCCTGTGTCTGTGTATACACTTGTATTGGTTGTGTGTGTGGTGTGCTGTGAGTGTTAAAAAAGATAGGGTTAGAGATTGGGTAACTTAAATATTTTTAATAAAAATAAGGATAAGTGGTGTGCTGTGAATGTTAGAAAAAGATAGGGTTAGAGATTGAGTAACTTAAATATTTTTAATAAAAATAAGGATAAGGATAACTTAAATATTTTTAATTTAATAATTATATAAAGATATTATTTAATTATAAATTTTTAAATAAATATTTTAATTTTAAGAATTAGAGTAATTAAATTAATTATTTTTAAAATATTATTTTATTCTTATTTTATAATTATTTTTAAACAAATATTAATTAAGATAAAATTAAAGATATTCAAGTTAATTTTTTTATTCATAAAATTTAAAATATTAAATTCAAAAATTTTTAATTATAAATAAGAAAATACTCTGTTTAATATATAAATCTCTAAAAATTTATTTTAAATAAGTATAATAAATTATAAATAATTTATTATTTAATTTTTAAAATAATTTTAAACTCAAACTATCATTAATTAGACTTAAATATTTTTAGTAAAATAAATTTTTAAATATAAAATCTTAAATAAATATAATAAATCATAAATAACTTATTATGTTAATTTTTAAAAATTCAAAGTCTTACATTTAGTATCTTGAAACAAAATTTTTTATTAACTACAAAAAATCTTTGAATTTTGGGATAAATAAATAACTTGTTACAAAAATATTGTATTTTATGATAAGTTAATTTTTTGTTACAAAATATTTAGAGCTTTTGAAACAATAGATATTTTGTTACAAAATATTTTAAATTTTTGCAACAATATAATCTTTTGTTACAAAACATTATAACATTTTGTAACAAAACAACAATTCGATACTAAAGATAACATAATTTGTAACAAAAGAAATTAAGTTGTTACAAAATATTGAAATGTTTTGTAACAAATTTTCTTATTGTTACAAAAAACTATAATTTGTAACAATTTTAAATTTGATACAAATTTTTTGTTACAAATGTTTCATTTTCTTGTAGTGGATTGAAGGTGGAGCAAGGGTTTATGTCTTCTCCCCATTTCCCTTCTTTAATTTTCAGCGTGAGTGTGTTCTTGAGGGAGGGAGAGAGCTGAGCGTCATTTAATTAAATGAAGCTTGGTTGGGCCATGGGCCCAACTTGGGTCCGGTTGGTCCAGTTTGGCCCATTCGGCCCAATCTTGGGCCGATTTCTTTAAAATTGGTACAGAAATTCTCGTTTCGAATTTCTCTACTACATTAAACCATAAAAATCTCATTTCTCACTTTCTAGAATATATTTTAATCTATGGGTTAATTAGCCATAAATTAACCGGGTTTTACACTTGACTTTCCTCAATATTTAAAGGTTGACAAGGTAGGATTAACTCTTAATAATAGCCATATTTATAGTTAATGACAAAGATAGGAATCCTTGACTCTCAACCCTAACCAAGACCCTTTAAGCACTTGAATTTTACCTCTTTATTAGTTTATTTTTGTAAACATTTCTAGTTCAATTTAGTTACTTCTTAATGTAGTCGTTATTTTAATTATTGCTCCTTTAATTGCGTAATTGCATAATTGCGTTTAAATCCCGATTTTCGTAGCCAATGATGTGCATCTTATTGCAAGTCTAAAGGAGAAGATCTGGGATTAAAACTTTCGGTATTTGTTTTGAATTTGTGACATTTTCACTAAACTTTGATAGTGTTTGTTTTCGGTTTAGGACTATATCTACGACGCCTTTAAACTTTTAAACTTGTAAAATTTTAAATTGATCTTTAGCCCTCATCAATAATATAACATGTATTGTTCAACTTAAAGGTGGATATATTAAAGGTGACTGGACAAAACATATTTTCTCTAAATTCCTCTTCACTTATGATCTTTAAAATCAAATAATAATCTCGAGGATTTATTTACAAATTCACTTCTAAGATCCTCCTTAAAAAATTATTGGTATATCAAATTCACTTCTAAGATCCTCCTTGAAAGATTATTGGTATATCAAATTAGAATGTGATAATTTTAAAATTTTAAGTAATATCGTCAAGAGGAGATCAAAATTGTACATTTTTTTCTTCGTCAAGTTTTTGTTTTTATTGAGTTTTTTTTTTATAAGATTTTTAATGAGATAATTCTTATCATAAGGGATATTATAATTTTTTTATTAAATTTTTTTTTAATAAAATTTTTTAATAAAATTTTAATGAGGCATATCCTTATAGACATATAAAGAGAAGTGTTATGAAAGTCAATACCCCACATAAAAAATGTGGTCAATCTTAAAATTCAAACTATATATTAGTCGATCATGGAAATCAGATCATGTATCAATATCAAGTAAGGCTCCCTCAGAATTGTTGGTGTATGCCTATAAATCAGTATATTATGAATGAACAAAAACACAATGAAATACAAATATTAGAGAATATTATTAATGGAGTTCTCTATTCACACTTTTTTATTTAATATCTATTATATTTTTTATTTATTTATTTTACAATATTCTTCTATTTTCCCCCTTTAATTTTCACATTTATCATATAAAAGAATATTTAATTTTTTAACAAATTCTAATTAAATAGTAGAAAATTATAAACATAAAATTAAATTATTTTAATATTTATTTATTTTTTATGATATTAAAATAATAACATATTAAATAAATAATTTATTAATATGAATATTTTATATATTTTATTCATTAATTTATTTTAAAGGCATATATTAAAAGTATTAGACCATCTAATCTATATTATTTATGCTATATTCTTTATAATAATAATAATAAAGAATAAAAATTAAAGTTTCATGCAAAAAATTGATATATGAGTTTTTTAAAAGTATTTTTATTATGAATGATATTAAATATAAAATTATTATTTTTTAGTAGAATTTTCTATAAAAGAATATAGCGTCACCAACTATATGATTCAATACTATATATACAATATTTGATTATATAAATTTTAATTTTTGGCCCTTCTTTGTAAGATTCTTGTACCTGCCCTTATCAATGATTAGGGTTTTTTTTTTTTTTTTTTTTTTTTTTTTTTTTTTTTACCAATAGAGAAAAACCAGTAGTTCTTTAGTAGATATTGAACAATTTTAATTTGGGCAAGGCATTGTATTATGATCCATTGATTTAGTGATCTAGTAATGTCAGTTTAATTATTTATGTTGTTAAAATGTAGATGAACTATCTTATCTTCTACCAAAATCTGTATCCACCAAAATTGTCCACTCCAAATGTTCCCTTGTTAAGATGTGCATGAACATAATGAAATGAGTCTTTTATTGACTATGACAGCAAAGATAGCTTGTATAATCTAATCCATACCCTTTGATGAAGAAGCTACCGTCAGGAATGACTCAGAAGGAAATGTTTCTAAACTAAAGAGAAGAGAATTGATGAATAAAAATGCACCTGCTAGTAACTTAATAAAAAGTAAAATAATTGAATCTGATCACTCGGACTACCATGAGATCACGCCGAAAATGTGCTTTAGTAAAGAATAACCTGTGGTTTACGCGGGATTAGTTAGCAGACGCGGATAAAGTAGCTCATTCAGAAGAGGATGAGTTCATGTTCTTTACTCCACTTTCAATGGAAAGGCAAAGTTTGGACAAGTCAGATTAGAGAAAGGACTGTTTTTCCCTCCAAGCATGCATTCAAAGAGATAGTAAAAGTGTACATTATCAAAAACGGGAGATTAATTGTGTACAAGAAAAATGATAAGATGATGGCAAAGGTAGTTTAATTTGTAAGTCAGACAATTGTGGTTTATGTATGCATCAATTAACAAGGTACAACAGTATTGATAAATCAAGAAGTTCAATGACAATTATGAGTGTGAGAGAGGAAGCTTGCAAATAGAGCTGCAAACACAAATTGGGCTATTGCAAAAGCATCCAACACTTAAGCATAGTGAGGTTTTTGGGTGGTTTAAATCCAAGTGTGCAGTAAAGATCCCTAGTGCAACAATAACAAAGCATGGGGTGCTATTAGAAAGATAGCGGATAGAGCTATGAAAGAGCGATATTAGATGGTTTAAGATTATGCAAATGAGCTTCTGAAGAGCAATCTAGGTTTAACAATTCAAGTTGGAGTACTTTCGATAACTGATAAACCACCAATATTTCACAGAATATATATATATAGAGAGAGAGATATGCTTTGATGGGTGTAAGAGGAGGCTCAAGGCTAGTTGTAAGTCTCTAACAGACTTAAATGGTGCATTCATGAAGACTTAATATAGAGATTAATTATTGTCAGCAATTAGACAAGATTTAAACAACCATATCTTTGTTATTGTATATGTCAAGATAAAATAAATTGAACGTAGTTTCTAGAGCTCATGCACCATGACCTGGGGAATTTTACAAGGAGAATGGGTGGTGTTTCATGTGAGATAGCCGAAAGGTATGTAAATACATAAGGAATATTTTAATTTAATGAAACTGGGATAATTGTGTCTAATCATTATTAATCATTATTTGGTATTGTAAATGTTGGAATTTTGTGTTTAACTATATTCTTGCAACTTGACTTTTTGTGATAATTTTATGTGAAATACTTAGTTTTTTGTGTATAACTTTATTTTGCAACTTATATAACCCCTCTTTTGCAACCAAAACTCTTCGGGTTGAATATATATAACCATTTATATTGGGAAGTTGTTAATGAAATTTTAGATTTAGTTATATAAATTGTTATTTATTTATTTATTTAAGGTTTATGAACTCTATTTTCATCTACATTCATGGTAAAAGTTCTATTTTCAGATACTAAAGAAAAGAGTTTGACATTATTCTTGCAAATATGATAAAAAGATTATTTTGATTTATTGTTTAAAACTGAAGGACTATTTTGATTAATTTAAGAAACTAACGGAATATTTTAATTATTATGGTATCATTTTTGTTAACATTAATTTGGCAATGGACGGAAAAACTATTTTAATTTACAATTTAAAGTTAATGGATCATTTTGATTAATTTAAAAATGAAGGGACTATTTTAGTTATCAAGTTAGAACTGAGGACAATTTAGTCCTTATTTGTCTATCGGAATCTTCCATTGCTACACCAAAAAAAAAGGTCTCAACAGAATCTCTTTCCCACCAATTTTCCTAAACCCAGCCTCCCATGCCCAATCATCAGCACGGTGCGTGGAGCAGCCAAGAATAACCATCGCTCCCCGAGTACGCAAAAGACGAGAACAAGTTCCAACTCCACCAAGATCATACCGGAGGATTTCATCCCTTAAACCATTAGGAATTATTGTAAGCATCATATAACATCCTTTTTAAGTCGCAGGTTGGTATCTCAAATGCAAATAATCTCCATTTTGGCTCCAACACTAGCAGATCTTATCCAGGGAGCAAACCAGAAACGGTCCTTAAGAGATTCTACATCCCAAACAAAACCATCTCTCAACTGAGCGGCAGCTTTAACAATGATTTCCAAATATGAGAAAGTTAGTCACTGAAGTATGTTGCAAAACCCATGAGTCGTGAAATATTTGTTTATCATTATTTGCAACCGCATTTTATTGCTTTTATTTCGGATGAATTCGACTCAGGTATAAATAAACGGTGGAAACTCACCTGCAATCGACTTCACAAGAAGTTACACGTGTTACCATATGGTTTAAAAAAAATCGATTTATTTTATACAAGTGGTTTTTTTAAAAAAAATCGGTTTGAGTAGAACAAATAACTAACTTTAAAATAATTTCAATTCTTTCTGCATGTTATTCCTAAATTCCTAATTGATGAATTTGGTACGCTCTTCTTCTTCATTCTTATTGATCAATTTTTCTTTAAATTTATCTTAAACTTTTATTTATTTAATTTTCATCAAATATATGTGTTACGTAGGTAACCTGAGATAAGTGGATTGGGTTTGAAGGATTGGCCCAAACGCTAGACGAAGGAGATGATCTCCGATTTGCTTAGTGTTTGGGAGCCACAGTCCGAGTTGCGTACGTGAGAAAATGTGGAGGTGGTACCTGCAAAGACACTCCGATGTTTAAGTTAGCAAGGGGGTAAGCAGGTTTAGAGAGTATTGAAACTTAATTTTATCTGAGTGTGTCAGTGTATTTTTTATAGGTAATGATCCAATAACCACCATTGGGGTAGTTCCACTTCTGAAGATGGATAACCGTCCCTTTATCTTAGGGTTGTTGAGATATCTCTTCTAGAAGTGGACGAGAGATTTTAGGGGGCAGTTACCTATTTGAATGAGCGTTATCTGCTAGCTCATGTCGAACCTGACCTCTTTGGGGAGGAGCTTATGTCGAACCTGGCCTCTTTTGAAGAGGTCGGGTAGGTGATAAAGGCTAACATTTGAATTGGGACTTTTGAGCTTACTTGGGCCTAGGTCATAATATTGGGTCAGTGTATGAACAATGCCCCTACTCGAGTCCGATCTCTTAGCTATGAGTTAGATTCGAGTTTTGATTGAACTCGGGTTCACTCAAGTCGGAAAACAACGTGATTTCAGTTTAAAACGTAACCGACGTGATTTTGAATTCCTCAACCATTGCGTCTAATCAAACGTCGCGTCCGTTTGGGATTTGGCATTTAAACGTGGGGGCAGTTACATTGGTAACGGTGCGTTTCTTTAATGACTGCGTCGTTTTACTGTTATGCCCCTGGTCTGTTATAAATACTTTTTCCTCTTCTTTCTTTATTTTCTTTCGTCTTCTCTTCGAAGTTTCTTTTCTGCTTTCTCACTTTTTTGCTAAAAAAAACTCCCTTTGGTCTTTCGTTTGCGGGTACCTCAGGTCGGCTACTAGAATCCCTCCATTTTCCAAAGAAGGTTAGTTCTTCTTGCCTTCTTTTACTGCCTTGGTTGCATTTTACTTGTACTGTACGATAGGAGGGGATTTTTGGGTATATTTTTTATGCATGCTTGTTAATGTAGTAATAAACTTTGGGATTTTCATATCCTTCTTTCAGAGAAGTTATTTCTTTTACTGTTTGCTGGCTGTTTTCTTTATTTGCTCTGGAAGGATTGCCTTGTTGTTAGAACCCTATTTTTTGATGGTTTCTTTTTTCTTTTGTGCTACATAGGTTTTACTGCTTTTATCTACGCTCCCTATTTTTGAAAATGTCTTCCCGTGTTCCTGATGCTTTGTCTGATGGGTAAATTCTTCCGTTTTATATGAGCATCCCTTAGTAGATGATATTTTTATAACTGAACTTAAGAAGTACCATAGGATTTGTAGTGTTGACGATGGCGAGCCCAAGTATGAATTAGTGGCCCCGGATCCTGAGGACCGGGTTTGTTGTGGGAGGATTGCTGATTTTGATTCTCATTTTTTCTTTATGTACGATTGTCTATTCACCCGCATAGGGGTTACTTTTCCTTTCTCCGACTTCGAGGTGGAGATATTGTCTCATTGCAGGGTAGCTCTTACCCAGCTTCATCCTAATTCTTGGGATTTCATTAAGATCTACCAAATTGTCATCCGAGAGCTGGATTTTCTGACCTCTTTAAAGATCTTTTTCTATCTCTTTCATCTGATAAAACCATTTAGTTATCAAAATAACAAGCAACAGTGGGTATCCTTCCGAGCTATTCAGGGTCGGAAGGTTTTTTTCAATCTTTGATGAGTCGTTTCATGACTTTAAAAACTTCTTCTTTAATATCCAGGCTGTAGAGGGCCATCACCCCTTTTTTCTTGAATGATAACAATGAACCCCGATTTTTCCTGTATTGGTTGGAGGCCTCCTCTGTAGAAAAATATAGTCTAACCGATTTGGATGAGGTAGAGGAGGCCATTGTTGAATTTTTTCGAGAGGCTTGGGGGCATGCTCCATACCTGGTTACCAAGATGTTCCATCTAGGCTCTCCGAGTTTTGTGCGGACCAAGCTAGGTAGATTTTTGGTTTTTGTCACCATTTGTGATATCCTCCGACTAGTATTTATATGGCTTGTATACTAATTATTTTTGGTCTTCCTTTCAGAAATGGTGAAGAGTGGATCAAGTGCTGCTTATCAAAAGGTGCAAGAGGTGAAGATGAAGGCCCGCGCCCGAGCTGATGCTGCGAAGGTCGGAGCTTCTGGTGCTCCTCCTCCTCCGCCTCAGGACTTGGGGACCTCTTTTTGTTCGGTTTTCATAAAACCTGCCTCTACTTCTCCTCTTCCTCCTCCTGCCCCCGTCCCCCCAGTCCGACTCTCTTTTGAGCCTGAAAAGAAGAAGCGTAAGACCTCGGAATCTGGTTCTTTCACTGCTGGGGAGGCCAATTTCGATGGTCTGAAGTTCGCAAGGAAGCACATCCTTTCTTTTAGCCAAATTTCCATGGATGATGCTTCCTTACGAAACCATCTTCAGATTCTAGCACAGGGGAGGAATTCGGACTGTCGGGGTCTGTACTGCCCTTCTTGATATACTCGACAAAACTCCCTTGAGTTCTTTTCAAAAATCCATAGAGGATCTACCTGGGAGGATTGTTCTATATCAAGAAGAGGAAAATAGGCTGCAGGGGGAGAATGTCTGGTTGAAGGAGGAGCTTGCCCAACTCTAAGAGAGGGAGAAAAAAGTGATGGGACATTGTGCCATGGCTGAGGGGTTGAAGGAGAAGCGGAGCAAAATTGTCCACTCCAAATGTTTCCTTGTTAAGATGTGCATGAACATAATGAAATGAGTCTTTTATTGACTATGACAACAAAGATAGCTTGTATAAGCTAATTCATACCCTTTGATGAAGAAGCTACCGTCAGCAATGACTCAGAAGTAAATCTTTCTAAACTAAAGAGAAGAGAATTGATGAATAAAAATGCACCTGCTAGTAACTTGATACGCAGAAAAATAGACTTCCGCGCAATAACTACCGACAAGTGTACCAGGTCGTATCAAGTAATAAAACTCACTAAAGACTGAGGTCGATCCCACGAGGATTAACGGATTAAGCAATCAATAGTTAATTGATTAGCCTAGTTAGACGATTCATTTTGGAGTGATAAGCAGCAGAAAACTAAATTGCATAAAAGTAAATAAAAGCAATAAAGTGCTTGTTCATACCCTGGGTCGAGCTGTACGACCTGGGCTGATTAAAGACAAGTCGACCGACCTCTTTAGGCCAGGACTATCCGACCTCTTCTCAAAGAGCTCGGCCAAATCACCAGGAAAGTCCAAAAAGGGCCCAAACAGAGGAACACGACCCAAATCTAAAGGCAGCCCAAGCCTAGAGAGAAAAGGGCGGTTCCCTTGAAGATAAGATGACTTCTCTCAAAGATAAGATAAGATAACTATCTTATCTCCAGAAAGGTCACTCCACACCATTATAAATACACTGGAGCATCTAGGTATAACTCATACTCTGATTCTACTAAAAACCTGCTTAAAGCCCATGCTAACTTAAGCATCAGAGTCTCTTGCAGGTACCACCACCCATGATCGTTCATCAGCATCATCAATAAGTCCAACAAGTCGGACACAACAGCTCCCACCAAGTACAGAAGATCTCGTCCGAGATTGACCAACAGTTTCAGATAACTCTCAGAACATTGGCGCCGTTGCCGGGGAACCTGGAAGTCATCCCACCATCATGGCGGACAACCTTGACAATGACCACGACTCTGATCTAGAAGACAGGACGCCGCACAAGAACGCAGACACTACACCAAAAGATACTTCTTAACCAAACAAAGACAAGAACTCGCTAAGTTCGGAAATCATGGAGGCACTTCAAGCTCAACAAGATTGCCTTAAACAGCTCGAAAAAGAGGCTGAGCATCAACGGGAAGCCGAGAGGGACCTACGAAGGGAAACCAGGCGACGCCGAGAATTAGAGGACAAGCTCCTAAAGCTTGAAGCTGGTCTCAAAACCAAGACTACCGGATCTGGTCATGAAGATAAGCCCCACAAAGGTCAAGACCCATTCACTAAAGAGATCATGAAAGCCAAAGTCCCAAAGGACTTCAAAGCTCCCGACATGATCCCATACGATGGCACATCAGATCCAAGCCATCGTCTCAGTAATTTCAGAAGCAGAATGTACTTCATCAACGCATCGGACGCTATTCGATGCAAAGCCTTCCCAACAACCCTAAAAAAAATAGCAATTAAGTGGTACGACAGTCTGCTCCCGAGATCCATCATAAATTTCGATGACCTAGCCAAGAAATTTCTTGCCAGGTTCTCCATCTAGAAGGACAAAACCAAACACACCCCAAGCTTATTAGGGATCAAGTAAGGAGATCAGAAAAGTCTTCACAATTATATGGATAGATTCAACAAAGCATGCTTGGACATACAAAGTCTGCCAACAGAAGCCGCCATTATGGTCCTCATCAATGGCCTACGAGAGGGACCTTTTAGTCACTCCATATCAAAGAAACATCACACATCTCTAAATGAAGTACAAGAATGAGAAGAGAAGTACATCAACATGGAGGAAAACTCTCGATTAGGAGAGACATCAAAATTCGGATTCTCCTACTCCTCCCGAGATAAGGAAAAAGAGTCCAAGAAAAAAGAAGACCAACACGGAGAGAAGATTAAGAAATACCACAATTACACCCCCTTCGGGTATCTCTTGTGGAAGTTTACCAAAAAGTATGCCACACTGAAAAGATCCCGCTACATCGAGCAATTAAAAGCAAGAAAGGAGGTAGAAATCGGACAGAATATTGTGAATACCATCGAATCTATGAACATCCCACCAACGAGTGCTTCGACTTGAAGAATGTCATAGAAAAATTGGTAAGAGAGGGGAGACTAGATTGGTACTTAGCCAGCAAAACAGATGAGCCCAGAAAAAGAACAAGAGACGAAAAAGTCAGACGAACTGAACGGCCACTTCGTACCCCAGAAACGCATGTCCACATGATACATGGAGGATTTTCAGGAGGAGGAATCTCCAAATCATCTCGCAAAAGACACCTTAAAGAAGTATATCAAGTAGAGGGAGGAAAAGAAACACTCGACCTCCCTACTATTACTTTCACTAAAGAGGATGCGGCTGGCATCATCTCGGGACATGACGATCCCATGGTCATCACTATCATATTGGCCAACGCTAACCTCCACCGCACACTGGTGGACCAAGGAAGCTCGGCTGATATATTGTTTAAAACTGCCTTCGACAAACTCGGCCTAGAGGAAAAAGAGCTCAAAGCATACCCTAACAACTTATTCGAACTAGGAGACACTCCAATCCAACCACTTGGATACATCTCACTACACACAACCTTTGGGAAAGGAAGCCGATCAAGGACACTCAACATAGACTACATCATGGTCGATGTGAGTTCAGCGTACAATGCCCTAATAGATCGGACAACGCTAAATCAGCTCGCCGCAGTAGTCTCAACTCCACATCTATGCATGAAGTTCCCAACTACAGAAGGAATCGCTACGATAAAAAGAGACCAGAAAACAGCGCGCCGCTGTTACAACGAAAGTCTAAACCTTAGAGGCAAAGGAGAAGAAATCCAAACCATCGAACTCGGGGGAATTCGAGGTCGGGAAGAACTTCGTCCACAACCTGAAGGTGAGATAGAAAAAATCCAGATTGGAGATGTCCCAGATAAAACAACCAATATTGGCGCAATCCTAAAAAGAGATGTAAAGGAGTCCCTGATACAATTCTTAAAATATAACGTCGATCTCTTCGCATGGAAGGCCGCAGACATGCCGGGCATAGACCCTAAACTAATGTGCCACAAACTGGCAGTATATCCAGGATCTCGGCCAATACAGCAAAGGCGTAGAAAGCTCGGACCAAAAAGATTCCAAGCTGTGGAAGAACAGATACAAGCTCTACTAGAGGCAGGATTCATAAGAGAACTCAAGTACCCACTATGGCTAGCCAACGTCGTCTTGGTGAAGAAATCAAATGGGAAGTGGCGGATGTGCACCGACTATACCGATCTCAACAAAGCTTGCCCAAAAGATCCCTATCCACTCCCAAGTATCGATGCCCTAGTGGATGCCTCCTCCGGATACAAATACCTCTCGTTTATGGACACTTATTCGGGATACAATCAAATCCCGTTGTATCCACATGATCAAGAAAAATCCTCATTCTTAACCCCAAAAGCAAACTACTGCTACGTCGTCATGCCATTCGGACTCAAAAACACAGGAGCCACGTATCAAAGACTAATGAACAAGGTCTTCGCAGACCATATTGGGAAACGTATGGAGGTATATGTGGACGACATGTTAGTAAAAATACAAAGCGATGAGTCATTACTATCCGACCTCGCCCAAGTGTTTAATACTATACGAAAGTATGGCATGCGACTTAATCCTGCGAAATGCACCTTCGCAGTAGAAGCCGGCAAATTCCTGGGTTTCATGCTCACACAAAAAGGAATAGAAGCAAACCCGGACAAGTGCCAGGCCATACTCGACATGAAAAGCCCGAACTGTGTCAAAGAGGTGCAACAACTCAATGAGCGACTGGCAACCTTGTCCAGATTTCTAGCCGGATCAGCCATAAGATCTCTCCCCTTCTACACCACACTAAGGAAGGGAAAGAAGTTTGAATGGACACCTGAGTGCAAACAAGCCTTCTAGGAGTTTAAAAAATTCCTGGGACAACCACCCATTCTCACCCGACCACGGGAAACAGAAGCACTCATACTATACCTTGCAGCAGGAAGTCGGGCAGTAGTTTCAGCACTAGTCAGGGAGGATGAAAGTGGACAACAACCTGTATACTTCATCAGCAAAGCACTACAAGGATCCGAGCTGAACTATCAAAAGATAGAAAAGTTCACCTACGCTCTCATACTAACTTCTCGATGACTTCGCCCACACTTTCAAGCTCACACCATCAAGGTTTGGACCAACCAACCCATGAAAAGTATTATACAGAAAACAGATTTAGCAGGAAGAATCCTACAATGGGCGGTCAAGTTGTCTGAATTTGACCTTTAATATGAAGCTCGGACAGCCATCAAATCCCAATATCTGGCCGATTTCATCGCAGAGTATACTGACACCCCTGAAATCCTTACAAATTGGAATCTTTACGTGGATGGCTCTTCAAATAAAACTGGGAGTAGAGCAGGTGTGATAATAGAAAGCAATCAGAGAATCCAAATCGAACTCTCCCTGAAGTTCGAGTTCCCTGCCTCCAATAACCAGGCTGAGTACGAGGCGTTATTGGTTGGTTTGTAGCTGGCTAAAGAAATGGGAGCCCAAAAACTTGTCATCTTCAGTGATTCACAAGTCGTTACCTCACAAATAGCATGGACCTACCAAGCTAAAGAACCTGCCATGAAAAAGTACCTGGACAAAACCAGGGAACAACTCGGACAATTCAAGGAATACGAGATCCGACATATACCTCAAGAACAGAATGCCCGAGCTGACGCACTCTCAAAATTAGCCAGCACCAAACCAGGGGGCAATAATAGAAGCCTCATCTAGGAAAAACTGCAAAACCCGTCAATCTTGGAAGAAGACAAAGTCCTAGCCATATCAGGTCAGGATCAAGGATGGACGACTCCCATAATCAGCTACCTCAAATCAGAGATACTCCCTACAGATAAAAAGGAGGCAAAGAGGTTAAAGTGGAAGGCACATTATTACACCATCATAAACAACACCATATACAAGAGAGGGATTTCGACGCCCCTACTAAAATGTGTACCAACCTCTAACACAAAAGAGGTCTTGGAAGAGATACACAGTGGCGCATGTGGCAATCATCTCGGAGCTCGAGCTCTTGCCAAGAAAGTACTCCGAACCGGATTCTTTTAGCCAACTTTGCAAAAAGAAGCCACCGAGTTCGTCAAGACATGTCCACCATGTCAAAAACATGCTAACTTCCATATCGCCCCACCAGAGGAGCTCATCAGCATAACATCACCTTGGCCATTTGCAAAGTGGGGACTCGATCTCCTCGGGCCCTTCCCTCAAGGATCGGGACAGGTCAAGTTCCTCATCGTTGGGGTAGATTATTTCACAAAATGGATTGAAGCAGAGCCCCTAGCCAATGCTACCGTACAAAGAAGTCAGAAATTCTTATATAAAAACATTGTCACAAGGTTTGGGGTTCCTTACTCCATTACCACGGATAATGGCACTCAATTTACAGACACAGGCTTTAGAAAGTTGGTAGCTGACTTGAAAATAAAGTACCAATTTACATCCGTAGAACACCCACGAGCTAATGGACAAGCAGAAGCAGCTAACAAAGTCATATTGGCTGGGTTAAAACAGAGATTACAGGATACAAAGGGAGCCTGGGCTGAAGAGCTCCCACAAGTCCTATGGACATATCGGACAACTCCTCATTCCACCACAAAGGAATCATCCTTTCGATTGGCTTACGGAGTGGAGGCAATGATCCCAGTAGAAATCAAAGAAGGATCCCCCAGAAGATCTACTACAATGAAGAGGCCAACTCCTAACTCCAGAGGGAAGAGGTCGACCTACTTCCAGAAATCCGAGAAAGAGCTCGAATCAGGAAGGAGGCATTAAAACGCTGAATAGCCTCAAGATACAATCGAAAGGTAGTACAGCAAATCTTTGACAACAACGACCTCATCCTAATCCAAAATGATATCGACACAAGTTGACTCAGAGAGAGAAAGCTAGTGGCTAACTGGAAAGGACCTTACCAAGTCACAGAAGTACTGGGAAAAGGCTACTACAAAGTATCTGAACTCGAGGGACGAGAGCTACCAAGGTCATGGCACGCCTGCAACCTAAGAAGGTATTATAGTTAGGAGGTAATAAAAAGATCTTAGGTCGGAAAGTGCACTCTTTTTCCTGAAAAGGTTTTTTAATGAGGCACCAAGCCAAGATCTGCAAAATTACCTGACTCAGAAGGGTAAGCACCCACATGTATATATACTTTTTGCCTACATGTCTATTTTTCTACTTGAATAAAGCTTTTCAGATTCCCTACAAAATCCCACTATCAAGACACATTAATCTGAACGCAAAAAGTTCATCGCCCGATTCTAAAGCTACAGATCGGCAAGGTGAAATCCAAATTCATCGTCTGATCACGATGAAAACTGAATTCATCGTCTGATTTCAACGAAGGTTGGCAAGGCGAACACGCCGCCCGATTTCTATAAAATTGGCAAGATGAAAATGCGATAAAAACAGATTAATGCCAAAAGTTATAAAAAGTAACCCATAAAAAGGGATTACTAGAAATAACTTGGCCCGAGCCGACGTGAAGAAGTCGGACGAAAACCACAAAAGTTATAAAAAAGTGATCCATAGAAAGAGACCTAACAAGGTCTTAGAAAAAATGGATTGCTAAAAATAACTTAGGATGGACCGACATAAAGAAGTCGGACCAGCCTGATCAAAGCGACCAAAAGTTATAAAGTAAGCCATAGAAAAGAGGCATGGCCAGCCCTGAAAATGGATAAATAGAAATAACTTAGAAGGGACCGACATGAATAAGTCGGCCCAAGCTAACTAAATCTGCAAAGTTATAAAAGGTAATCCATAAGAAGAGACCTGGCAAGGTCCAACTAAAAAATGGATTACCAGAAATAACTTAGAAGGGACCGACATGAAGAAGCCGGACGAAACAAATTAAAGCAACAGAGTTATAAAAAGTAAATCCCAAGGGATTACTAAAAATAATTCGCAAAGACTAAACGAAAGAAGTCGACGACAGAAGGCGTGCGCTATAAGGGACTTAAGCCGGACCCAAAAAGCCATGACCTCGATAAAATCAATCTACAAGTATTCTATCAAAGAATGCAAAGAAGAATAGTTGAACAAAGCTAAGCTTCGACTAAAGCAGGAAATAAAGCACAAAGGCAATCAAAAGAGGTCGAACAGCAAGACTCCAACACTCTAAGGATTCCTGAAAGTGTCAAAAAGCTGCAGACAACCATATCATGAAGAAACAAAGCTGCTATAAATCAAAAGGCCACCTGAAAAGGCGACCTCAAGAGTTAAAAAGGCATTTGTTTTTCTAAATAAAGTTGCTAAGAAAAGCAACTAAAATATCCAAGTCAAAAGACAAGTTATAGAAATAAAGAGTTCAAAAGCCCATAGACCGGGCCGTACAAGATACATCAAAGAAAACTACAAAGGGTTCAAGGATTCTCTAGTGGCGGCATCTTGAGGTGAAGGAGGACGAGTCTGGAGGGGGACAGCTTCTACAGTCCCATCCACTCGATTCAGAATCTGGACATCAGAATCCGACTCAGGGTTGTCGACCTCAGCTGCTTGAGTCGAAGAAGTCAGGGCAACAGAAGCCTTGGTGGATAGCACAGGAGGGGGATCTGCATCATCGTCATCTTCATCCGGGGCAGGGATGATCTTCCCATTTTCCACAATGTTATCTAAGCTGAAGAGAGACAGTTCGAGCTCGGGAGCAAGAACTCGGACCTGATCCTTCAAATTCTCATAAGCAGCAGTCACACTACCCATGAGATGGCCCTGAAGCTCGGCATAGTCAGCTCGAGAAGATTCCATCCTCTACCTAAGCTCCATCATCTCACCATAAGTCAGGACATAGCTTTCCTTATGCTTTAGCGCCATCTCCTCAGCCAGATTTGCAGAAGCCGCCGCAGCAGTAGCTCGAATCCTCTCACCTTCCAATTCTTTTTCCAGCTTCGCCACCTTCACCTCAAGCTCCTCCTTCAATCCCTTGATCCTATCAAATTCTGATTTGGCCTCCTCCATAAAAGCCTTTGTTGCATGAATGGGAAGGTCCTGAGCAGTTCGGAATAAAGCTGCTCCCATGTGTTCCATCTTAATACTGCTTCGAGTAATAAAGTCCAAATGACGAAGAATGGATACATGGTCAGTAGGAACAACACCGTAAGGAGCAATTTATTGGTCAACAAACACAACAGCATCAAAGTCAGAGGCATCTAAATTAAAAGGCTCAGCAGTCTTCTGTCTTTTTAGAGGAGGCCCGGCAGTGGGAGAAGAGGTAGTAGTAGAAGTTTGGGGAGGATCAACCAAATGGACCTGAGGAGTAGGAATCATCCTCCTCGGCCTAGCAGTGCTCAAGACAAGCTTCTTAAGAGGAACCTGAGAAGATCCTTCCCCAGCAGCCTTAGCCGAGATGTGTTTGGCTGCTGTAGCTTTTCTCGCCTTTTTAAAGGCCTTCATAGAATCATTATTTTTAACCATCTCTGAAAAACACAGCAAAACAAGTTACAAAACTGGAAGAAATAGAAACAAAAAGCAAGCAAATAAAGCAAAAAGAAGTCGACCACTACCCAGCTTAGCTCGGACAAGGGAAGGGTCTCCTAAGAATCTCTTTGTGTCGAGATACGGAGGTTGCCCCCAAATCCCCTCCAACAAATTCACAAAAGCCTGCTCGACCTCTTCAAGTATCTCCCACGTATATCAAGATACTACAACATTCTTTTGCCAACATAAGGGGAAGGCAGGTTCATTATTCGACTCCAAGAAAAATGGTCGAGCTCCCTCAACAGCTCGGACCTTAAAAAAGTAGTTCTTAAAATCCCTAAAAGACTCATCGTACATAGAAAACACTTTGTGTCCTTGGGAAGACCTGAAAGAAATCCAAGAAGCTTTCTTTTTGGTAGTCCCAGGTTTGGTCAAGACAAAGTGGTAAAGAAAGAGATTTTGAGAAGGTTTGACATCCAATTCTTGGCAAAGCAACTGAAAGATCATGATAAAGCCCCAGGAGTTCGGATGGAGCTGGGATGGAGCTACATTACACGACCACAACAAGTCGGTCTCAAAGGAGGTAAAAGGAAGGGTGATGTTCATTTGGCTGAAAAAGTAGCCGTAAGCATAAAAGAATGGGCGTTCCCCCTGGGTCAGAGAAGGAAAGCAAACCCTTTCATCGGAGTCAGGCGCTATCAATTCGTAGTTCTTCTCCTGATCCCTACTACTACAGATCCGGTGATGTTTTCTAAGCTCCACCATATACTCAGAATTAGCTACTGAAACACACATCAGGACGAGGGACTCCAGCCAGTCAAACATGCCCTCGGGGACTTTGGAGGATGTCTCGACAATATTTTTGCGAGAAGACATGGTCAACTAAGTCCAACAGTAAGAAAAAGGAAAATGGGTTACTAATAAAACAACTCAGGCAAGGCAAAGAAAGCAACTCGGACTAAAAGCACGCAAATGTTAAGAAGCCAGATACAACAGCAAAAGGAAACCCTAGGAATCACACCAAAGATCCAGGGGCATCCTTTAGAGGCAGTTACGGTATAAGGACTCAGGAAAAATCTACAAGCCTACATATCGACACCTCCTAACAAGAAAATAACCCTCTTTCAACAAAGCAACACTCCGAAAGGAAAATCACAAACCAGAAAGTCATCATCGTAGCCTTTTTTCTATTAGCAAAGGGAACTATCAATGCATCAAACATGCCAAAGGAAAATCATCAAAGACGCAACCTTTTTTCAAGAATCAAACAGTTCATTGCCCCAAAACTTCAAATGCGAGGACACAATCAGAAGCAATAGCAACATTCAAAGCCCTAGAAGCATCAGCTAGCAGGAAATGAGAAAAGGTGTATATAAAAATTGAAGAAACCTTAGAACAATGCATATCACAGAAACAATCAGACACAGTAGACAAAGAAAGATTCAAAACTCTCCAACGCGGAGGCAAGCAAAGATCAAAATTTCTTAAATCAAGGCATCAAAAATACATTGCATGAAAAGAATAAAGACAAAGAAAGAGGCCAACCTGTGAAGAAGACGATGAAATGTCAGAGCAAAAGGCGAGCACCTCCAAACGACCACTTCCAAAAAGCAAGAAAAGTACGAAGACGTGAAAAGCTTGGGAACAGTAGAGTGAAGAGTCACAGACGAAACAGAAGAGCAAAAAGAAAAGGGGAGAGTTATGGCAAGCACGGAGAAAAGAAACTGAAGGGATGGCACATTGAAATTTCAAAATTTAAAATGAGAAAAGAGGGAAGCGGCAAAAAAGGAAGTTAATGAAATCCTTAAAAGCCTTTGCACGTTCCCTAGGAAAAGCACAACGCACAAGACAGTTAAAAGGAGTGAGAAAATGTTCTGCATTTAAAACCACTGAAGGGAAAATGCTACCTAGCAAAGACCAACCAAAAGTGCTCGAGCTCGGCTTCTCCGGAAAGGATCAAAGTCTAAGGGACTCGACCTTAAAAAAGACCGAGCTCAAGCAAGGACACTGTTCATACCCTGGGTCGAGCTGTACAACTCGAGCTGATTAAAGACAAGTCGACCGACCTCTTCAGGTCAGGACTATCTGAACTCTTCTCAAAGAGCTCGGCCAAATCACCAGGAAAGCCCAAAAAGGGCCCAAATAGAGGAACACGACCCAAATCCAAAGGCAGCCCAAGCCTAGAGAGATAAGGGCGGTTCCCTTGAAGATAAGATGACTTCACTCAAAGATAAGATAAGATAACTATCTTATCTCTAGAAAGGTCACTCCACACCATTATAAATATACTGGAGCACCCAGGTATAATGCATACTCTGATTCTACTAAAAACCTGCTTAAAGCCCATGCTAACTTAAGCATCGGAGTCTCTTGCAGGTACCACCACCCTCTGGTGACGAAGGATCAGCATCATCAACAAGTCCAACAAGTCGGACACAACAGCTCCGACCAAGTACAGAAGATCTCGTCCGAGATTGATGCACCACTATTTCGTGGTACATCTTGTGCTTAATTGAGTGGATTTTATCCACTATTCTCACACTTGTTCATGTAAATTACATGTTTTATATTTTCCTTCCTAATCTTTGTGCTATGATTGAAAACATGCTTCTTTGGCCTTATTTTATCTAATATTAATCCTCTCTTATTACCATTCGATACCGTGATATGTGCATTAAGTGATTTCAGGGATTACATGGCAGGAATGGCTTAGAGGATGGAAAGGAAGTATGCAAAAGTGGAAGGAATACAAGAAACTGAAGGAACTGCTAAAGCTGTCTAGCCTGACCTCTTGGTACTAAATCGACCATAACTTGAGCTACAAAGGTCTAAATGATGCAGTTCTAATTGCGTTGGAAAGCTAACATCTGGGGCTTCGCAACGATATATAATTTGACATAGCTTCCTGGTGCACGAAATTATGATCTCTGGTAATGGCTCCAAAAACTTGGTGCTCTAATCTCAATTCATAATTTGTCACAACTTCGATACAACTAACCAGCAAGTGCACTGGGTCGTCCAAGTAATAAACCTTACGTGAGTAAGGGTCGATCCCACGGAGATTGTTGGTATGAAGCAAGCTATGGTCACCTTATAAATCTCAGTCAGGCGGATAATAATTGATTATGGAGTTTTCAAAATTAATACTAAAATAAGGATAGAAATACTTATGTAATTCATTGGTGAGAATTTCAGATAAGAATATGGAGATGCTTTTGTCCCTCTGAACCTCTGCTTTCCCGCTGTCTTCATCCAATCAGTCTTACTCCTTTCCATGGCAAGCTTTATGCAAGGGCATCACCGTTGTCAGTGGCTACAATCCCTTCCTCTTGTGAAAATGGTCCAAATGCTCTGTCACGGCACGGCTAATCATCTGAGGTTCCCGATCATACTGGAATAGGATTTACTATCCTTTTGCGTCTGTCACTACGCCCAGCACTCGCGAGTTTGAAGTATGTCACAGCCATCCCTTCCCGGATCCTACTCGGAATACCACATAAAAGGTTTAGACTTTCCGGACCTCAGGAATGGCCATCCATGGGTTCTAACTTATACCACGAAGATCCTGATTAAGAGATCCAAGAGATATTCATTCTAGCTTGTTCGCATGTAGAACGGAAGTGTTTGTCAGGCACGCGTTCATAAGGGAGAATGATGATGAGCGTCACATAATCATCACATTCATCATGTTCTTGGGTACGAATGGATATCTTAGAATTTGAATAAGTTAAATTGAATAGAAAGACAGTAGTACTTTGCATTAATATTTGAGGAACAGTAGAGCTCCACACCTTAATCTATGGAGTGTAGAAACACCGTTGAAAATACATAAGTGAAAGGTTCAGGCATGGCTGAGAGGCCAGCCCTCAAACGTGATCTAAGATAGCATACAACTGATCAAAGATGTCTAATACAATAGTAAAAAGTCCTATTTATAATAAACTAGCTACTGGGGTTTACAGAAGTAAGTAGTTGATGCATAAATCCACTTCCGGGGTCCACTTGGTGTGTGCTTGGGCTGAGCTTGAAGTCTACACGTGGAGAGGTCATTCTTGGAGTTGAACGCCAGCTTTTGTGCCAGTTTGGGTGTTGAACTCCACTTTGCAGCTTGTTTCTGGCGCTGGACGCCAGAATTGGGCAGAGAGCTGGCGTTGAATGCCAGTTTGCGTCGTCTAAACTTGGGCAAATTATGGACTATTATATATTGCTGGAAAGCCCTGGATGTATACTTTCCAACACAATTTGAAGCGCGCAATTTTGAGTTCTGTAGCTCCAGAAAATCCATTTTGAGTGCAGGGAGGTCAGAATCCAACAGCATCAGCAGTCCTTCTTCAACCTCTGAATCTGATTTTTAGCTCAAGTCCCTCAATTTCAGCCAGAAAATACTTGAAATCACAGAAAAACACACAAACTCATAGTAAAGTCCAGAAATGTGAATTTAACATAAAAACTAATGAAAACATCCCTAAAAGTAACCAGATTCTACTAAAAACATTCTAAAAACAATGCCAAAAAGCATATAAATTATCCGCTCATCACAACACCAAACTTAAATTGTTGCTTGTCCCCAAGCAACTGAAAATCAAATAGGATAAAGAGAAGAGAATATACTATAAATTCCAAACTATCAATGAAACATAGCTCCAATCAAATGAGCGGGACTTATAGCTTTTTGCCTCTTGAATAGTTTTGGCATCTCACTTTATCCATTGAGGTTCAGAATGATTGGCATCTATAGGAACTCAGAGTTCAGATAGTGTTATTGATTCTCCTAGTTCAGTATGATGATTCTTGAACACAACTTCTTTATGAGTCTTGGCCGTGGCCCTAAGCACTTTGTTTTCCAGTATTACCACCGGATACATAAATGCCACAGACGCATAATTGGGTGAACCTTTTCAGATTGTGACTCAGCTTTGCTAAAGTCCCCAATTAGAGGTGTCCAGGGTTCTTAAGCACACTCTTTTTTTTGCTATGGACCTTGACTTTAACCGCTCAGTCTCAAGTTTTCACTTGACACCTACACGCCACAAGCACATGGTTAGGGACAACTTGGTTTAGCCGCTTAGACCAGGATTTTATTCCTTTAGGCCCTCCTATCCACTGATGCTCAAAGCCTTGGGATCCTTTTTATTTGCCCTTGCCTTTTGGTTTTAAGGGTTATTGGCTTTTTGCTCTTGCCTCTTGGTTTTAAGAGCTTTTGGCTTTTTCTGCTTGCTTTTGCTCTCTTTTCTTTTTTTTTTCTTTCGCCTATTTTTTTTTCTCTGCAAGCTTTGTTCTTTGCTGCTTTTTCTTGCTTCAAGAATTATTTTTATGATTTTTTAGATTATCAAACAACATGTCTCCTTGTCATCATTCTTTCAAGAGCCAACATATTTAACATTCTTAAACAACAACTTCAAAAGACATATGCACTGTTCAAGCATTCATTTAGAAAACAAGAAGCATTGTCACCACATCAATATAATTAAACTAAGTTCAAGGATAAATTCGAAACTCATGTACTTCTTGTTCTTTTGAATTAAAACATTTTTCATTTAAGAGAGGTGATGGATTCATAGGACATTCATAACTTTAAGACAAAGTTACTAACTACTAATGATCATGTAATGAAGACACAAACATAGATAAGTACTTAACATAGAGAAAATGAAAAACAAAGAATGTAAGAACAAGGAATGAGTCCACCTTAGTGATGGTGGCGTTTCCTTCTCGAGGAACCAATGATGTCCTTGAGCTCTTCTATGTCTCTTCGTTGTCTTTGTTGCTCCTCCCTCGTTGCTTTTTGATCTTCTCTTATTTCATGAAGGATGATGGAGTGCTCTTGATGTTCCATCCTTAGTTGTCCCATGTTGGAACTTAATTCTCCTAGGGAGGTGTTGATTTGCTCCCAATAGTTTTGTGGAGGAAAATGCATATGAGGCATCTCCGGGATCTCATGGTAATGAGCTTCTTGCGCCTCTTGAGCTCCATGAATGGGCTCTCTCGCTTGCTCCATCTTTTTCTTAGTGATGGGCTTCTCTTCCTCAATGTGAATGTCTCCTTCTATGAAAGCTCCAGCTGAGTAACATAGATGGCAGATAAGATGAGGAAAAGCTAGCCTTGCCCCAGTAGAGGGCTTTTCGGCTATTTTGTAGAGTTCAAGGGAGATGACTTCATGAACCTCTACTTCTTCTCCAATCATGATGCTATGGATCATGATGGCCCGATCCAAAGTAACTTTAGATCGGTTGCTAGTGGGGATGATGGAGCGTTGGATGAACTCCAACCATCCTCTAGCCACAGGCTTGAGGTCCAATCTTCTTAGTTGAACCGGCTTGCCTTTGGAGTCAATCTTCCATTGAGCTCCTTCCACACATATGTCCATGAGGACTTGGTCCAACCTTTGATTAAAGTTGACCTTTCTAGTGTAGGGGCGTTCATCTCCTTGCATCATAGGCAAGTTAAATGCCAACCTCACATTTTCCAGACTAAAATCCAAGTATTTCCCCCGAACCATTGTAACATAGTTCTTCGGATCCGGGTTCTTACTTTGATCATGGTTCTTGGTGATCCATGTATTGGCATAGAACTCTTGAACCATTAGGATGCCGACTTGTTGGATGGGATTTGTTAGAACTTCCCAACCTCTTCTTTGAATTTCATGTCGGATCTCCGGATACTCATTTCTTTTGAGTTTGAAAGGGACCTCGGGGATCACCTTCTTCTTGGCAACAACATCATAGAAGTGGTCTTGATGAGCTTTGGAGATGAATCTTTCCATCTCCCATGACTCGGAGGTGGAAGCTTTTGTCTTCCCTTTTTCTTTTCTAGAGGATTCTCCGGTCTTAGGTGCCATCAATGGTAATGGAAAAACAAAAAGCTTATGCTTTTACCACACCAAACTTAGAATATTGCTTTCCCTCGAGCAAGAGAAGAAAGAATAGATGAAGAAGAAGAAGAAAATATGGAGGAGAAGAGGGAGAGTGTATTCGGCCAAGAAGGGGAAGAGAGGGTTGTAGTGTGTGAAAATGAGGAAGAATGGAGGGCTTTATATAGGGAAGGGAGGGGGGGTAAGGTTCGGCCATTTAGGGTGGATTGGGTGGGAAATTGATTTTGAATTTTGAAGGTAGGTGGAGTTTATGAGGTAGGTTTATGGGGAAGAGTGGGTGGATGTGAGTGGTGAAGGGTTAATAGGGAAGAGAGATGGAGGTGATTGGTGAAGAGTTTTGGGGAAGAGTGTTTATGGGATTGTGTGAAAGAGGGGTGAGAAGAAGTGAGTGGAGGTAGGTGGGGATCCTGTGGGGTCCACAGATTCTGAGGTGATCCTGTGGGGTCCATAGATCCTGAGGTGTTCAAGGATTTACAACCTTGCACCAAATTAGGCATGTAAAATGCCCTTGCACACAACGCTGGGCGTTCAGCGCCAGGTTGGTGCCCATTTTGGGCGTTCAACGCCCAATTGTTGCCCATTTCTGGCATTGAACGCCAGAACCATGCTTGTTCTGGGCGTTCAGCGCCAGCTCCTCTCCAGGGTGCAATTCTGGCATTCAGCACCCAGATGCTGCCCATTTTGGGCGTTCAACGCCCAGATACTGCCCATTTATGGCGTTCAGCGCCAGAACCATGCTCTGTTCTGGTGTTGAACGCCAGGCAGGTGCTTCCTCCAGGGTGTGATTTTTCTTTCGCTATTTTTGATTCTGTTTCTAAATTTTTCGTTTATTTTGTGACTCCACATGATCATGAACCTAAGAAAACATGAAAAATAAAAATAAAATTAGATAAATAAACATTGGATTGCCTCCCAACAAGCGCTTCTTTAATGTCAATAGCTTGACAAAGGGCTCTCAGGGAGCCTCACAGATGTGCAGAGCTTTGTTGAGACCTCCCAACACCAAACTTAGAGTTTAGATATGGGGGTTTGACACCAAACTTAGAGTTTGGTTGTGGCCTCCCAATACCAAACTTAGAGTTTGACTGTGGGGGCTTTGGTTGACTCTGCTTTGAGAGAAGCTTTTTCTGCTTCCTCTCCATGGATGCAGAGAGAGATCCTTGAGTTGTAAACACAAGGTTGTCCTTATTTAATTGAAGGATCTCTTCTCCTCTGTCCACATCAATCACAGCTCTTGCTGTGGCTAGGAAAGGTCTTCCTAGGATGATGGATTCATCCTCTTCCTTTCCAGTATCCAGGACTATGAAATTAGCAGGGATGTAAAGGCCTTCAACCTTTACTAACACGTCCTCTACTTGTCCATAAGCCTGTTTTCTTGAATTGTCTGCCATCTCTAATGAGATTTTAGCAGCTTGCACCCCATAGATTCCTAGTTTCTCTATTACAGAGAGGGGCATGAGGTTTATTCTTGAACCAAGGTCACACAGAGCCTTAAAGATCATGGTGCCTATAGTACAAGGTATTATGAACTTTCCAGGATCCTGTTTCTTCTGAGGCAATGTCAGTTGATCCAGATCACTTAGTTCATTGGTGAACAAGGGAGGTTCATCTTCCCAAGTCTCAATGCCAAATAATTTGGCATTCAGCTTCATGATTGCACCAAGGAACTTGGCAGCTTGCTCTTCAGTGACATCCTCATTCTCTTCAGAAGAGGAATACTCAACAGAGCTCATGAAGGGCATAAGGAGGTTCAATGGAATCTCTATGGTCTCTAGATGAGCCTCAGATTCCTTTGGTTCCTCAGAGGGAAACTCCTTATTGATCACTGGACGTCCCAGGAGGTCTTCCTCCTTGGGATTCACGTCCTTCTCCTCTCTTATGGGTTCGGCCATGGTGATTAATTCAATGGCCTTGCACTCTCCTTTTGGATTCTCTTTTGTATTGCTTGGGAGAGTACTAGGAGGGATTTCAGTGATCCTTTTACTCAGCTGGCCTACTTGTGCTTCCAAATTTCTAATGGAAGACCTTGTTTCATTCATGAAACTCACAGTGGCCTTAGATAAATCGGAGACTAAGTTTGCTAAGCTAGATGGATTCTGCTCAGAATTCTCTGTCTGTTGCTGAGTGGATGATGGAAAAGGCTTGCTATTGCTAAACCTGTTTCTTCCACCATTATTAAAGCCTTGTTGGGGCCTTTGATCCTTCCATGAGAGATTTGGATGATTTCTCCATGATGGATTATAGGTGTTTCCATATGGTTCACCCATGTAATTTACCTCTGCTATTGCAGGGTTCTCAGGATCATAAGCTTCTTCTTCATAAGAAGCCTCTTGAGTACTGTTGGATGCAGCTTACATTCCACTCAGACTCTGAGAAATCATATTGACTTGCTGAGTCAATATTTTATTCTGAGCCAGTATGGCATTCAGAGTATCAATTTCAAGTACTCCCTTCTTCATAGGCGTTCCATTACTCACAGGATTTCTTTCAGAAGTGTACATGAACTGGTTATTAGCAACCATGTCAATGAGTTCTTGAGCTTCTGCAGGCGTTTTCTTTAGGTGGATGGATCCACCTGCAGAAATATCCAATGACATCTTTGATAGCTCAAATAAACCATCATAGAATATATCCAGGATGGTCCATTCTGAAAGCATGTCAGAAGGACACTTTTTGGTCAACAGTTTGTATCTTTCCCAAGCTTCATAGAGGGATTCACCATCTTTTTGTTTGATGGTTTGAACATCCACTCTAAGCTTGCTCAGCTTTTGAGGAGGAAAGAACTTGGCTAAGAAAGCCGTGACCAGCTTATCCCAAGAGTTCAGGCTATCTTTGGGTTGAGAGTCCAACCACACTCTAGCTCTGTCTCTTACAGCAAAAGGGAAAACATGAGCCTGTAGACTTCAGGATCTACTCCATTAGTCTTAACAGTATCACAGATCTGCAAGAATTCAGTTAAGAACTGAAAAGGATCTTCAGATGGAAGTCCATGAAACTTACAGTTCTGCTGCATCAGAGAAACTAGCTGAGGTTTCAGCTCAAAATTGTTTGCTCCAATGGTAGGGATAGAGATGCTTCTTCCATGTAAATTGGAATTAGGTGCAGTAAAGTCACCAAGCATTCTCCTTGCATTATTGTTATTGGGTTCGGCTGCCATCTCCTTTACTTGTTCAAAATTTTCAATAAGGTTGTCTCTGGATTGTTGTAATTTAGCTTCTCTTAGTTTCCTCTTCAGAGTCCTTTTAGGTTCTGGATCAGCTTCAACAAGAATGCCTTTTTCTTTGTTCCTGCTCATAAGAAAGAGAAGAGAACAAGAAAAGAAGAGGAATCCTCTTTGTCACAGTAAAGAGGTTCCTTATTGTTAGTAGAAGAAGAAAAGAAGAAAAAATTCGACCACAGATAGAAGAGGGGGTTCGAATTTGGTGAGTGATGTGAGGAAGAGGTGTTAGTAGATGAATAAATAAATAGAATGAGATGAAAGAGGGAGAATTTTGAAAATAATTTTTGAAAAAGAGTTAGTGATTTTCGAAAATGGTTTTTAAAAAAGGTTAGTAATTTTTCGAAAATAAAATAAAATAAAAAATAAAAAATTAAAATAATTAGTTAATTAAAAAGAATTTTTGAAAAAGAGGGAGATATTTTCGAAAATTAGAAAGAGAGAAAGTTAGTTAGGTAGTTTTGAAAAAGATAAGAAACAAACAAAAAGTTAGTTAGTTAGTTGAAACAAATTTTGAAAAGATAAGAAGTTAGGAAGTTAGAAAAGATATTTTGAAATCAAATTTTTTAAAAAGATAAGATAAGAAGATATTTTTGAAAAGATATGATTGAAATTAGTTTTGAAAAAGATTTGATTTTTAAAATCACAATTAATGACTTGATTCACAAGAAATCACAAGATATGATTCTAGAACTTAAAGTTTGAATCTTTCTTAACAAGTAAGTAACAACCTTTGAAATTTTTGAATCAAAACATTAATTGTTATTGTTATTTTCGAAAATTTGATATAAAAATAAGAAAAAGATTTTTGAAAAATATTTTTAAAATTTTTGAAAATAACTAAGAAAAATGAAAAAGATTTGATTTTTGAAAAAGATTTTGAAAAAGATAAGATTTTTAAATTGAAAATTTGATTTGACTCATAAAAACAACTAGATTTTTTAAAATTTTTGAAAAAGTCAAATCTAATTTTCGAAATTTTTGAGAGAGAAAAAGGGAAAGATATTTTTTTATTTTTGAATTTTTAATGATGAGAGGGAAAAACATGAAAAAGACTCAATGCATGAAAATTTTGGATCAAAACAATGAATGCATGCAAGAATGCTATGAATGTCAAGATGAACACCAAGAACACTTTGAATGTCAAGATGAACATCAATAACTTATTTTTGAAAAATTTTTAATGCAAAGAAAACATGCAAGACACCAAACTTAGAATTCTTTAATGCTTAGACACTAAGAATTCAAGAATGCATATGAAAAACAAGAAAAGACACAAAACATGCAAATGCAAAGATCAAACAAGAAGACTTACCAAGAACAACTTGAAGATCATGAAGAACACTATGAATGCATGAATTTTTTTCGAAAAATGCAAGATGAACATGCAATTGACACCAAACTTATAACATGACTCAAGACTCAAACAAGAACACAAAAATGTTTTTGATTTTTATGATTTTCTAAAATTTTTTTGGTTTTTTTTATATTTTTTTCGAAAATTATTATGAAAAATAAAAATAAGGATTCCAAAATTTTTAATATGAATTCCAGAAATCTTATGCTCTTTAGTCTAAAGCTCCAATCAAAGGGTTAGGCATGGCTTAATAGCCAGCCAAGCTTTAGTATGTAAATCAGGAACAGCAGCAGGTGGATTAGCAACAACTAGCTTGCTCTTGATAATAAATTGGAAGCCTCAGTCCAAATGAATTTAGACATGGCTTTAAAGCCAGCCAGGCTTTACATGCTTCATGAAACACTAGAATTCATTCTTTAAAAATTCTGAAGAAAAATATATTTTTGAAAACTTTTTTTTTCTTTTTTTCGAAAACAGGTGAGAAAATTTTGAAATATTTTTGAAAAAATTTTTTTTGAAAAGAAAACGAAAAGAAAGTTACCCAATCTGAGCAACAGGATGAACCGTCAGTTGTCCAAACTCGAACAATCCCCGGCAACGGCGCCAAAAACTTGGTGCACGAAATTGTGATCTCTGGTAATGGCTCCAAAAACTCTCAATTCATAATTTGTCACAACTTCGATACAACTAACCAGCAAGTGCACTGGGTCGTCCAAGTAATAAACCTTACGTGAGTAAGGGTCGATCCCACGGAGATTGTTGGTATGAAGCAAGCTATGGTCACCTTATAAATCTCAGTCAGGCGGATAATAATTGATTATGGAGTTTTCGAAATTAATACTAAAATAAGGATAGAAATACTTATGTAATTCATTGGTGAGAATTTCAGATAAGAATACGGAGATGCTTTTGTCCCTCTGAACCTCTGCTTTCCCGCTGTCTTCATCCAATCAGTCTTACTCCTTTCCATGGCAAGCTTTATGCAAGGGCATCACCGTTATCAATGGCTACAATCCCCTCCTCTTGTGAAAATGGTCCAAATGCTCTGTCACGGCACGGCTAATCATCTGAGGTTCCCGATCATACTGGAATAGGATTTACTATCCTTTTGCGTCTGTCACTATGCCCAGCACTCACGAGTTTGAAGTACGTCACAGCCATCCCTTCCCGGATCCTACTCGGAATACCACATAAAAGGTTTAGACTTTCCGGACCTCAGGAATGGCCATCCATGGGTTCTAACTTATACCACGAAGATCCTGATTAAGAGATCCAAGAGATATTCATTCTAGCTTGTTCGCATGTAGAATGGAAGTGTTTGTCAGGCACGCGTTCATAAGGGAGAATGATGATGAGCGTCACATAATCATCACATTCATCATGTTCTTGGGTGCGAATGGATATCTTAGAATCGGAATAAGTTGAATTGAATAGAAAGACAGTAGTACTTTGCATTAATCTTTGAGGAACAGCAGAGCTCCACACCTTAATCTATGGAGTGTAGAAACTCTACCGTTGAAAATACATAAGTGAAAGGTTCAGGCATGGCCGAGAGGCCAGCCCTCAAACGTGATCTAAGATAGCATACAACTGATCAAAGATGTCTAATACAATAGTAAAAAGTCCTATTTATAATAAACTAGCTACTAGGGTTTACAAAAGTAAGTAGTTGATGCATAAATCCACTTCTGGGGCCCACTTGGTGTGTGCTTGGGCTGAGCTTGAAGTCTACACGTGGAGAGGTCATTCTTGGAGTTGAACGCCAGATTTTGTGCCAGTTTGGGCGTTGAACTCCACTTTGCTGCTTGTTTCTGGCGCTGGACGCCAGAATTGGGCAGAGAGCTGGCGTTGAATGCCAATTTGCGTCATCTAAACTTGGGCAAAGTATGGACTATTATATTTTGCTAGAAAGCCCTGGATGTATACTTTCCAACGCAATTGGAAGCGCGCCATTTTGAGTTCTGTAGCTCCAGAAAATCCATTTTGAGTGCAGGGAGGTCAGAATCCAACAGCATCAGCAGTCCTTCTTCAACCTCTGAATCTGATTTTTGGCTCAAGTCCCTCAATTTCAGCCAGAAAATACCTGAAATCACAGAAAAACACACAAACTCATAGTAAAGTCCAGAAATGTGAATTTAACATAAAAACTAATGAAAACATCCCTAAAAGTAACCAGATTCTACTAAAAACATACTAAAAACAATGCCAAAAAGCGTATAAATTATCCGCTCATCACTTCCCCGAAGATAGGCGGCACACACGCGTGGATCACGCACACGCGTGACCTGGCAAAAATCCAATCCATGCCCACGCGTGGATGACGCTCACGCGTGACTTTGCTGCATACTGGACGTATCAGAAATCGCTAGGGGCGATATCTGGGCTGTTTTAGACCTAGGTTTCGTCCCAGAAAACACATATTAGAGGCTATAAAGTGGGAGAATCAATCCATTCATAACACAACATTCATAATTCTCAATTTAGGTTTTAGATGTAGTTTCTAGAGAGAGAGAGAGGCTCTCTCCTCTCTCTTAGGATTTAGGATTAGGATTTCTCTTAAGGTTAGGTTTAGTTCTTCTCCATTCCAGGTTCAATGTTCCTTTAATTTATATTCTATTCTACTTTTATTCATTCTATTACTTTAGTTGTTTACTTTTCCAAATTGGTTTATGGATTCCTATGTTTAATTTGATTTTGTATTTAATACAATTCGACGTATTTCAGATTTATGAGTGCTTTCTTCTATTTTATAATATAAATAATTTAGATTTTTCCCCTTTTGCTTTGGTTGAGTAATTGGTGACACTTGAGTTATCAAACTCAGCTGTTGATTGAAAATTAGAATTTGCTGATTGATTTGGATTCCTCTAAAGCTAGTCTTTCCATAGGAGTTGACTAGGACTTGAGGAATCAAATTGATTAGTCCACTTGACTTTTCTTTATTTAGTAAGGGTTAACTAAGTAGGAGCAATAAACAATTCTCATCACACCTTATAAGGATAACTAGGATGGGATTTCCAGTTCTTATACCTTGCACTGGTGCTCATGGTAATTAATTTACTTTCTTGTCATTTACTATTCTAGCTTTATATCTTAAAAAACCCCAAACATACCTTTCCATAACCAATAATAAATCATACTTCCCTGCAATTCCTTGAGAGACGACCCGAGGTTTAAATACTTCGGTTATAAATTTTATTGGGTTTTGTTACTTGTGACAACCAAAGTTTTTGTACGAAAGGATTCTTTGTTGGTTTAGAAACTATACCTACAACGTGATTATTTTTATGAAATTCTTTACTGGCAAAAATTAGACCAACCAAAAGTGCTCGAGCTCGGCTTCTCCAGAAAGGATCGAAGTCTAAGGGACTCGACCTTAAAAAAGATCGAGCTCAAGCAGGGGCACTATTCATACCCTGGGTCAAGCTGTACGACCCGGGCTGATTAAAGACAAGTCGATCGACCTCTTTAGGTTAGGACTATCTGAACTCTTCTCAAAGAGCTCGGCCAAATCACCAGAAAAGCCCAAAAAGGGCCCAAACAGAGGAACACGACCCAAATCCAAAGGCAGCCCAAGCCTAGAGAGATAAGGGCGGTTCCCTTGAAGATAAGATGACTTCACTCAAAGATAAGATAAGATAACTATCTTATCTCTAGAAAGGTCACTCCACACCATTATAAATACACTGGAACACCCAGGTATAACTCATACTCTGATTCTACTAAAAACCTGCTTAAAGCCCATGCTAACTTAAGCATCGGAGTCTCTTGCAGGTACCACCACCCTCTAGTGACGAAAGATCAGCATCATCAACAAGTCCAACAAGTCGGACACAACAACTCCGACCAAGTACAGAAGATCTCGTCCGAGATTGATGCACCACTATTTCGTGGTACATCTTGTGCTTAATTGAGTGGATTTTAACCACTATTCTCACACTTGTTCATGTAAATTGCATGTTTTACATTTTCCTTCCAAATCTTGTGCTATGATTGAAAACATACTTCTTTGGCCTTATATTTGCTAATATTAATCCTCTCTTATTACCATTCGATGCCGTGATATGTGCGTTAAGTGATTTCAGGGATTAGAGATCGACCAACAGTTTCAGGTAACCCTCGGAACAGTGCTGAAAGGTAAATTGACATAAATGTAAAGTGCAGAAAGTAAATGACAAAAAGTAAATGAAGAAAAATAAAATGAACATTGAGATCAAGAGATATTATAATTCTCTGGATCAAGTTCATCCTCATCTCTTCCTCAATCAATGCATTCATTGATCTTCTTGGCAATCTTAAGTGATTGGATCCCAATGTCTTGGCTCACTAATCTCTCTAAGCATGAACAATTTCCCAATGTCTTGGTTTAATTGTTCACGGGAAGAGGTGAAGTTTGGTCACTGATTATACCACACAACTTCATAGATCAAAGTATTGGTAGGATTACATGTCACTACATCCATCCAACCCCCAACCTAATCTAGTGTGAGAAAACAATTCTAGCATGATTTCCTCATTCCTTTGTCAAAGCTCCGAGAAAATCCAATTATGAACAATTTCTCCATCGAGACAATTGTTCAATTGAATTAAGATTGAAAGCTTTCTAGTAAGACAAAGAAATCATGATGAAAATTACAATTGATCCATTAAATATAAATAGAGCTCTCTAACCCAATGAAAAGAGTTAGTTTAGTTCATTGCTCTAAATTTAACAGAGAAAAATGAAAATGCAGAATAAAGAAGAAGATGAAGAAATAAAACTGGAATTGAAACTTCAAATTCAAAATGGAAATTACAAACTAAAATTAAACTAACAGAAAAGAAAAGAAAAGAAAGAAAAGTGCATGAAAGGTGTGTGTCAGGGGTTGTGGTTGCATGATCCTGGACTCCCCTCCGACCCAGAATGATTTCTCCAATCTAGCTACTGTCTATATATAGGCTTACAAAGATGAAAATTTAAATTACAAAAATGAATTAAAATTCCTAATCTAGATGCTTCTTGTGCCATGGATTGGGTGATGTTTGACGGGCTTTGCTTGCTTGCATGATCCAGGGGTGTAATTGGGGCCATTAGTAATGTTGCAGTGTTAAAAATTGCTCCCAGACTCTGTCATCCGTGTTTGCGTCAACGTTGGCATGCAAATGTCCGCTCCAACATTTTTCATTCCATGCATACGCGTCTCCCACGCGTACGCGTGCATTTTGCTTTTTTCCAATCGACGCGTACGCGTGACCTACGCATACATGTCATATCAAATTTTTGCCCACGGATGACATCGCGGACATTGGACCCAGCGTTTGATCCCTAACGTGACCTCCAACTTGGCCTTTTCACGCATGCGCGCAGGTGACGCTTACGCGTGGCTTGTCATTTTTTACTACTCATGCGTACGTGTGTGTTACGTGTACGCGTGGTTTGCCATTTCTTCATCATTCACGCCTACGCGTGAGGGACGCGTACGCGTGGCTGTAACTTTTTCCAGGCTTCTTTTGCACGCACGTTGGGGGTAACGTTGGATCACCAACGTTCCTTCCAACGTTGCTTCTTCAAATTTTCCTTATAGTGTTGGTTCATTGCCAATATTTATTCAAACTCTGTCATCAATGTTGGCTCTCCAACTCTATTTTTCTCTGTTTCTCTGCTTCTATTTTTCCTGTCATCAAACAAACAAGTGTATCAAAGTAACATACAGGATAATCTTTATTCTACTAAGTGTGCTAATAATGCTCAAAATTATTACTTCACTTAGTATGATCTTATTCCATCATATTTACCCTGTATATTAACAAAAATTCACCTGTGCTTGAGATTTCCTTAATGCAGAGATTTTTCATGTTTGTGCTCCTTTATTCATAAAATTTGTATGAAAACTAAACCAAAATTTAGTGAAAAAGCATAGAAAAATAGGCTATGATGCCTTGGCATCATAACTTAATAAAAAGTAAAATAATTGAATCTGATCACTCGGACTACCATGAGATCATGCCGAAAATGCGCTTTAATAAAGAATAACCTGTGGTTTACGCAGGATTAGTTAGCAGATGCGGATAAAGTAGCTCATTCAGAAAAGGATGAGTTCATGTTCTTTACTCCACTTTCAATTATGTTAGGATTTTTTCTGAGAATATTGATCTGTAGAAGCAGCTGGAGTCGAATCGGGAAGCTTATCAGAACCTGGAGGATTCAATCATTAAGAGCTCGGAAGAGGCTTTTAGGGTGTTTAAGGAACAAGTCGGAGTCATCGCTCCTAACTTGGACCTTTCACCCCTCCATCCTCGTCCTGAAACCAATTCTAAGTTGAAGACTCATGGGGAATGTATTGTTGAGTCTCCTCCTCATGAGGTGGAGCAACAAGAAGGATTCCTGCCGAGCTCTTCTGAAGCTCCGACTTCTGCAGCCGAAGAGATCTCTTCAACCCTTCCGACTCCTACAGCAGACCCGAGTTCCACTCCCCTTGATGACTCTAATCCTTTCCTTGGTTCACAATGATTTTCAACTACTAGGGCCCGGCTTGTGGGCCCTTTTTGAATAATTTATTTTTTATGTGTTTGTTTTCTGTGGTGATTTCTAACACTTGTCCCTTAATAGGGTCATTAACAAAATTTGTTTGTTTTGTTGGTCCTTTTTTGGATAAGGACCTTTAACAAAATATTTTGATTATGTATGTTTGTGGGCATTTTTTATGCTTGCAAATAATTTTTGTTGACTGATTTTTATAAGGCTTTTTGCGAAAAACCCTTTGTTGTTTTGATCTTCCTGGTTTATGAAAAAGTTTTTCGTCATATGAACTGTTCTAAGTTAAAACTTTCCGAAAACTTTTTGTGGGGTAATTTTGAGAAAACCTTCACTTCTATCTTCGAGGGATTTTTGTATCTCTTTCTGTGTTCCATTATTTTGATTTTACATATTCAATTTTACTTATTGAATTATTTTCATAACTTAGGTTATTTTTGCGATGCATTTTGTTTTTTTCGGGCTTTCTGACTTGTGAGTCATTAGCGATATTATTCCCGAGTTATCATGACCGTCCTTTGTAACCTCTTTACACCGACTTGTACCTCATCGTTTTATCTCGCCGACCACTTAGGTCCGTCAAAGGATTTTCATGCTTTTTCGAGCTTAAATCAGTGCGTTTCGTAGAATAATAATACTAATGGAATTATGAAGAGATAAAGCAAATGCTTATTGATTTAAAACTTTGTTGTTAGCTGCTAAGGGATTTAAAACTTTTAACCCTTAGTTCCCACTTTGATGCCTCGTTAAAACCCCCTTCAAGAAAATCCTATTTTGGGAAAAAACCATGAATTCGAGAAAAAGAGTACATCAGGGAGCGGAGTTCGCTTCTAGCTATAATACCTCCTCATATTGGAGGCGTGCCATGATCTGGGGAGATCACCGCTGCGTAAGTCGGATACTTTGTAATATCCCTTTCCAAGGACTCACTTATCTTATATGTCCCTTTCCAGTTGGCGGCAAGCTTTCATTCGCCTGATTTGCTTACGCCTATGTCATTCCTAATCAGGACCAAGTCGTCTGAGGCGAAGCTTCTGTGAATGAATTTCTTGTTGTATCTACTCGTCATCCTTTGCTTGAGCGCTGTTCATACCCTGGGTCGAGCTGTCCGACCCGGGATGTTTGACGACAAGTCAACTGACCTCTTCAGGTTAGGACTACCCGACCTCTTCTCAATGAGCTCGGCCAAATCACCCGAAAAGCCCAATAAAGGCCCAAAAAAAAGGAACACGACCAAAATCCAAAGGCAGCACAAGCCTATAAAGATATAAGATGACTTCACTCAAAGATAAGATAAGATAAGATGACTTCGCTCAAAGATAAGATAAGATAAGATAAGATAACTATCTTATCTCTAGAAAGGTCATTCCTCACCATTATAAATACACTGGAGCACCCAGGTATAACTCATACTCTGATACTACTAAAAACCTGCTTAATACCCTTGCTAACTTAAGCATCGGAGTCCCTTGCAGGTACCACCACCCTCCGGTGACAAAGGATCAGCATCACTAACAAGTCCAACAAGTTGGGCGCGGTGGCTCCGGCCACCACCCACAAGTCAGACACGTCAGCGCCGACCAGCACAGAAGATCTCGTCCGAGATTGACCTACAGTTTCAGGTAACCCTCAGAACATTGGTGCCGTTGTCGGGGAATCTAGAAGTCATCCCATCATCATGGTGGACAACCTTGACAACAACCACAATTCTGATTTAGAAAACAGAACGCCACATAAGAATGCGGAGGTCACAATAGACGATATTTCTCAACCTAACAAAGACAATAATACACCAAATACGGGAGCCATGGAGGCACTTTAGGATCGCCTAAAACAACTCGAAAAAGAGGTCGGGTATCAACAAGAAGCCGAAAGAGACCTACAAAGGGAAGCTAGACGACGCCGCGAGTTAGAGGACAAGTTCCTAAAACTCGAAGCCGATCTCAAGGCCAAAACTACTCGATCCAGCCACGAAGATGGCTCCCGTAAGGACCAAGACCCATTCACCAAAGAGATCATGAAGACCAAAATCCCAAAGAACTTCAAACCTCCGGACATGACTTTATACGATGGCACAGCAGATCCCAACCATCATCTCAGTAATTTCAGAAGCTGAATGTACCTCACTGATGCCTCAGATGCAGTCCACTGCAAAGCCTTCCCTACTACTTTAACAAAAATAGCAATTAGATGGTTCGACAACCTACCCCCTAGGTCCATCTCAAGCTTTGACAATTTAGCCAAAAAGTTTCTAGCTAGATTCTCCATCCAAAAAGACAAAACTAAGCACGCCCCAAGTCTATTAGGAATCAAGCAAGGAGATCGGGAAAGTCTCCGCAGCTACATGGAAAGATTCAACAAAGCATGTCTGGACATATAAAGTCTGCCAACTGAAGCCGCCATTATGGGTCTCATCAACGGCTTACGAGAAGGACCTTTTAGTCACCCAATATCGAAAAAACATTCCACATCCCTGAATAAAGTGCAAGAACGAGCAGAGAAATACATCAACATGGAGGAAAACTCTCGACTAGGAGAGACCTCAAAATTAGGATTCTCCTACTCCTCCCGGGATAAGCATAAAGAGTCCAAGAAAAAAGAAGATCAGCATGGAGAAAAGATCAAGAAATACCACAATTACACCCCTCTGTGGGTGTCTCTTGTAGATGTCTATCGAGAAGTATGCCATACTGAAAAGATACCCCCCAGCTCGCCCAATTAAAAGCAAGAGAGGAGGAGGAAATCAGACTGAATACTGTGAATACTATCGAATCTATGGACATTCCACCAATGAATGCTTCGACTTGAAAAATGTCATAGAAAAACTGGTAAGAGAAGGAAAACTAGATCGGTATTTAGCCAGCCGAGCAGATGAACCAAGAAAAAGAAGAAGGGACGAAGATGTCGGATGAACTGAACGACCACCTCGTACACCAGAGAGACATGTCCACATGATACATGGAGGATTTGTGGAAGAGAAATCTCTAAATCATCTCGCAAAAGACATCTTAAAGAGGTATATCAGGTTGAGGGTGGAGAAGAAGCACCTGACATCCCCACTATCACTTTCACTAAAGAGGATGCAGCTGGCATCATCTCGGGGCATGACGATCCCATGGTCATCACTATCATATTGGCCAACGCTAATCTCCACCGCACACTGGTAGACCAGGGAAGCTCGGCTGATATCTTATTCAAAACCGCCTTCGATAAACTTGGCTTGGAAGAAAAAGAGCTAAGAGCATATCCGAACAGCCTATTCGGGCTGGGAGACACTCCAATCCAACCACTTGGATACATCTCACTACATACAACCTTTGGAAAAGGAAACCGGTCAAGGACACTCAATATAGACTACATCATGGTCCATGTGAGTTCAGCCTACAATGCCCTAATAGGTCAGACAACGTTAAATCAGCTCGGCGCAGTAGTCTCGACTCCACACCTGTGCATGAAGTTCCCAACCACAGAAAGAATAGCTACGATAAAAGCAGCTCAGAAGACGGCGTGCCACTGTTACAACGAAAGTCTAAACCTTAGAGGCAGAGGAGAAGAATTCCACACCATCGAACTCGGGGGAGTTCTAAGGCGGGAAGAACTTCACCCACAACCCGAAGGCGAAATAGAAAAAGTCCAGATCGGAGATGTCCTAGATAAAACAACCAATATCGGCACAATCGTAAAAGGAAACATAAAGGAGTCACTCATACAGTTCTTAAGAGACAATGTCGACCTCTTTGCATGGAAGGCCGCAGACATGCCAGGCATAGACCCTAAGTTAATGTGCCACAAGTTGGCAGTTTACCCAGGATCTCGGCCAGTACAGCAGAGACGCATAAATCTCATACCAAAATGATCCTAAGCTGTGGAAGAGCAAGTACAAGCTCTACTGGAGGCAAGATTCATAAGAGAAGTTAAGTACCCACTATGGATAGCTAACGTCGTCTTGGTGAAAAAATCAAATGGGAAGTGGCGGATGTGCACCGACTATACTGATCTCAACAAAGCCTGCCAAAAAAAATCCTTATCCATTCCCAAGTATCGACACTCTGGTAGATGCCTCCTCCGGATACAAATAGCTCTCGTTTATGGACGCATATTCAGGATACAATCAAATCCTGATGTACCCACCTAACCAAGAAAAATCCTCTTTTTTAACTCTGAAAGCAAACTACTGCTATATCGTCATGCCATTCGAACTCAAAAACGCAAGAGCCACTTATCAAAGACTAATGAATAAAGTCTTCATAGACCACATCGAGAAAATCATGGAAGTCTACATGGACGATATGCTAATAAAAACACAAAGTGAAGAGTCGTTACTATCCGACCTCACCCAAGTATTTGACACTATAAGAAGTAGAAGTATCAATTTAGTCCAAACCTTAGGGCCAGCCCTCAACCCTCCAAAAAAATTCTAGCCCACAGCCCTAAAAATTATAAAATGATATTTTGTAACCCCAACTCTAATTAAGCCCTCCCAACAAAAAAGCAAAATAGGGCTGGCCCTATAAGCCCTAGAAGCCCCAAATCTAATCTTCTCCTCCCTGAGACCCTGACCTGAGATTTTAGGCTGAGAACTACTTGCGTTGAAATGGTGAAACTGTGAAAGGATTTGCATTGAAACGGTGAAACTGTGAAAGGATCTGCGTTCTACCTGCGAAATCCGTGGCTACTTCTCCTCCCTCACGTGGAATCAGAGGTGGGTTTCTTCATTTTCTGTCCCTCTCTGAGTTTCTTCTTTGTTTGTTTGCAATTACATCACCCATTTTAATTCTGTTGACTGTTATCTGAGGTGGGTGATTTCAAAATGGTTGAACTATGAATTGTGGACTGTGAACTATGAACTTGTTTTCAATTTTTTTCTAAAAGGAGATTATGGAATTGAGAATCAAAGTTGAGTTTTAGTTACCATTTTTCAATAATCTGCTATTTGATTCCTACATAAGCAATTGTTCTGCTTTTAAACTTGTTTAATGTGATTTTGGTATTGTTGCTTAGCATTATTAACTATTGGATTGTTTAGCTTTTGTCTATTCGACTATTCCATATTTTCTTTCTATGCTGATTTTGATTCATTATCTTCATATTTGGATGAGTTTCATGAGAATGGTAATTGCATAATAATTTCTTTTTACTATTTTACTTACAAGTTACAATTTTACAATTCTTATATTACTGGTTTGGAAACATATTATGTATAACAGTAGCAATTGTTTTCCTTGTTTCTTATACATACTCTTGGAAAAGATACTTAGAGATAAAGGAAGAAAAAGTGAACATTGTTGTATTGTTGATTTTAGATAAAAACCATGGAGTCTAGTATTTTGTTACAGGATGACATGTACCACCATCTTCTTCAACTTATTGGATCAGATGTCTGATTTATTTTTCACTTGTCTTTTGTCTATTTTTCACCACTTGTTCCATATGTGACTTTCTTTAAGATTCTATCTTCATTTATTTAATTAAAGGCTTCTTGGTCTAAATTTAAGAAATAACTTTATCTTTTTAACAAAAAAATAAAAGGGCAGCTGATCACAAAGTTATATTGTTAAAGGATTCCGAGGTTTTCTATTATGACATCTTTTGATTTTAAATTATAAGAACTTTGTGATTTGATGCTTATGTAGTGTAGACTGTAGACTGATTTTGCAGTCTATGATTTTGTTGGTGTGAAACTGAGATTATGCTTTTGATCTCCTAAGGACCTTGTGTAGAGAAAATTTAGTTGTGTTTATTTCAGAACTGTATGTGAAAGAACTTATTGATTGCGTGTCTTTTTCGCAGTGCAATTTCCTGGTGTGGAAAACTGAATGCTATAGCTTGTCCCTACGAAACATGTGCTAGAATTCCCAGGTTAGTGTACACTTGTTATCCAGTGCCTGTGTTTCTCGCCTTATCTTTGATTATGTACTAAATGTTCTGTTGCCAACATGTCTATTAGTTTAGATAACTGATAATCTTCTGTAATGTTTCTTGCTTTTTCTGGTCTTTTGTTTTCATAGCTCAACTGCAAATCCACTATTTTGGATCCCTATACATATTGTGATCCCAGAGAGGCCTATTGAATGTGCAGTATTCGATGTCCTAGTAGGTATTTTAACTTCATTACTTTCTTTCAATTGAACTGCTTTGTTTTCTTTCTATCTTTTCATTTATATGTCTATGAGAATTTGATCAGTTACACTGTATACATTCCGCAGATTCTCCTCGTGATTCTGTACAGTTTATTGAGTGGTCCCCTACTCCTTGTCCCCATGCATTATTGATAGCTAATTTTCATGGGAGGGTAACTATTTGGACTCAACCATCTCAAGTAAGTGAAGGTTACATAAGTGGGTACTACAATAAAAATTTATAGCACAACTTAGTAGTTTTAGTATAATAATATAGTTAGAAGTTCTCTGCCATGAGTTTTCCTATGACCATAGATTTCGTTAACATTTTCTATTTAGCTTCCTGTATGATTGAGCAGATTATCAAAATCTTTGGATGAAAAGGAGATTTGACTATATGTTATAGATTAGTCCTAGGAGGCTAATTTAATTAATTCTCTTGATACTTGTGTCTGCTGGTGGGATGATACTTTTTTTCGGCCTAAGTTTCAGCTTCTCTTTCTTTTCCATTCCTAATACATGCTTTGCTTGTTTGATTGATTGTTACTGTTTTCTCTTCAATTACTTCTTATTGAAACTTCAGAGATGAATAATTAATATGAATTAATGAATGTTGTTGTTGTTGCTATAGAATTTTAATACACATTATTTGGATATGATTAGGAAATTTATAAACATAGATGATGAGATTATTTCTGAGACTCCTGTTCAAGCTTCTGGTAGTGTTGATTCTGGTAAAAAATCTAATGTTTGGAGGTTTTTTAAGAAGATTGGAAAAGACAGAGATGGTATTGAAAAGGCTGAATGCAATTTTTGTCATCATGAATACAAAATTGGAAAAAATCCAAAAACTAAGAATGGTTACGGGACTTCTCATCTAAGTCGTCAGATAGTTTCTTGTAAATCTATACCCCTCAATATTAGATTTGATGATGATATAGAGGGTCTGCCAACCAAAATTGATCAGAATATTCATAGAAAAAAATTCGCTCAGGCTATAGCAAAACATGATCTTGCATTTAGCTTTGTTGAGTATGAGGGTATTAGAGATTGGATTAATTACATTAGTCCAACGATTATAATGCCTTCTAGAAACACTTTAGTTTCAGATCTTCAAATGATTTATTCAACAGAGAAAGAGAAATTGAGGCAGAAGATATCTAGGATACCTAATAGAATTTGTTTGACATCTGATGTGTGGACAACATCTACCACTGAAGGATATATTTGTCTGACAGCTCATTTTGTTGATGAGAATTGGCGACTAGTGAGTAAGATTTTGAATTTTTGTCAAATGATTCCTCCCCATACTGGAACCGATATGGAAGCAGTCTTATTTAACTCTTTGAAGAAATGGGGTATTGATAAGAAAGTATTTTCTATTACTTTAGATACTGCTTCTGCAAATGACAACATGCAAAACATCTTAAAAACTCATCTACGTAAGCAGAATAGTTTGCTTTACGATGGAGAATATTTTCATGTGTGTTGCTCCGTTCACATTTTAAATTTGATTGTGCAAGAAGGGTTAAAGGTGGCTGTTGGAGCTTTATTTAAAATAAGAGAGAGTGTGAAATATGTGAAAGCTTCTGATGGGAGAATGATGAAATTCAAAGATTGTGTGCAGCAAGCAGAACTTGAAGAAGGTGTTGGTCTAAAATCAGATGTTCCAACTCGATGAAATTCTACATATATGATGTTGGAAAGTGCAATTAAATTTGAAAAAGCGTTTGACATCCTTAGTGTTGTAGATGGAGCTTATAAAGATTGTCCGACAAATGAAGAATGGAGCTTAGCAAAAAAAATATGTGAATTTTTAGAGCCATTTTATGAAACTACAAACCTCATTTCGGGTTCATCATATCCAACATCAAATTTGTATTTTATGCAAGTTTGGAAAATTGAATGTCTTTTGGAAGACAATCAAACTTGTGATGATGTTATTATTATGAACATGGCTTTCAGAATGAAGATGAAGTTTGATAAATATTGGAAAGATTATAGCACTGTCTTGGCTTTTGGGACAATTCTTGATCCTCGATTAAAGTTAAAGTTCTTGAGGTTTTGTTACAAAAAACTAGATCCTTCAACCTTTGAATTGAAGGCAAATAAAGTATTGGAGAAATTTAAAAGGTTGTATGGAGAGTACATAAATACTTTTGGTGGTTCAACAATTTCTCAAAGTAGTAATCAATCTCCTATGTCACCTGAAGAAGGAAGGCTTACAAAGAAGAGAAAAATGGTGATGAAGGTATTTAATTTTAATATAGTATTATTTTCTCCTATTATGTTTATTCGTTACTTAAATAATCTTTATACTATATCTTTTAGGAGTTCAGAGAATTTGACTGTGAAACCCAAACTTCCAAGGATAAAGATGAATTAGAGATTTATCTAAAAGAAGGTTTGATTCACACCAATGAAGATGATTTGAAGTATGATGTGCTGAATTTTTGGAAGATTAATGAGGATAGGTTTCCCACTCTGTCAGTTATAGCCAGAGATGTTTTAAGTATTCCCATCACTACGGTAGCATCTGAGTCTGCATTCAGTATTGGTGGACGTGTTTTAACAAAATATAGAAGTTCCACTCTTCATGAGCATGTCCAAATGCTTATTTGCACAAGGAGTTGGTTACGTGGATTTGTTCCAAATCATGATGGTAAATATTTATGAAATTTTTTTCAAATAATATTTTAAATTGAATTTCTAACTATTTTTTAATTGGTTGATTTTAGATGATGAAATTGGTGAAATTCATGAAGAAGAAGTGTCAACAGCAACGATGCATCCCCCTCAACATTCATGATTTTAGATGATGAATTTTTGTGTCAACTTTATTTTGATTTTCTAGAGACATTATTGATGGTAAATTCTAGAGAGTAAGAAAAAGGGTGATGAGATAGTGAATGCCATGTTTGATTTAATATGATCAATGTACATTATTAACATTTATTTTTTAATTTTTTTTT
Source organism: Arachis ipaensis (assembly GCF_059453495.1). Taxonomy (NCBI): domain Eukaryota; kingdom Viridiplantae; phylum Streptophyta; class Magnoliopsida; order Fabales; family Fabaceae; genus Arachis; species Arachis ipaensis. The sequence goes on from NC_142436.1 coordinate 74,697,091, forward strand.
ATTTTTTACGCATAAAAATGATAAAGGGATAAAACAAACTAATGACTTTTAATAAGTTTTATGTGTGTTGTTGAAATAGAAAATGTAAAAAAAAAAAAGAAAATTAGGTAACCCATGGTTGGCCCTAGGGCTTTTGGCCCATGAGGGCTTTTGGCCCTGAGGGCTTTTTAAAAATTTGACCCTATTAGTTAAAGGGCTTTTTATTCTTCTGGCCCTATAAAGTAGGGCCAAAGCCCTATAGGGCCAAACATATTGACACCACTAAAGAAGGAATGGCATGCGCCTTAACCCTGCAAAATGCACCTCCGCAGTAGAAGCCGGCAAATTCTTGGGTTTTATGCTCACACAAAGGGGAATTGAAGCCAACCCGGACAAATGCAAGGCTATACTCGACATGAAGAGTCCAACCAGCGTTAAAGAGGTACAAGAACTCAATGGAAGATTGGCAGCCTTGTCCAGATTTCTAGCTGAATCGGCAATAAGATCTCTCCCCTTCTACGCCACTCTAAGGAAGGGAAAGAGGTTTGAATGGACAACAGAGTGCGAGCAGGCCTTCCAGGATTTCAACAGGTTCCTGGGACAACCACCTATTCTAAATCGGCCACGAGAAGGAGAACCACTTGTATTATACCTCGCAGTAGGAAATCGGGCAATAGCCTCAACACTGGTCCGAGAAGATGACAATGGATAACAACCTATATACTTCATCAGCAAAGCATTACAAGGGTCCGAATTGAACTATCAAAAGATAGAAAAATTTGCTTATGCTCTCATACTAACATCTCGATGACTCCACCCATATTTCCAAGCCCACATCATCATGATTCGGACCAACTAACCCAAAAAAAGCATTCTGCAGAAAACAGACTTAGGAGGAAGAATCCTACAATGGGCAGTCGAGTTGTCCGAATTCGACCTTCAATATGAAGGTCAAACAGCCATCAAATCACAGTATCTGGCTGACTTCATTGCAGAGTTTACGGACACCCCCTGAAATATCTACAGAGTGGAATTTTTACGCAGACGGTTCCTCAAACAAAACTGGAAGTGGCGCGGGTGTGATAATTGAAAGTGACCAGGGAACCCAAATCGAACTTTCCCTCAAATTCGGGTTCCTTGCCTTAAACAACCAAGCTGAGTATGAGGCACTACTAGCTGGTTTGAAGCTGGCTAAGGATGTTGGAGCTCAAAAGCTTATCATCTTCAGTGACTTACAGGTAGTCACCTCACAAATAGCAAGGAGTTACCAAGCCAAGGATCCCACTATGAAAAAGTACTTGGACAAAACCAAGGAACAGCTCAGACAACTCGGGGAATTTGAGGTCCACCACATACCCCGAGAACAGAATGCTCGAGCTGATGCACTCTCAAAATTAGCCAGCACCAAACCAGGGAGCAACAATAGAAGCCTCATCCAAGAGATGCTACAGAACCCGTCAATCTCGGAAGAAGAAAAGGTCCTAGCCATAACAGGTCTGGATCAGGGATGGATGACTCCCATAATTAATTATCTCAAAACAGAAACACTCCCTACAGATAAGAAGGACGCAAAGAGGTTAAAACGGGAAGTACAATACTACACCATCATAAATAATACTCTATACAAAAGAGGGATTTCAACACCACTGTTAAAATGCATACCGACTTCCAACACAAAAGAAGTTTTAGAAGAAGTACACAGTGGCATCTGTGGCAACCATCTTGGAGCACAAGCCCTCACCAAAAAAGTGATCCGGGCCGGATTCTATTGGCAAACTTTGCAAAAAGAAGCAAGGGAATTCGTAAAGACATGTTTACCATGTCAGAAACATGCTAATTTTCATATCGCCCCACCAGAGGAGCTCATCAGTGTAACCTCACCCTGGCCATTCGCAAAATGGAGACTCGACCTCCTCGGGCCGTTCCCTCAAGGATCAGGACAGGTCAAGTTCCACATCGTCGGGGTAGATTACTTTACAAAATGGATTGAAGCAGCGCCCCTAGCCAACGCCATTGCTCAAAGAAGTCGAAAATTCCTATATAGAAACATTGTCACAAAGTTTGGGGTCCCATACTCCATCACCATAGATAATGGCACTCAATTCACAGACGCAGACTTCAGAAAATTGGTGGCTGACTTGAAAATAAAGCACCAATTTACATCCGTAGAACATCCCCAGGCTAACGGACAGGCAGAAGCCGCCAATAAAGTTATATTAGCCGGGCTAAAACGGAGATTACAGGATGCAAAGGGAGCCTAGGCTGATGAGCTCCCACAAGTCTTATGGGCGTATCGGACAACTCCACACTCCACCACAAAGGAATCACCTTTCCGATTAGCTTACGGAATGGAGGCAATAATCCCAATGGAGGTCGAAGAAGGATCACCCAGAGTAATCCACTACAATGAAGAGGCCAATTCCCTACTTCAAAAAGAGGAACTCGACCTACTTCCAGAAATTCGAGAAAAAGCTCGGATCAAGGAAGAGGCGTTGATAAACCACTATTTTACGGCTTATCTTGTGCTCAATTGAGTGGATTTTATTAACTCTTTACCCACTTATTCATACTATTTGCATGGTTTTATATTTGCCTTCCTAATTATGTGCTTTGATTGAAAACATGCTTCTTTGGCCTTCAGTTCCCTATGTTTAAATCCTCTCTTATTACCATTAGATGCCTTGATATGTGTGTTAAGTTATTTCAGAGATTACAGGGCAGGAATGGCTCAGAGGATGGAAAGGAAGCATGCAAAAGTGGAAGGAATACAAGAAGTTGGAGAAATTGCTAAGCTGTCCAGCCTGACCTCTTCGCGCTCAAACGGCTATAACTTTAGCTACAGAAGTCCAAATGACACGGTTCCAGTTGTGATGAAAAGCTAATGTCTGGGGCTTTGATTTAATATATAATATGCCATAGCTGCTTTGACGCTAGGCAATGCGAATGCGTCGTCCACGCGGACGCGTCGCAGTGACGAAAAATCAGCGTGTTTGAATTCGCAACCAGTGAATTCTGGACTGTTTCCGACCCAGTTTGCGGCTCAGAAAACACAGATTAGAGGCTATAAAGTGGGAGAATCCATTCATTCATAATCACAAGCTTTCACATTCACAATTTTAGGAGTAGATGTAGTTTTTAGAGAGAGAGGTTCTCTCCTCTCTCTTAGGATTTAGTTTTAGGATTTAGGGTTATTTCTTCTTCATCACAGGTTCAATGTTCCTTTAAATTACTTTCTAGTTTTATTTATTCTATTCCTTTAATTGTTATTTATCTTTTCAATTTAGCTTATGGATTCTTATGTTTAATTTGATTCAATACAATTTAAGGTATTTCAGATTTATGAATGCTTTTAATTTAATTTAGATATTTTCTCTTTTGGCTTTCGTTAAATAATTGGTGACTCTTGAGCTATCAAACTCATTGTTGATTGAAAATTGGAATTCTTCAAGAATTAATTCGAGTTCCAATAACTCTAACTTTTCCCAAGGAAAGACTAGGACCTGAGGATAGGAAAAGTCAGAGTCTATTTAACCAAAACGTTTTCATAACTTGCCCAGAGTTATTTAACCAAAACATTTGTAAGAAAGGTTGATTGCTTGGTTTAGTAACTATACTTACAACGAGAGTTTACTATAACTTCTAAACCATCAATCTTCAGTTCTTTCAGGTGTTAAAACGTCGGATGGCCTCAAGATATAACCGAAAAGTAGTACATCAAGGTTTTGCCAAGGACGATCTCGTCTTAATCCGAAATGATATCAGAACAAGTCGACCTGGAGAAGGGAAGCTGGCAGCAAACTGGAAAGGACCCTACCGAGTCATAGAAGTACTTGGAAAAGGATACTACAAGCTGACCAAACTCGAAGGACGAGAGCTCCCAAGGTCATGGCACGCCTACAATTTAAGAAGGTATTACAGTTAGGAGGTAATAAAATATCTTAGGATAAGGTGCACTTTTTTTCCCGAAAAAGATTTTTTAACGAGGCACCAAGCCAAGATCCATGAACCACCTGACTTAGAATGCCCACGTGTATATGTTTGCATTTTCTTTATTTTAAATAAAGTTTTTAGATTCTCTACAAATCCTCAAGACGCATTAATCTGGAACACAAAAATTCATCGCCCGATTATAAAGCTACAGATCAGCAGAAAGTGAAAATCAAATTCACTGCTTGATCACGATAAAGACCAACGAAGATGAAAACAAAATTCATCAAAAGGTCAACCAAACGGGATCAAACCCAATTTCTATGAAATCGGCAAAGATGAAAAGGTGACAAAAACAGAATAATGTAAAAAGTTATCGAAAGTGATCCATGGAAAGGACTTGACGAGGTCTTAATAAAAATGGGTTGCTAAAAATAACTTAAAGACAGGCCGACGTAAAGAAGTCGGACTAGTCGACCACAATAACCAAAGTTATAAAAAGTAAATCCCTAGAAAAAGGCCTGGCCAGCCCTAAAAAAGAGGATTACTAGAAATAACTTAGAAGGGACCGACGTGATGAAGTCGGCCCAAAACAGAAAAAGTTACAAAAAGTAATCCCTAAAAGAGACCTGACAAAGGTCCAAAAAAGGAGGATTACTAGAAATAACTTAGAAGGGACTGACGTGATGAAGTCGGTCCAAAACAAAAAAGTTATAAAAAGTAATCCCTAAAAGAGACCTGACAAAGGTCCAAAAAAGGAGGATTACTAGAAATAACTTAGAAGGGACCGACGTGATGAAGTCGGCCCAAAAGAAAAAAAAGTTATAAAAAGTAATCCCTAAAAGAGACCTGACAAAGGTCCAACTAAAAATGGATTAATAGAAATAACTCAGAAGAGGCCGACATGAAGAAGTTGGCCCGAGCCAATTAAAGCTACAACTCGGACCGACAAGGAGAAGTCGGACCAACGAAAACGCAAAAGGCAATAAAAAGATATTGGACAACAAGGCTCCAACACTCTCAAGATTCCCTAAGTTTTCAGAAAGATGCAGACAAAGCATATCACAAAAAGAAACAAGGTTGTTATCATAACAAAACTCAAGAGGCCACCTGAAGTCAACCCCAAAAGCCTGAGAAACTACTTTGTTTTTCCCAAAAACAGAGTTGCTAACAGAAAAGCAACTAAAAGTATCCACAGTCAAAAACCACAAAACTACAAAATAAAAGAGTTCAAAGCCCACAGGCCGGGCTATACATAAATATATCTGAAATAATTAGAGAGGATCCAAGGACTTCCTAGTAGCTGCATCCTGAGGTGAAGGAGGACGAGTCTGAAGAGGTACAACATCTACCATCCCGTCATCCCAGTTCAGGATCTGGACATCGGGATCCGACTTAGGTTGGCCGACTTTAGTTGCTAGAGTTGAAGGAGGCGGGGCAACGGAGACCTTGGCAGAAGGGACAGGAGGAGGGTCGACATCATCATCATCATCAAGGTCATCTGGGATGATCTTTCCATCTTTTACAACGTTGTCCAGGCTAAAAAGAGTGAGGTCAAGCTCGAGCGCAAGAACTCGAACTTGATCCTTCAAGTTCTCATAAGCAGCATTTACACTGCCTACAAGATGACCCTGGAGCTCGGCATAATCATCTCGGGCAGACTCCAAATCCTCCCTAAGACCCATCATCTCCCTATAAGTCGTGACATAACTCTCCTTATGCTTCAACGCCATGTCTTCAGATAACTTGGCAAAAGCCGCCAAAGCAATAGCTCGAGTCTTCTCCCCCTCCAACTCTTTCTCCAACTTAGCCACTTTTGCCTCAAGCTCTTCCTTCAAACCCTTCATCCGATCGAACTCTGATTTGGCCTCCTCCATAAAGGCCTTTGTTGCGTGGATAGGAAGATCCTGGGCAGTTCGATATAAAGCTGCTCCCATATGTGCCATTTTAATGTTGCACCGAGTAATGAAATCCAAATGACGAAGAAGAGAGACATCGTCAGTAGGAATAACACCATAAGGAGCAATCTGTTGATCAACAAACCCGACAACATCAAAGTCAGGGGCATCCAGATTGAAGGGCTCAACAGTTCTTTGTCACTTTGGAGGAGGAACGGCAGTAGGAAAAGAGGTAGCAGCAGAAGTCTGGGGAGGATCGATCACACGAACCCGAAGGGGTAGGAATCATCCTCCTCGGTCCTGGAGAACTCAGTACTGGCTGATTTGGCAGAGCATGAGAGGATCCTTCCCCAGCCGCTTTGATGGAGATGTTTTGGGCAGCTGTAACCTTCCTCGCCTTCTTAAAGGCCCTCGTGGAGTCATTATTTTTAACCGTCTATGAAAATACACAAAGAAAACCAAGTCATCAACCAGAAAGAAAGAAGAATGAACTCGACAAAATAAACAAATACGACAAATATCAAGGAAGTCGACCCCTACCCAACTCAGTTTAGAGAAGTAAAGGATTTCCTAAAAATTTCTTAGTATCAAGATGGGGAGGCTGCCCCCAGTTTTCTTCCAACATGGTTACAAAAGCTTGCTCAACTTCGTCCAACATCTCTCATGTGTACCTAGACACCACTACATTCCTCTGCCATTCTAAGGGAAAGTTGGGCTCGCCATTCTCATCCAAAAAGAAAGGACGAGCTCCTTCAACAGCTCGGATCTTAAAAAAGTAATTCTTAAAATCCCTGAAAGACTCATTATACATGGAAAAAACTTTGTGTCCCTGGGCAGACCTAAAAGAAATCCAAGAAGCTTTCTTTTTGGTAGTCCCAGGCTTGGTCAACACAAAGAGGTACAGAAAGAGAGTTTGAGAAGGTTTAACATCAAATTCTTGGCAAACCAATTGAAAAATTTTGATAAATCCCCATGAGTTCAGATGAAGCTGAGATGGAGCTACGTTACATGACCAGAACAGGTCGGTCTCAAAAGGAGTGAAAGGAAGGGTGATGTTCATCTGGATAATAAAGAAGTCGTATGCATAAGAAAAGGGCCGCTCCCCCTGGGTCGGAACAGGGAAGCAAACCCTTTCATCAGAATCAGGTGCTACCAATTCATAGTTGTTCTCTTGATCTCTACTACTACAGATCCGATGATGTTTTCTAAGCTCTGCACAGAATTCAGAGTTAGCTAGAGAAACACACAGCAACACAAGGGAGTCCAACTAGTCGGACATCCCCTCGGGAACCTTAGAAGACGTCTCAACAATATTTTTGCGAGAAGACATGGCCAACTAGTCCTACAATAAGAAAATGAAAATGGATTACTAACCAAAATATCTCAGGCAAAAACAGAAAAATGAAGACGAGTGGAGTTACAATGAGCAAAGGAGAAGAAGAAACGGAAGCCAAATCTTTGAAAAAACTAAATTCAAAATGAAGAAAGGGGGAAAAATAGCAAAGGAAAGAATTAATGGGTTATTAAACCCTCGCACGTTCCCAAGGCAGAGAGACGCGCGTTTCAAAAGAATAAAGGAACGCCTGTTTCAAAAAATTAAGGAAAATATTCCGCATTCAAAGGGAAACTCTACAAAGAAGAAGTCGACAAAATGCTCGAGTTCGGCTTCACTAGAGAAGGATCGAAGTCCTAAAACTAAGGACTCGACCTCAAAAGGAAGACCACACTCGAGCAGGAGCACTGTTCATACCCTGGGTCGAGCTGTCCGACCCGGGATGTTTGACGACAAGTCAACCGACCTCTTCAGGTCAGGACTACTGATGAGCGGATAATTTATACGCTTTTTGGCATTGTTCTTAGTATGTTTTTAGTAGAATCTAGTTACTTTTAGGGATGTTTTTATTAGTTTTTATGTTAAATTCACATTTCTGGACTTTACTATGAGTTTGTGTGTTTTTCTGTGATTTCAGGTATTTTCTGGCTGAAATTGAGGGACTTGAGCAAAAATCAGATTCAGAGGTTGAAGAAGGACTGCTGATGCTGTTGGATTCTGACCTCCCTGCATTCAAAGTAAATTTTCTGAAGCTACCGAACTCAAAATGGCGCACTTCCAATTGCGTTGGAAAGTAGACATCCAGGGTTTTCCAGCAATATATAATAGTCCATACTTTGGCCGAGTTTAGACGATGTAAAAGGGCGTTGAACGCCAGTTCTACGCTGCTGTCTGGAGTTAAACGCTAGAAACACGTCACAAACCAGAGTTGAATGCCAGAAACACGTTACAACCTGGCGTTCAACTCCAGAAAGAACCTCTGCACATGTAACATTCAAGCTCAGCCCAAGCACACACCAAGTGGGCCCCGGAAGTAGATTTATGCATCAATTACTTACTTCTGTAAATCCTAGTAGCTAGTTTATTATAAATATAACTTTTTACTATTGTATTAGACATCCTGGATTGTATTTTTGATCCTGTGATCTCGTTTTGGGGGCTGGCCATTCGGCTATGCCTGAACCTTTCACTTATGTATTTTCAAACGGTAGAGTTTCTACACTCCATAGATTAAGGTGTGGAACTCTGCTGTTCCTCAAAGATTAATGCAAAGTACTACTGTTTTTCTATTCAATTCAACTTATTCCATTTCTAAGATATTCATTTGCACTTCCGTTCCATATTAGATTGGATGATTATCTCTTGGATCTTTTAATCAGAATCTTCATGGTGTAAGCTAGATTGATGGCGGTCATGAGAGTCCGGAAAGTCTAAACCTTGTCTTTGGTATTCCGAGTAGGACTCTGGGATTGAATGACTGTGACGAACTTCAAACTCGCGAGTGCTGGGCGTAGTGACAGACGTAAAAGGAGGGTGAATCCTATTCCAGTATGATCGAGAACTTCAGATGATTAGCCGTGCTGTGACAGAGCATTTGGACCATTTTCACAAGAGGATAGGATGCAACCATTGACCACGGTGATGCCTCCAGACGATTAGCCATGCAGTGACAGCGCATCAGACTATTTTCCAGAGAGGATTAAAAGTAGCCAGTGACAATGGTGATGTCCTTACATAAAGCCAGCCATGGAAAGGAGTAGGACTGATTGGATGAAGACAGCAGGAAAGCAGAAGTTCAGAGGGACGAAAGCATCTCTATACCTTTATCTGAAATTCTCACCAATGATATACATAAGTATTTCTATCTTTATTTTCTGTTTATTTATTATTATTATTCGAAAACTCCATAACTATTTGATATCCGCCTGACTGAGATTTACAAGGTGACCATAGCTTGCTTCATACCAACAATCTCCGTGGGATCGACCCTTACTCAAGTAAGGTTTTATTACTTGGACGACCCAGTGCACTTGCTGGTTAGTTGTATTGAAGTTGTGAATGAAAAACGATTTATTAAGACGTGCGTACAGAGTTTTTGGCGCCGTTGCCTGAGATCACAATTTCGTGCACCAAGTTTTTGGCGCCGTTGCCGGGGATTGTTCGAGTTTGGACAACTGACGGTTCATCTTGTTACTCAGATTAGGTAATTTTCTTTTTGTTTAATTTTCAAAAATTTTTCAAAAATTTTTCAAAAATTTCTCATCTGTTTTCGAAAATTTTTTTTTAAAAATAAATGTTTTCAAAAATATATTTTTCTTCAGATTTTTAAGAATGAATTCTAGAGTTTCATGAAGCATGTTGAAGCCTGGCTGGCTGTAAAGCCATGTCTAATTCTTTTGGATAGGGGCTTCCAACCATCAGCATAGAGGCAAGTTAATTGGAATGTCAGCTGTGGCATGTCTGAGTTACATACTAAAGCTTGGCTGGCTAGTAAGCCATGCCTAACCCTCAGATTGGAGCTTTAGACTAAGAGTACAAGATTCCTGGAATTCATATTAAAAATTTTGGAACCCTTATTTTTCTTTTTCACAATAATTTTCGAAAAATCCAAAAAAAATTAGAAAATCATAAAAATCAAAAATATTTTGTGTTTCTTGTTTGAGTCTTGAGTCAATTTCAAGTTTGGTGTCAACTGCATTTTTTCTAAAAATTCTCTGCATTTTTCGAAAATTCATGCATTCATATTGTTCTTCATGATCTTCAAGTTGTTCTTGGTAAGTCTTCTTGTTTGATCTTGATGTTTTCTTGTTTTGTGTCTTTTCTTGTTTTTCATATGCATTTTTGCATTCATAGTGTCTGAACATGAAAGATTTCTAAGTTTGGTGTCTTGCATGTTTTCTTTGCATTGAAAATTTTTCAAAAATATGTTCTTGATGTTCATCATGATCTTCAAAGTGTTCTTGGTGTTCATCTTGACATTCATAGCATTCTTGCATGCATTCATTGTTTTGATCTAAAAATCTTCATGCATTGCATCATTTTCATGTTTTTCTCTCTCATCATTAAAAATTCAAAAATAAAAAAAAATATCTTCCCCTTTTTTCTCTCTTAAAATTTCGAAAATTAGTTTTGACTTTTTCAAAAATTTTTAAAAATCTAGTTGTTTTTATGAGTCAAATCAAATTTTCAATTTAAAAAAAATCTTATCTTTTTTCAAAATCTTTTTCAAAAATAAATCTTTTTCATTTTTCTTATTTATTTTCGAAAATTATAAAAATATTTTTCAAAAATCTTTTTCTTCATTCTATCTCATAATTTTCGAAAATAACATCATCAATTAATGTTTTGATTCAAAAATTTCAAGCTTGTTACTTGCTTGTTAAGAAAGATTCAAACTTTAAGTTCTAGAATAATATCTTGTGATTTCTTGTGAATCAAGTCATTAATTGTGATTTTAAAAATCAAATCTTTTTCAAAACTAATTTCAATCATATCTTTTCAAAAATATCTTTTTATCTTATCTTTTTCAAAATCATATCTTTTTCAAAAATTTAATTTTAAAACATCTTTTCTAACTTCTTATCTTCTTATCTTTTCAAAATTGATTTTCAAATTTGTTTCAACTAACTAACTAACTTTTTGTTTGTTTCTTATCTTTTTCAAAACTACCTAACTAACTCTCTCTCTCTAATTTTCGAAAATATCTCCCTCTTTTTCAAAAATTCTTTTTAATTAACTAATTGTTTTAAAATTCAATTTTAATTTATTTCTTCTTTTAATTTTCGAAAATCACTAACCATTTTTCAAAAATAATTTTCGAAAATTCTCTCTCTCTCTCTCTCTCATCTCCTTCTATTTATTTATTTACTAACATCTCTTCCTCACTCACCAAAAATCCGAACCCCCTCTCTCTCTGAGTTCAGATTTTCTCTTCTTCTTTTCTTCTACTCTTCTTTTCTTCTTCTACTTACATAAGGAAATCTCTATACCTGGGCAAAAAGGATCCCTATTATTATTATTTTTCTGTTCTCTCTTTTTCATATGAGCAGGAGCAAGGACAAGAACATTCTTGTTGAAGAAGATCCAGAACCTAAAAGGACTCTGAAGAGGAAACTAAGAGAAGCTAAATTACAACAATCCAACAAGCACCTTTCAGAAATTTTCGAACAGGAAGAGGAGATGGCAGCCGAAAATAATAATAATGCAAGGAGAATACTTGGTGACTTTACTGCACCTAATTCCAATTTACATGGAAGAAGCATCTCCATCCCTACTATTGGAGCAAACAATTTTGAGCTGAAACCTCAATTAGTTTCTCTGATGCAGCAAAACTGCAAGTTTCATGGACTTCCATCTGAAGATCCTTTTCAGTTCTTAACTGAATTCTTGCAGATCTGTGATACTGTTAAGACGAATGGAATAGATCCTGAAGTCTACAGGCTCATGCTTTTCCTCTTTGCTGTAAGAGACAGAGCTAGAGTGTGGTTGGACTCTCAACCCAAAGATAGCCTGAACTCTTGGGATAAGCTGGTCATGGCTTTCTTAGCCAAGTTCTTTCCTCCTCAAAAGCTTAGTAAGCTTAGAGTGGATGTTCAAACCTTCAGACAAAAAGAAGGTGAATCCCTCTATGAAGCTTGGGAGAGATACAAGCAACTGACCAAAAAGTGTCCTTCTGACATGCTTTCAGAATGGACCATCCTGGATATATTCTATGATGGTTTATCTGAGCTATCAAAGATATCATTGGATACTTCTGCAGGTGGATCCATTCACCTAAAGAAAATGCCTGCGGAAGCTCAAGAACTCATTGACATGGTTGCTAATAACCAGTTCATGTACACTTCTGAGAGGAATCCTGTGAGTAATGGGATGCCTCAGAAGAAGGGAGTTCTTGAAATTGATACTCTGAATGCCATATTGGCTCAGAACAAAATATTAACTCAGCAAGTCAATATGATTTCTCAGAGTCTGGATGGAATGCAAGCTGCATCCAACAGTACTCAAGAGGAATCTTCTGAAGAAGAAGCTTATAATCCTGAGAACCCTGCAATAGCAGAGGTGAATTACATGGGTGAACCATATGGAAACACCTATAACCCCTCATGGAGAAATCACCCAAATCTCTCATGGAAGGATCAAAAGCCTCAACAAGGCTTTAATAATGGTGGAAGAAACAGGTTTAGTAATAGCAAGCCTTTTCCATCATCCACTAAGCAACAGACAGAGAACTCTGAACAAAATATTTCTAATTTAGCAAACTTAGTCTCTGATCTATCTAAGGCCACTGTAAGTTTCATGAATGAAACAAGGTCCTCAATTAGAAATTTGGAGGCACAAGTGGGCCAGCTGAGTAAAAGGATCACTGAAATCCCTCCTAGTACTCTCCCAAGCAATACAGAAGAAAATCCAAAAGGAGAGTGCAAGGCCAATGATATAACCATCATGGCCGAATCCAAAGAGGAAGGGGAGGACGTGAATCCCAGTGAGGAAGACCTCCTGGGACGTCCAGTGATCAACAAGGAGTTTCCCTCTGAGGAACCAAAGGAATCTGAGGCTCATCTAGAGACCATAGAGATTCCACTAAACCTCCTTATGCCATTCATGAGCTCTGATGAGTATTCCTCTTCTGAAGAGAATGAAGATGTTACTGAGGAGCAAGTTACCAAGTACCTTGGTGCAATCATGAAGCTGAATGCCAAATTATTTGGTATTGAGACTTGGGAAGATGAACCTCCCTTGTTCACCAATGAACTGAGTGATCTGGATCAACTGACATTGCCTCAGAAGAAACAGGATCCTGGAAAGTTCTTAATACCTTGTACCATAGGCACCATGATCTTTGAAAAGGCTCTGTGTGACCTTGGTTCAGGGATAAACCTCATGCTCCTCTCTGTAATAGAGAAACTGGGAATCTTTGGGGTGCAAGCTGCTAAAATCTCATTAGAGATGGCAGACAATTCTAGAAAACAGGCTTATGGACAAGTAGAGGACATATTAGTAAAGGTTGAAAGCCTTTACATCCCTGCTGATTTCATAGTCCTAGATACTGGGAAGGATGAGGATGAATTCATCATCCTTGGAAGGCCCTTCCTAGCCACAGCAAGAGCTGTGATTGATGTTGACAGAGGTGAATTAGTCCTTCAATTGAATGGGGACTCCCTTGTGTTTACAACTCAAGGTTATCCTTCTGTAAACATGAAAAAGAGGCACAGTAAGCCTCCCCCTCTGCAGAGTCAACCAGAGCCCCCACAGTTAAACTATAAGTTTGGTGTTGGGAGGCCACAACCAAACTCTAAGTTTGGTGTTGAACTCCCATATCCAAACTCTAAGTTTGGTGTTGGGGAGTCTCAACAATGCTCTGAACATCTGTGAGGCTCCATGAGAGCCCACTGTCAAGCTATTGACATTAAAGAAGCGCTTGTTGGGAGGCAACCCAATTTTTATTTATCTAATTCTATTTTATTTTTATTGTTATTTCATGTTTTATTAGGTTCATGATCATGTGGAGTCACAAAATAAATATAAAAATTGAAAATGGAATCAAAAACAGCAGAAGAAAAATCACACCCTGGAGGAAGATCTCATTGGCGTTTAAACACCAGTAAGGAGCATCTGTCTGGCGTTCAACGCCAGAACAGAGCATGTTTCTGGCGTTGAACGCCAGAAACAAGCAGCATCCTGGCGTCCAAATGCCAGAAATGCGCAGTGAAGAAGAGCTGGCGCTGAACGCCAGAAACAAGCATCTGGCTAGCGTTCAACGCCAGAAATATGCTGCATCTGGGCGTTGAACGCCCAGAACAAGCATCAGTTCGGCGTTTAAACGCCAGAATTGCATGCAAAGGCATTTTACATGCCTAATTGGTGCAGGGATGAAATTCCTTGACACCTCAGGATCTGTGGACCCCACAGGATCATCTCAGCATCTGTGGACCCCACAGGATCCCCACCTACCACCACTAACTCTCTTCCCTCTTCTCAATGTTCATCCTCTCTTCCCAATAAACACTCTTCCCCAAAACCCTTCACCAATCACCTCAATCTCTCTTCCCTATCACCACTTCACCACTCACATCCATCCACTCTTCCCCATAAACCTACCTCATAAACTCCACCTACCTTCAAAATTCAAAATCAATTTTCCACCCAAAACCCACCCTTATGGCCGAACCTTACCCCCCCTCCCTTCCCTATATATAGCCCTCCATTCTTCCTCATTTTCACACAACACAACCCTCTCTTCTTCCCCTTCTTGGCCGAAACACATATCTCTCTCCCTCTCCTCCATTTCTTCTTCTTCATCTATTCTTTTTTCTCTTGCTCGAGGGCGAGAAAAATTCTAAGTTTGGTGTGGTAAAAGCATAAGCTTTTTATTTTTCCATTACCATTGATGGCACCCAAGACCGGAGAATCCTCTAGAAAAGGGAAAGGGAAGACAAAAGCTTCCACCTCCGAGTCATGGGAGATGGAAAGGTTCATCTCTAAAGCCCATCAAGACCACTTCTATGATGTTGTGGCCAAGAAGAAGGTGATCCCCGAGGTCCCTTTCAAGCTCAAAAGAAATGAGTATCCAGAGATCCGACATGAAATCCAAAGAAGAGGTTGGGAAGTTCTAACAAACCCCATCCAACAAGTCGGCATTCTAATGGTTCAAGAGTTCTATGCCAATGCATGGATCACTAGGAACCATGATCAAAGTAAGAACCCAAACCCAAAGAATTATCTCACCATGGTTCGGGGGAAATACTTAGATTTTAGTCCGGAAAATGTAAGATTGGCGTTCAACTTGCCAATGATGGAAGAGAGCGCACGCCCCTACACAAGGAGAGTCAACTTTGATCAAAGGTTGGACCAAGTCCTCATGGACATATGTGTGGAAGGAGCTCAATGGAAGATTGACTCAAAAGGCAAATCGGTTCAACTGAGAAGACTCGACCTTAAGCCTGTAGCTAGAGGATGGTTAGAGTTCATTCAACGCTCAATCATTCCCACTAGCAACCAGTCTGAAGTTACTATAGACCGGGCCATCATGATCCATAGCATCATGATTGGAGAAGAGGTGGAGGTTCATGAGATTATACCTTAAAAACTCTACAAGGTGGCTGACAAGTCCTCCACTATGGCAAGGTTAGCTTTTCCTCACCTCATTTGCCATCTATGCAATTCGGCTGGGATTGACATAGAAGGAGACATTCCCATTGAGGAAGAAAAGCCCATCACTAAGAAAAAGATGGAGCAAGCAAGAGAGCCCATGCATGGATCTCAAGAGACGCATGAAGCTCATCACCATGAGATCCCGGAGATGCCTCAAATGCATCTTCCTCCACAAAACTATTGGGAGTAAATCAACACCTCCCTAGGGGAATTAAGTTCCAACATGGGACAATTAAGGGTGGAACATCAAGAGCACTCCATCATCCTTCATGAAATTAGAGAAGATCAAAAAGCAATGAGGGAGGAGCAACAAAAGCAAGGAAGAGACATAGAAGAGCTCAAGGACACCATTGGTTCCTCAAGAAGGAAACGCCACCATCACTAAGGTGGACTCATTCCTTGTTCTTACATTCTCTGTTTTTCGTTTTCTATGTTAAGTGCTTATCCATGTTTGTGTCTTATTACATGATCATTAGTAGTTAGTAACTATGTCTTAAAGTTATGAATGTCCTATGAATCCATCACCTCTCTTAAATGAAAAATGTTTTAATTCAAAAGAACAAGAAGTACATGAGTTTCGAATTTATCCTTGAACTTAGTTTAATTATATTGATGTGGTGACAATGCTTCTTGTTTTCTGAATGAATGCCTGAACAGTGCATATGTCTTTTGAAGTTGTTGTTTTTAGAATGTTAAATATGTTGGCTCTTGAAAGAATGATGACAAGGAAACATGTTATTTGATAATCTGAAAAATCATAAAAATGATTCTTAAAGCAAGAAAAAGCAGCAAAGAACAAAGCTTGCAGAAAAAAAAATGGCGAAAAAAAAATAGAAAGAAAAAGAAAAAGCAAGCAGAAAAAGCCAAAAGCTCTTAAAACCAAGAGGCAAGAGCAAAAAGCTAGTAGCCCTTAAAACCAAAAGGCAAGGGTAAATAAAAAGGATCCCAAGGCTTTGAGCATCAGTGGATAGGAGGGCCTACAGGAATAAAATCCTGGCCTAAGCGGCTAAACCAAGCTGTCCCTAACCATGTGCTTGTGGCGTGAAGGTGTCAAGTGAAAACTTGAGACTGAGCGGTTAAAGTCAAGGTCCAAAGCAAAAGAAGAGTCTGCTTAAGAACCCTGGACACCTCTAATTGGGGACTTTAGCAAAGCTGAGTCACAATCTGAAAAGGTTCACCCAATTATGTGTCTGTGGCATTTATGTATCCGGTGGTAATACTGGAAAACAAAGTGCTTAGGGCCACGGCCAAGACTCATAAAGTAGCTGTGTTCAAGAATCAACATACTGAACTAGGAGAATCAATAACACTATTTGAACTTTGAGTTCCTATAGATGCCAATCATTCTGAACCTCAATGGATAAAGTGAGATGCCAAAACTATTCAAGAGGAAAAAAGCTACAAGTCCCGCTCATCTGATTGGAGCTATGTTTCATTGATAGTTTGGAATTTATAGTATATTCTCTTCTTTTTATCCTATTTGATTTTCAGTTGCTTGGGGACAAGCAACAATTTAAGTTTGGTGTTGTGATGAGCGGATAATTTATACGCTTTTTGGCATTGTTTTTAGTATGTTTTTAGTAGAATCTAGTTACTTTTAGGGATGTTTTTATTAGTTTTTATGTTAAATTCACATTTCTGGACTTTACTATGAGTTTGTGTATTTTTCTGTGATTTCAGGTATTTTCTGGCTGAAATTGAGGGACTTGAGCAAAAATCAGATTCAGAGGTTGAAGAAGGACTGCTGATGCTGTTGGATTCTGACCTCCCTGCACTCAATGTAAAATTTCTGGAGCTACAGAACTCAAAATGGCGCGCTTCCAATTGCGTTGGAAAGTAGACATCCAGGGCTTTCCAGCAATATATAATAGTCCATACTTTGGCCGAGTTTAAATAACGTAAAAGGGCGTTGAACACCAGTTCTACGCTGCTGTCTAGAGTTAAATGCCAGAAACACGTCACAAACCAGAGTTGAACGCCAGAAACACGTTACAACCTGGCGTTAAACTCTAGAAAGAGCCTCTGCACGTGTAACATTCAAGCTCAGCCCAAGCACACACCAAGTGGGCCCCGGAAGTGGATTTATGCATCAATTACTTACTTCTGTAAACCCTAGTAGCTAGTTTATTATAAATAGAACTTTTTACTATTGTATTAGACATCCTGGATTGTATTTTTGATCCTGTGATCACGTTTTGGGTGCTGGCCATTCAGCCATGCCTGAACCTTTCACTTATGTATTTTCACTACTAGAAAATTAGTTATTACAGACAGATATTTCCGACGGATTTTATCCCACGGAAATACAGACGGAATTTCAGAGGGATTTTTTTGTTGGAAAACAAAAAAAATGAATTAGCATAAATTACAAACGGAAAATAGAATCCGTCGATAATTCCGTCGGTAAAATTAATTTTTTTTCGTGAGAAATAGTTACAGACGAAAAATTCGTCTGTAATTAAATAGAAAAAATGTTGCGTTTCATTAAATTATTACAGACGGATTTTCCCTCTGTAATTTAAAATTTTCCGTCGGAAATATTGAGTTAACCCTAATTTTATCACCACACTATCGAGCTCCATTCACACTCCTGACCTATGAACTCATTTTCTCATTTTCACCCTCATCCCTCTTCAAAGTTGTCGTCGAGTACTCTTCTCCTCCGGTAGAAGGTGCTGTCGCCGCCGGCGGGGATAGACCGTGGGTGCCGTCATCTGGGGAAGCTCTACTCGGCCCTCTTCGCATCGTTCCTCCTCTCCTCGCCATTGCACGAAGTTCTGAGTTGAGCTCGTGGCATCGCCGTCGCGAAGGGTTCCTCCCCTCCTCGCCGTGCGTCGTTTCTGATTCACTGCTCCTGCCCCTTCTCTTCTCTGATTTTAGGTAACTCTGTGTCAAACTCTCATCGCGCGCTCACCTGTCTCACACTCTCCGAGCTCACTTTATCAATCTTACTCTCACAACTTTTGCAAACCCTAGGAACAACATTATCAATCTTACTCTCACAATATTTGCAACCATCTACTCAGTTTAGTTGAGGTGAGATTCATTCATCGTGGCTTCCACTTTTATCTTAAGATCTCCAATTTATAAATTTAACTATTTTGTTCTGATTTAACGCATTGATTTTTATCTGTTTCTTAATTGAAAATATTGAAATAAAAGGATGGCCGTGTTTGCTGGTTTGACATGCGGTGCAAAGATGTGGCGAGACTGGTTATGGATGTTATTGTGGAACCCGTCACTTCCTTGTGTTTCAAGACTGGTGAGACCATTTTCTTCTTTTAAATGTCATTTGTTCTTAATATTTGTTTTAGTATCTGTTTCACAAGGGATTCTAGTCATAAACTCTTTCTTTCAAGCTGAAAAGTGATTAACTAATCTTTTACTGATTGCAAATAGTTGTGCTTGGTGGTGCATCTTTACACTAATAACATGTTAATACCTTGACTCAAAAAGATTAATGATACAGGAACTTAGTGGCAGCTTGAAAGATAAATCATGCGGTTTCATATACAGGAACTGTATATTATGTTCTGTCCTGCTGAAGGCAACAAAAGAATGGAAGCCGCTTGAGAATTATAATTATAACAAAGAGGAGATAAACAAGGTAAACAGTATGACTTGTATTCAGTTATATTGCTATGCATTTTCTTGATCTTATTGAGTGTTTCTGCTGCTCTCTTGGCATGTGAAAATGAATTGTGGTGTATTTGTAGACACTACTTCACACTCTCTTCTACTTGTAGCTCAGAAATGTTAAGTGTAGTGTTTGTTTGAGATGCCATGTTTGTCTCTTGGTTTTCTTGCATGAGATTTTGAAATGGATTTTAATCATTGTTGTGAACACTAATTTGGTTCTGTGGTTTCTTGATCTACATAAATGATGAGCGGATATTTTATACGCTTTTTGGGGATAATTTCATATAGTTTTGAGTATGTTTTAGTTAGTTTTTAGTCTATTTCTAGTAGTTTTTAGGAAAAATTCATATTTCTGGACTTTACTATGAGTTGTATGTTTTTCTGTAATTTCAGGTATTTTTCTGGCTGAAATTGAAGGAGCTGAGCAAAAATCTGATTCAGGCTGAAAAAGGACTGCTGATGCTGTTGGATTCTGACCTCCCTGCACTCAAAGTGGATTTTCTGGAGCTACAGAACTCGAAATGGCGTGCTTCCAATTGCGTTGGAAAGTAGACATCCAGGGCTTTCCAGCAATATATAATAGTCCATACTTTGCACAAGAATAGACGACGTAAACTGGCGTTCAACGCCAGTCCTCTGCCCAATTCTGGCGTCCAGCGCCAGAAAAGGATCAAAAACTGGAGTTGAACGCCCAAACTGGCACAAAAATTGGCGTTCAACTCCACAAATGGCCTCTGCACGAGGATTACTTAAAGTCTCAGCCCCAGCACACACCAAGTGGGCCCCAGCACACCAAGTGGGCCCTAGAAGTGGATCTCTGCATCATCCATCATAGTCCACTCATATTTTGTAACCCTAGGCTACTAGTTTAGTATTTAAACAACTTTTAGAGACTTATTTTGTATCTCATGACATTTCAGATCTAAACTTTGTATTCTCTGACGGCATGAGTCTCTAAACCCCATTGTTGGGGGTGAGGAGCTCTGCTGTGTCTCAATGAATTAATGCAAGTATTTCTGTTTTCATTCAAACACGCTTGTTCCTATCTAAGATGTTCATTCGCGCTTAACTGTGATGATGGTGATGAGCTGTGACACTCATCACCTTCCTCAACCCATGAACGTGTGTCTGACAACCACCTCCGTTCTATATCCGATTGAATGAGTGTCTCTTAGATTCTTCAATCAAAATCTCCGTGGTATAAGCTAGAACTGATGGCGGCATTCATGAGAATCCGGAAAGTCTAAGCCTTGTCTGTGGCATTCCGAGTAGGATTCAAGGATTGAATGACTGTGACGAGCTTCAAACTCCTGAAGGCTGGGCGTTAGTGACAGACGCAAAAGGATAGTAAATCCTATTCCAACCGGATCGAGAACCAACCGGTGATTAGCCGTGCTGTGACAGAGCGCGTGAGCGTAGTTTTCACTGGAAGGATGGAAGGTAGCCATTGACAACGGTGATCCACCAACACACAGCTTGCCATAGGAGGACGTGCGTGCGTGAATCAGAAGACAGAGGAAAGCAGAGATTCAGAGGACAAAGCATCTCCAAAACTCCAACATATTCTCCATTACTGCACAACAAGTAACTTTTAATTTATGCTCTACTGGTTATTCACAATTCAATTGATAAACATAATTGACTTCCTGACTAAGATTTACAAGATAACCATAGATTGCTTCAAACCAACAATCTCTGTGGGATTCGACCCTTACTCACGTAAGGTATTACTTGGACGACCCAGTGCACTTGCTGGTTAGTGGTACGCGTTGTGAAAAGTGTGATTCACAATTCGTGCTACCAAGTTTTTGGCGCCGTTGCCGGGGATTGTTCGTGTTTGAACAACTGACGGATTATTTTGTTGCTTAGATTAGGAAAAATCTTCTCTTTTTTTTTTTGGTTTAGAGTCTTTTATTATTTATCCCTTGTTAAAACACTTTAAATTTATAGCTCAGTTAATTAGAACGTGGTGTTTATGTTCATGGTAATTGGCTATCATATTTTTAAAAAACCTTTTTCCAAAAATAATTTTTCTATTAAATCCTGTGCCAAACTTTAATAAGGTCCCATAACTCATTTGGCTAGAACATTAATTTGATTGGGTTAGAATCTTTTATACTCTTTTCAAAACCTTCTTTTTCAAAAATATTTTTTCTATTAAATCTTGTGCCAAACTTTAAGTTTGGTGTTTTCTTGTTGATTCCCCTTTGATTTTCGAAAATTTTGGTTTGGTTTTCTAAAAATTTTAAGTTTGGTGTTCTTCCTTCATGTTCTTGTGTTCTTGTGAGTCTTCAAAGTGTTCTTGAGTTTTCCTTGTGTCTTGATCTTAAAATTTTTAAGTTTTGTGTTCCTTGGTGTTTTCCCTCCAAATTTTTCGAAAACAAGGAGCATTAGATCTAAAAATTTTAAATCTTGTACTATCTTATTGTTTTTCTCTCTCCTCACTAAATTCAAAAATATCTTTTCAAAATATCTCTTCTAACTTCCTAACTTCTTATCTTTTCAAATTTGTTTCAACTAACTAACTAACTTTTTGTTTGTTTCTTAACTTTTTCAAAACTACCTAACTAACTCTCTCTCTCTAATTTTCGAAAATATCTTCCCTCTTTTTCAAAAAAAAAATTTCGTTTTTTTTAACTAATTATTTTTAATTTTTTTTACAAAAAAAAAAAATAATTTTCAAAATTCAAATTCTTTTTAGTTATTTTATTTTATTTAAGTATTTACTTCTTATAAAATAAAATAAATAAAAAGATAAATCAGTCCAAGTTATATCCATAGAAATCCATCATGGACATAAGTGGAAATGAACAGTCCAGGAGGACTCTGGGGTCATATTCTAACCCCTCTACTGCTTCATATGGGAGTAGCATATGCATACCCTCCATTGGAGTTAGTAGCTTTGAGTTGAATCCTCAGCTCATTATCATGGTGCAGCAAAGTTGCCAGTATTCCGGTCTTCCACAGGAAGAACCTACAGAGTTTCTGGCACAGTTTCTACAGATTGCTGACACAGTACATGATAAGGAAATAGATCAGGATGTCTACAGACTATTACTGTTTCCATTTGCTGTAAAAGATCAAGCTAAGAGGTGGTTAAATAACCAACCTAAGGCCAGCATAAGAACATGGAAACAGCTGACAGAAAAATTCCTGAATCAATATTTCCCTCCAAAAAGGATGACACAGCTAAGGCTGGACATCCAAGGCTTTAAACAAGGAGATAATGAATCTCTTTATGATGCCTGGGAGAGATACAGAGAGATGCTACGAAAATGCCCCTCTGAAATATTTTCAGAGTGGGTTCAGTTAGACATCTTCTACTATGGGCTTGCAGAAGGAGCTCAGATGTCTTTAGATTACTCAGCTGGTGGATCTATCCATATGAGAAAGACAATCGAAGAGGCTCAAGAGCTCATTGATACAGTTGCCAGGAATCAGCATCTGTATCTAAGCAGCAACCCTTCCATGAATGAAGAGGTTAAAACAGTAACTGCTGAATTCAGTACTGTAAAACAAGCTGCTGAATTCAATCAGCAATTAGATTTTCTAACAAAGCAGCTAGCTGAATTCAAAGACAGGTTACAGGAGACAAGGATAGCTAATATACATATGGAAGAACAGTTTAAGCAAACAAAGCAGCAGCTATCAAAGCAAATAGCAGAAGAATGCCAAGCAGTTCAATTAAGAAGTGGGAAAACATTAAATACCCCACCTCAAGGCATCAAAAATTCAAGAAATAAGCAACCCACCAAAGATTCCCCTGAGGACAGTAAGAGCCCAGGAAAAAATAATTCTGGCACTAAAACGCCAGAAAATGGGTGGAAGGCTGGCGCTGAACGCCCAGACCATGCCCAAAACTGGCGTTCAGCGCCAGAAACAAGGCAGGATTGGCGTTCAATGCCAGAAATGGGCAAGAATCTGGCGTTGAACGCCCAACCGGGGCACATTTCTGGCGTTCAGGCGCCAGGAACAGACAGTGAGCTAGCGTCTAACGTCACTCCAGCTTCTGACTCTGGCATTCAATTGCCAGTGAGGGATCAGACACACACAAGTGCTGACAACAACCCCTCTAAAAAGGCTTCTTTAACCACTAAGGTTGAGGAATATAAAGCCAAGATACCTTATCCTCAAAAACTCTGGAAAGAGGAGCAGGATAAGCAATTTGCTCGCTTTGCAGATTATCTAAGGACTCTTGAAATAAAGATTCCATTTGCAGAGGCACTTGAGCAAATACCTTCTTATGCCAAGTTCATGAAAGAGATCTTGAGTCATAAAAAGGAGTGGAGAGAAACAGAAAGAGTTCTCCTCACTGAAGAATGCAGTGCAGTCATTCTGAAAAGCTTTCCTGAAAAGCTTAAAGACCCTGGGAGTTTTCTGATACCATGCATATTAGAAGGTGATTGCACCAAGACAGCTTTATGCGATCTTGGGGCAAGCATCAACCTAATACCTGCATCCACTATCAGGAAGCTTGGCTTAACTGAAGAAGTTAAACCAACCCGGATATGTCTCCAACTTGCTGATGGTTCCACTAAATACCCATCAGGCGTGATTGAGGACATGATTGTCAGAGTTGGGCCATTCGCCTTTCCCACTGACTTTGTTGTGCTGGAAATGGAGGAGCACAAGAGTGCTACTCTCATTCTAGGAAGACCCTTCCTAGCAACTGGACGATCCCTCATTGACGTCCAGCAGGGGGAAATAACCCTGAGAGTCAACGATGACGAGTTCAAATTGAACGCTGTCAAAGCCATGCAGCATCCAGACACATCAACAGACTGCATGAAAGTTGACCTTATTGACTCTTTGGTAGAAGAGATCAACATGGCTGAGAGTCTCGAATCAGAGTTGGAAAACATCTTTAAAGATGTTCAGCCTGATTTGGAGGATTCAGGGGACATGAAAGAGCCTCTGAACTTTCTTCTGAAAGAGGAAAAACCTCCTAAACCAGAGCTCAAGCCACTGCCACCATCCTTGAAATATGCATTTCTAGGAGAAGGTGACACTTTTCCAGTGATCATAAGCTCTGCTTTAAATTCACAGGAAGAGGAAGCACTTATTCAAGTGCTAAGGACACACAAGACAGCTCTTGGGTGGTCCATAGGTGATCTTAAGGGCATAAGCCCAGCTAGATGCATGCACAAAATCCTATTGGAGGATAATGCCAAACCAGTGGTTCAACCACAGAGGCGGCTAAATCCAGCCATGAAGGAAGTGGTGCAGAAAGAGGTCACCAAATTACTGGAGGCTGGGATTATTTATCCTATTTCTGACAGCCCCTGGGTGAGCCCTGTTCAAGTCGTCCCAAAAAAGGGAGGCATGACAGTGATTCATAATGAAAAAAATGAACTGGTTCCTACAAGAACAGTTACAGGGTGGCGCATGTGTATTGACTACAGAAGGCTCAATATAGCCACCAGAAAGGATCATTTTCCTTTACCATTCATAGACCAGATGCTAGAGAGACTAGCAGGTCATGATTATTACTGCTTTTTGGATGGCTACTCAGGCTATAACCAGATTGCAGTAGATCCCCAGGATCAAGAGAAAACAGCATTCACATGTCCATCCGGAGTGTTTGCTTATAGAAGGATGCCTTTTGGGCTATGCAATGCACCTGCAACCTTCCAGAGATGCATGCTCTCTATTTTCTCTGATATGGTGGAAAAATTTCTGGAAGTCTTCATGGATGACTTCTCAGTATATGGAGACTCATTCAGCTCCTGTCTTGATCACCTGAAACTTGTTCTGAAAAGATGCCAAGAAACCAACCTAGTTTTAAACTGGGAAAAGTGTCACTTCATGGTGACTGAAGGAATTGTTCTTGGGCATAAAATCTCAAACAAGGGAATAGAGGTAGATCAAGCAAAAATAGAGGTAATTGAAAAATTACCACCACCTGCCAATGTTAAGGCAATCAGAAGCTTTCTGGGGCATGCAGGATTCTATAGGAGGTTTATAAAGGATTTTTCAAAAATCGCAAAACCCCTAAGCAATCTGCTAGCTGCTGACACGCCATTTGTGTTTGACACAGCATGCCTACAGGCGTTTGAAACGCTGAAAGCTAAGCTGGTCACAGCACCAGTCATTTCTGCACCAGACTGGACATTGCCATTTGAGTTAATGTGTGATGCCAGTGATCATGCCATTGGTGCAGTACTGGGACAGAGGCATGACAAGCTTCTGCATGTCATTTATTATGCCAGTCGCGTTTTAAATGATGCCCAGAAAAATTACACAACCACAGAAAAGGAATTACTTGCAGTGGTTTACGCCATTGACAAGTTCAGATCCTACTTAGTAGGATCAAAGGTGATTGTGTACACTGACCATGCTGCTCTTAAGTATCTACTCACAAAGCAGGATTCAAAACCCAGGCTCATCAGATGGGTATTGCTTCTGCAAGAGTTTGATATAGAAATAAGAGACAGAAAAGGGACAGAGAACCAAGTAGCTGATCATCTGTCCCGGATAGAGCCAGTGGAAGGGATGTCCCTCCCCTTCCTTGAGATCTCTGAGACATTCCCTGATGAGCATCTATTTGCCATTCAGGAAGCACCATGGTTTGCCGATATTACAAACTATAAAGCTGCAAGGTTCATACCCAAGGAGTACAATAGAATACAAAAAAAGAAACTAATTACTGATGCAAAGTACTACTTGTGGGATGAGCCCTATCTCTTTAAGAGATGTGCAGATGGAATTATCCGTAGGTGTGTCCCCAGAGAGGAAGCACAGAGAATCTTATGGCATTGCCATGGATCTCAATATGGAGGTCATTTCGGAGGTGAGCGAACAGCCACCAAGGTCCTCCAATGTGGCTTCTATTGGCCCACACTCTATAAAGATTCCCGAGAGTTTGTACGTAATTGTGACAGTTGCCAAAGAGCTGGTAATCTGCCTCATGGTTACGCCATGCCTCAACAAGGAATCTTGGAAATAGAGTTGTTTGATGTATGGGGAATTGACTTCATGGGACCTTTCCCACCATCATACTCAAACACTTATATTCTGGTGGCAGTTGACTATGTATCAAAATGGGTTGAGGCTATTGCCACACCCACCAATGATACTAAAACAGTGCTGAAGTTCCTCCAGAAATATATCTTTAGCAGGTTTGGTGTCCCTAGAGTGTTAATCAGTGATGGGGGCACTCACTTCTGCAATAAACAGCTTTACTCTGCCATGGTTCGGTATGGAATTCGCCACAAGGTGGCCACTCCATATCATCCACAAACCAATGGGCAGGCTGAAGTCTCTAATAGAGAATTAAAGAGAATCCTGGAACGGACAGTAAATACCCGTAGAAAGGATTGGGCAAGGAGCTTGGATGATGCTCTGTGGGCTTACAGAACAGCATTCAAGACCCCTATAGGGACCTCTCCATACCAACTCGTGTATGGTAAGGCATGCCACTTGCCCGTGGAACTGGAACATAAGGCCTACTGGGCAACCAGATTCCTAAACTTAGATGCCAAATTAGCAGGAGAAAAACGATTGCTCCAGCTAAATGAGCTAGAGGAATTCAGATTCACAGCTTTCGAAAATGCCAAGCTTTATAAAGAAAAATCAAAAAAATGGCATGACAGAAAGCTGTCATCTAGAATCTTTGAACCAGGACAGAAGGTCCTGTTGTTTAACTCTAGACTCAGGCTATTCCCCGGGAAACTGAAATCCCGGTGGAGGGGACCATACGTGATTACAAGTGTGTCACCATATGGTTATGTGGAGCTTCAAGATATTGATTCTGATAAGAAGTTCATTGTCAATGGACAGAGAATCAAGCATTATCTTGAAGGCAACACTGAGCAAGAATGCTCAAGGCTGAAGCTAGATTGAAAGCTCAGCAAAGTCCAGCTAAAGACAATAAAGAAGCGCTTGTTGGGAGACAACCCAGCCATGGGGCAACAATCCTCTAAGCATTTTTGCCCTATTTTTATTTTTATTTGTTTATATAAAGTTCACTGACACTAAGGTACAAAGTCATTTGTATAAGTTTACAGGGTTACAGAAGGAATCAGCACACAAAACAGAGTAAAAGAGCTCAATGGCAAGAAAACGCCAAAAGGGGCATTTTGGGCGTTCAGCGCCCAAAATGGGCATCCACTGGGTGCTGAACGCCAGTAATGGCAGCATTTGGGCGTTCAACGCCAGAAATGGCCACCCACTGGGCGTTGAACGCCAGGAATGGCAGCAACTGGGCGCTGAACGCCCAGGAGATCAGCATTTGGGCGCTGAACGCCCAAAACAGGCAGTGTTTGGGCGTTCAAACGCCAGGAGGACAGGAAGGAGCCAAATCCAAGCAATCCCACACGTATTTCCATTTCAAATTTTATGCATCAATGCATGATGTTTACATGAACATATCAAGAACCCTGATTTCAAAAAACCTTAATTTCTAAAAATCCATCTTTCCAAATTCAACCCAACTCCTTTCAAAATCTTTTCTGAAAAATCTATCTTTTTCAAAATCTATCTTTTTCACTCAAAAATCTTTTCAACTAATCCATATCTTCTCCAATATCTTTTTCATATTATCTTTTTCAAAATCCAGAATTATCTTTTTCAAAAATCTATCCTATCTTTTCAAAATTAAACTATATCTTCTATCTTATCTTTTTCAACTCAATCTTTTTATCTTATCTCCTCCAATTTTTCGAAAATTCACCCCTCCCCCCCTTTAAATTGGGTTCGGCCCCCCCTCCTTCATCAACAAGTGCTACTCAATCTCCTTCTATCCCTCTCCTTTCTTTTCTTTTGCTTGAGGACAAGCAAACCTCTAAGTTTGGTGTGTTTTTCCGAAATCACTAAGATCATGGCTCCCAAAGGGAAACAATACACTCCTAGAGACAAGAAAGAGAGCGTTCCAAAACCACTTTGGAATCAAGAGAAGTTCTTATCTAAAGAACATTCAGACCATTATCTTAAAGTAATGGGTCTGAGATCAGTGATCCCGGAAGTTAGATTCGATCTGAAAGAAGATGAATATCCGGAGATCCAGGAGCAAATTCGAATCAGGAACTGGGAAGTCCTAGCTAATCCTGAAACGAAAGTAGGAAGGAACATGGTCCAGGAGTTCTATGCTAATATGTGGCAGACTGACAAGCAAAGACTATCTGGAATTGCCTGCTACGAATTTCGGACCATGGTCAGGGGAAAAATTGTTCATACCACCCCTGACAAGATCAGAGAGATACTAAAGCTACCTCAGCTAAAGGATGATCCAGACTCCTTCAACAGGAGGATGATGAGAGCAGACATTGGCCTGGATAAAATTGGAGAGGTCATCTGTATTCCTAGAGCCAGGTGGACCACCAACACAAAGGGCGTCCCAAATCAACTCAAGAGGGAGGATCTCAAACCAGTTGCCAGAGGATGGCTGGACTTCATTGGGCGTTCTCTGTTGCCCACCAGCAACCGTTCTGAAGTCACAGTTAAAAGAGCAGTGATGATTCATTGCATCATGATGGGAAAGGAAGTGGAGGTTCATCAGCTGATTTCAACAGAGCTCTATAAGATTGCTAACAAAAATTCAAGAGAGGCCAGGTTGGCTTATCCAAGTGTGATATCTCTGCTCTGCAAGGACGCTGGAGTCAAGATGGGAATAACTGAATATATCCTAATTGAAAAGTCAATCACCAAAGCATCAATGGAGAGACAACAAGCACAGGAGGATCATATCAAGAAGAGAGCACAGGAATTCCTCCCAGAGATTCCTCAAGCAGAATATTGGGAACATCTTGAGACGTCTGTCACCAAGATACAGGAAGCTATGGAGCAAATAATAAAACAACAGAAGGAACACAGTCAAATGCTGACCCATATACTTAAAGAACAAGAGGAGCAGGGACGTGACTTAAGGGAACTGAAGTGCCAAAAGTCTTCTGTGATACCAAGTCTCCCAAGGATCAGAGGAACTCCCATACCTCCAAAATAAAGGTTGTTAATTTCCAATTTCTGCCGTAACTCTGTGATAGTGTCCTTATAAAAAGTTTACCTTAGAAGTCATATAATAGTAATTAGTATCTATTTGATTTTATCTCCAATTAAGCTATAGTTTATTTTTCTCATCATCATTAAACATGAATAAAATAGTAGATCTTTTGAATAAGAAGCAATAAAATTTCGAGTTTAAATAAAACAAATTCTAATTGGTTAAATGTGGTGGCAATGCTTTCTGTCTTCTGAATGAATGCTTGAACAGTGCATATGTCTTTTGAATTTGTTGTTTAAGACTGTTAAATATGTTGGCTCTTGAAAGAATGATGAACATGAGACATGTTATTGAGAATCTGAAAAATAAAAAAAAAATGATTCTTGAAGCAAGAAAAAGCAGCAAAGAACAAAGCTTGCAGAAAAAAAAAAAAAGAAGCAAAAGCAAGCAGAAAAAGCCAATAACCCTTAAAACCAAAAGGCAAGGGCAATTAAAAAGGATCCCAAGGCTTTGAGCATCAGTGGATAGGAGGGCCTAAAGGACTGAAGTCCTGGTCTAAGCGGCTAAACCAAGCTGTCCCTAAACATGTGCTTGTGGCGTGCAGGTGTCAAGTGAAAACTTGAGACTGAGCGGTTAAAGTCAAGGTCCAAGCGAAAAAAAAAAAAAAGAGTGTGCTTAAGAACTCTGGACACCTCTAATTGGGGACTTTAGCAAAGCTGAGTCACAATCTGAAAAGGTTCACCCAGTTATGTGTCTGTGGCATTTATGTATCCGGTGGTAATACTGGAAAACAAAGTGCTTAGGGCCACGGCCAAGACTCATAAAGAAGCTGTGTTCAAGAATCATCACACTGAACTAAGAGAATCAATAACACTATCTGAATTCTGAGTTCCTATAGATGCCAATCACTCTAAGCTTCAATGGATAAAGTGAGATGCCAAAACTGTTCAGAAGCAAAAAGCTACTAGTCCCGCTCATCTAATTAGAATCTGAGCTTCATTCAAAAACTCTGAGATATTATTGCTTCTCAACCTATTAGTCTTCTATTTTATTTGTCTAGTTGCTTGAGGACAAGCAACAGTTTAAGTTTGGTGTTGTGATGAGCGGATATTTTATACGCTTTTTGGGGATAATTTCATATAGTTTTGAGTATGTTTTAGTTAGTTTTTAGTCTAATTCTAGTAGTTTTTAGGAAAAATTCATATTTCTGGACTTTACTATGAGTTGTGTGTTTTTCTGTAATTTCAGGTATTTTTCTGGCTGAAATTGAAGGAGCTGAGCAAAAATCTGATTCAGGCTGAAAAAGGACTGCTGATGTTGTTGGATTCTGACCTCCCTGCACTCAAAGTGGATTTTCTGGAGCTACAGAACTCAAAATGGCGTGCTTCCAATTGCGTTGGAAAGTAGACATCCAGGGCTTTCCAGAAATATATAATAGTCCATACTTTGCACAAGAATAGACGACGTAAACTGGCGTTCAACGCCAGTCCTCTGCCCAATTCTGGCGTCCAGCGCCAGAAAAGGATCAAAAACTGGAGTTGAACGCCCAAACTGGCACAAAAACTGGCGTTCAACTCCACAAATGGCCTCTGCATGAGGATTGCTTAAAGTCTCAGCCCCAGCACACACCAAGTGGGCCCCAGCACACCAAGTGGGCCCCAGAAGTGGATCTCTGCATCATCCATCATAGTCCACTCATATTTTGTAACCCTAGGCTACTAGTTTAGTATTTAAACAACTTTTAGAGACTTATTTTGTATCTCATGACATTTCAGATCTAAACTTTGTATTCTCTGACGGCATGAGTCTCTAAACCCCATTGTTGGGGGTGAGGAGCTCTGCTGTGTCTCAATGAATTAATGCAAGTATTTCTGTTTTCATTCAAACACGCTTGTTCCTATCTAAGATGTTCATTCGTGCTTAACTGTGATGATGGTGATGAGCTATGACACTCATCACCTTCCTCAACCCATGAACGTGTGTCTGACAACCACCTCCGTTCTATATCCGATTGAATGAGTGTCTCTTAGATTCTTCAATCAGAATCTTCGTGGTATAAGCTAGAACTGATGGCGGCATTCATGAGAATCCGGAAAGTCTAAGCCTTGTCTGTGGCATTCCGAGTAGGATTCAAGGATTGAATGACTGTGACGAGCTTCAAACTCCTGAAGGCTGGGCGTTAGTGACAGACGCAAAAGGATAGTAAATCCTATTCCAACCGGATCGAGAACCAACCGGTGATTAGCCGTGCTGTGACAGAGCGCGTGAGCGTAGTTTTCACTGGAAGGATGGAAGGTAGCCATTGACAATGGTGATCCACCAACACACAGCTTGCCATAGGAGGACGTGCGTGCGTGAATCAGAAGACAGAGGAAAGCAGAGATTCAGAGGACAAAGCATCTCCAAAACTCCAACATATTCTCCATTACTGCACAACAAGTAACTTTTAATTTATGCTCTACTGGTTATTCACAATTCAATTGATAAACATAATTGACTTCCTGACTAAGATTTACAAGATAACCATAGATTGCTTCAAACCAACAATCTCTGTGGGATTCGACCCTTACTCACGTAAGGTATTACTTGGACGACCCAGTGCACTTGCTGGTTAGTGGTACGCGTTGTGAAAAGTGTGATTCACAATTCGTGCTACCAATAAACTATTGAATCGTTAAATTGGATTGCAGCATTATACCTGAACTAATATTTGCTTGCACATTCTTCCATTCTGCTATAATACAAACTGATCCTGCTATCCTTGATTCCTTGTATGGAGGTGCACTTTCTTTCTTTCTTTCTTTCTTCCATTCCTGCTATTCTTTTTTTGGGGGGGGGGGAGATGGAATTGGAAGATAGTGTATTGAATATCAAATGCCATCCCCAGCACATCATCAAGTTCTGTGTGCAAAAAAACAAAAATAAAAATATGGGATTGGAACAATTTTTCTACCTGCCCCTGCCTAATCTGAAATGAATATTAAAAAGTGAATTTTATTTGGACTGCGGGTTTGGAGTTCTAGTGCTAAGAGTTTCATTCTATTTCAGAGATAAAACGGTGGCAGGTGCAGCCAATGAGTGGGTCAAGGAAATTAAGGTATTTGTAAGAGTAGGGTACTATTTAAACATTTTATTTTTGATCAAATCCAATTAGACTTTGACGTTGAGGCATTTGAATAGTTGCGTTTAAGGTTCAGTTAACTCATTGAGTTGGATGATTTGACTTTCAATTCTTCAACATTTTAACAGTGTCAAAGCATCTATTGAGAGGTACAAGAAAGCCAGTTCAGATTCTTCTAATGGTGGATCCACTTCTGAGATTAATGCTCAGGTTATTACTTATTAATTCATTATTAATCTCATCAGCATCATATATATATATATAGCTTTTTCACTAAATATATATATATATATATATATATATATATTTCAGCATTACCAGCAAGAATCTGCAAAACTGCGTGTGCAAATCAGTAACCTTCAGAACCACAACAGGC
This sequence comes from Arachis ipaensis, assembly GCF_059453495.1. NCBI lineage: Eukaryota > Viridiplantae > Streptophyta > Magnoliopsida > Fabales > Fabaceae > Arachis > Arachis ipaensis. The sequence goes on from NC_142436.1 coordinate 74,729,452, forward strand.
AAGTTCGATGAACCAATTATTACTAAATAATTGAATCACAGAAAAATTGAACAATTATTGCATGATGTAGGCAAATCTTGGGTGAGGCTTTGAGCAATATGGCTGTCAAGGATCTCAAAAACCTTTTGGGGCTTTATGAGCTTATTTCTGCTAAAGAAGCTGTGATCAATGGTGGTGCTGATTAGATTGTCCTAATAAACAATTGGCTTACTTCAAGTAGGGTTGGATCTTTGAATGATGACCATATTTCATTTCTTAACCGAATTTATGCTTTGTTTATCTGAAAATTAGAGCTGCTGTGAACTATGATAGGTTAGTTAATGTCTTAATGCAAATGCTTGTTCTCCTCCCCCCTCTCTCTTTTTATCTTTTAAAATGCGTGTTGCTTTTAACATCTTAGTTTTGAGGGAGGGGTAGCTTTATGTGTCATTTTTTTATTAGTTGTGTTCTGATTTTGGGGATTTTTTGGATGGTATTGTTTTTGTAGGGATCTCCTGGAATTGAAGATAGCGACAAGTCTGAGGCGCAATTGACTTCAGCTGCTGCTTCTGTGGAGGGTTAAATTCAGGATGCTTGTGACAATTCTTGTAGCATCTGTCTTGAAGCCTTCTGTGACAGTGATCCTTCCACCGTATGACCCTAATTTTTTTTATCATGTGTTCATTTCTTTGGATGACTTTTGTTTGACTCTTTTGATCATGCTGGTTTCTTTCACCCTTCCTGCAGGTGACAAGTTGCAAGCATGAGTTTCATTTTCAGTGCATTCTGGAATGGTATTGTTCTTTGGCTTTCTCTATTAACTGTTTAGTCCTGTATTATAGTGAGAATTATGGATATTCATTTGGCATTTCAGTCTTGTTGTACCATTTTTATGCTTTGGTGAATTCATCTTGTTGTACTATTTTTATGCTTTGAAGAAAGTTCTTACTGGCAGAGCTTCACATGAAGTCCTATTAAGAATTGCTCATGCGGTAGGTACCACCATATCCTTCTTTTTTGGTATCTGTCTCAAGAAGACTAATAGTGGTTTATTTGCTTAATATATCAATTTTGGTCCTGTTTTTTCAGAATATGATTGTGATATCAGTGTCCACTTCTTTAGGGAAAAATCAGTCACGGTTAGTCTTTATAATCTTCTTTCCAAAAGCTAAATTAACATTTGCTTTGGATTTGATTTCTTTAGGTTGAAAATGTTGTCTCAATTTTATTTAGTGGAACATGAATAATTGCCATACTTCATATTTGTTTTGTGAATTACACACAATTTTTGCAATTTGAAATCAACTATGCTTAACTAATGTAACGTAATTGTAATATTTCAGGCTCTTGACACCTTCAACACTGCAGTAGTTTCTCCTATATACTATGTCATGTTCACAACACTTACAATCCTAGCTAGTGTGATAATGTTCAAGGTATCATCAACTAATTTTGGCATTTAAGTTTTAGTTTCTGTGTATTTCAGTTGCATTATAATTACAAAACATATTCTTTTGGAGTCTGCCAGTTGAGAAATGAAGTTAATAAACTGGAGGAGAGGCTTGGAGTTACTGATGATCATCTCAAACAAAAGGTGCTGTATAGTCTGGTCCTGTTATTTCATGGAATTTGAAATCATGTTTAGTATATCTAAATGCATGTTTTTAAATCTACTGCCATGCAGAATCTGGAAATCAAGAAATTGACAGATGAAAAGAAATGTGCATTGGCTACACAATATGCGGCAGAAGCAACTCTTAGAAGGGTACATGCAAATCAAAAGGATGATGATATTCTCCCAATTGATAGCATCATTACTCCATTTGAAGCTGAGATTAAAATATACAAGAATGAGTTACAAATAATGTAACTCCCAGCAAGGATGCATTTGTCAAATAATTAATTAATTTAATGTAACTTCTTCTTCCTCTTTATATGATGCTATAAGAACAATACACAGAGTATATGTTTTGAATTATAGTTGATGTATCAACACATTTTATTGATGTATAGTTATTTATTATTATAGTTGATGTATCAATACACTTTGTTTATTTTTTGAATTATATTGGCTTCCTTGATTATAGTATTTTTCTTTTAGTTCGATAAGATAATAAATTTGTTTATTTTTTGAAATATTATAAATATTCGAATACAAATTAGATAAAAATATTTATTTATTAAATTTATATTTATTTTGTATGAAAAAAGGTGTATTTTGTAAAGAAAAAATCTAAAAAAAAAATTTACCTTACTGATGGACTTACAGACGGATTTTCTGTCTGTATTCAAAGTTTGGAAAATCTGTCTGTAATTACAGACGGAAAATCTGTCTGAAAATTCGTCTGTAATTACAGACGGAAAATCCGTCTGAAAATTCGTCTGTAATTACAGACGGAAAATCCGTCTGAAAATCCGTCTGTAATTACAGACGGAAAATTCGTCTGAAAGTGCGTCGCCTTTGGGAAATGGGTAGAAAATTTACAGAGGGAAAATCCGTCGGTAACTGGTAAAAATCTGTCTGTAATTTTCCGACGGAGAAAAAATTCGTTGGTAAATAATTTCCGACAGGGCTTTTACAGAGGGACAAAATCCGTCGGTAATTTCGTCGGTAACCAAAAATCCGTCTGTAATAAAGACTAAATCCGTCTGTAAATCTGTCTGTATTAATCCATTTTCTAGTTGTGTTTCAAACGGTAGAGTTTCTACACTCCATAGATTAAGGTGTGGAGCTGTGCTGTTCCACAAAGATTAATGCAAAGTACTACTGTTTTTCTATTAAATTCAACTTATTCCGTTTCTAAGATATTCATTCGCACTTCAACATGAATGTGATGAACGTGACAATCATCATCATTCTCCCACGAACGCGTGCCTGACAACCACTTCCGTTCCATATTAGATTGGATGATTATCTCTTGGATCTCTTAATCAGAATCTTCGTGGTGTAAGCTAGATTGATGGCAACATTCATGAGAGTCTGGAAAGTCTAAACCTTGTCTGTGGTATTCTGAGTAGGACTCTGGGATTGAATGACTGTGACAAACTTCAAACTCGCGAGTGCTGGGCGTAGTGACAGACGCAAAAGGAGGGTGAATCCTATTCCAGTATGATCGAGAACCTCAGATGATTAGCCGTGCTGTGACAGAGCATTTGGACCATTTTCACAAGAGGATAGGATGCAACCATTGACCACGGTGATGCCTCCAGACGATTAGCCATGCAGTGACAGCGCATCGGACCATTTTCCAGAGAGGATTAAAAGTAGCCAGTGACAATAGTGATGTCCTTACATAAAGCCAGCCATGGAAAGGAGTAGGACTGATTGGATGAAGACAGCAGGAAAGCAGAAGTTCAGAGGGACGAAAGCATCTCTATACCTTTATCTGAAATTCTCACCAATGATATACATAAGTATTTCTATCTTTATTTTCTGTTTATTTATTATTATTATTCGAAAACTCCATAACTATTTGATATCCGCCTGACTGAGATTTACAAGGTGACCATAGCTTGCTTCATACCAAAAATCTCCGTGGGATCGACCCTTACTCACGTAAGGTTTTATTACTTGGACGACCCAGTGCACTTGCTGGTTAGTTGTATCGAAGTTGTGAATGAAAAACGATTTATTAAGACGTGCGTACAGAGTTTTTGGCGCCGTTGCCTGAGATCACAATTTCGTGCACCAACTACCCGACCTCTTCTCAAAGAGCTTGGCCAAATCACCCGAAAAGCCCAATAAGGGCCCAAAGAAAGGAACATGACCCAAATCCAAAGGCAGCACAAGCCTATTGGGATAAAGGCGGTTCCCTTGAAGATAAGATGACTTCACTCAAAGATAAGATAAGATAAGATAACTATCTTATCTCCAGAAAGGTCATTCCTCACTATTATAAATACACTGGAGCACCCAGGTATAACTCATACTCTGATTCTACTAAAAACCTGCTTAATACCCTTGCTAACTTAAGCATCGGAGTCCCTTGCAGGTACCACCACCCTCCGGTGACGAAGGATCAGCATCACCAACAAGTCCAACAAGTTGGGCGCGGCAGCTCTGGCCACCACCCACAAGTCGGACACGTCAGCGCTGACCAGCACAGAAGATCTCGTCCGAGATCGACCTACAGTTTCAGGTAACCCTCGGAACAAGCACTGCTTCCCTTATCTGGGCCTGTTCTCGGTGTTCAGGGAGTAGTTTGAGCTCTTCTTTATGTGCCCTGAGATTGCCAACCTCATCATAGAATCTCACCCTTGGACTTTACTCGTTGACTTCAACTGGTATCATGGCTTCTATGCCATAAGCAAGTCGAAAATGTGTTTCTCTAGTAGCTGATTGAGGCGTCGTTCAATAGGCCCAGAACACTTGAGGGAGCTCCTCGACCCAAGCCCCCTTTGCATCTTGAAGCCTATTCTTCAGTCCGGCCAGTATGACTTTATTGGCTGCCTCGGCTTGCCCATTTGCTTGTGGGTGTTCAACCGAGGTGAACTGGTGCTTGATCTTCATACTGGCTACCAAGTTTCTGAATGTAGAGTCGGTGAACTGGGTTTCACTATCCGTGGTGATGGAATGGGGAATTTGATAAACCCCGTTTTAGGGTTTATCTTGTGATGAATTTAGAGTATTTTATCAACCTTTTCTCATATTTATTCAATGAAATAGCATGGTTTTGTGATTCTCCCTTGATTTGTGCTTAAATGTGAAAACATGCTTTTAGACCTTTAATTTGATGATTTTTATTCACCTTTGATTCCACTAGATGCCTTGATTTTCTTGTTAAGTGATTTCAGGTTGAAAAGGCTAGGAATGGATCAAAGGAGTGAAGAGGAAAGCATGCAAAGTGGAGAACACATGGAAAAAGCCAAAGATTTGGATGCAACCATCCACGTGCACACGCAATGTACGCGCACGCGTGGATCGCGAAAACTCAAGGGACGCGCACACGTGCTGTACGCATACGCATCCGTGCCAGCACGTGATTTTAAAGTGAAAACGTGCCCAGCGAATTCTGAGAGCTGCGGGGCCCAGTTTGCAACCAACTTTGGCGCCAAAATGCTTTAAAGGACCAAGGATTAAAGAGCAAGGGGGGATTCCATCACTTTACACATAGTTTTAGTTTAGAGAAGGCCTTAGTTAGTTTTAGAGAGAGAAGCTCTCACTTCTCTCTAGGATTAGGATTAGGTTTAGGTCAATAATTTTAGATCTAGGTTTTAATTCATGTTTTCATCTACTTCTACTTATCAATTCTTTGTTGTTACATCTTGTTCTTCTATTCCTTTGTTGTAATTTCTTCTATTTTGTTTCCATACTTTGTTGTAGATCTACTCTTGTTCATTCTATTTTCCTTCAATTCAATTTGAGGTAATTCATAATAATTGTGTTCCTTTTGATTGTGTTGTTAATTTGTTGCAATAATTGTTGTTAGATTTCATTCTTGTTGCCAATTTACTATGCTTTTCTTTTATGCCTTCCAAGTGTTTGTAAAAATGCTTGAGAAGATGTTAGAATAGAATTTTATGTTCTTAGCTTGGGAAGGTAACTTAGGAATTCTTGAGTTACTAATGTCCAAGTGATTAATAGTTTGTAACCATTGACTCTAGCTAATAATTGTGTTCCTTTTGATTGTGTTGTTAATTCGTTGCAATAAATGTTGTTAGATTTCATTCTTGTTGCCAATTTACTATGCTTTTCTTTTATGCCTTCCAAGTGTTTGTAAAAATGCTTGAGAAGATGTTAGAATAGAATTTTATGTTCTTGGCTTGGGAAGGTAACTTAGGAATTCTTGAGTTACTAATGTCCAAGTGATTGATAGTTTGTAACCATTGACTCTAGCTCTCATTAATTCCATTAGTGAATAGCTAGGACTTATGGGCTTGGATTGATGCAACTCATTTGTCTTTCTTTTACTTGTTAGAGGATGACTTAATGGGATTGATCCTTGCAATTATCATATTGTGGTTAGTGATAAGGATAGAGAGCCTTGATCACCAAACCTTGCCAAGACCTTTTTGTCATTTGATTTCCTTTATCATTTACTCTCCTAGTTTCTTGTCCATGATGAGCGGATAATTTATACGCTTTTTGACATTATTTTTAAGTAGTTTTTAGTATGATTTAGCTAGTTTTTACTATATTTTTATTAGTTTTTATTCAAAATTCACATTTCTGGACTTTACTATGAGTTTGTGTGTTTTTTTGTGATATCTAGTATTTTCTGGCTGAAATTGAGGGACCTGAGAAAAATATGATTCAGAGGATGAAAAACGACTCTAGATGCTGTTGGATTCTGACCTCCCTGCACTCAAAGTGGATTTTCTGGAGCTACAGAAGTTCAAATGGTGCGCTATCAATTTCGTTAGAAAGTAGACATCCAGCGCTTTTTAGCAATATATAATAGTCTATACTTTGCTTGAAGATAAATGACGCAAACTGGCGTTCAACGCCAGCTTCCTGCCCCATTCTGGAGTTAAACGCCAGAAACAGGTTACAACCTGGCGTTTAACTCCAAAAACAGCCTAGGTACGTGTAAAGCTCAAGTCTCAGCCCCAACACACACCAAGTGGGCCCTAGAAGTGGATTTCTGCACTATCTATCATAGTTTACTCATTTTCTGTAAACCTAGGTTACTAGTTTAGTATTTAAACAACTTTTAGAGATTTATTTTGGTACCTCATGACATTTTACGCGTTTCATATTGTATTTCTGACGGCATGAGTCTCTAAACCCCCATGATTGGGGGTGAGGAGCTCTGCTGTGTCTCGATGAATTAATGCAATTACTTCTATTTTCTATTCAAACACGCTTGTCTCTGCTCTAAGATATTCACTCGCACTTAACCATGATGAATGTGACGATCCGTGACACTCATTACCATTCTCAACCCATGAACGCGTGCCTGACAACCATTTCCATTCTACCTTAGATTGAGTGTGTATCTCTTTGATTCCTGATTCACGCGTTTGATTGCATCTCCTGACAACAGAGCATTCGAATCCGTGAGATCAGAGTCTTCGTGGTATAGGCTAGAATTATTGGCAGCCATTCCTGAGATCTGGAAAGTCTAAACCTTGTCTGTGGTATTCCGAGTAGGATCTGGGATGGGATGACTGTGACGAGCTTCAAACTCACGAGTGCTGGGCGCAGTGACAGACGCAAAAGGATCAATGGATCCTATTCCACATGAGTGAGAACCGACAGATGATTAGCCGTGCGGTGACAGCGCATTTGGACCATTTTCACTGAGAGGACGGATGGTAGCCATTGACAACGGTGATCCACCAACATACAGCTTGCCATGGAAGGAGTCTTGCGTGTGTGAAGAAGAAGACAGTAGGAAAGCGGAGATTTAGAAGACAGAGCATCTCCAAAACCCCAATCTGTTCTCCATTACTGCATAACAAGTATTATTTAATCTACGCTTTTTACTCTTCATAAATATAATCACCCTTATCATTGGTTTCCTGACTAAGAATTACAAAATAACCATAGCTTGCTTCAAGCCGACAATCTCCGTGGGATCGACCCTTACTCACGTAAGGTATTACTTGGACGACCCAGTGCACTTGCTGGTTAGTGGTACGAGTTGTGAAAAGTGTGATTTACAATTCGTGCACCAAGTTTTTGGCACCGTTGCCGGGGATTGTTCGAGTTTGGACAACTGACGGTTTATTTTGTTGCTTAGATTAGGAAAATTTTGTCTTTTGGGTCAGAGTCTTTTATTTTCTTTTCAAAAATTTCCAAAAATTTATTATTTTTCTTTATTAATCTTTAGAGTTTTCTGTTTAAGTTTAGTTTCATATTTTATGTTTGGTGTCAATTGCATGTTTTTTTTATTTTCGTTTAAATTTTTGAATTTGTGTTCATTGTTCTTTCTTGATCTTCAAGTTGTCCTTGCTATTTTTCTTGTTTGATCTTTAGTTTTTCCTGTCCTGTGTCTTTTCTTATTTTTCTTGTGTGTTTTCAAATTATCAGTTTCCAAAAATTTTTATACATTGAATATTTTCTTAAAAAAAAACACGTTAAATTTATAGCTCAGTTGGGTAGAGCGTTGTGCTTATGTTCTTGGTAATTGAGTATCTTCCTTTTAAAACTTTTTAAAAATAATTTTTCTTTGATTAAATCTTGTGCCAAACTTTTAAGTTTGGTGTTCTCTTGCTATCTTTCTTTAATTTTCGAAAATTTATTTTTAGTTTTTCTAAAAGTTTTAAGTTTGGTGTTCTTTTTATGTTCTTGAGTCTTTGAAACTTATTCTTGTTGTTCTTGTGAGTCTTCAAGGTGTTCTTGAGTCTTCTTTATATTTTGATCTTAAAATTTTTAAGTTTGGTATTCCTTGGTGTTTTCCTTCCAAAATTTTCGAAAAACAAGGAACATTAGATCTAAAAATTTTAAGTCTTGTGTCTTTTGTGTGTTTTTCTCTTTCTTTATTAAATTCAAAAATATCTTTTCTCTTTATTTCAATTAATTTTTGAAATTTCCCTTTAAAAATTCAGATTTTTATTTTAAAAACTTTCTATTTTATCTTATCTTAGTTTTAAAAATTCAAAATTCAAATCTTTTTCTAAAATCATATTCAAAAATTTTCAAATCTTTTCAATTAATTAGTCAATTTAACATTCAAATTTCTTCTTATTTTCTTTTTCTTTTAATTTTCGAAATCTATATTCTGTCTTCTAATTATTTTACTTCATTTTATTTCATTTTTTGGTTATTTTTAATTAAATAAAACAAAAATAAAAAAATTACATTTTACTTGCAATTCACATAATATCCCTTTCTCCGTCATGGATCTAAATGGAAATGAACAGTCCAGAAGGACTCTGGGATCATATGCTAATCCCACTACTACTGCATATGAGAGTAGTATCTGTATACCTCCCATCAAAGCAGGCAGTTTTAAGCTAAATCCTCAGCTCATTGTCATGGTACAACAAAACTGCCAGTATTCCGGTCTTCCACAAGAAGAACCTACTGAGTTTTTGGCACAATTCTTGCAAATTGCTGACACAGTACGTGACAAAGAGGTAGATCAGGATGTATACAGGTTGTTACTGTTTCTGTTTGTTGTAAAAGATCAAGCTAAAAGGTGGTTAAATAACCAACCCACAGCAAGCATAAGAACATGGAAACAGTTATCAGAAAAATTCCTGAATCAATATTTCCCTCCAAAAAGGATGACACAGCTAAGGCTGGACATCCAAGGATTTAAACAAGAGGATGATGAATCCCTTTATAATGCCTGGGAAAGGTACAGAGGGATGCTAAGGAAATGCCCCTCTGAAATGTTTTCAGAGTGGGTGCAATTAGTCATCTTCTACTATGGGCTTACAGAAAGAGCTCAGATATCTCTAGACCACTCAGCTGGTGGATCTATACACATGAGAAAAACTATTTAAGAGGCTCAAGAGCTTATTGATATAGTTGCCAAAAATCATCATCTGTACATAAGTAGTGGGTCTTCCATAAAAGAAGAAGCCAAAGCAGTGTCTACTGAACTTGGTCCTCCAGAACAAATTGCTGAACTCAATCAACAATTGTGTTTTCTAACAAAACAGCTAGCAGAATTCAAGGAGATGCTACAAGACACTAAAAATGCTAATAAAAATATGGAAGCACAATTGAATCAAACAAAACAGTAGTTATTAAAGCAGATAACAGAAGAGTGCCAGGCAGTCTAATTAAGAAGCGGAAAAACATTAAATACCTCACTTCAGAGCAGCAGAAAGCCAAGAAAAGAACAACTGATAGAGGATGAGCAAAATATTATCCAAAATCTCTCTGAGGACAGTAAGAGCCCAAGGAGGAACAACACTGGCGTTCAAACGCCAGAAAAGGATGCAAAGTTGGTGTTAAACGCCCAACCCATGCGCAGTTCTGGCGTTCAAACGCCAAAAACAGGGAAGGAGCTGGCGTCAAACGCCCAATGGAAGCTCAGTTCTGGCGTTCAAACGCCAGTGAGGGATCAGATACACACAAGTGTTGATAGCAACCCCTCTAAAAAGGCTTCTCCAACCACCTCTGTAGGAAATAAACCTGCAGCAACTAAGGTTGAGGAATACAAAGCCAAGATACCTTATCCTCAAAAATTCCGCCAAGAGGAGCAGGATAAGTAATTTGCCCGCTTTGCATACTATCTCAGGACTCTTGAAATAAAGATTCCGTTTGCAGAGGCACTTGAGCAAATACCCTCTTATGCCAAGTTCATGAAAGAGATCTTGAGTCATAAGAAGGATTGGAGAGAAACTAAAAGAGTTTCCTCACTGAAGAATGCAATGCAGTCATTCTGGAGAGCTTCCCAGAAAAGCTTAAAGATCCCGGGAGCTTTATGATACCATGCATATTAGAGGGTAATTGCACCAAGACAGCTTTATGTGATCTTAGAGCAAGCATCAACCTAATACCTGCATCCACTATCAGAAAGCTTGGTTTAACGGAAGAAGTCAAACCAACCCGAATATGTCTCCAACTTGCTGATGGCGCCATTAAATACCCATCAGGCGTGATTGAAGACATGATTGTCAGGGTTGGGCCATTCACCTTCCCCACTGACTTTGTGGTACTGGAAATGGAGGAGCACAAGAGTGCTACTCTCATTCTAGGAAGACCTTTCCTAGCAACTGGACGAACTCTCATTGATGTCCAAAAGGGGGAAGTAACCCTGAGAGTCAATAAAGATGAGTTTAAGTTGAATGCTGTCAAAGCCATGCAGGATCCAGACACACCAAAAGACTGCATGAAAGTTGATCTTATTGACTCTTTGGTAGAAGAGATCAACATGGCTGAGAGTCTCGAATTAGAGCTGGAAGACATCTTTAAAGATGTTCAGCCTAATCTGGAGGAATCAGAGGAATTGAAAGAGCCTCTGAAACTTCCTCAGGAAGAGAAAAAACCTCCTAAACCCGAGCTCAAACCATTACCACCATCCCTAAAATATACATTTCTGGGAGAAGGTGACACTTTTCCGGTGATCATAAGCTCTACTTTAAATCCCCTGGAAGAGGAAGCGCTACTTCAGGTGCTAAGGACACACAAGACAGCTCTTGGGTGGTCCATAAGTGATCTTAAGGGCATCAGCCCAGCAAGATGCATGCACAAGATCCTATTGGAGGACAATGCTAAGCCAGTGGTTCAACCACAGAGGCGGCTAAATCCAGCCATGAAGGAAGTGGTGCAGAAAGAGGTCACCAAGTTATTGGAGGCTGGGATTATTTATCCTATTTCTGATAGCCCATGGGTGAGCCCTGTCTAAGTTGTCCCCAAAAAGGGAGGCATGACAGTGGTTCATAATGAAAAAAATGAACTGGTTCCTACAAGAACAGTTACAAAGTGGTGCATGTGTATTGACTACAGAAGGCTCAATACAGCCACGAGAAAGGATCATTTTTCTTTACCATTCATAGACCAGATGCTAAAAAGACTAGCAGGTCATGATTATTACTACTTTTTGGATGGCTATTCAGGCTACAACCAAATTGCAGTAGATCCCTAGGATCAAGAGAAAACAGCATTCACATGTCCATCAGGAGTATTTGCCTACAGAAGGATGCCATTAGGGCTGTGTAATGCACCTGCAACTTTTCAGAGATGCATGCTCTCTATTTTCTCTGATATGGTGGAAAATTTTCTGGAAGTCTTTCATGGATGACTTCTCAGTATATGGAGACTCATTCAGCTCCTGTCTTGATCACCTGACACTGGTTCTGAAAAGATGCCAAGAGACTAACCTGGTTTTAAACTGGGAAAAATGTCACTTTATGGTGACTGAAGGGATTGTCCTTGGGCACAAGATTTCGAACAAGGGAATAGAGGTGGATCAAGCTAAGGTAGAGGTAATTGAAAAATTACCACCACCTGCCAATGTTAAGGCAATCAGAAGTTTTCTGGGGCATGCAGGATTCTATAGGAGGTTTATAAAGGATTTTTCAAAAATTGCAAAACCTCTGAGCAACCTGCTACCTGCTGACACGCCATTTGTGTTTGACACAGAGTGTCTACAGGCGTTTGAAACTCTGAAAGCTAAGCTGGTCACAGCACCAGTTATTTTTGCACCAGACTGGACATTACCATTCGAACTAATGTGTGATGCCAGTGACCATGCCATTGGTGCAGTATTGGGGCAGAGGCATGACAAGCTTCTGCATGTCATTTATTATGCTAGCCGTGTTTTAAATGATGCCCAGAAAAATTACACAACCATAGAAAAAGAATTGCTTGCAGTGGTTTATGCCATTGACAAGTTTAGATCATACTTAGTAGGATCAAAAGTGATTGTGTACACTGACCATGCTGCTCTTAAATATCTACTTACAAGCAGGATTCAAAACCCAGGCTCATAAGATGGGTGTTGCTTCTGCAAGAGTTTGATATAGAAATAAGAGACAGAAAAGGGATAGAAAACCAAGTGGTTGATCATCTGTCCTGGATAGAACCAGTAGAAGGGGCATCCTTTCCCTCTATTGAGATCTCTGAAACCTTTCCGGATGAGCATTTGTTCGCCATTCAGGAAACACCATGGTTTGCAGACATTGCAAACTATAAAGCTGCAAGGTTCATACCCAAGGAGTACAACAGGCAACAAAAGAAAAAATTAATTACTGATGTAAAGTACTACTTGTGGGATGAACCCTATCTCTTTAAGAGACATGCAGACGAAATAATCCGTAGGTGTGTGCCTATAGAAGAAGCATAGAAGATCTTATGGCATTGCCATGGGTCACAATATGGAGGCCATTTCAGAGGTGAGCGAACAGCCACCAAGGTCCTCCAATGTGGCTTCTACTGGCCTACCCTCTATAGAGATTCCCGTGAGTTTGTACGTAACTGTGACAGTTGCCAGAGATCTGGTAATCTGCCTCATGGTTACACCATGCCTCAACAAGGAATCTTGGAGATTGAGTTGTTTGATGTATGGGGTATTGACTTCATGGGGCCTTTCCCACCATCATACTCAAACACTTATATTCTGGTGGCAGTCGACTATGTATCCAAATGGGTAGAGGCCATTGCCACACCCACTAATGATACTAAGACAGTGCTGAAGTTCCTCCAGAAACATATCTTCAGCAGGTTTGGTATCCCTAGAGCACTAATTAGTGATGGGGGCACTCACTTCTGCAACAAACAACTTTACTCTGCTATGGTCCGGTATGGAATTAGTCACAAGGTGGCAACTCCATATCATCCACAGACAAACGGGCAAGCTAAAGTCTCTAATAGAGAACTACAAAGAATCCTGGAACGGACTGTAAGTACCCGTAGACAGGATTGGGCGAGAAGCTTGGATGATGCTCTGTGGGCTTACAGAACAGCATTCAAGACTCCTATAGGGACCTCTCCATACCAGCTTGTGTATGGTAAGGCTTGCCATCTGCCCGTGGAACTGGAGCATAAGGCCTACTGGGTAACCAGATTCCTAAACTTTGATGCCAAATTAGCTGGAGAAAAAAGATTGCTCCAGCTGAATGAGCTAGAGGAATTCAGACTCACTGCTTTCGAAAATGCCAAGCTTTACAAAGAGAAAGCAAAAAGGTGGCATGACAGAAAGCTATCCTCTAGAGTCTTTGAACTAGGACAAAAGGTTCTACTGTTTAACTCTAGGCTCAGGCTATTCCCCGGGAAACTGAAATCCCGGTGGAGGAGACCATATGTGATTACAAGTGTGTCACCGTATGGCTATGTGGAGCTTCAAGACATTGATTCTAATAAGAAGTTCATTGTTAATGGACAGAGAATCAAGCATAATCTTGAAGGCAATGTTGAGCAAGAGTGCTCAAGACTGAGGCTAGATTAAAAGCTCAGCAAGGTCCAGCTAATGACAATAAAGAAGCGCTTACTGGGAGGCAACCCAGCCATTAGTAAAGCTTTTTATTTATTTATTTAATTTTAATTATACAAGTTTAATATAAATAATCTTCAAGGTAAAGAATTAATTGCATAAGTTCACAGGGTTACAGAAGGATTCAGAATACAAAACAGGGAGAAGGAGCTCACTGGCAAGAAAACGCCGGTAAGAGGTATATTTGGGCGTTAAACGCCCAAAAGAAGCATTTACTGTGCGTTTAACGCCAGTAAAGATACCTTTCTGGCGTTTAACGCCATACCTGCAGCATCCTGGGCGTTTAGAAAAATGCCCAGTGACGAAAGATTTCTGGCGTTTAACGCCAGCCAGAAGCAACAGCTGGGCGTTAAACGCCCAAAAGAGGCTACAGATGGGCGTTAAACGCCCAAAACAAGCAGCAGTTGGGTGTTTAACGCCAGGATTGTGGAGGGGAGGAAGTTTTTGTTCCCAACTTGGATTTTTTTAAAATTTCATATTTCCATCCATTTTTCTTGCATAAACATGTTCCCATACTTTCATTTTTCAAACTTTTTTTTATCGTAATCCTAAAATTAAATCTTTCTCAATTCTTCTTCAACCTCTTCTCAAATCTTTTTTCAAAATAAATCTATCTTTTTCAAATTTTTTTCTTTTCTCAAACTCATCAATATCTTTTTCTAATCTTCACAATATTTTTAGAACAAATCTATCTTTTTCAAATATATTTCATATCTTTTCAATTTTAAATTACATCTTTTCCTATCTTACTTATCTTTTCCAAATCACATTTTCTATCATATCTTTTTAAAAGATTTTCGAAAACCCACCCCCTCCCATTTAAATCCTCGTTCGGCCTCCCCCCTCTCATCCACAAATTCGAACTTGGCTCTCCTTCTATCCCTCTCCTTTCTTTTTTTTTTTACTTGAGGACAAGCAAACCTCTAAGTTTGGTGTGTTTATCCGTGATCACTAAGCCAATACCCACCAAGATCATGGCTCCTAAGGGAAAACAAACCAACTCAAGAGGCAAGAAAGAGAATATTCCAAAACCACTTTGGAATCAAGGGAAGTTCTTAACCAAAGAACATTCAGACCATTACTACAAAATAATGGGTCTAAGGTCAGTGATCCCGGAAGTTAAATTCGATCTGAAAGAAGACGAATATCCGGAGATCCAAGAGCAAATTTGAAGCAGGAGCTGGAAAGTCCTAGCTAATCCTGAAACAAAGGTGGGAAGAAACATGGTTCAGGAATTCTACTCTAATCTATGGCAGACAGACAGACAGAGAATAGCTGGAACCGCATTCTATGACTATCAAACTCTGGTCAGAGGGAAGATTGTTCACACCCACCCTGACAAAATAAGGGAGGTCTTCAAGCTGCCTCAACTGTAAGATGACCCAAACTCCTTTAACAGGAGAATGATGAGACCAAATCAGAGCTTGGACAAAATCCTAGAGGACATATGCCTTCCTGGAGCCAAATGGACAACCAACACAAAGGGTGTCTCAAACCAACTCAAAAGAGGAGATATCAAACCAGTCGCCAAAGGCTGGATGGACTTCATTGGGCGCTCTATACTGCCCACTAGCAACCGCTCTGAAGTCACCATCAAAAGAGCAGTAATGATTCATTGAATTATGCGGGAAAAAGAAGTGGAAGTTCATCAGCTGATTTCTTGTGAGCTTTACAAAATTGCAAACAAGAACTCCAAAGATGCCAAATTGGCTTATCCAAGCTTGATCTCCCTGTTATGTAAAGATGCTGGAGTAAAAATGGGAGTATATGAGTATATTTCAGTTGAGCAACCAATCACCAAAAAGTCAATGGAAGGACAAGTGCAGGACGACCCCATCAAGAGGAGAGCACAGGAGTTTCTCCCAAAAATTCCTCAATTTGAATACTAGAGGGCGCCTAGAAGCATCTATCACCAAGTTGCAAGAAGCTATGGATCAACTGAAGGAAGAATAGCAAAATCAAAACAGCATGCTCTGCAAACTGCTTAGGGAACAAGAAGAGCAAGGGCGTGAACTGAAAGAACTGAAGCGCCAGAAGCTATCTCTTGAAGGGCCAAGCAAAGGTTGTTGAGTTCTAACTCTGTGATAAGCTTTTATCTATTTTAAGAGTATATGAGTATTAAAATTAGAGTCATTTGTCTTTATGTCTTTAGTTTCTTTTCTTTTATTACTAAGTGTCTGCTTTTATGCCTAATTTATATTATTTCCATTAAATAATAAATAAAGATTAGAGTCTATGCCTTAAAGTTATGAGCATCCTATGAATCCATCACCTTTCTTAAATGAAAAAATGTTTTAATTACAAAAGAACAAGAAGTACATGATTTCGAATTCATCCTTGAAATTAGTTTAATTATTTTTGATGTAGTGACAATACTTTTTGTTCTCTGAATGAATGCTTGAACAGTGCATATGTCTTTTGATATTGTTGTTTATGAATGTTAAATATGTTGGCTCTTGAAAGAATGATGAAAAGGAGAAATGTTATTGATAATCTGAAAAATCATAAAATTGATTCTCGAAGCAAGAAAAGCAGTGAATATAAAAGCTTGCGAAAAAAAAAAGCAAGCAGAAAAAGCCAATAGCCCTTAAAATAAAAAGGCAGGAGTAATAAAAAGGATCCAAGGCTTTGAGCATCAGTGGATAGGAGGGCCCAAGGGAATAAAATCCTGGCCTAAGCGGCTAAACCAAGCTGTCCCTAACCATGTGCTTGTGGCGTGAAGGTGTCAAGTGAAAACTTGAGACTGAGCAGTTAAAGTCAAGACCCAAAGTAAAAACAGAGTGTGCTTAAGAACCCTGGACACCTCTAATTGGGGACTTTAGCAAAGCTGAATCACAATCTGAAAAGGTTCACCCAGTTATGTGTCTATGACATGTATCTATCCGGTGGTAATACTGGAAAATAGAGTGCTTAGGGCCACGGCCAAGATTCATAAAGTAGCTGTGTTCAAGAATCAACATACGGAACTAGGAGAATCAATAACACTATCTAAATTCTAAGTTCCTATAGATGCCAATCATTCTGAACTTCAATGGATAAAGTGAGATGCCAAAACTATTCAAGAGGCAAAAAGCTACTAGTCCCGCTCATCTGATTGGAGCTACGTTTCATTGATATTTTGGAATTTATAGTATATTCTCTTCTTTTTATCATATTTGATTTCTAGTTGCTTGGGGATAAGCAACAATTTAAGTTTGGTGTTGTGATGAGCGGATAATTTATACGCTTTTTGGCATTGTTTTTAAGTAGTTTTTAGTATGATTTAGCTAGTTTTTACTATATTTTTATTAGTTTTTATTCAAAATTCACATTTCTGGACTTTACTATGAGTTTGTGTATTTTCCTATGATTTCAGGTATTTTCTGGCTGAAATTGAGGGACCTGAGAAAAATCTGATTCAGAGGTTGAAAAAGGACTGCAGATGCTGTTGGATTCTGACCTCCCTGCACTCAAAGTGAATTTTCTGGAGCTACAGTAGTCCAAATGGTGCGCTCTTAACTGCGTTGGAAAGTAGACATCCAGGGCTTTCCAACAATATATAATAGTCTATACTTTGCTTGAAGATAAATGACGCAAACTTGCGTTCAACGCCAGCTTCCTGCCCTATTCTGGAGTTAAACGCCAGAAACAGGTTGCAAAGCAGAGTTAAACGCCAGAAACAGGTTACAACCTAGCGTTTAACTCCAAAAATAGCCTAGGCATGTGTAAAGCTCAAGTCTCAGCCCCAGCACACACCAAGTGGGCCTCGGAAGTGGATTTCTGCACTATCTATCATAGTTTACTCATTTTCTGTATACCTAGGTTACTAGTTTAGTATTTAAACAACTTTTAGAGATTTATTTTGGTACCTCATGACATTTTACACGTTTCATATTGTATTTCTGATGGCATGAGTCTCTAAACCCCATGATTGGGGGTGAGGAGCTCTACTGTGTCTCGATGAATTAATGCAATTACTTCTATTTTCTATTCAAACACGCTTGTCTCTGCTCTAAGATATTCACTCGCACTTAACCATGACAAATGTGACGATCCGTGACACTCATCACCATTCTCAACCCATGAATGCGTGCCTGACAACCACTTCCATTCTACCTTAGATTGGTGTGTATTTCTTTGATTCCTAGTTCACGCGTTTGATTGCATCTCCTGACAACAGAGCATTCGAATCCGTGAGATCAGAGTCTTCGTGGTATAGGCTAGAATTATTGGCAGCCATTCCTGAGATCTGGAAAGTCTAAACCTTATCTGTGGTATTCTGAGTAGGATCTGGGATGGGATGACTGTGACGAGCTTCAAACTCACGAGTGCTGGGCGTAGTGACAGACGCAAAAGGATCAATGGATCCTATTCCACATGAGTGAGAACCGACAGATGATTAGCCGTGCGGTGACAGCGCATTTGGACCATTTTCACTGAGAGGATGGATGGTAGCCATTGACAACGGTGATCCACCAACATACAGCTTGCCATGGAAGGAGTCTTGCATGCGTGAAGAAGAAGAAAGTAGGAAAGCAGAGATTCAGAAGACAGAGCATCTCCAAAACCTCAATCTGTTCTCCATTATTGCATAACAAGTATTATTTAATTTACACTTTTTACTCTTCATAAATATAATCACCCTTATTATTGATTTCCTGACTAAGAATTACAAAATAACCATAGCTTGCTTCAAGCCGACAATCTCCGTGGGATTGACCCTTACTCACGTAAGGTATTACTTGGACGACCCAGTGCACTTGCTGGTTAGTGGTACGAGTTGTGAAAAGTGTGATTTATAATTCGTGCACCAGTCCAAAACCCCAAATTATACATGTCCATAACCAATAACAAGAACACTACCCTGAATTTCTTTGAGAGACGACCCGAGGTTTAAATACTTCGGTTATTAGAATAATTAGGGGTTTGTACTTGTGACAAACAAAATATTTGCATGAGAGGATTATTGTTGATTTGCAAACTATACTTCGACGAGATTTCATTTGAGAAATTCTACACTGTCAATAAACCATTCATCAGAATTCCATACATGGTAATGATATTTTTGTAGAGGAACTTCCTACTTCTCTGAGCTGTAATGGTGGCCAAGGGTTCTACTTCAATCCACTTTGTGAAGTAGTCTACTCCCACTATGAGGTATTTTACTTGTCCAGGCGCTTGGAGAAAGGGTCCGAGTAGGTCTAATCCCCATTTTGCAAAAGGCCATGGAGAAGTTATGCTGATGAGCTCTTCGGGGGGGAGTGACATGAAAGTTGGCATGCATTTAGCATGGCTGACATTTCTTCACGAAGTCGGTAGCATCCTTCTGCGAGGTCGACCAGTAAAACCCGGCTCGGATAACTCTTCTGGCTAGAGTCCTTGCTCCGAGATGATTTTCGCAGATGCCATTGTGCACTTCTTCCAAAACTTCTGTTGTCTTTGAGGTCGGGACGCACTTCAGCAATGGTGTGGATATTCCTCTTCTATAGAGGATATTTTTCACCAACTTTTAACTTTGTGCCTCCCTTCGAATTTTCTTGGCTTCTTTTTCCTCCTTGGGTAGGATGTCGAATTTTACGTATTTGATTAATGGGGTCATCCACCTGAGGTCCAAGCCGGATACCTCTGGGACATCTTGTTTAGCCTCTTTTTTCGTGACTGAGGGTTCTTGGAGAGTTTCCTGGATCAGGCTTCTGTTATTCCCCCTGGCTTGGTACTTGCTAACTTGGAAAGGGCATCCGCTCTACTATTAAGATCCCAAGTTATGTGTCTGACCTAAGTCTCTGAGAATCGCCTAAGGTACTCCAAAGTTTTGTCTAAGTACATTTTCATATTTGGGTCTTTAGCCTGGTACTCTTCATTAATTTGAGAAGTCACCACTTGAGAGTCACTGAAGACCACTACTTTGGTCGCACCGACTTCTTTTGCTAGCTTCAACCTGGCAACCAGGGCCTCATATTCTGCCTTATTGTTGGAGGCCGGAAATTCAAATTTTAGGGAGACCTCTATTTTGGTTCCTTTTTGGTTGAACAGTATTATGCTTACGCCGCTTCTGACTTTATTGGAAGAGTCGTCCACATACAACTCCCAAGTTGTGGAGGCCTACTCCTCTTGATCTCCCACGTATTCTGCCATGAAGTCGGTTAGGAACTGGGCTTTAATCGCTGTCCGAATTTCATACTTTAAGTCGAACTCGGATAGTTCTATAGCCCATTGAACCATTCTGCCTGCAATATCTATTTTTAGAAGAATTTCTTTAATGGGCTGGTTCGTTCGAACTTTTATTGTATGAGCTTGAAAATAAGGCTGTAGCCTTTGAGACACCACTATTAGGGCATACGCAAACTTCTCGAGTTTTTTATACCTTAACTCGGGGCCTTGTAGAACTTTACTGGTGAAGTATACAGGATGCTACCCGACCTCATCTTCTCGTATTAGTGCTGATGCCACAACCTTTTTGGCTACAAACAAATACAAGACGAGTTCTTCCCTAATTTTAGATCGGGTCAGAACGGGAGGTTAGCTCAAAAACCTTTTGAACTCCTGGAAAGCTTCTTTGCATTCAGAAGTCCATTCAAACTGGAATCCTTTTCTTAATAGAGAAAAAAGTGGTAGGAATCTCAATGTTGATCTTGCTAAAAATCTGGAGACAGCTACAAGTTGGCTGTTCAACTGCTGGACCTCCCTTAAATAGGTCGGGCTCTTCATTTCCAGAACTACTCTACACTTATCGAGGTTAGCTTCAATCCCCATTTGTGTTAGCATAAACCCTAGAAACTTTCCAGCCACTACTGCAAAGGTGCACTTTGCGGGATTCAATCTCATCCCGTGCGCCCTTATGGTGTTGAAGACTTGTGAGAGGTCAGTCAGGAGGTCGGCCTCATCCTTGGTTTTTATTAACATGTCATCCACATAAACTTCCATTAAACCTCCAAGGTGAGGTGCAAACACCTTGTTCATTAACCTTTGGTATGTGGCTCCTGCATTTTTTAACCCGTAGGGCATGACCACATAGCAGTAATTCGCTCTAGGCGTGATGAAAGATGTTTTTTTCCTAATCCGGACTGTACATCAGGATTTGATTATATCCCGAGTACGTATCCATGAATGACAAGTATTGATATCCCGAGGTGGAGTCTACTAGGATATCAATATTTGGAAGAGGGTATGGGTCTTTTGGATATGCCTTATTCAAGTCGGTGTAGTCGACGCACACCCTCCACTTGCCGTTCTGCTTCTTGACTAGCACCACGTTTGCCAGCCAGGCCGGATACTTGACTTCTCTGATAAAGCCGGCCTCTAAGAGGGCTTGTATTTGCTCCTCGACCACTTGAGCCCGTTCTGGACCGAGCTTCCATATTCGCTGTTGGACAGGTCGGGACCCTGGGTATACCGACAATTTATGCGTCATGAGTTTAGAATCTATCCCGGGCATATTGGAAGCTTTCTAAGCGAAGAGGTCAGAATTTTCTTGTAGGAGCCTTATCATCTTTTGCTTCAAATCCTCTTTTAAATTGGCTCCTATATTGGTATTCTTTCCGTCTTCCTGCCCGATCTGTACTTCTTCAGTCTTCGCTCCGGGTTGTGGCCTCAATTCTTACCTAACTCGGATGCCTCCGAGTTCAATGGTGTTCACCTCCTTGCCTTTACCCCTTAGGTTTAGGCTTTCGTCGTATCACTTTTTCGCCAGCTTCTGATCTCCCCTGATGGTTGCTATTCCTTCTGGTGTTGGAAATTTCATGCAAAGATGGGGGGTAGATACCACTGCCCCAAGCCGATTTAGGGTCGTTCTACCTATCAAGGCATTATAGGCCGAGCCCAGATCGATGATAATGAAGTCGATGCTTAGGGTTTTGGATTTCATTCCCTTTCCAAAAGTTGTATGTAGGGGTATGAATCCTAATGGTTTTATTGGTGTGTCCCCCAGCCCAAAGAGGGTGTCAGAGTATGCCCTTAACTTCTTTTTATCCAATCCTAACTTGTCAAAAGCTGGTTTAAAGAGGATGTCTGCTGGGCTTTCCTGATTCACCAGGGTTCTGCGTAGATGAGCGTTGGCGAGAATCATGGTAATTACCACCGGATCGTCATGTCCAGGAGCAATACGCTGCCCGTCTTCCTTGCTGAAACAGATGGTTGGGAGGTCGAGTAGTTCGCTCCCGACCTAGTAAACTTCCTTCAGATGTCTTTTACGAGATGATTTTGTGAGTCCTCCTCCAGCAAACCCTCCCGAGATCATATGTATATGTCATTCTGAGGTTCATGGTGGCGGATCTCTCCGATATTCCTCATCTCGTTTCTTTTTTCCATGATTGTCCAACCTTTCCATGAGATATCTGTCAAGTCGACCTTCCCTGGCCAGCTTTTCTATCACATTTTTTAAGTCATAACAATCATTGGTAGAGTGCCCATATAACTTGTGATATTCACAGTATTCGCTATGACTCCCCCCTTCTTGTTTTTGATTGGCTGAGAGGGAAGTAACTTTTCAGTGTGGCAAATTTCTCTGTAAATATCAACTAAGGAAACTCGTAGGGGAGTGTAAGAATGATATCTTCTAGGCCTTTCAGACCCGACTTCTTCTTTCTCTTTGGGCTCCCTCTCCTTTTCCTTTGACGAGTTAGGGTGCCTGGATCGCCAGCTCGGTTCCCGCAGTCTAGCATTTTCTTCCATATTGATGTACTTTTCTGCTCTTTCTTGTACATCACTCAAAGAAGTCGGATGCCTTTTCGAGATGGACTAAGATAAGGAGCCTTCTCGGAGTCCATTTACTTGGCCCATGATCACTGCTTCTATAGGCAGGTCTTGAATTTCTAGGCATGCCTTGTTGAACCTTTCCATGTAATCCCTCAGGGGTTCTCCGATCTCCTATTTTACTCCCAGGAGACTAGGCGTGTGCTTGACTTTGTCATTCTAGATTGAAAGTCGCATAAGGAACTTACGCGAGAGGTCATCAAATCTGGTGACCGACCATGGGGGATCGAACCACTTCATGCCTTTGTCAAAGTTATTGGAAAGGCTTTGCAGTGGGTAGCGTCAAAAGCGTGATAAACCACTATTTTATGGTTTATTTTGTATTGAATTGAGTAGATTTTATCAACTATTCCTACACTTATCCATATAAATTGCATGTTTCTAAGTTTCCTTCCTAATTTTGTGCTATGATTGAAAACATGCGTCTTAGGCCTTAAAATCACTAATTTTTAGTCCTCTCTTACTACCATTCGATGTCGTGATGTGTGTGTTAAATGATTTCAGGGTTTATAGGGGTGCAATGGCATAGAGGATGGAAAGGAAGCATGCAAAAGTGGAAGGAACACAAGAAATTGAAGTTTTCAGAAGTTGGTAGCAACGCGTACGCATGGACGATGCGTACACGTGACCAAGTCATAACCAAATGACGTGCACGTGTGGCTGACACCTACGCGTGGCCAGTGAAAAGTCCAGCGATGCATACGACTGGCTGACGCGTACGCATGACGGGCGTCACATGCTGCAATCAACAGAAAACGCTGGGGGCAATTTCTGGGATGCTTTTGACCCAGTTTCAGGCCCAAAATTACAGATTAAAGGATGCAGAGTGAAGCTGGAAGGATCATTCAATTCACTTTTCATTCATTCACACTTTAGGTTTAGATGTAGGTTTTTAGAGTGAGAGGCTCTCTCCTCTCTCTAGGTTTTTGGGTTTTTAGTCTTGTTCCTTTTCAAATTCAGATTTCTACCTTACTTTAATTTAGTTTTCTTCTACTTTTATTTGTTCTAGTACTTTAGTTTATCTACTCCTCTTGTTGATTTCTTTATGTTGCCAAGTTAGTTTATGAATTCTTCTTGTTTCCTTTAATCCATATTAATGCAATTTATGTTTTCATATTTATGATTGCTTTCTTTAATTTGTAGTTATTGTTTCCTCTTACAATTGTTAGTCTTAGATTTGCTATGTCTTGTTAGTTTTCTATGTTTTTATTTTGTACCTTCCAAGTGTTTGATAAAATGCTTGGTTAGATTTTAAATTAGATTTTTATGTTCTTGACTTGAATTGATTAATTAGAGACTCTTGAGTTATCAAAATCTCTTGTTGATTGGTAATTAAAGATTGTCGGTTAGCTTGAACTTCACTAAATCTAGTCTCTCATCATGAGTTGACTAGGACTTTTAAACTCAAGTTGATTGTATGCACTTGACCTTCCTCCATTGGTTAGAGGTTAACTAAGTGAAGGCAATTCACATTTACCATCACAATTGACGATGATAATGAGGATAGGACTTCTAATTCTCAATCCTTGCTAAGAGCTTTCTTAGTTATTAGTTTATTTTTCTCGCAATCTATATTTTCTTATTCCTTATTTCAAAAACCCCAAAAATATACTTTTCCATAACCAATAATAAACTACACTTCCCTGCAATTCCTTGAGAGACGACCCGAGATTTGAATACTTCGGTTATTTTATTGGGTTTGTATTTATGACAAACAATTTAAACATTGACCGAGGATAATTTGTTGGTTTAGAACTATACTTGCAACGCGATATTTCTGTGAAAATCTTTGCCGACAATTTTCCTCCGTCAAATTTTTGGCACCGGTGCCGAGAATTGCAAATGTGTGCCTTATTATTGGTTATTGTGAATATTGTGAATATGTTTGCCTTTTCGGTTCTTTGTTAGTTGTTGCTAGCTTTAGGAGTTTATTTTCATTATTTCTTGTTATTTTTCGTTTCTATTTTCTCTTGTTACTATAAATTCTCACCCCTTTGACTACGAGTTTGGTTCAAATTATGTTGTAGGAAATGGAAGCTACAATGAGAACATGCATCAAGGTTGGGATAATCAAAGGTGGGAGGAGTCTCAAGATATTAGTAGCTCAATATATTAATCCACTTTAAACTAACATAAAAAGAAGAAACAAAGATTCTATAGTGGCATTACCTCAGCTGCAAGACAACCTGCTTTTCACTCTTCAACTTGTGTGACCCGGCCAACCCAGACGAATACCTCAGCACCACAGTCCAAATACTTAGTTCTTCTAATCAAGATTCCCTTATGTCTCCAAAAGTTCATTTAAAAGTAGCACAAAATAAATGCACATGCCCAGCACAAAGTTTTTCAGAATGCTCATGCATGCATAGAGCTCCCATGTCATACCTTCCAGCCAGTGGTGGACCCTACAAGTAATCATTAACTGTGTGAGGCTTAAAAAACTGGGATAAAATACAAAATAGCTCAGGGGACCTTGTTCCCCTCTAAATCAATACCAGTCCAAAATCAGCAATTTTCATGAGAATTCTCAAGACATACTTTACAAGACTACTGTTCAAACTCTTCCAACAATTAGCCAAAACATAAGCAGATTCATTTACCCTTCTAGAAACATCAACCTTTCCTCTTGTATAGCATCCTATGCTGTTTGGTGCAGCTTGAACTACTTCCAAAATCGCCTGCTTTGCGGCCGCTTGAAAACTTGAATTCGTCCTAGTTTTGTTTCCACAAACAGCCTTGTCCCCTGGCCCTGCATACTCATCAAAGAAGCTATAATTTTCAGACCTCATGAAGCATCCATCAAGAAATATTTGGGACATTGTGGCTTAAAGCAAACATGTTAAGGAACTAGTTTATTGCTCAACAATGAAATACTATCATTAACTATAACTTTGCAAAAGCAATATCAGGACAGCAAAAAGAGATCAAATTAAACATGACCTGAAGTATTGCAATAGCAGTTATCATGCAAATTGAAATGAGTTTAAAATGAAGATGTAAATTAAAGGATACAGTGAGAAATATCCATCAGGCCTCAAAAAAGTAACTCTCTGACCACCATTGAGTATAACTTTGACATTCGACACTTTTCCAAGAATTATATAGTCTTTTGTTCCTAAATCTGCAAACAAATTTATGCACATCATTAACAAGAAATGGATGTAAGGAATGGATGCACACAAAGGAATGGATGCACACCATAATGAACTCTAGCAAAATCTTGCTGAATTTTACTCAATTAACATTATCAGATACACCTAAGTAAATGAAATGACACCAGAGATGCTAACAGGCTCTGACATCCATCTTCCTAAATATTTCAAATTACAATTGATACTATAAACCAACCGAAGCTTCAAATTAGATGAATCCTGAATGACTAAATCAAACTTGATTTTGGTGTGAACTCCAAAACAATATGAACAACTTGAACTGACATATGACCCCAAGCACCATTACCAGTCCCATCAACAATTCAAAGTCAATCTCACATATTAAAGTGCTTTAGTGCATCTACATATTAAAGTTGAAAGCTTTACTTCATATAAAGTTTATTGAACAAAATATAAAAAATCTACCAATTCGAATGCAATGGTTATTCGCATCAGTCACCATCCAACAATTAGATTTTGAATTAACTAAAAAGTAAGAAAATAAAAATCAGAGTGACAAAAAAGAAAAATAAAGCATACTGTTGGGGATCTTCACTCAACCATAAATGGTGTAACCTTCAGCGGATCTGAAAAAAACAAATTAGGATTAAAATTGATCCACATAACATAATTCTAAACCGGAGAGAACAAATGGAAAATTAGGGTTAAGGGACGAGAATTAGGGTTAAGAAAAACAGGGAAGGGACAGGGTTAGGGCTAGGGATAATGAAATCGGAACAGAATCAAAAAGGAAGGGTTAGGGCTAGGGACGAAGGAGGCGGAGGCCTACCTGAACTAACAGCGACGAGAAGAGACGATGACAAACCTCCGGCGAGGAGAGAAGAAGCAGCGCGAGAGCGGCGGCGGAGGGAGCTCGTAAGACAAGAGCACGGCCGAGAGAGCTCGTGTGACGACAAAAGGAGCAAACGCATTGAGAGCGGCGGTGGAAGGAGCTCGTGCGACGCGAGCGGCGGCGGCGGCGACAGTGGAGGATGTCACATCTTCAATGGAGAGAGAGAAGGCATGGGAGTAATTCAAGGAGAACGTGAAAAAAAAAAGTGAACTGAAGTATTGGAACCAAAGTGACCCATTTCCTTATTCTAATATATTTTCGACGAAAAATTTTAAATTACAGACGAATTTTCTGTCTGTAATAATTGAATAAAATACAGCGTTTTGTTTATTTAATTACAGACGAATTTTCCGTCTGTAACCATTTCTCACGAAAAAAATAATTTTATCGACAGAATTATCGACGGATTCTATTTTCTGTCTGTAATTTATGCTAATTCATTTTTTTTATTTTCCGACAAAAAAATTCCTCTAAAATTTCATCTGTATTTCCGTGGGATAAAATCCGTCGGAAATATCCATCTGTAATAACTATTTTTCTAGTAGTGAGCACGATTAACGTGCAATAACCTATCCCACACTACCTTAACACACAGGATTAAAAGAACATGCCTATATTTATTTAAATACATTCATATTATTTTCAAATTAAAAGAATATATTTATTTAAAATAATAAAAATATATTTATTTAAAATTCTAAAATTTTGAATCAATCTACTTGTATTAATTTCAAAATGATTTAAAATAATGAGTACGTTTATTTAAATTTTAAAAATTTTAAAGTAATAAGAGTATGTTTATTTAAAATACTAAAATTTAAAATTTTAAATAAACATATTCGTATTATTTTAAATAAAAATTTTAAATTTTAAATAAACTTATTTATATTAATTTTAAATTTTATTTAAAATAATACGAATATATTTATTTAAAATAAAAAATTAAAATAATAAGAATACATTTATTTAATAAATTTTCAGTTAAAAATAATATAAGTGTATTTATTTTTTAGTTAAGAATTAACGGTTTCAAATCGTTATTTTTTTAAATTAAAAAAATATAATTAATTACAATAACAAAAATACATATAATTTTATAAAATTTAATTTAATCATTAATTTAAATTATTTAAATAAATTAAATTGATTGAAAAATAAAAATATACCAATGCAATTTAAATCGTATTAAAATATAAGCAAGTTTGCTGAGTTCATAGACAAAATTTATGTAAATAAATAAGTTAAATCAATGTGATAGATGAATTTCGTGCAAATTTTATGAAAACACTATAAAAAATTAAATCCAAAAAAATAACTTGATTTTAATGTTTTGAGAATTAAAATTTTATATTTTATAATAGAAAAATAAAATGTGATTAACATTGAGTTGGTCCAATATACTAACTAATTTTGTTTCTTTTGAATGATTTTTCAATTATAATTTTGGTTTAAAAATTTATAGTAATCAATTAACTACAATTTCCCAATTTAAATTAATCAATTTGTTTTTATAATAAAATTCATATAATGGTTAAAAATCTAACATCATGACTATATCATATATCCTATATACTTAAATCACCGATGCCAATTAAGTTTTATAATTAATCTAGAAATTTTTTCCTCAAGTTTATATTAAAAAAAAGTAACTACAATTTTTTAATTTAAATTAATCAATTATGTCCTGTACCTAAGTGCTTTCTCCCTTCTTATTTCAAAATACTACTCATCACACTTAACCTAATTTAATATGTCACTTTTATTTTTACAAAAACATTTATACTTTTTAAAATTATAATTTTAACAAAATTGTTTTGACCCGACCCAGCTGGCACAATGCTCGAGTCCGGATGGCCGACCCGACGGGAACGTCGCGCCTAAACTGGGAACCCGACCCGGGCATTCCACCCGTCTAGCAAGGCACCTGACAGTTGGAGGAAAGGAAACTTTCTGGAAGGCGAGTCTGCTCCTGTGGGACCCACTCTAGGTACGGAGCATACAA
Source organism: Arachis ipaensis (assembly GCF_059453495.1). Lineage (NCBI taxonomy): Eukaryota > Viridiplantae > Streptophyta > Magnoliopsida > Fabales > Fabaceae > Arachis > Arachis ipaensis. The sequence goes on from NC_142436.1 coordinate 74,758,003, forward strand.
GGGGAGGGCCCTACCCCTCCCCCAGGTACGTCACTATCTCCTCACTTTTACTACCATCTGTACGGATTCGGACTTGAGCGTCAGAGTCCTTTTTGCAGGTGGCTCCCCCCTTTTATACCACAACAGCTCGGAAGGTCATGAAGCCTCAGTCCTCACGCACCAGTGACCCAGATCCAAGCCAGTTCCCACCACCTCATCCTCAAAGCATCTCTGACCCGTTTGGTACCTAACAAACCGAACATTGGCGCCATCTGTGGGGACCAGCCTGAATGGATTTTCTGTTGGGTCCTGTGGAAGGAGATGATGGAGGCGAGCCACGTGGGGAGGAAGTGGTTCACCGAACTAGTAGGGTAGCCTCCTTGGCTTCCTCCCGTGAACACACGAGATCCCCCCCCCCCTCGACGGGATGAGTTTCCCTCCCGTTCCCAGGAAAGGCGTCCCTTCGGAGGAACGCAGAGCAACAGCGCTAGAATAATGCAGGAACTGCGCCACAGGGTGTAGAACCTGGAGCGGGAGCTAGAAACCAGAGAGCGCTACCAGCTCGCCCTGAGGCAGCATCATTCCCGGTCTCCTCAAAAGAGGGGGAAACTAGAGGGAGAAGTCCCTGAAGAGACTGCTCCAGATGCACACCGACCTCCCAGTCTGATCCAGAAAGCCAAGGGGAGAGTAGAGAGGTGCCGAGGAGACGGCAAGACCTTATAATCTACAATCAACCTCGAGCGAGACACACCAAAGAGGAAAACCGAGAAGATAGCAGAGAAAGACCAAGGAGAAAGTGACACCCTGTGATCATGGGGGCAACCCCTTTTCACCACTCCATTCTTGAGGTCCGGCTACCGAAGCACTTCAATAAGCAAACGGACATGAGATACAACGGGTCCCAGGGACCCCAGAAAAATCTAACGGCCTTTGAGGCCAGGATGAATCTGGAAGGTGTGGGTGATTAAGTGAGGTGTCGCGCCTTCCCCGTGACCTTAGCAGGGCTGGCAATCCGCTGGTTCAATGCTCTCCCCCAAGGCTCTGTGACAACCTTTGCGGACATAACCCGCGCTTTTCTGGCTCAGTTCACCACGCGTATTGCCAAAGCGAAGCACCCGATCAACTTGCTAAGGGTGACGCAGAGAAGCGGGGAACTGACCAGGAAGTATTTGGATAGGTTCAATGATGAATGCCTGGAGATTGACGGCCTGACCGACTCGGTGACCAACTTGTGTCTGACAAATGGGCTGTTGAACGACGATTTCAGAAAACACCTTACCATCAAGCCCGTGAGAACGATGCAAGAAATCCAAAATGTGGCTAGGAAGTACATCAACGACGAGGAGGTTAGCCAAGTCATGGCAGCCAACAAGCAGCAGCCCGCCTATCACCCTGCTCATCAGCTCGGTAACGGGAAAAGGCCTAAGGAGCACTCCAAGGACGGAGGGCCAACTAAAGCCTTCAAGCCGTTCCCCCGGGTAGGGAAGTTCACTAATTACACTCCCCTGACAGCCCTGATCGTCGAGGTGTACCAGCAGATAGCCGACAAGGGCATCTTGTCGAAGTCTCGCCAGCTCAAGGATAGAATTGGAGGGAACAAGAACCTTTACTGTGACTACCACAAGGGCTTCAGCCATAAAACCCAAGATTACTTCGACCTGAAGGATGCTCTAGAGCAGGCGATCCGGGAAGGTAAGCTGGCGGAGTTCTCTCACCTCATAAGAGAACCCAAGAGACGAGATCGCGACCGATCTGAAGACGACAGGAGCCACGCCATGAGACCAAGGCACGAACCCGACGAGGACAGTGAACGCGACAAAAAAGATGCCAAAATCTTGGCAGTATCATCATCTAGTCCTGTGCCTTCCTCTAGGAGAGTCTCGACAATATCATATGGACCAGAGGACCAGTGGTTCCACGACGTACCGGAGAACCCCTCCATGGTGATCACGGCAGGAGTGGAAACTTGATTAGTCAGATGAATCCTCGTTGACACCGAAGCCGACTCGAACATCATGTTCCAAAACGTGTTCGAAGCTCTGGGCCTCCGAGAAGCCGACCTGAAAACCCACCAGCACGGGGTGGTCAGCTTAGGGGATAACTTTATCAAGCATGATGGAATAGTCTCCCTACTGGTCTCTATAGGAGGATGTCAAGGAAAGAGGTCGTTAATGGCGGAGTTCATTGTTCTAAGAGACTCCAAGGCTTACAACCTTATCTTGGGAAGGAAAACAATCAATGAGTTCAGAGCGGTAATATGTACCAAGTTATTGATGATGAAGTTTGTGACTGACGATGGGTTAGTGGGATCCATCAGGGGAGATTTCGAAACGGCGGTCGCGTGCGACAATGCCAGCCTCTTCCTAAGGAAGAAGTCAAAGGATGCATCTGGGGTTTTCCTAGCTGATCTAGATGCTAGGGTCGACGACAAGCCGAGACCGGAACCTGAAGGAGACCTCAAAAAGTTCAGGGTGGGTGACTCAGAAGACAAGTTCACCTTTGTGAGCTGAAACCTCCCCCAGAACTTGAAAAAGCCATTGGTGGAGATGATTCGAGCAAATGGCGATCTGTTCGCCTAGACCCCAACCGACATACCGGGGATTAACCCTCAGTTCATGTCACACCACCTGGCTGTGAAGGCAAAGGCTAAACCAGTGGCACAGAGAAGAAGAAAGATGTCCCAAAAGAGAGCTAACGAGGTGGCCAGGCAAATGGCCAGCTTGCTAGAAGCGGGGTTCATCCGAGAAATGGACTACTCGACCTGGCTATCAAATGTAGTCCTGGTCAAGAAAGCCAATGGGAAGTCGAGGATGTGTGTAGACTATTCCGATCTCAACAAGGCAAGCCCTAAGGATTCCTTCCCCCTTCCTAACATTGACACTCTAGTGGACGCAGCTACAGGGTATCGGTTTCTGAGTTTCATGGACGCATACTCTGGCTACAAACAGATTCCGATGCACCGGCCAGACGAGGAGAAAACGGCGTTCATAACGCCAGGGGGTACATACTGCTATAAGGTGATGCTGTTTGGACTAAAAAACGTAGGAGATACTTATCAAAGGCTGATGAATAAGGTTTTTAGAAACCTTATCGGAAGGACAGTAGAAGTCTATGTAGACGACATCCTGGTGAAGACCACCCAGCCAGAAGACCTCTTCAGTGATCTGGAGACTGTGTTTGTGTCCCTCCGGAGACACAACATGAGACTTAACCCTCTCAAGTGTGCCTTTTCTGTGGAGGCTGAAAAGTTCCTGGGATTCATGATAACTCAGAGAGGAGTAGAGGCTAACTCTGAAAAGTGTGAAGCAATCCTGCAAATAAAGAGCCCGGGATGCGTCAAAGACCTACAAAGGTTAGCCGAAAGGCTTACTGCCCTATCACATTTCCTCGGCACGTTGGCAGCAAAGGCACTCCCATTCTTCAACTTGATGAAAAAAGGGATTGCATTCAAATGAACCCCAGCATTTGAGGAGGCATTCCACCATTTTAAAAGAATACTATCGGCACCCCCGGTTCTCGAGAAACCCAAAGACTCTGAAATACTGTATCTGTACTTGGACGTAACCGACAAAGCCTTGGCGGCCATCTTGATACGGGAAGAAGGGAGGACCCAACAACCGATATATTTTGTTAGCAAAGCACTTCAAGGAGCGGAGCTGAGATACTGTAAGTTGGAAAAGTTAGCGTATGCGCTATTAACCTCATCTAGAAGGCTACGACAGTACTTCCAAAGTCATCGTATCGTCATCAGAACGGATCAAGCAATACGTCAATTCCTGCAAAAGCCCGACCTAGCAGGACGGATGATGACCTGGGTAATCGAGCTATCTCAGTACGACCTGCAGTACGAGCCCAAACATGCGACCAAGGCCCAGGCCATGGCCGACTTCCTCGTGGAGGTCGCGGGAGACCCTCACGAAGCCCCGGGCACATGGTGGAAGCTCCACGTTAACGAAGCCTCCAACCAAACGTTTGGAGGAGGAGGGATAATCCCCGAGAGCCCGTCAGGGATAGTGTACGAACAATCCATCAAGTTTGAGTTCCCGGTCTCCAACAACAAGGCAGAATACGAGACCCTTATTGGCGGCCTACTATTGTCAAAAGAAGTGGGGTAGCAAGGGTAGAGGTGAATAGCGACTCTCAGGTCGTCACCTCCCAGGTCAACAGAATGTATCAAGCCAATGACCCTCTGAAAAAAAAATACCTGGAAAAGGTAAAGGGCTTGAGAAAGGACTTCGAAGAGGTCGTGGTACAGCATGTCCTAAGTGAGAGGAACACTCAAGCCGACCTCTTATCCAAACTAGCCAACACAAAACCAGGAACGGGAAACCGTTCCTTAATTCAAGGCTTGGTGAAAGAACCAACAGTCACCCTGTGCACAACCCGAGCAGACGTCGATCCCTCATGGATTGATCCAATCATCGACTTCTTGGAAAGTGGCAAGCTCCCTAACGACCACAAGGAGGTGAAGGCGTTGAGAAGGGAGGCGGCCAAGTATGCAATAGTGCAAGGCCAGCTGTTCAAAAGAGGACTGAATAAACCCCTGTTGAAGTGCCTACGACCCGATCAGACGGACTACGTCTTTAGGGAGGTCCACGAGGGTTGTTGCGGCCATCACATTGGGGGGAAGGCTTTGGCTCGGAAGCTCGTTAGAGCTGGTTACTTTTGGCCCACGATGATGGCAGACTCCCAAGAATTTGTCATGAGATGCAAGAAGTGCCAGGAAAATGCTAACTTCCACAAGGCACCGGCATCTGAGCTCAGTTTACTAATGGCATCTCGGCCTTTCAGCTAATGGGGGATCGACCTCCTGGGTCCTTTCCCAGTTGGCCTTGGACAGGTCAAATACCGATTATGGCCATTGATTACTACACAAAGTGGATTGAAGCAAAACTATTGGCTAGCATCTCGTCAGCTAACTGCCTTAAGTTTGTATAGGGACAGATAATTTCCAGGTTCAGAATCCCAGAGTCTGTGATATCGGACAACGGGACAGTTTGTGGACAAGAAATTTAAGGAGTTCCTCGCCGGCTTAGGAGTAAAACAAAGGTTCTCGTCGATAGAGCATCCCCAGACCAATGGCCAAGTCAAAGCCGCAAACAAAGTCATCCTCCAGGGCTTGAAAAAGTGACTCGACAGAGGAAGGGAGCGTGGGCAAACGAACTACCATGGGTCCTATGGTCGTATAGAACAACACCTCAATCCTCCACCGGTGAAACGCCTTTCTGACTTACCTACGGGGAGCCAAGTCTACGACTATTCCTGGGTGGAGTAGAGGAAGCTGTAGAGAAAGACCTGGTTGATAAGACCAGGTAAATGGCACACATGTCGGAAACGGCACTGAAGCAAAGAGTGGCACTTCGCTACAATGCTAAAGTGCTAAGAAGGAGATTTGAGTGAGACGACCTGGTGTTATGACGCAACAACGTAGGACTCCCCACCCCTGGGGAAGGGAAGCCGGTGGCTTACTGGGAAGGTCCACACAGAGTGAAAGAAGTGGTCGGCAACGAGGCATACAAGTTGGAACACCAAGACGGGAAGGGGGTACCCGAACATGGAATGCGACAAACTTGACAAGGTTCTACCCCTAGAGAGCAGGGCGACCACTCGTCTTGCCGATTCAGTAATATCTATTTTACTTTATGTGAAATTATTACCAGTAATTATTACCAGTTGTTAATTTCTACTATTTACTTAACAAATTCCTGTTTCATCACTGCTCTCTCTTCACTTTATTTACTTACCAACTAACCGGCCTACTACGGTTACGGCCTCACAGGATTGATCACTCCAGGAGCCAGCTAGCCACGAGTCATTTTCCCCAATTATCAATGACAAAAAAAATGGTAAGCAATTAGCTAATTACCAGACAAGAGCAAAGTGGTAAATAAGTCGTTAATTACCAAAAAAATGGTAGGCAAGCGCATTAAAGGCAAGCAAGTTGTTAACTACCAACAAAGCGGTAAACAAGTTCATTAAAACTACTCAAGCGTTCAAAGGTCTACATAAACTATTACAGAGTTCAAAACAAAATACAACAAAGTTACATTACTTCTTCAGGATGTCCACAATCCGACCATCCCGAATAGTCTTGAAAGCTCCAATTGTAGAAGTGTCAAAGTCGGGAGAAAGTAGCTTGACCTGGGCCTTAATCACCTCCTCGGTCCCGTTGATCACCTCCCTCGCCTTCTTCACGGTGTCTTTATTTTTCTTCTTCAAGCCGGCAAATTCTCCCTTCAGCCTGGCGACCTCATCTTTAGCACTCTTGGCCGACTTCTCGACCTCTTCAAGCTTGGCCTCCAAAGCAGTAACCTTGGCCTGGGCGGCAGAAGCCTCACCACGAGCGAAGTTGAGCTCAAACTCCAAGGTCATCTCCCGCTCAGCAAGACGGGCGACCGCTTCGTCGGAGGACTTCAGTTTCCCTTCTGAGTCAGCTAACTTCTCTTTTAAGATTTGGACCTCCAACCTCAAGCTCTCGACCTCTCGAGTGGATTGGCGATACTTCCCATCCAACGTCCCAGCTTGGGTCAAAATAGGCTCAGCTCTCCTGGCAATAGTCGCAGCCCTTAACATAGATCGGTAGATCCACCGAGCTTGTGCGCCGAGGTCCCCGTCATGAAAGAATTCGTCTGTACCAGGCATAAGCTGGGAATCAATGAAGCCCCCAGCATCAAAATTCTTCTCCATTACGGTGAGTGACCCCTCAGGACTAGAGGTCGATTTTTGCTTACGAGGGTTGTCGACTATCGCGACATCGGGACCCTATTCAGCCGGCTCGACCTTAAGAGGCACCACTCCACTACTGCTTGGACCAGTTATAACAATTGGGCTGATAGATTTTGGTGGTGGGGGAGGAGTTGCTGTCTGCGCTTCGGCATTAGGGGAGGACGGTTGCTCGGCAAACTGGGTGGCAGAGCTATCCTCACTGTGGCCAGGAATGAACTGAGACATCAAATCTTCAAGTCCAGTATGTTCGGCGGCCATACTCACTGCGACACACAACAAGTCGTCAGTCTGGTATATATATACAAAAAAAAAGAGAGAAAGGGCAACAAAACCAGCCGACCACTCACCTATGTAACCTCTACCCATCTCCCGGTCACCCATTAAAAGATGAGGGTTAATGTTGTTTTTGTTAAAAATTGCCAGCAACACATCAGCAATGTTCTTATCCCGCTGAGTAAGGCCTTTATATGTAACCTTAGTAAAAACGTTGCACCCGGACCCAAAACTCCAGTAAGTCAGAATCCGCCGCTCCCCTTCTAGAGTCAACCAGAAAGGATGGTCACCTTTGGTAGGTCAGACCTTAAGAAGTTACTCTAAAACCATGAAATGAGTCTTTAAACACCGCAAAAATTTGTCTGCCCTGAGCAGCCCGGAATGACATAAACCCTTTCTTGTGTCTTCCCTCCTTGGAAGGGTTAGTCAAGACAAACAACCATAAGAACACCTCCACAGAGGCCGGCAGATCTAGGTACTAGCAGACCATCTCAAAACACCGGATGGCTGCCCAACTGTTCGGGTGCAGCTGCGATGGAGCCACGTCGCACCGGTTAAGAAGCGCCATTTGGAAGGGGGTGAAGGAGATGCGAACCCCCAGAATGGTGAACATTGCCTTATACATCCAAATTCAGTCGGCAATCTGGGGGGTGTTAAGGTTAAGCTGGCATATGCGCTCGTGGGTGGCGGGAACGAACACCTCATAACGCCCCTCCTCGCCACCTCCCCCACACAGCTGGTCGCAAAGACGAAACTCCGCGAGCTCCTCTAAGGTTATTTGTGAAGGTGTATACTTCACGTCAGAAGTGACCCAGGCGTAACTGTTAACACGGGGTCTCAGGAAAGGAAGTTGCGCCATACCTATAGTGGAGGCACCACTTAAGGTTAGACCAAAAGGCCGGTAGGTCAGGAAAACAGGAACTAACACTAAACGCTACAGTGAGCCTATCTACAGTTAAGACAAGACTAAATCTACAGCTAAGTAAAGATCAAAAATCAGGAACCTAAATTACAACCCCCCTAACATCTACCTAGCATTGTCAAACATGCAAACCCAACACTTACTCCAAATAGGCATGAATAGGAAAAGGCACACAGGCAACATAAATGCACAATAAAGTTAAGAAGCACGAAAGGAAGAAAAGACTCACCAGGAAAATGATGATGATTGAAAGGAGTTACGAAATCTTGAAGAAATTTTACTGAATCAATCCCAAATGAAGAAGCTTCAGAAAGTGCAGAAGGGAAATGAGAAGTTTGTGGTAGTGATTAGAAAACAAGGAAAGGAGACGCGAAGGAAAGAGAAGAAAACCAAAATGAAAGAGTAACTGCCATGGAGAAGCGCGAAGGTCAGAGGTAAAATGGACTTTTCCCACACCTTCAAATTAGTCATAAATGCACTTAATTAAGAAGAACGAGGCGACAAACAATGCTCCCTCGAGACGGTGAAGCCTACACGCGCGTAGAAGGCACGCCCCAAATACGAGCGACCGACCAAGCAGCGATACAAATAAAGGAGGTCAAAACGCGCCAACAGCGGTTCTCACGACCACAGCTGGCACGTTGGAGGGCATTATTTCGGCCTGACTCATCTGGAACAACTCCCGAGTCCGAATGGCCGACCCGACGGGCACGTCGCTCCCAAACTGGGAACCCGACCCAGCCATTCCACCCCTCCAGCAAGGCACCTGATAGCTCGAGGAAAGGAAATTTCCTGGAAGGTGAGTCTGCTCCTATGGGACCCGCCCTAGGTACGGAGTATATAAGGGGAGGGCCCTACCCCTCCCTCAGGTACGTCACTACCTCCTCACTTTTATTGCCATCTATACCGATTCTGACTTGAGCATCGGAGTCTTTTTTGCAGGTGTCTCCTCCCTTTTACACCACAACAGCTCGGAAGGTCGTAAAGCCTCAGTCCTCACGCACCTCCGATTCCCACTACCTCATCCTCAAAGCATCTCCGACCCGTTTGGTACCCAGCAAACCGAACAAAAATATATTTTAAAAAACTCAAATAATAAAATAAATTTTTAAAGATATATTTTATTTGACAAAATAAACTAAATATATATAATGAATTGAGGTTTAGGGTTATTCAGAAAAAAAAAGTAAACCATGCTACCTAAGACGAATTATATACAATTTGGGAGGTTCGGTGTCCTGAGACGATTTATGAACTTTTTTTTTTAAGGAATTTGATGCATAAATCAGTGTTTAATATAATATCTAATACACACTACTATAGCACGATTTATATATTAGCAGGTGTAGGGAATTCACGTTTTCGAATTTGTAGAATCAAATAAAATTGATCCCTCTTTATTTTATTTAAATAAAAAAAACCTATCCAACAATATACCCATATCTTCTAGTCTAAATCTATATCTCTCTGGTATAGGCTCAATGCATGAGTTTCTTATCTTCCTTCCTAGAAGAATCAGGACTCCAAAAATTTCTAATGCATTCATCCGAACAAACAGAGATTAATATAAGCTATTTATTATTGGAAGCTTTAGCTGGAAAAAAAATGTATCACAGTAATTTTACTTTTAAGAAAAAATAGGAGACAACCTATAAATGTCATTGTAATAAATGTATTGGTGGTTATGTTGTGTTCTTCATCAGGTCTCATGAGTCAAATCTTTCATCGGCAGCCATAGCTCCAATCCTAAATTAGCTAGTTCAGACGATTGAACAAGAAACATCGATTTCTCAAAAAGATCAACTCTTTTAATTACATGATGGACTCCTTTGAAAAAAAAATTTCGTGATGCGCTGCCGAACTTATTCCAATTCAATAAGAGATCTCAATATTATGCCTTGAAGAGGACTCGAACCTCCACGCTCTTTAGCACGAGATTTTTCAAAAGTGTATCCACAGCGTTCGTTTTGCTTGTCCCAACATTGTAAGAAATTATTGATTTTTTGTTTTTTCATTTTTCCAATAGATTAAGTATGTTTTCTTATAAAGATATACGCTTTTCATTAATTTAAATAATTTTTCTCTTGATGTCGGTGCTATGTATGGGCTAAGACATTTGTATATTTTTTTATCAATGAAATAGTATATTTATTATTATTATGGACAATAAGCAAAAAGTCTTGAAAATAGTCACGTTAATGAAAGTTTAATAAAAACTTATTTGTATAAATTTCTCTCGAGGTCATGGTCATCAAAATTTTTATCTTTCTTATTATACTACTATATTTAACTTCTTTTTTATTGTCAAGAATGTAATCACTTAATTTTCATGAGTAGTTGTATTCTTATACTCTAATTTTGTACTCTAGTTATGTACTTTTAATTGCAAAATATAATATTTTTGTTTAATATCATCTTTGTCAATATTGATATATTCCTACTTTTGTTTATTCTAGAAAAATACTATAATTATGGATGAAGAAGATAAAGGCAAAAGAAAGGTAGAAATCTAAATTAGAGTACTTCAAGAAGTTCAAAAGTAAATAGTGAGAAGAGTTAACGAATGATGAAAAAATACCTATACTATAAGTATTAAAAAATTATTTTGACAACTATGTTATAATAATCATAATTTAGAAGAATAAAAGATGTTATGTATCCATCTAAACTTACCCTTATTATTATTATTATTATTATTATTTTGTGTTTTCATTCATCGTACAGTTATGTTAAATTAAAAATTGTTTTAGGAGCTTTTGAGTATAGATCATTTTCCATTTGAGTATAGATCATTTTCTATTTGAATATAGACTATTTTACATTAAAATATACATTCAAATATCCAATTCTAATAATCAGCAACATATATGATCATAAATTATATATTTAACATATCAAACTACATAAAGATTAACAAATTTTAAGTGAAATAAAATAACAATTAAAAAAGATGAATAACATGAGCAGAAATAACAAATATTAAAAGAAAGAACATCATACTAACAGTAGACAAATAAATAATTTGGAGATCTAATACTAATGCATACTACTTTTTTAACTAAAGTCCTATACTTGGCATGAATTTCCTTGTAATTTTTTTCGGCAGCTTTGATGACAACGTCCCTTTTCACATTGTACTGATACAATATGAGATCCAAAGGTAGTCTCATCCGAATTTCATCGTGAACCTGTAAAAAGAAAAAAAAAATATTCATGCAATTTGAAATAAATACTTAATTTTTTATATTATGCTACAACTACTTACATCAATAGAAGAATATTGATCGCACCAACCGTATTCTCTCATCCATTGAGTCATCCAAACACCTGCATCATTTCTACAAAGTAAGTTACAGTTAATAAAAATGTTCAATTGGATTGTAATATAATTTTGTTGAGTAAACTATAAATAAAACAAATACTTTTCACATCTCCCGATTTCATCTGACATGACGAGTTGACGACAGCAAATTTTGAAACTTTTGGCATTACAGTGCGTTTGGAGTCATAAAATGTGGGATCTTGTAACATGGCTACGATATACAAAGCCTGCATCCATTTTAACCATTTAACATTATTACAAATATAATAGAAATTAGACAACTAAGATTATCAAACAAGTATAATTACCAGTCTTTTAATGGTTTAATCCTTTGAGTCCTCTTTAGATAGATCAAGTGTTGGATCTAATAAAATAACTTCTTGCTTTCGAAAATCAAACACCACTAAATACCAATGATTGTTGTCTTCTTTAACACTAACAAACATCTAATAATTTTTTAATTGTGAGTAAACAGAAAATGAAAAATACAAAATTAAATAAATTTTTATAAAGATTAAATTGTAAATAATTCAATCACCTTTCTAAGGTAATCTACCTTCCCCGTAAAATCCTCTTGATATTTTCTTCGCATATTCTTTGACGATCCCTCCTAATCTAGTATGTATTGCTATAGAGGACAAATAAAATAATCATTTAAGACTGAACTATATTTAAAAATTATTTTTTAAAAATATTTTTATATACTCACTACGAAGGTTGATGGCATGTACCAATTCATATGCAATTCTGACATTGATCTTTCATCATATGTCAACATTGAAGCCAACACATTAAGTACCTGTTTAGTAAATTATAAATTTTAGTTTTACTTAATATGGTAGAGTGCACACGTGGTTTATAAATGATAGGGGACCTTGCATTTTCATCTATACGATTTCCTGGACACAGAGTCTTAAATGATGATATGTTGGCACTAAATTGGCTTGATTTAGCAAATATTTCATCTTTGCTCAAATAAATGTTAACAACAATTTAAAAAAAAATTTAAGTGTGAAAAATATAGATAAATTTATACAAACCAATGAGTTTTTGTATCATTGGCTATGCCGTAAACATATGTTGCAACTAGTGTTTATGTGTGTTTCAATGTCATCCATGGAAGGGGTCTAAACAAAATGGGTAACCACTGCATTTATAAGAAGTTAAAATAAAAAATTGTAACTGAATGTTTAATAATACAATCTTGACCGAAATAACAATATATAATTCATTTGTATATATTGCTAAATGTCTAAGGCACTCACCAGGGGAATGTAGATGTCGGTCTCTGTTCCTTTGGCAAGGATGTCAATTGACACAGAAGAATACTTTTTTGTATTTTTTGTTGTATGAACTTTTTCTCACAACCAGATTTCATACGTAATGCCTTTGGCAAGAGCATCTCCATCGACAATTTTAACTCTTTTTTGGAGTTGGTAGTGGTCATGATAAGAGTACTCCAATAACAAATAAAAGTACCTATTATATTAAAGTATAAGAATGCATTGTGATTTATATAGCTCGTCACCAAGGAAATTATATTTTGATTGGATTAAAAAAACCAGCAGAATTTGTGTGAACACGATTGATCATGGAGTAATGGAAGAACGGTTGATATATTTTGATCGGGTATGCCGCCTTCAAGAGGTCGGATACTCGACGTGTTTTAAAATTTTGAATGTTACCACTTTAAATGAGGGGTGAGCATTAGGTGGCCGTTTCGTTGGAATCCGCGCATAGCTTTAAAGAAGGGTGCAAGATACCCTTTTTTCCCCTTCGCTCTTATACAAGCTTCGCACCCTTCTTCTTCTTCCTTATTCCATATCTGAAAAGCTCTCAATGTTGCCATGTTTCCTTCTAGATGCAAAAAGAATCTTATCTTCACTTTTTCCTTTTCACTCCTTGTTCGTCATTTCGACCCAAGATTTCTCTGTCTTAGACTCTTTGAAGGTCTCTTTTCACCCTTTGGAGAGGAACGTTTGTGGTTGCTTGCTGTGAGACGTGCCTTTCCCTTTTCGCACCTCACCAAGGTTGGTATTCTTGACTTCTTTTTGTGTAACTGTTCTGGGCTCTTTCAATCTGCTTCTTGTACTTCGGGGGACATTTCAAGTAGTAGCGGAGATTCTTACATTGTTGATTTTGTTTGTGTCTTGAAACTTCTTTGGAAAAAGTTGTTCAATGCTGCTGCTTTGTTTACTAAAAACCCCTTTTGAAACTGTTTTTGTCGTCTGATGTTACTATTATGAACGTTTGGCTCTGTATTTGGAATTTTGGAGAAACTTGTTGCTGTTCATTACTTGTAGAACATAATCACATTGTCCCCCAATGGTGTCGCTGCTGATAGTGTAGGAGGGATGCCATTTCTATTCGTTCTATTTTGAAAATATCTTGTGAAATCGCGTGTTTTATTTTGTTGCTTTTACCCGACTTCCTCTGGCTTTGACCGAGTTCCTTTAGCGACGATGTTCATTTGTTGCATTTGTAGGTATAGCTGTATGTCTCGATCCATTGTTCATGATATGTTGACAAAAGTCCCCCCTTCCGTTTTAGCTTAGGTAGACACTTTTATCCTGACCACTGTTCCTGTAATTGATAAAGAATACACTCAAACTTTTCGTAGACACCATAGGCTATGTGAGAGTTGAGAGGATGAACGGAATTATGAGATAGTAGTGGCTGATCTTGAAAAGAGGGTATGCTTCCCCCCTTTAGATGAGTCAGAGTGTCACTTTTTCTATGCATAGGATTGCTTTTTCTCGAAGTTAGATGTAAGGCTTCCTTTTTCTGATTTCGAGATCAATGTTATCTAGACCTGCGATGTTCCCCCTACCCAGCTACACCTAAACTTCTATTATTTTTTGAAGATATACCAGCTCCAATGTTGGGAGCTAGATGTGATTTAAAATATTCTTCCCCTTAGGCATATCAGTATGGATGACATGGCTATTCAAAACAACCTTCAACTCATTGCCCGAAATGGAAATCGGGCCGCTGGTGTGTGTACTATCTTGGCCAGGGAGTTGGAGAAGACTCCTCTCAATGCTACTCAGAGTTCTTTAATGGCTGCCCGAGCTGAGATGGACAGACTTAAAGAGATTAAAAAATAGTTGGAAGAGGAGAGGGACGGGTTGAGGTCTGACTTGGAGAAGGCTTGGGCCAGGGCGAAAAAGGCAGAGGCAGCTACAACTATGGTGGAGTGGTTGCATAATCGTTGATGGGAAGATCATCCCAACCCCTAAGGATGGCTAGGTGGACTAAATTATGTCAGAGGTCAAATTTCAGAGGTCATTTCAAATATTAAATAATTTACAAATAGATTATCTAGTAAGTTGAACCTGAGATTTACAAATAGATTCAATTTATCACAAGTTAATATGTGACACTTTTTCCATTATCGTGGGTCAAACCAATCACTTATGCTAATACCATATTTAACTCGATTTGCTTTTATGTTTGATTAAAGATCAAGTCTATTCTTGCAATCCTACAAACATAGTGTTATGATACTAAGTCACGCCAACTCGCATCAAATAATATTTACGAAAATCATCGTCCAAAGATAAATATAAAAATTTTCGACACTCGAGAGAAATATATATTTTGCGTATTAAAATTTTAACACAATTAATATTTATAAATTTATATAGTCAAATTATATAAATAATGTAATAAAACTTATTCAAACTTATAATGAAATTTCACCATTAAAATCATGACATACATGAACAGTGCGAGATTACTCTTGCCAGTTCTAAAGCTATTATTTATGGGACTCTAAGATTTTTTTTTCAAAATATGTAATCCCTAGTTTGATACCATTAGTTGTAACTAAAATATCATAAATTACATTCTTTTCATTTCTACATTTTTTCGTTTTTCAAGTGAATCTTAATATCTATATGAGATTTAGTTATTAACTTACAATAGAAGTACTATTTGACATTAGGGTTAGAAGTGAGTCGAGTTGAGTTGAGTATACCAAACTTAAGTTCAGGTCACGAAAATTGAACTTGGCTCATGACTCGACTCATTAACAATCGAGCCTATTTCTTAAGCTCAAGCTCGGCTCACCAAATGCTCATGAGCTGGCTCAAATAACAAGAACATAATTTATAATTCTATTTCAATTAATTATAACTTATGTATATTGTAAAAATTATTAAAAAAGATAAATTTTACATATTGTCTATTTATTTATTATCATAATTTTTTTATTTATGTCCTACATCGAAAGTATAGCTTAAATGCATATCGGATATATGTATGTATGATATATGTAATATTATACATATAATCGAGCCCATTTACGAGTTAATGAGCTGAACTTACCCAAGGTCAAGATGGGTTATTTAATTTATGAGTTCGATTCCTTTTTCAAGCTCGGCTCACCAACTCACGAGTTTAGCTTATTGAGCTTTTAGCGAGTCAAGTTTGTGCTGGCTTATGAGCTGTATTGACTCACTTTCAACCCTACTTGACATGCACAATTATCATTAAATTTTAATATATTAATTGAGTAGTACAAAGTAATTTTGTGAGATCAATTAAATTAACCCAATAATTTTTTAAATAAAGTTTTTTTTATATTTGTTATATATAGAATTAAATCTAATACAATGATTTTTATATTAATCTAATAGAAGAGAATTATGTAATATAACAATGTCAAAATTAATAAACTAAAGAGGATAAATAAATAATATTATTATATATTACTATATAATTTTTTAAGTTCTAATAGAAACATTTGGCTGTACTACTTTGTTACCATATTGATCCTGCGTGACTTATAGTTTTAAAAAAGAAACAACATAAAAGAAATTACTAGAAAGAACCCTCTTACAATATTTCGGTCTGTTCTCTTGTAAAAGTGAACTCCTGAGATATTTCAGTTTTTAAAACTAAGTTTAAATATTTAATGATTACTAAAATTAAACAATATTTTATCTAATAATAATATTTTAGTCTATCGTCACTCTAAAAAAATTTAAATGAATAATTATTTTATAAAACTAAAATTCTAATTCATATTAAAATTAAATAAATTAACTCATTATGATGAAATTAAATATGTCTTTTCACATTAACATTGATGTTTTGGTTATTTAAAATTAATTAGTCAGTAAATTTAGCCCCTATAAAATTGGTATCTAATTTTTAATTTCTAACAGATTTATGTAATCTTTTATATAACTTATTAGTGTTTAGCACAAATAGTAAATTTATTATTATTTAGTATAAATAATGTCTTTTCAATTGTGAGTACCCGAACAAAGATATGCTACCTTTAATTCTTTTCTAGGTGAGGTTAAAGAATTTAATTTTAATGTAACAAGTTTTTGTTATAGTTATAATTATATCTTAAAAAAATATTTATAGTTTATGTACTCTCTATCACTTTCTCCCATGAATGAAAAAAAAAACACACCAACATAGGAGGTTAAGGTAAAGTAAAAAATTTACATAATATAATTTATTTAATATTAAATTAAAATGTGAAACCGCAAATAAAAAGAACTAATTTTGTTTGCTCTCTAAATTTAGATGAATGCTGGAAATAAAATTTTTTTTTTGTGTAAATCTAAGTATGTCAATTTTTTTTTCATATTTTTAGATAAGTGATAAGTGCAACTAAATTTATTAAACAGCATATATGGTAATATTTATCTACAAGTGTATATGAAAAAATATATATTGTGCATACTGCACTACTTGTTTCTCTTGTAAATTTCTTTTTCATTATCACCGAATTCTAATATAATGTTAAACAGTTATTTGATTGTTTAAGATCTTTCTATAAATGAGAGAGTAGTGAGACATTTATGTAACCAACTTATGTTAAAAAATACTATCTATATATACATGCTTTCCTTCACAGCTAAAGAAAATATTCAAAACATTTTTATATTTTCAGTGAAGGATAGTTAATGGATTTTTCGAAGCTAAAGACTGAGTCCATAAGTATGGATACGTCACGAACTCCCAACTTGTTTTCACAATGGTAACCATAAATCCTTCTTTATCCTTTTCTTTATTAGGCAACTCGTTTCTATTCTTAATTGACTTGATTGTTCCATTCTTATTTTTGTGATAGACTAATGCTGAAGTAAGTATAATTCCAACAAAATTTTTACAAGGGCTAGATGAGCAACTACAGCTGTTGACCAAAAAGGTGGACGAACTATCATCACGACCAATGAACTCAACGCCTCCTATGAGTCAATGCATGAATACTACTCCTAAGTGGTCCAACTTACAGTGGTATGAAAAATTCTGTTAAGAAGAAAACTACACCCAAAAAGACAACACAAACATCTTCAAGACAGAATGGTAAGATTAATAAAGGTTTTGCGCGCAAAAAAAGGAAATCTTTATGGCCAAAAACTAGACAAAATGGAGTAAGGAAGACACCATCTAAGACTGACACTAAGGTATTATTGTCTTTAAAAAATTAGTTGCATAACCAATTTTATTTTTCTTATTCATAAGTCTAACATGATTCGTATGTGTTTTTTTTTTCATTTTAGTGCAATTTATTCTGGCACGAAGAAAATTCAGCTGAAGATGTCTCAACCTTAATGAATGGAGATAAAATTTTCCAAGTAACTAATAAATTAATGAACAATATAAATGAATTTAGTTTAATTAGGTATATTATTTATTTTTTACAATATATTATGCAGTGTTTCTCGGTTTTATTTCAGGCAACAAGGAATTCGAGCTTTAGAGAAGCAGATCTTGCCCTTGCGTCATATATTTTTTATTTTAATTATGACCCAAAGTACTATACAATCTTCTTAATATATTTTTAGAAGGTATACGGTGATTTTTTAAAAGATGACACAAAGTAATGATTTTGTTTTTAATAGGGAAGAATTGGTTTCCAATGATCATTGTTCAGGCATAAGAGAAGCTTTGATGACACTAAAACCTAGACATTCTATTATTGATGATGTATTGTATTTTTTTTTTTGCTTTGTTACAAATTTATCCAAGATGTACTCAAATTGACTTTATTTTGTAGCAAATTTTATTGAATTGTTTGTTTTATATAATTTTGGACCTTGTAATTTGATATAACTATAGGTCCTTATCCTTGTTGTTTCCATGCTAACTCATAATGATGATGGTCACAAGTGGTTTCTTCCCACAACATTTGCGGTATGTTTATTTTTTTTCGCATTAATATAGGTATGTATGCTCGTTCTAATTGACATGTCTTTTACAGCAAATTACAATGCATCTAGAAAATGTTTCCATCGGAACTTGGAATTACATTAAGGCCAATTTTATGAGAGAAGCATATAATCTTACTAAGATAGACATGTTGACGTTAGGATTTTCGTATGGTCTAGAATTTTTATTAAAAATATAATCACATTGCAAGTATAGTTTCTAAACCAACAGAGAATCCTTTCGTACAAAAGTTTGGTTGTCACAAGTAACAAAACCCAATAAAATTTATAACCGAAGTATTTAAACCTCGGGTCGTCTTCTCAAGGAATTGCAGGGAGGTATGATTTATTATTGGTTATGTAAAAAGATATGTTTTTGGGTTTTTGAAATAAATTAAAAGTAATTTAAATGACAAGAAAAATAAATTAATAATAATAAAATCTCTTGGCAAGGTATAAGAAATTGAGGTCCTATCCTAGTTATCCTTATCAGGTGTGATGAGAATTGAATTCTGCTCCCACTTAAATTAACCCTTGCTAAACAAAGGAGAGTCAAGTGGACTAATTAATTTGATCCTCAAGTCCTAGTCAATTCCTATGGAAAGACTAGAGTTATTGGAGTACAAATTAACCAGCAGAGAATTCCAATTTCAATCAACAGCTGAGTTTGATAACTCAAGTGTTGCTAATTACTTAACCAAACCAAAAGGAGAAAATAAATCTAAATTTAATTGAAACCATCATAATTAAAACAATCATTAATTTGAAATACCTCAAATTGTATTTAAACATAAATTCAAATCCTAACATGGAGAGTTTGTAAATCAATAATGAAAAGATAAATGACAATTAAAGTAATGGAATAAATAAAAGTAGAAAATAAATTAAAGGAATTGAACCTGTGATTGAAGAAGATGAAATCCTAAATCCTAAGAGAAATCCTAATCCTAAATCCTAAGAGAGAGGAGAGAGCCTCTCTCTCTAAAAGTACATCTAATCCTAAAAATTATCAATATTTTATCACTAAGTTGTTTCGTTGTTTGATTCCTTCATTCTCTGGCTTATATTCTGAGTTTCTGACTTAGATTTGGGCCGAAAAAGGGTCCAGAAATTGCTGGGGGCATTTTCTGTAGATTCTTATACGTGGCGTCTGTCACGCGTTCGAGTGGGTCACGCGTTCGCGTCATCTGGAAGTTTTCCTTGTCACGCGTACGCGTCAGTCACGCGTACACGTCATTTGCATTCTCCTCAAGGTGCGCGTTCGCATCGTCCACGCGTATGCGTCACTGCCATTTCGCGCTAGGCATGCATTCGCGTCGTCCATGCGTTCGTGTCGCTGCCTTTTCTTCAAAACTCCATTTTTTTGCTTTCCTTCTATTTTTGTATGTTTCCTTTCTGTCCTCTAAGTCATTCCTGCCCTATGAAGCCTGAAAATACTTAACACACAAATCACGACATCGAATGGTAATAAAAGATAATTAAAATTAATATTTTTAAAGCATAGGAAACATGTTTTTCACATATATCATAAAATAAGGAAGAAAAAGTAAAACCATACAATTTATATGAATAAGTGGGTGAAGAATTGATAGAAACACTCAATTTGAGCACAAATTATATCATAAAATATGGGTTTATCACATGTCTCATAGAGAAATTTACTATCAAAGTATAATGCTAAAAGTGATTTATTATTGTAACAAATAATCTTGTACTCTAATGTCTTTTGTTATTGTAGATTTATGTTCCAATTCACGTGGATTTTCACTGGTTCTTAATGGTTGTTAACATATCTGATCAAGAAATTGTGTATCTTGACTCTAAAAAATCTAAGATACAGAAAAAGTCAAGGATGACA
Organism: Arachis ipaensis; assembly: GCF_059453495.1. NCBI lineage: Eukaryota > Viridiplantae > Streptophyta > Magnoliopsida > Fabales > Fabaceae > Arachis > Arachis ipaensis. The sequence continues at coordinate 74,778,258 of NC_142436.1, forward strand.
GCAGTCAATAAAGTGATGAGCCATTTAAGCAAACCAGATTGTATTTAAAAAATATTCTTTCATCATATTTGGATTACCGCTTATGGTTGATGACTATCCTTCAGGCATCATTTCTTGAAAATATTTTGGGTGACGGAACATATAAATTATCTGTTGGGATATCACCTACAATTTCTACTTATAAATTGGTAGATCCCGAAGTTACGCAGCAAGAAGATGGCTCGTAAGTAAATAAAAATTTCGTACTTCATTCACTAATTTTAATCTAAATTAATATGAGTGAAAAATTATAATAATTACATAAACTTATCTTATTATTAGGAAGCAATATTATTAAAATTTTAAAAACTTAGTATTATCTTTTTTTTCTTTATGTGTTCTGTAACACCCTAACTATCAAAATGTCACGCTTTCGGCTACGCCACTCTGATAGCTCGGGTATTACGAAGACTCTTAAAATATTTAATACTAAAATATGAGCCTGTTTAAAACTTAAACCGTATTTTTCAAAAGACCGTTTAAAACAAAACATAAATCCATACTTACAACCATATACATACATATAAATAGTATTAACTTACAAGCTTTACATAAAACAAATCCTATCCCTCTTACAAATTGTGAAAGATAAAGGCAAGGAAAATATTAAATAATAACTAAAGCAATATAAAACATTGCGACAATAACAACTAGGTAAACTCTTCATGACTTTTGCGTCCATATCCTGAAAAGGGAAATCTGTAGGGGGGGTGAGAACATTATCTTCGAAAGAGTTCTCAGTAGAGGGTTTTGAGAATTGTTATGAGAAGATATTTTTAACGAAAACTGTTTTAAAAGATCAATAGTCGTCGTTGTCTTATGAATCTATTCAAACATCGACATGTAATTAGATCCAAAATTCCAACACCCATATCTTAATTTCGTAAAAGTTCCATTTCTTATAAGTAGACATAATATTCAATGTAAATACCATGGGATCAATCAACCTAAACTCGCTCGTCACGGCCTCCGGCCCAATATACAATTAAATTTCTGCCTCCGGCCCAACAAACTCATAACTGCTATCATCAATCCACCACCAATACTTCAAACAGAAACCAGTCATAAGCACAAACAAATACAAGGCAAACACACTTAAAGAACAGTCACAGCAAATATCACAGTTATCAGTTAAGCAGAACTTATCAGATAAGCAAACTAAAACAATTTAAGCACACCCAAACAATGGCAAACAAATGTAGTATGATGCATACTTGTCCTTCTGGCCATAAGCTCACGTGTCGGTTACTTTGCCAGAGCCCGACACATCTGGTAGCTAACCTGGATATCGTCCTCTTGAAAATCGGTAGGCGATACACCACCACGAACCCCACCATTGCGAGTGGTACACCACCACGAACCTCGCAAGATCTTCAATTGGAAAACAACACACATATGTTGGCCATAAACCACCACGAACCCCACAACATTCACTTTTAAAAATATGTGAGCGGTATACCAAAACCTCAGATCCTTAAACAACTTGAAACAGAAAATACCGATTCAAAGGTTCCGGAATGAAACTCTTACCCAGACAAGGAAGAATGGCTGACCTGAAACAGCGACAACTCCGATGGTGTTTTCGGTGATCACAGCCACATTTCCAGTGACCCGAATAGCGGCGGCATTCCCTGGCGGCAGAAGCTCGGCTGCCCAATTCCAACAATGACGATGGAGCACGCAACGATGGCGGCGTTGGTATTCGGCGACGGTGATGTGAACAGCGTCGCCTCCTTCCGAGCATCGCACTCCTCCCCCGTCAATCTTCTTCTCTGTTCGTGCACTCTCTCCCTTCACGGTTCTGCCGGCGGCTCGTGGATGTACCGGCGGTGATGCGGTGAGGACGACGACTCCACAGAACGGTGGCGTCTGCGATGGCGCGGACAGCAGCAACAGTGGCCACCCTTCTTCTTCTCCTCTGTTCAAACTCTCTCTTCCATCCTGTTGAGTCGATGGTGAGGACCACCAGCACAGGCGCATCTCCTTCCTCCTTTCTCTCTTCTCTTTTCCCGTTCTCTCCATCTCCCTTTCTTACTGTGTGTGCGCGTGTGTCTTGTTGGGAAAGAGGGCAGCGGCTTGGGCTAAAGGGGTTAGGGTTTGTGGGCTTGATTTTTAGGATTAGGGTTTGATTTGGGGTAACTTTGAAATTAGGAATTTTTGGGTTAAATTAAGGTTGGTAATTTCTAAATCAATTTAAGTTACATTGTATTTATTTTAAAATCTAATTTAATCCCTCAAAATTACTTTAAAAATTTATTTAATTGTCAATTTGCTAATTAACTCTCAATCAAGTATTTTAATTTAAAATATAAGATAATATAATAAATTTTCTCTATTTATAAAAATTAAAATATTAAATTCTAAAATCTCAATTGTTTAAACTAAATCATATAAAAATTCTTTTCTTTTACAACTATTAAACTTTATAATTTAAATATAGAAAATTATTCAATAATTATGAAATTAAGTAAAATCTTCATTTTAATTATCAAAACTTGATTTAATTATTCTCAATGAAATAATTTTTGAAAATAAAATCTCTAATAAATAAATAAATTTGAAATCAGCTCATAATAAGATTTTCTAAAACTTATGGGTCTTACATGTTCTATTGCAGGAATGATTGTGGTATTTATGTTGCACAATGGATGATACTATCAGATCTTTGGGGATCATATGATGTTGGGGTACTATAACAATATATTTAATTTATTAAATTCATAAGTTAGTTTCTAATCTAATATAATATTGTAATTTTATTCTGTAACAGAGAGTGAATGACTTTACAAGAATGCGCCTTGCAATTGATTTGGTTAGTGGAGATCACAACATCAAGAAGAGGGAAATAGAAGATCTCGCTATCAAAAATTGGAACAACAATTCAAGACCAATTTAATTTTAGAATAATTTAAATTAGGAACAATTTTAATTTTTCTTCATTTGAAGAAAGTGTCTTGATTATCTTAGTTTTATAGGGTAATCTAGTTTAGTTATAATTCTATATTAGAATTATTAGTTTATTTCTTTAGAAAATTTCATTACTTTTTGTTTTAATAAAGGGTTAACTACCAAAAATGTCTCTGAGTTATTCAAATACTGACAAAAATACACCCGAATTTTACCATCGACAAAAATGTCTTTAAATAACTTAAAAATGCAATAAAAATACCCAACAGTAAATATGTATTTTCAAAAAATACCTTAGAGATTGAATTTTGATGCAATTTTTTGTAAGAATCATTAGAAAAATGAGATATTATTATTCTTAAAATTTGGTAATTTTTTGCTGAGTATATATTTTTTGTAATTTTTAAAAATATTATTGGTTGTTAACAAAAAAATTATATACCTAACAAAAAATCACCAAATTTTAAGGATAATAAAATCTTATTTTTTTAATCATAATTACAAAAAATTGCATCAAAATTCAATCTCTAATATATTTTTTGAGAAATACATATTTAATGTTAGATAATCTTGCAAAAAAACTAACATTAAATATGTATTTCTCAAAAAATATATTAAAAATTGAATTTTGTTGTGATTTTTTGTAAGTATGATTAGAAAAATGAGATATTATTATTCTTAAAATTTGGTGATTTTTTGTTAAGTATATATTTTTTGTGATGTTTTAAAAGTTTTATTGGTTGTTAACAAAAAAATTATAAAAAAAATATATACTTAACGAAAAATCACCAAATTTTAAGGATAATAATATTTCAATTTTATAATAATGCTTGTGAAAAATTGTATCAAAATATAATCTCTAAGGCATTTTTTGAAAATATATATTTACTATTGGGTATTTTTGTTGTGTTTTTAAATTATTTAAAGGTATTTTTGTCGATAGTAAAATTCAGGTGCATTTTTGTCAGCGTTTGAATAATTCGGGGACGTTTTTGGTGGTTAACCCTTTAGTAAATTATAAGTCTATGAAGTTTAAATTAATAAAAATTGAGCTTGTTAGTTATAATGTATTTGCATAAGAATTATTATTATCTTATCTTTATTTTTTTTAATACGTAATATTCTGCTGCATTACATTCATATTAAAAGAAGACGTGTACTATTAAAAAATCAATGGGTATTTATAAAAAGTATTGGAATACCTTAAATTTTAACCTAATTAACTTAATATAACCCCAAGAAAACAAAATAAGTGAATAAAAATTTATAATATCTATCTTAGAATTAAATTTATTTTATTCTTCATATTTTTATTATTTACATATAAATCGGATAGTAATAGTATATTATCTTGTATGGGTATAACTTTAAAAAAAAATGTTAGAATAATTTTTTTTAAAGAATCTTATAAAAAATACAAGTAATTTAATATTTGAATATATCACTTTAAAAAAAAAAACTTTTACATATGGTCCTAGGATATAAAAATATATTTTGTTTATTTATTATGTTTTATAAAAAATATTTTATATCTACTAAATATGTTTGAATATAATAATATAAAATGCTATTTATTTATTTATTATATTTTGTTTAAAAGTAATTTTTTTAACTCAGACAAAATTTATCGTACACACTAAAATTTGTTAAAAGAAGTAAACGTTAATTAAAAAATATTTTGCAAACAACATAATTACATATAAACATGCATTAAATTATCCTTAATTAAAATATCTACTTTCTATTGACCTATGATGTACTTTTAAAGGATTAGTATTTAAGGTACTATATTAATGGATAAGAATAAAACCGTACTCTAAAATTTTTTATTACAGAATTTCTCCAAAAATATTTAGAATTGCAAATAGGACTTGATTAGAAATTCTCTTAAACTTATATTTATTGTTTATTTAATTATTTTATTATGTAATGATATTATTTTTTATAAAAATTAAATGTTTTTTTACTATTGTATTGGCTATGTATCATTGTATTTAAAAATTTTTTTTTATAAAATTGATCATATATATATATATATATATATATGAGAAATGAAAAACATTAATTTATGCTAAAACCTAATTAAATAAATAATATTTTTAGTGATTTATATACTTACATCTATCAAATTATGTGTTTTTATCCAATGTCAACTCGGTTTTAACAAAATCTATTCAGTAGAATATTGTCCTTGATATAACTTTTTCTTTTTCTTTTTTAAGAAATGAAGTACATTAACTATAAAAAAAAAGTTATACTAATGCCGAGTACTATTAAGTTGTTAGTATTAATTATTTAATATAGTTCTAATTTATAATATTTTTGTTTAATAATAATATGTGTTTTATTATATATATAATGTGCTTAATAAAAAAATATGAAGGATAAAAGCATAGATTTATTGGCCAAAATAATAATAATAATAATAATAATAATAATAATAATAATAATAATAATAATAATAATAAATTGAATTAATTTAATAATATTCACAAATAATTAGTTACAGATATATACTTGCATTATTTTCTTTTATTAATATCTCTAAATAAAAAGTTTCTTCAGCTAATAATCACAAAACATATTTGCATTTCGTTAATATCCATGTCTTTAGTCCCAAATATACGTTTTCTATGGTATAAAGCTGTCTATTACATGATATTAATCTCAAAAATCACTCCTTATTTGACTATGGTGTATTCTGCATGGCCTATCAAAATAAAAAACCAAATCATTCACATGCTATTAAATCCCAAAAGATATAAATTTATGAAAAAATATTATTTGAAAACTAAATATAAGATAGATAAATGATAACAAATCTTAATTACCTGTAGCAACCATCTATGACTAGGAATGAGACCATATAAGGAAGTTTCATAGCTAGCAGACGTATGGTTGTTATCTCCTCCAAAAAATGTAGAACTTAAACCTTCACAAAGACATAGTTCATAGTAGTATAATTCCAGAATGATTGAATTGGAAATATACTAAATTGAATAATGTGTATACCAGAATTATAGACTTTACTTATATCTTCTTGAGACAATTGTGGATTCTTTTTCTCACCCTAAAAGTGTATATTTTTAACATTCACCTCCACAGAAGAAGCTATTGGAGTTGTAAAATCCGATTAATTAACGGCTAATTAACTCATAAATGAGAATTTATTTTAGAAAGTCAAAAATATGATTTTTATGGCTAAATATGATAGAAGAGATTGAGACGAGAATTTTGGTACCAATTTTATAGAAATCGGACCAAGATTGGACCGAACGGGCCAAATCGGACCAACCGGACCCATAGTTGGCCCTTGGCCCAACTAAACTAAACCCTAAAACACTCATTTAAGCACTCTCTCTCCCCTCTCTAAGACACTAAACACGCTGAAATGGAGGCACAAGAGGGAAGAACACTCTCTCAAGTTCTTTCTCTCATTTGATCTTCAAACCACCATAACTTTTGATCTAGAGCTCCAATTGCCGCACCGTTTGCGGCCACGCGTTCACCGTAGAGAGCTCTACAAAACTCATTCAATCAATCTTGAGGTAAGCCACAGTTTGCTCTTCGAATTTCCAGCTTTGATTTCGAGTTTAATGAGCAAAAATGTTGAGATTTTGGGCTCTTTGATGTTATAGGACCCAACTCTCTTGAAGGAGAAGGTTAATCTTGTCTCCTTGGACCTTGGGTGTGGTAAGATTCTCAGCCCTAGTATAAATTATTGTTCTATGATATTTGGGTATTGAGATGTTGTGTATGGATATGATAATTGTGGCTTATGTTGTGTATATGTGGATATTGGAGCTTGATTGAGACTTTGAAAAGCTTGAAAAGGGATTTTTGGTGATAAAAATCTGTTCTTGGAGGTGTTGAGACCTTGAAAGCTTGTGGAAAAGTAGTTTGGAAGTGCTCCGGTTGAGCTTGGGAAATTGGTTAAGGTATGGTCTCGTTTTTTCGTATCTAAAATGTAATGTGGTAGGAAATACTTAGGCTAGAGACCCTAAGATAGGCATTGAATTGTTGATGTTGTTGAATGGTTGAGATATATGATGTGGTCATATATGTGATTATGAATATTGATGCCTTGATGGTGTGATATATGAGAAAAATGCATGCTATGATATATGCTTGATGAATGATTAAGGTTGAATTATGGATGGATCCATGTGAGAGTGAGCATGGTAGTGATTATGTGTAATGTTGGTTAATTGGTAATGATGTGATTGGAAATTGTGATAAGGAAAGGTATATGCCATGTTAATGTATTTAATATTGGGCTATTTGATTGAGATGGGATGAAATAGTGAGTTGTTGGCTTGTAACGTGTTAAATATGCTAATGTATGAGTTGAAGAGGCTTGAGTTGAATTTTGGTATACCTTCCTTGATTTCAAAAAGGGTTAAAATTGGTATGATTTGGTTGACTTCAAAAAGGGATGAAATTTGGATGTTTTGAAAATGGCACATTGTGGTTTTGAATAAAAATGTGGTTTTTGGGCATAATTTGATGGGATGTAACTTGAACTCTGGATCTCCGTTTTGTGCCAAATCTGTTTAAAAACTGAAATTGGATCTGGGGTGGTTATGCCGTTCGAAGAACAGACGAAAAACATTTTAAAACGATGAAGTTATGTCCGTTGGAAAATTGGGGGTTTAATCTGTGAATTCTGCAGCTTTTAACTTGGAAAATTTTTTAGCAGAATATCCCCCCCACACGTAGGCGTGCTTGACGCGCATGCGTCATTTTCAGAAAAACGCCATCCACGCATGCGCGTGACTCACGCGTACGCGTCGATGTGCTAAAATGGTTGCCCAGCCAAATTTCCCGAGAGTTGCACGAGCACTGTGCGAGTTCTATGCGTGGGGTACAAATGCACCCACGCGTGCGTGTGGTTGACGCGTAGGCGTCCCTTGACTATTTTCCCATCTACGCGTGCGCGTGGGCGACGCATACGCGTCGATGAACCTTTTGGCCATCCACGCATGCGCGTGGAGGACGTGTACGCGTGGCCCTGTTTTCATCCCAAAGTTGATTTTTGAGTTTTAATAGCCAAATTTCATACTTCTAAGCCTTAGATCTCACCACTTATGTCTTAAATCATTATGATATGCCTAGCAATGAGAAGAATAGCTAGGGAATGTGGTAACTTGCGAGTGAAGCAAGGGAAAAATGAATGATCAATGAGGATCAAAGATGACTATATGAGATGCAGAGGATGGCGGTGGAAGTGCTGTATGTGCCATGAGCCTAAGAGCTGCAATTGTTATGAATTGGCTGGTTATAGATTTAACTGTGAGCCGGATGGCTGGATTATGGCCATGTTACGGCGGTGCCATTATTGATTATGGCCGTGTATAAATGCATATATGCTATTGAATGAAATATAAATGTTACACTTCCAATATCTGAGACACGAGTTTTCCTGAAAGAAAGCAGTGGCTAGCCACCACGTGCTCCAGGTGGAGACTCAAGACTCTGTTGACCCTATGTCGTAAGGGTGGCCGGGCACTGTGAAAGTGTCGGATTAGCTCGCCCCCTGAATATACACCATTGAGGGTGTTAGATATGGATCATAATTATGATCACGATTACATTGAGTATAACTCGAGTTGGGGATGCGTGATAGAGGGACAGTCCAATGGTTAGCTACAGGACTTGTCGGGTTGGCTATATAACCGACAGATGATATCATCAGCCATTAGGGACAGACATTCATCATATTGCATACTACGTGATTTGTTTGAGATTGTCTAATTGACTGTATATTACTTGCTAATTGTCTAAATGCCTTATCTGTTCCTATTTGTATATCTCTTGTCTGATATAACTGTGTTTGCCATATTATACTCCTGCTGGTGGTTGGAAGGTTTGAAGGATTTGGAAAAGGAAGTATTAGTTAGACTGAAGAATCTTTAGTCAGTTGCCCTTTATGGATTAGCATGTTTATAAGCTTTGAATTTATCTGGTGGAAGTTCTAGGATTGCCTTCGCCTTTCCTCTGATGTTACATGTTAAATATGTGGGAACTGTTACCATGCTGGGAACCTCCGGTTCTCACCATGCGGATTTTGTGGTTTTCAGATGCAGGACGTGAGGCATCTCGCTGAGACGTGCTGGAGACTTCTGGATTAGCGAAGATCCTTTGTTCTTGGGTCTCTATTTTTGGTTTATATGTTATGCTGAGGTACCTTTATCTCCACTGAATAATACAAACTGTGATGACACCTCTTAGAGGGGATTTTGGAGAATAGGCTTTCTTGTATTTATGTCCCTTGGGGTTTCCTATTTTATTTACTTGTATATATTGCTATGCTCGGACTGGTTATCTTCGTAACCCGATTATGAGTTTTGATATTCATGTTTTGACACTCCTTTGTATATATAATCCCACGTTGGCTCATCCTTTGTTCGACATGTTTTCGATCGGAGTGTTGCGCTTTCGAGTTGCGATTTGTTTTACTCCTTTTCCTTCAAGGGCTCCTAGTTATAATCTTTATTCACATTACTATATGTACTAAAATTTTTATTGTTAGAGGTCGTAATATCTTGCCATCTCTGAATTATGACTTAAGCATAAGACTCTGTATGGTAGGTGATGAGCGGATAATTTATACCCTTTTTGGCATTGCTTTTATATAGTTTTTAGTATGATTTAATTACCTTTTATTATATTTTTATTAGTTTTTATTCAAAAATCACATTTCTGGACTTTACTATGAGTTTATATGTTTTTCTGTGATTTCAGGTATTTTCTGGTTGAAATTGAGGGTCCTGAGCAAAAATCTGATTCAGAGGCTGAAAAAGGACTGCAGATGATGTTGGATTCTGACCCTCCTGCACTCGAAGTGGATTTTCTGGAGTTACAAAATCCCAATTGGTGCGCTCTCAATTGCGTTGGAAAGTACACATCCTAGGCTTTCCAGAAATTTATAATAGTCCATACTTTGCCCGAGATTTGATGGACCAAAATGGTGCTAAAGGCCAGCCTAAAACTTTCTGGCGTAAAACGCCAAAACTGGCACCAGAAATGGAGTTAAACGCCCAAACTGGCACCCAAGCTGGCGTATAACTCCAAGAACATCCTATGCACATGTAAAGCTCAATGCTCAGCCCAAGCACACACCAAGTGGGCCCAGGAAGTGGATTTCTGCACTATCTGCACTTAGTTACTTATTTTCTGTAAACCCTAGTAACTAGTTTAGTATAAATAGCACTTTTTACTATTGTATTCAGAATCTTGGATCTTTTTATCATACTTTGGAGACCATTGTTCACATTTTGGAGGCTGGCCATTCGGCCATGCCTAGACTATTTTCACTTATGTATTTCCTACGGTGGAGTTTCTACACTCCATAGATTAAGGTGTGGAGCTCTGCCGTTCTTCATGAATTAATGCAAGTACTATTATTTTTCTTTCAATTCACGCCTACTTCTTCTCCAAGATATACTTTTGTACTTAATTCAGTTAAGTCAGAATGAAGGGGTGACCCGTGACAATCACCCATTATCTTCGTTACTCGCTTAGCCAAGATCTGCGTGCCTGACAACCACAAGTGGTCTACATGATGTTTAACGTAGTCATTGGACGACAGTCGGAGTATATTCTCTTGGGTATTTAATACACGGACCGAGTCCGTGAGATTAGTATCTTCGTGGTATAGGCTAGAACCAATTGGCAGCATTCCTGGGATCCGGAAAGTCTAAACCTTGTCTGTGGTATTCCAAGTAGGATCTGGGAAGGGATGACTGTGACGAGCTTCAAACCTGCTAATGTTGGGCACAGTGACAGTGTGCAAAAGGACACGGGTCCTATTCCAACGCTAGCAGGAACCGACAGATGATTAGCCGTGCGGTAGCTGTACATGGTATTTTTCATCCGAGACGAGCAATCTGACAGTTGATTAGCCGTGCAGAGATCGTACCTGGTATTTTTCATCCGAGAGGATCATACAGCTTGCCATGGAAGGGAGCACGCATGGTTGGAAGAAGGCAATAGGAAAGCAGAGGTTCAGAAGCAATAAAGCATCTCCAGACGCTTATCTGAAATTTCCACCAATGAATTGCATAAGTAACTTTATTTTATTTTATGCTTTATTTATCTTTTAATTATCAATACTCATAACCATTTGAATCCGCCTGACTAAGATTTACAAGATGACCATAGCTTGCTTCACGCCGACAGTCTCCATAGGATCGACCCTTACTCACGTAAGGTATTACTTGGATGACCCAGTGCACTTGCTGGTTAGTTGTGCGGAGTTGTGAAAAGTGTGAATCACAATTTTGTCCACCAAGTTTTTTGTGCCGTTGCCGGGGATTGTTCGAGTTTGGACAACTGACGGTTCATCTTGTTGCTTAGATTAGGTAATTTTATTTTATGTTTAAGTTTTTTTATTTTTAATTTTGAAAAATTCAAAAATAAAATAAAATAAAATAAATATAGTTTTCAAAAAATTCAAAAAATTTGTTCTTCAGAATTTTTAAGAATGAATTCTAGAGTTTCATAAGATATGTTGAAGCCTGACTGGCTGTTAAGCCATGTATAATCTTTTGGACTGAGGTTTTCACTTATCTTTGCAGGAGCCTTTTTGGTTCCCATCAATTTGGCTATTGTATGTAATGCTCTGCTAAACTTGGCTGGCCATTTGGCCATGTCTAATTCTTTTAGACCGAAGCTTTAGACTAACATTGCATAAATCTTGGAATTCTTATTGAAAATTTTGTATCCCTTTATTTTCTTTTTCCAAAATAATTTTTGAAAAATACAAAAAAAAAATTAATAAAATTAAAAACCAAAAATTTTGTGTTTCTTATTTGAGTCTAGTGTCAGATTTTAAGTTTGGTGTCAATTGCATGTTTTTAATTTTCTTTAATTTTTGAAAATATATGCATTGTGTTCTTCATCGATCTTCAAGTTGTTCTTGATGATTTTCCTTATTTGATCCTTAAATTTTCTTGTTTTGTGTCCTTTCTTATTTTTCATATGCATTCTTGAATTATTAGTGTCTAAAGTAAAAAAAAAATTTAAGTTTGGTGTCTTGCATGTCTTTCTTTTCTTAAAAATTTTCAAAAATATGTTCTTGATGTTCATCATGATCTTCAAAGTGTTCTTGGTGTTCATCTTGACATTCAAAGTGTTCTTGGTGTTCATCTTGACATTCAAAGTGTTCTTGCATGCATTTTTGTTTTGATCTTAAATTTTTATGTTTTGTTTCATTTTGTTGTTTTTCTCTTCCTTCATTAATTCAAAAAAAATAAAAAATAATATCTTTCCCTTATTTTACTGATAAATTTCAAAATTTTGGTTTGATTTGGTCAAAAGTTTTAAATTTCAGTTGTTTCTTGTTAGTCAAGTCAAAATTTCAATTTAAAAATTCTATCTTTTCAAATCTTTTCAAAATCAAATCTTTTTCATTTCCCTTTCAAGTTTTTTTGAAAATTCTCCAAATTTAATTTTCAAAATCTTTTCCTTATTTTTATTTCATATTTTTGAAATTATTGCTAACAATTAATGTTTAGATTCAAAAATTTCAAGTTGTTACTTGCCTATTAAGAAAGGTTCAATCTTTAAATTCTAGAATCATATCTTTTAGTTTCTTGTTAGTCAAGTAATCAACTTTAATTTCAAAAATCAATTCTTTTTAATTTCCTTTTCAAATCTTTTTCAAAATAAATTTCAATCATATCTTTTTCAAAATTTAATTTCAAAATCTTTTTTCTAACTTCTTATCTTTTCAAAATTGATTTTCAAAACTTTTTCAATTAACCACTTGATTTGTTTGTTTTAATTTTAAAAAGTTTACTATTTCTTATCTTTTTCAAAACCACCTAACTACTCTTCTCTCTCTCTAATTTTCGAAAACCCCTCACCACTTTTTCAAAATTCTTTTTAATTAACTAATTGTTTTAAATTCTAATTTTATTTTATTTCTTTTAATACTTTCGAATTCTAACTTCTAATTAAAATAAAAAATATTTTTCTTTTCTTTTTAATTAATATTCGAATACTCTCTCTCTCTCATCTCTTTCTATTCATTTTATTTATTTACTAACAATTCTCTTCTTCTTATAATTCGAACCCTCTCCCTCTCTCTGTGTTCGAATTCTTCTCATTCTATCTCTACCTCATTCTTCTATTCTTCTACTCACATAAAGGGATCTCTATACTATGACATAGAGGATTCCTCTTCTTTTCTATTCTCTTCTTTTTCATATGAGTAGAAACAGGGATAATGACATTCTTGTTAAAACTGATCCTGAACGTAAAAGGACTCTGAAGAAGAAGCTAAGAAAAGCTAAAGCACAACACTCTAGAGAGGACCTTATAGAAATTTTTGAAAAAGAAGAAGACATGGCCGAACCCAATAACAATGGTGGAGATGCCAGGAAGATGCTTGGTGACTTTATTACACCAACTTCTGACTTCTATGGAAGAAGCATCTCAATTCCTGCAATTGGAGCAAATAACTTTGAGCTTAAGCCTCAATTAGTTTCTCTAATGCAGCAGAATTTCAAGTTTCATGGACTTCCATTGGAAGATCCTCATTAGTTCTTAGCTGAATTCTTGCAAATCTGTGACACTATTAAGACCAATGGGGTTAATCCCGAGGTCTATAGACTTATGCTTTTCCCCTTTGCTGTAAGAGACAGAGCTAGGACATGGTTAGACTCACAACCTAAAGAAAGCCTGAACTCTTAGGAAAAGTTGGTCAATGCTTTCTTTGCCAAATTCTTTCCACCTCAAAAGTTGAGCAAGCTTAGAGTGGAAGTCCAAACCTTCAGACAAAAGGAAGGTGAATCCCTCTATGAAGCTTGGAAAAGATACAAGCAATTGATCAAAAGGTGTCCTTCTGACATGCTTTCAGAATGGAGCATCCTATGTATATTCTATGATGGTCTGTCTGAATTGTCCAAGATGTCATTGGACCACTCTGCCGGTGGATCTCTTCATCTGAAGAAGACGCCTGCAGAAGCCCAGGAACTCATTGAAATGGTTGCAAATAACCAGTTCATGTATACTTCTGAAAGAAATCCAGTGAATAATGGGACAACTCAGAAGAAAGGAGTTCTTGAGATTGATACTCTGAATGCCATATTGGCTCAGAACAAAATATTGATTCAGCAAGTCAATACAATTTCTCAAAGTCTGACTGAAATGTAAGCTGCATTAGGCAGCACTAAAGAAGCCTCCCCTGAAGGAGAAGCTTATGACCCTGAGAATCTTGGAATGGAAGAGGTGAATTACATGGGAGAATCCTATGGAAACACCTATAATCCTTCATGGAGGAATCATCCTAATTTCTCATGGAAGGATCAGCAGAAGCCTAATCAAGGCTTCAATAATAATAATGGTGGGAGAAGTAGGTTTGGCAATAGCAAGCCTTTTCCATCATCTTCTGAGCAACAGACAGAGAATTCTAAGCAGAGCTTCTCTGACTTAGCAACCATAGTCTCTGATCTATCTAAGACCACTCTCAGTTTTATGACTAAAACAAGGTCCTCCATCAGAAATTTGGAGGCACAAGCGGGTCAGCTGAGTAAAAGAGTTACTGAAATCCCTCCTAGTACTCTCCCAAGCAATACAGAAGAGAATCTAAAGAGAGAGTGCAAGGCCATCAATATACCCATAGTGGCGAACCTACAGAGGAGGAAGAGGCAGTGATTTCTAGTGAGGAAGACCTCCATGGACGCCCACTGACCACTAAGGAGTTCTCTATTGAGGAACCAAAGGAATCTGAGGCACATATAGAGACCATAGAGATTCCACTGAACTTACTATTGCCATTCATGAGCTCTGATGAGTATTCTTCCTCTGAAGAGGATGAAGATATTATTGAAGAGCAAGTTGCTCAGTATCTAGGAGCAATCATGAAGCTGAATGCCAAGTTATTTGGTAATGAGACTTGGGAGGATGAACCTCCATTGCTCATCAATGAATTGAATGCTTTGGGGCAACTAAAGTTACCTTAGAAGAAACTGGATCCCGGAAAGTTCTTAATACCTTGTACCATAGGCACCATGACCTTTAAGAAGGCTCTGTGTGACCTAGGATCAGGAATAAACCTCATGCCACTCTCTGTAATGGAGAAACTAGGGATCTTTGAGGTACAAGCTGTTAAATTCTCATTAGAATTGGCAGACAAATCAAGGAAACATGCTTATGGAGTTGTAGAGGATGTCTTAGTGAAGGTTAAAGGCCTGTACATCCCTGCTAATTTCATAATCCAGACACTGGGAAGGATAAGGATGAATCCATTATCCTTGAAAAACCCTTCCTAGCCATAGCAAGAGCTGTGATTGATGTGGACAGAGGAGAATTGGTCCTTCAATTGAATGAGGACTACCTTTTGTTTAAAGCTCAAGGATCTTCTTCTGTAACCATGGAGAGGAAGCATGAAAAGCTTCTCTCAATACAGAGTCAAACAGGGCCCACACTCAACTTCTAAGTTTGGTGTTGGGAGGCCACCATTAAGCTCTGAGTCTCTGTGAAGCTCTCTAAAAGCTCACTGTCAAGCTATTGACATTAAAGAAGCGCTTATTGGGAGGCAACCCAATGTTATTTAATTATATTTATTTGTTTTCCATTGTTATTTTATGTTTTCTTTAGGTAGATGATCATGTGAAGTCACAAAAACAACTGCAGAATTAAAGTGGAATAAAAAACAGCATTAAAAATAGCACACCCTGGAGGACAGGCTTACTGGCGTTTAAATGCTAGAATGGGCAGCATTCTGGGCGTTTAATGCCAGAAAAGGGTGTTTGGCGTCTGGCTGGCGTTAAACGCCAGAAAGGGGCAGCAGACTGGCGTTTAATGCCAGGAAAGGTAGCAGAGCTGGCATTAAATGCCAGAATTGGCACACAGAGGGCGTTTACACGCCAGAATGGTGCAGGGAGCAGAATTCCTTGACACCTCAGGATCTGTGGACCCCACAGGATCCTCACCTACCCCACCTCTTCTTCTCTCCTCTTCACACCTTTCCATAACACTCTTCCCCAAATACCCTTCCCCAATCACATCAATACCTCTTCCCAAAACACCATTCACCTATCAAATCTTACCCTCTTCTCTATAATCTCTTTACCACTCACATCCATCCATTATAAAACCCCACCTACCTCACCATTCAAATTCAAAACATTTCCCTTCCAAACCCAACCCCCTCTTACACGAACTCCCTCCCTCTCTTTTTCTATAAATACCCCTCTTTATCACCTTCCACTTCACACATCTTACACACTTAACCCCCCCTTGGCCGAACCCACTCCTCACCTCTATCTCCTCCATTTCTTCTTCTCCCCTTCCTTTCTTTTCTTTTTTTCTCGAGGACAAGCAACCTTCTAAGTTTGGTGTGGAAAAATCCCTGCTTTTTGTTTTTCCATAACCATTAATGGCACCTAAGGCCGGAGAAACCTCTAGAAAGAGGAAGGGGAAGGTAATTGCTTCCACCTCCGAGTCATGGGAGATGGAGAGATTCATCTCAAATGTGCATCAAGACCACTTCTATGAAGTTGTGGCCAAGAAAAAGGTGATCCCCGAGGTCCCTTTCATGCTCAAAAAGAGTCAACTTTGATCAAAGGTTGGGCGAAGTCCTCATGCACATCTGTGTAGAAGAAGCTCAATGGAAGAGAGACTCAAGAGGCAATCCGGTTCAATTAAGAAGGCCTGACCTCAAACCCGTGGCTAGGGGATGGTTGGAGTTCATCCAACGCTCTATCATTCCTACTAGCAACTGGTCTGAAGTTACTATGGACCGGGCTATCATGATCCATAGTATCATAATTGGAAAGGAAGTAGAAGTTCATGAGATCATATCTCTAGAACTATATAAGGTGGCAGAAAAGTCTTCCACATTGGCAAGGTTAGCCTTCCCTCATCTCATATGTCACCTATGCAATTCAGCTGGAGTTGTCATAGAGGAAAACACCCTCATTGAAGAGGATAAGCCCATCACTAAGAAAAGGATGGAGCAAATAAGAGAGCCCACTCATGGGCCTCAACAAGAGCATGAGGAAATTCCTCGTCATGAAATCCCTGAGATGCCTCAAAGGATGCACCTTCCTCCACATAACTATTGGGAGCAACTCAACACCTCTTTAGGAGATTTGAGTTCCAACATGGAGCAACTAAGAGTGGAGCATCAAGAGCACTCCATCATCCACCATGAAATAAGAGAGGATAAAAAGGCCATGAGAGAGGAGCAACAAAGGCAAGGAAGAGACATAGAGGAGCTCAAGCACTCCATAAGATCTTCAAGAGGAAGAACTAACCGCCATCACTAAGGTGGACCCGTTCTTTAATTTCCTTGTTCTTATTTTTCTATTTTTTTATTTCTATGCTTTATGTTTTATCTATGTTTGTGTCTTTATTACATGATCATTAGTGTCTAGTGTCTATGTCTTAAAGCTATGAATGTCCTATGAATCCTTCACCTTTCTTAAATGAAAAATGTTTTCTGAAAAAGAAAAAGAAGTACATGAATTTCGAATTACATCTTGAAAATAATCTAATTATTTTAATGTGGTGGCAATACTTTTTGTTTTCTGAATGAATACTTGAACAGTGCATATTTTTGATATTGCTGTTTATGAATGTTAAACTTGTTGGCTCCTGAAAGAATAATGAAAAAGGAGAAATGTTGTTGATAATCTGAAAAATCATAAAATTGATTCTTGAAGCAAGAAAAAGCAGTGAAAAGCTTGCAAAAAAAAAAAAGAAAAAAGTGGCAAAAAAGAAAGAAAGAAAAAGAAAAAGCAAGCAGAAAAAGCCAATAACCTTTTAAACCAAAAGGCAAGGGTAAAAAGGATCCAAGGCTTTAAGCATTAATGGATAAGAGGGCCCAAATGAATAAAATCCTGGCCTAAGCGGCTAAACCAAGTTGTCCCTAACCATGTGCTTGTGGCGTGAAGGTGTCAAGTGAAAAGCTTGAGACTGAGCGGTTAAAGTCGTGGTCTAAAGCAAAAAGAGTGTGCTTAAGAGCTCTGGGCACCTCTAACTGGGAACTCTAGCAAAGCTGAGTCACAATCTGAAAAGGTTCACCCAATTATGTGTCTGTGGCATTTATGTATCCGGTGGTAATACTGGAAATCAAAATGCTTAGGGTCACGGCCAAGACTCATAAAGTAGCTGTGTTCAAGAATCAACATACTGAAATAGGAGAATCAATAACACTATCTAAATTCTGAGTTCCTATAGATGCCAATCATTCTGAACTTCAAAGGATAAAATGAGATGCCAAAACTGTTCAGAAGCAAAAAGCCACTAGCCCGCTCATCTAATTGGAACTGAGCTTCATTGATATTTGGAATTTATTGTATCTTCTCTTCTTTTTATCCTATTTTATTTTTAGTTGCTTGGGGACAAGAAACAATTTAAGTTTGGTGTTGTGATGAGCGGATAATTTATACCCTTTTTGGCATTGATTTTATATAGTTTTTAGTATGATTTAATTACTTTTTATTATATTTTTATTAGTTTTTATTCAAAACTCATATTTCTGGACTTTACTATGAGTTTGTGTTTCTTTCTGTGATTTCAGGTATTTTCTGGCTGAAATTGAGGGACCTGAGCAAAAATCTGATTCAGAGGCTGAAAAAGGACTGCAGATGCTTTGGATTCTGACCCTCCTGCACTCGAATTGGATTTTCTAGAGCTACTGAAGCCCAATTGGTGCGCTCTCAATTTCGTTGGAAAGTAGACATCCTGGGCTTTCCCGCAATATATAATAGTTTATACTTTGTCTGAGATTTGATGGCCCAAACTGACTCTAAAAGCCAGCCTAAAACTTTCTGGCGTAACACGCCAGAACTAGCACCAGAAGTGGAGTTAAACGCCCAAACTGGCACACAAGCTGGCCTTTAACTCCAAGAACAGTCTATGCACGTGTAAAGCTCAATGCTCAGCCCAAGCACACACCAAGTGGGCCCCGAAAGTGGATTTCTGCACTATCTGCACTTAGTTACTTATTTTTTGTAAACCATAGTAACTATTTTAGTATAAATAGCACCTTTTACTATTGTATTCAGAATCTTGGATCTTTTATCATACTTTGGAGACCATTGTTCACGTTTTGGAGGCTAGCCATTCGGCCATGCCTAGACTATTTTCACTTATGTATTTTCTACGGTGGAGTTTCTACACCCCATAGATTAAGGTGTGGAGCTCTGCTGTTCTTCATGAATTAAAGCAAGTACTATTATTTTTCTTTCAATTCATGCCTACTTCTTCTCCAAGATATACTCTTGTACTTAATTCAGTTAAGTCAGAATGAAAGGGTGACCCGTGATAATCACCCACTATCTTCGTTACTCGCTTAGCCAATATCCGCGTGCCTGACAACCACAAGCGGTCTACATGATGTTCAATGTAGTCATTGGACGACAGCCGGAGTATATTCTCTTAGATATCTAATACACTGACAGAGTCCGTGAGTTTAGTATCTTCGTGATATAGGCTAGAAACAATTGGCAGCATTCCTGGGATCCAGAAAGTCTAAACCTTGTCTGTGGTATTCCGAGTAGGATCTAGGAAGGGATGACTGTGACGAGCTTCAAACCTGCGAATGTTGGGCGCAGTGATAGTGTGCAAAAGGACAAGGGTCCTATTCCGATGCTAGCGGGAACCGATAGATGATTAGCCGTGCGGTAGCTGTACATGTTATTTTTCATTCGAGACGAGCAATCCGACAGTTGATTAGCCGTGCAGAGATACATCTCCAGACGCTTATCTGAAATTCCCACCAATGAATTGCATAAGTAACTTTATTTTATTTTATGCTTTATTTATCTTTTAATTATCAATACTCATAACCATTTGAATCCTCCTGACTAAGATTTACAAGATGACCATAGCTTGCTTCAACCCGACAGTCTCCGTGGGATCGACCCTTACTCACGTAAGGTATTATTGGACGACCCAGTGCACTTGCTGGTTAGTTGTGCGGAGTTGTGAAAAGTGTGAATCACAATTTCGTCCACCAGTAGGGTGTTACAAGAGTCTGTTCATATAAAATTATAAAAAGTTAGTTTCAAAATTAACAAAAGTATAAATTTCATATAAAAAACAAAGTTAAAAATGTACATATTAACTCAAAATATCATGACATTAGTTGTTTAGACTAGTAAGTAATAATAAATTCTGTGAGTAATAATAAATTCTCGTGTTACCTGATCATTTGGAATACTAACAGATTCAACACCATCTTCAAATTCATCTTCGCTGACCATTCTATCGTTATGTTGAACATCTTTTTCAGTAGTTCTCTCTATACATTTCCTTTTTGTGTGACCAGTTTGATTGCAATTAGAATATTGTTGCCTTTTATTTTCATCTTTTCGGACTTTTGGTGCACCTTTGGATTTTGTAACAGAAGGATCACTTTCTTGCCTTTTTAAGATGAAATAGTCTGCTCCAATTTTGCTTCCAAGTCTTTCGTCACTCTACAAATTTCATTCATTGTGTAGCGAAAATGAGACAATTTTCTGCCTCCTTAGTATATCATACGAGAACTAGCAACTGATATTGCACCTATCCACATCAGAATGCTCCTTTCTTCATCCTGTTTTCCGTTTATGTTACCTTAATCATTGATGAGTCTATATTTTTCGACATATTTTGACTTGATTTGGATAGATTCTAGCACATGAACTCACACTTAAGCACTCAAATAGCATACTTTTGTGTTTGATCCCTAATTTGGTCCTAAATGTGAAACATGCATTTTAATACTTAGATTAGTGATTTTTAATTCTACTTTTACGTCATTCGATGCCGTGATATAGTTTGTGAGTGATTTCAGGCCTTGGAGACAAGAATGGATAGCCAAAAGTGGAAGAAAGCATGTACAATGGAGAAAACATGAAGAAAACAAGGAAAAGCACACACAGCGAATTGTGCGTGCGCACAGCCCTGCGTGCGCGCACACAAGCGAGAATTTTCATGTGTGTGTATGCACGCACCTGTGCGTACGCACAGGTCAATTTTTAGCCGCGTGTGCGGACGTACACGTCTGTGCGTCCGCACAAGTCCCAACGCGTGATTTCATTAATGATGCATGTGCTTCGCGATTTCTGAGGCCTCTTGGCCCATTTTGGAAGGCTGGGATGCTGTTTTGGAGTGCTATATGAGGGGAGAATCAACACATATCAAGAGATTAGCTTTCATTAGAAATTTCCTCATAGTTTTGCATAGTAATTAGGAGTAGGAGTAGTGTAGAGTAGAGAGCTCTCCTTGGATTTACGTAGTTTTCATGTAGCATTTTATAGAAAGCTTAATTTTGGATTTTAATCATCTTTAATTGTAAGTACTCTTTAATTCCTCTTTAATTACATTGTCTTTTACTTTCATTTCGTTTGGTTCAAGCACTTTGTTCATAATTGCAATTTTGAGTTCTTGAAGTTTTGATTGATGAATTTAATGTTTCATGCCTCCTTTATGTTTGATTGCTTGTTTATGTTTGGTTTTGTTGATAGTTGGTTATAGTTCTCTAATTTCCATTGCAAATTCCCATGTTTTACTTTTATGCACACAAGGTGTTTGTGAAAATGCCAACTCTAGATTTTGAGTAGATTTTCTCACCTTGGCTTGTGGTTTGAGTTCCTAGGATACTAGAGTCATAATGTCCGACATTTAGTGGCGATTCTTAGGTTGTTAGTTGGCTCTTGTTTCCATTGACGCTAGCCTTTTATCAACTAGTTTGGTAAGTTGGTTAGGACTTATGGATTAAGGTCAATTATGCTTGCTTGACTTACTCCTCGATGGTTGGGGTTGACTAAGCGATATTGACTCATCATAATTACCATAGTTGTGGTTATGGCGATGATAGGATTCTTTGGACACTCATTCCCAAGTCGAGGCTCTTTATTGCATTTATAGCATTTTCACTAGTTTTGCTCTTACCTTCTCTTTACTTGCATCAATTCCAATTTTGATAATCTCTTAGTTCGTTTATTTGTTAGTTCATTTAATCTTTAATTTCCTACTTGAAAACCCCCTTTTGCCCTCTTCACAACTGAAAGAAGTAACATTTCATTTGCATTCCTAGGGAGAACGACCCGAGGTTGAAAGACTCTCGGTTTAGATTAGAAATTGTAAACTTTGATCGGGCATTACTTGTTGGTTGAGAACTATACTTGCAACGAGGTTATTTCTCTTTTACCGAGAAGGAATTCTTAACCGACGAATTTGCTCGCGTCAAGTTTTTGGCACCGTTGCCGGGGATTGCAAACGGTGTTATATCTTTAGGTTGTTGTGAATATGTTAATAGTGTAAATAGCTCCTTTTGGATTGTTTGTTTGCTTTTGTTAGTAGGTTTTTGTTTATATTTTCTTGATGACTTTTTCTCACCATCACCACAACGCACCCCAATGGAACCCAAATACTTATCTTCATAGTCACCAATCTTACACACCATCCCCTCACTACATACAAAACCAAAACCCTTATCCTCATGAGTTTGACTGTCAACCTTCACCACCTCAATCTCCATCTTCATATATGGATCAAGCCACACAAGAAGTATTTTTCATGCTAATTCAAGAACAACAAGAGTTTCAGAAGAAGCAAGAGCAAGTCATGTCTACCTTAGCAAAAGCTTTGGGTCAATTAGCTTCATTGCGTTCGTGCCACAAGCAAGAAATTCTAGTGGATGAATGTGTGGGCTCAAGTGAAAAGTGTGGCGTGAAAGAAGAATCGCAAATTCAAGTAGAAGATGTCAAGTCACAACATGAAGTGCCAAAGGAGATAAGTGAAGAGTGGGTAGGAATTGATCAAGAGGATTCCATCATTCAAGATTTTTTGTCCAACTTGGGTAATTCCTTCTATGACTTTCATGGACCTCCATTATTAGATATGGAAGGAGACGTTGATGTGAACTTCACATAACCTCCAATTTTTTACTTGAGTGATGATGAAGAATATTCAAAAGAGGTTAAGGAAGGCTCTATTTGCCAAGAAGTGAAGATAGTTGTGCAAGAACGAATTGAGCGGGTGAAGACTTCTCTAACAATATTTCTAGGCCTACATTAATATGTTGTTATAGAAACGGATGGTCAACTTCGAACTTTTCTTGGAGTAGTGGATGGTGAAGAGAAGAATGTTAATTGGCCAAGGAATGGAATGTTCATCCAAGGGACCAATCCAACATTTAGAGCTCAATTATGGTGCAAGAGTCAATGTAGTGGATTCCGGAGAATGCACAAGCATGTCAATGGTGATAGAGGAACGTAAGTATGGGATCCAGCCATATGTTGCAAGAGTCAACAAAGTTGGATCCTAAGTGATAGCATGAATTCTCTCATGAGTTTGATGCAACCTAATTGGGACCCCGGAGGTCAAATCAAGAGCAAACTTGGTTGGAGATTCAAGGAGGAGTGGAAGCATAAGCAGCCCTAACAAGGATCTCCTCAACAAGTCCAACTTAGGACTATAAACCAAAGTGCTAGGTGGGAGACACCCCACCATGGTAATATCCTTCTAACTTTCTCTCTTTTAGCTTTTATTTCATGAATAAATTGGCTATTTTGCTTGGTTAGTTGGGTTCATTTTGATGTTTGTTAGGTAATTTTAGTGAAATAATGTGTTTTTGGGAGTTTTGTGATGTTTTGGGGCTTGAAAATCTGTGTTGGACATCAAGTTTGGTGTCTTAGAGCCGAAATTTTTGTTGCAGGAACAGAGACATATGTGTCCGCACTGCCTTGTGCGTGCGCACAGATCCCCTGTTTTCCCATTCTTGTGCGTGCGCACAAACCCCTCCTTTCTTGTTATGTGCGAGCGCACGGCTCGTGTGCGCCCGCACAGGACACGTTACACCTTCTGTTCACAGTGTCCACACGATCTTGTGCGCGCGTATACCCCTTCTTTCTCCCCTGTGTGCATCCGCACAGGTCACTTTTTGAACGTTAATTCGGAAAGGGGGTACACTCGCGCTTCAGTTCCAAACCCCCCCAAACCTTTCTTCTTCTTCTCTCAGAATCCAACCTCTCCTCTTCATACCACCACTCCTCCACCCCGCGACCAAACACGGCCGGCGACCACCACGCTCTCGCCATCACTCTCTCTCTCTCCTTCTTTCTTTTTCTTTATTCTCTCTCTTCTACATTTCCCTTCTCTCTCTTCCCTGTCTCTGCCTCCGCGCCAGCGCCCAGCCCTAGGCCGCGTATCCTTATTCCGGCGAGTAACCGCCAGTGGCGGTGGACCCATGTGCCGCTGCGCCCCTCTCTGTCTCGCCCTCACCTTCCTTCAATCCTTCTTCTTCTGCATTACAGGTTCAAGCCCTGTTTCTCCTGCCCTGTTTCATTTCTTTTCTGCTTCTTTTTAATTCTGCTTTTTAATTCTGCTTTAGTTCCTAGATGGTTTTAGGTTAGATGATTTCTAGTTTTCTGGATTGAATATATGTGATGCTGCTTGAGTATTTTGGATTGCTTTATGGACTGTGTGATGCTGTTCTTGACTGAACTCTGGATGCTGCAATTGTTTAACTGTGATTGATGCCTGTGAATATTGAACTTGTTATGCTTGTTGAAATGCCTGAATAAAGTTTTTGGTCTGATTTCTTTGTCTGATCAGCATAAGAGCTTGGATTTTGCTTCCATTTGGCATTTTATTTTCATATAGTTCAACTTTATGCTAAATATAAATGCTGCCTGAGATGGAATTCTGTATGCACTCTGCCTTATACATGCCTCAACACCATTTTGAACCTGAAATTTACAGCTTTGTTTCTTCTGTTGGTGTCATTGTTCCTATGCATATTAGATTCCATTTGATGCATTGCTACCTGAGCACTTATCTGTTAATTTTTACTGACACATCAAACTGCATTTAAAAAATCAACCAAGCTGAAATTCATTCTGTTTGATACCTTTGTAAGTGCATAGCATGCTAAGTTACTACATTATGTGCTGACTACCCATTCCTTTCTGCTCACACACCAAACTAGCATTAAACTTCCAATTTTGAAATCTGTTTGGTGTCATTAGCAGCAGTACATACATTGTTTTCTCTGTGAATTGATCAATTGCTTATTCATGTGTTTTTAACATCAAAGCCATGTACATAACCACTTTGTTCCTTTATGTTTTTGAGCAATGCAATCCATTTCTCAATGGAGCATTGCTTTGGACGAGAAGTTATGTACATGTGATTATTTGTAATCTTTTTAACATGAATAAGTGCATGATTTTACCTTTGCTTTGATTATTGCCTTTCCTGCCAATTTTTGCGAAACTTTTCAATCTTCAAGGCACAATGGCAACAATCAATTTCTTTCCATTCAATTCACTTGCATTGTTACACCTAAGTCCTATGTATGCTTTAATTGTTGTTCACTCATTGATTTGTCACTTAGGTTGCTTGATTTTGGGGAAACGCATTTTCTTTTGAGCATTTAACTGTTTTATACATGTTTTTTCCTGGATTGAGTATTTGTTTACTCTGATGGCTCTTATTTGAATTATTTGATCATATCCTTCTTCCTTCTATGAATTTCTATCTGTTTCTCCTAAAGTGTATTCTATTTTTGTCTTTTTCAAGATGGCCTGCAAGGGAAAGGAGAAAGCCAATCCTTTGGCTCGTCCTCCTCCGGTGCTACCAAGTAACCAACCAGACACATTCGTCAATGCCGAAGCCCAGGAACAATACAAGAAGCTAGAAAAGTGCACCTTTCATTATGAGAGGAAGCTAAACTTGCCTGAGAAATATGTGGATCAAATCTTTAACAGAATAAATTTTTATAATTGGGGATTCATAAAATCTGACCCGGTGGAAGTAAATGAACACCAGGTCAAGGAATTCTATGCAAATCTCCTAAAGAGGGATGCTCAAACTGTTTTTCTAAGAGGTGTCACCTTGGACACCTCTGATACTGCTTTAGAGGCCCTCTTGGATATTCCGCATATTCCTCTGGCTCGGGACGCTTACACTCAAATAATGAAGGACGTGTCATTGGGCAAAATTTCTTTGGATGTGGTCCTGGAGAAGATTGGCCAGCCTGAGACTAGATGGGAGTACAGAAAGGGAGAGCAGGCAGTCCCATTGAGCATTGCGTGCACTGACCTCAACCCAGAGGCGAGGATCTGGCAGCAGATCATTACCGACTATATTCTTTCGAGCACGCATGCCACGCATATTAGAGTCCGAGTGGCAGTTTTGCTATGGGCTATTCTGGAGGGGAAGAGGATCTCTGTTCTTTCCCTGATCAGAGAGTCGATGATGAATGTGAACCAACAGCTAAAATTCAACGTTCCCTTCCCATCATTAATCACCAGATTAGAAGCCCTATCCGGTGTAGAGAGACGGCCAACAAATCGAATGTCTGTCTACATCAGTAAGTAACCATTTCTGCCATACGGTGATTATGAAGGGCCGCCTCAGAAGAAGAGGAAGACCTCTGAGCCTACATCAGCAGCAGCAGAGCCTTCAGCACCTCCTTCAGCACCCGCACCCACACCCCGACCTCAGACGCCATATGAGTTGTGTCGGGAGATCCTTCAAGTCGTCCACCGCTATGAGCGCCGCAACGCTCGCCGCTTCCAGTGGATAGTGGCGAAGTTTGAGGGTAGAGACCCTGGGCCACCTCCTCCAGATACACCAGAACCTGAGGCCGAGGAGCCTGCATCTGAGGAGCCAGCAGCTGAAGCTGGCCAGGCAGTCGAGCAGCCTGAGCGGAGACCTGAGGAGCCCATAGCTGAAGAGCATAGAGATGAGGAGCCTACAGTCGAGGAGCTGGCAAGTGGAGCCGAGTTGCCAGTTGACATGGCAGTCGAGACAGCTGACTAGGCAGTTGACCAGCCAGCAGCACAGACCACCCCAGCGACATCAAGTGCCATCATTGTTTACCAGCGTCACCACCACCACCCACCACCATCTGACGGTGGAGCCCCTCATGGATGATTCCCTCCGACTGACTATTTTGGGCACTGAGGACAATGCATCATCTAAGTGTGGGGGAGGATCTACTATTTTTGGGTGTAAATATTCTCTTCCGAACACTTGTCATTTAGTTTATCTTGAGTTTTATTATGCTTTTTGTGGATATTTATAGTACTTTGACTTATGCACTACTATTTAGTACTTTTGGGTATATATATATATATTAGTTGCTTCTAGTTATCTTTAGTATTGCATTTCTAGTTTTGGTATATATATTGCATCCTTATATTGCTAGTATATAGTATAGATATGGATTGTGATTGGATGATGTGAATAGCCTATGCCTAGTTTATCTTGATCCTAATTGTTCATGTTACTTTTTGCTTGTTGAAAATTGGGAAAAGAACTAGGAAATTTTGAAAAATTTTGCATCCATCACATCATACATACATATAAGAAATAATTTTGGTGAAAAACAACAAGAATTTCTAAGAATTTGTCAAGGGCATGCTATTGAATTGATTGAGAAAACTATTTTCAAGCTTGCTTGAATGATTTCTTTTTGGAACATAGAAGAGTAAAGAACAATAACCTTGTGAGTTTTTGAGCTATATTGAGTGGTTACACATTTTAACCACTAATTTTTTTCATTGTGTGATGTATCTCTTCTATGATTATAATCTTGGTTTTGCTTAATTCTTTATTTCCTATGATTAATGTTTTGAATTGCATAGAACATGATTGAGGCCACCTTTGATAAAATCTTACTTTACCCATATAGCCTTACCCTTGTGAAAAGCCTAAAGATTGATGGTTTAGAGGTCATAATAAACTCTCGTTGTAAGTATAGTTACTAAACCAAGCAATCAACCTATCTTACAAATGTTTTGGTTGTCACAAGTAACAAACCCCTAAATAAATTGATAACTGAAGTATTCAAACCTCGGGTCGTCTTCTCAAGGAACTGCAGGGAAGTATGTTCTTATTATTGGTTATGAGGGTTATAAATTGGGGTTTTGAGAATGAGGAGCGAATGGTTTAATTAGCAAATAAAGCAAATGAAGAACAAGCGATTTAAATGGCAAGTAAAATAAATAAATGACTGTAAATAAACTTTTGGCAAGGTATAAGGAATTGGAGGTCCTATCCTAGTTATCCTTATCAATGATGATGAGAATTGGATCTTAATTCCACTTTGTTAACCCTTACTAAGATAAAGGAAGGTTAAGGGATTAATTGGTTTGATCTTCGGATCCTATTTATTTCCTAGAAAAAGATTGGGATTATTGAAGTTCAATTTAATTAACAAAGATAACAATTATCAATCATGTTTGAGTTTGATAACTCCTGAGTTACTGATTTCTTAACCAAGGCCAAAAGGAGAAAAGTAAATCTACTGGAATAAAAATGTCTTCAGATGAGAATAACCATAATGTAAATAAAAGAAAGCAATAATAAACTGAAATACCTCAATTAACATTAATTCAAAAGAGTAAACTGTAACATGGAAGAATTCATAAATTAAATTGCAAAAGTAAATAAAAGGGAATATTGAACCTGATAAAGAGATAATCCTGAAAGCGAATAAAATCCTAATTCTAAATCCTAATCCTAAAGAGAGAAGAGAGAGGAGAGAACCTCTCTCAAAACTAAATCTAAATCATGGAAAACTAACTAAAAGTGGAGTGTCTCTTTGAATGGATGCATTCCCCCACTTCATAACCTCTGGTCTATGCCTTCTGGACTTGGATTTGGGCCAAAAAGGGCTTCAGAATTCGCTGGGAGCGTTTTCTGCAATTTCTGGTGCGTGGCCTCTGTCACGCGTCCGCGTGGGTCACGCGGTTGCGTCATTCGGAGTTTTCTTTGTCATGCGGTCGCGTCAGTCATGCGGCCGCGTCATATGTCTTCTGCTTAAGGAGTGCGGTCACGTCAGTCATGCGGCCGCGTCGCTGCTTCTTCACGCTTGGCATGCGGCCGCGTTGTCCATGTGATCGCATGGATGCAAATTTCTCCTAAAAACTCCATTTTGTGCTTTCCTTCCATTTTTGCATGTTTTCTTTCCATCCTTTGAGTCATTCCTGCCTTAGAAGATCTGAAACTACTCAACACACTAATCACAGCATCGAATGGAAATAAAGGTAATTAAAATAATTAATTTTAAAGCATAGAAAACATGTTTTTCACATACATCACATAATAAGGAAGGAAAAGTAAAACCATGCAGTTAATATGAATAAGTGGGTGAAGGATTGAATAAATCACTCAGATTAAGCACAAAATATATCATAAAATATGGGTTTATCAACCTCCCCACACTTAAACAATAGTATGTCCTCATGCTAAGTCCAAGATAAAGAGTAAGGTAAGGTTAAAGTGGTGGAATGTCATGCAATGCAATCTAATCTAAATGCAACTACCTAAATGAATGATGCATCATGCAATTCTAATTTTTATTCACTTGAATATAAAGCTTGCATGTAGTTGAATTAATTCACATTCTCAAGGAGTCATATATATATATATATATATATATATATATATATATATATATATATATATATATATATATATATATATATATATAGCCAAGCCTTAGATAGTGATAAAGTGCCTTTACAATTGAGATGGGAGAGAAAAACATTTTATAAACTTGCAAGACAATTAATAATTTAAGCAGAGATATATGTTAATGAGCTATTGAACCCTCACTGGATTTTGTGTTTACTCTCTAATCACTCAGTGTTTATTGGGTTAATCACTCTATTCTTCTTTTTATTCTTTCTTTCTATAACTTTGTTCTTCATCTAACCAATCAACAATTATAGAATATAGACATACCAAAAATCATGAGGTCTTGAATTAAGGTTGTAATGGGGCCAAGGTAAAGGTAAGGGTATATGTATAAGGCTAAGTGAGCTAATAAGTGAATCCTTAATTAGTCTAAGATCTCACCTAACATACATACTTTCTAAAGCAAAGCTTCTTTACCTATTTTCCCATATTTTCCCACTTTTAATGTTACATGCTCATGCCTTAATGTTTATTATTTTTATCCCATGTGCATTGCTTTATTTCACACTTGGGGAATTCTTTCGTGTCCCCTTTATTCAACTACTGAAAGATAACACTTTTTTTTTTTAATGCACATGGTAATTGAATTATTTTGATTTCACATGAGCATGCTTCCCAAAACTTTTATTTTTAATTATTTTATTCTTTTCAACTTTTCTACCTTTTTGTTTTTATCATCTATGTTCCCAATATTCCCACATGTAAACCATACACAATTTCTATCTTAAGCTAACCAAGGATTCAACTTGGGGTTTTTATTTTGTTTTTCTGCTTAAGGCTAGTAATGTGGTTTATAGAATAAAAGGGGATTTAAAGGCTTAAGGGGGCTAACAAGGTTGATGTAAAGGGTAGGCTATTTTGGGATAAGTGAGCTAAAATCAAATAATGGCCTCAATCACTCTCTTGGTATGTATTTCTATTCTATAATTGGACATATAGATTAAAACAAAGTAAAGAACACCAGAATAAATAAGAAGGGTAGAACACACAGGAATAAAATATTATGGTTTGAATGTAACCATACAATTAAGCTCAAAACTCACAGGCTGTGTGTTCTCTAGCTCAAAAATCATTTATCAGTTATGTATGTCATGCAGGTTTAGTTAAAAATTTCCATTATTCTCAATGAAAAACTTAAGGTGGCTTTAAAGTTCTAGTGTTTCTCCTTGATGAAATGTTGTTAACTAACTAACATGTAATGCTATATATACAAGGTGTGTGGATTGTTTCTATTATGTTCAAGTCTCTAGTTTACTTCCTTTTTATATTTTTCAATTTAAACTAAGCTATCTTATGCTAAAAAAAAGGGTAAACTATACTAATTAATCCACAATTTCTATAACTAATAAGTTAGAATTGCAACTAAAACTAAATGGCTAAAATATGAACTAAAGTGCAACATAGAATAAATACATAAAAATAGCAATATATATAAGTACTAAGAAAATAAAAAAAAATACAGAAAAGTAGCAAAATAAATAAAAAGAGTATGTAGTGGTTCACCAAAAAAAGAACGCCAGAGATGGCGACCTCCCCACACTTAAAATGTAGCATCGTCTCTGATGCTCACTCAAGTAGGGTGTGAAGGGGTGTCATCACTGGAAGGACGGGTAGCTGGAGTATCTGTGGTGGTGGTCTGAGGAGCTGCCTGTGGCAGAGGAGGTGCTGACTGGATAGGGATCTCGGGGTCTACAGCCTGAATCTGATGCGGGATCTCTTCCTGGTGTGCTGCCTGCTGGGTGCCTGCCTGCTCAGCCTCCTGCTGTGGATAAGTCGCAGCCTCAGGCGCATCCACCTCCTCCTCAGATGCCTCGGATAGTGTGTCAGGCTCGGAGGGGATGTCGCCAGATCGTATCATCAGCTTCAAGTGCTCATCTCGTCAAGCCGTCGAAACAGGCGGTGCACTAGATGATAGACGGGCTCTGGGGCAGGTGGAGGTGCAGTGGTGGTGGCAGGGGTAGCTGTAGAAGAAGAGGGGCCGGCAGATGGTGTGGCTATCTCAGCAGTAGCAGTGAAAAAAGGAGGTCTGTAGCCCAAAGCCAGAAAGTTCCTGCTGTGAGGGATAATCTTCTTGCATTCTGCAGCAGGTGGCTTTTCATCAGCATCCTCCCAAGGCACGTCAGCTCGACGGCCTAGCTGTGTAATCAAATAGGAAAAAGGAAGAGTGCCTTGGACGTGGACCCTGGCCATATAGTACCGGATAAAGCATGGCAGGTACAGGTCCTTACCCTCCATCACACACCATAGGAGGGTGATCATAGCGGCTGGTATCTCAGTCTCGTGAGTACTCGGCATAATGAAGTTGCTAAGTATCTGATGCCATAGCCGAGCCTCATCATTCAAGTAAATCTGCTTGATTCCCTTTGGCATGGTAGTGTTCTGACCCATAATCCAAGGAACGGTCGGGTCAAGGGCTATCCGGGCCTTGACTGCATCCCAATCAAACTTCATGAAGCGCATATCCTCCTCAGCTCTTTGATAACCATCCAGCTGATCAGTTTTAGGCAGAAGTTTCAGAACATCTTCAATGGCCTCTTCAGTGACCAGAATTTGCTTCTCTCTAAGGTTCACTGCATCTAGGAAATTTTTGAAGTAATTGCAGTAGAATTCCCTAACCCAAGATGCATTGACCTCAGTCAGATTTCTCTCCAGGAAGAACCAGCCTCTTTGTTTGATCTGATTAGAGGTGTATTACTGGAGTTCTTCTGGGATCTTCAAAGTCCTCTCCAGGTACAGATTCCTGGAGGTTGCAAACACCGGATACTTCAGCTCACAGTATCGATTTGCAAACTTTACTGGATCATTAGCAGGGAGCAGCTGGTCGGCCTTCTCCTGCGGGGTAAAGTTCTTCTCCCGCCAGGAGTCATCGTGCATGATATCCATGATGGACATAGCGGATTCTCCTCTTTTACGTTTGCCAGTAGTTGCCTTTGTTTTTCCCTTTCTCTGGCTGGCAGACATCCTGAAAAACAAAAAACCAGGATATATAAAAAAAATGAAAATAAATAGGCAAATAGTCAAAAGAAACACAAAGTGGCAAAGTAGCAATAGAATAAGTAAAATGAGTTAATTTAATGTGCACTAAGGATTGTATAGGAGTTAAAAGTCTGAAAAGAAGAATTCACAATCCAAAATATAATAGAAGACATGTTAATTAGGAAAAATTATTAGTATGCCATGGTTAGAAGGTTAAAAGAAAGTGAAAAACAGAAGAGAGAATATGAAATGTTAGGTTGGTTAGAATTGAAAAAGAGTTTAAGAAGTTAAAATTAGTGAGGTAGCAAAAAGTGGGTTAATGTAAGTGACATAATGATAAGTTTCTAAGTAACAAGCATTCACAAGTAAAGGCTACAGGTGACTCATAACCAAACAAGGAAACAGGTTGATGATGATTCAGATAGATATAGAAACAGCAAAAATTGGAATCTAAGCATCAAAAATGCAATTTATGAACCAGAAAATCAAAAAGAATAAGAAAGCTTGCCTTGGCATTCATGAATGGTTTGGTTAAATCTAAGGAAAGCACAGTTGAAAACGCCAAAACCAAGACATGAATGGAAACATTTTACAGAAATTTGGGCAGCATTCCGGTTAAAATTGGATTGTCCTGGAAAATAAACAGCAACAGAATAGTACATATGAATCAAAATTAAAGCTCCAATTAAATAGTATGAATAAGAAAGAGCACAGCAGCATGAACTTGAAGAGCAGCATATGAACATTACTAACTTCACAGCAACAGCAAAATTGCAAATTGATAAAACAAGAAACACGAACAGTGTAATTAAACAGACCTAAATCCACTAACCACATCCTAGGTTACCTAACAACCTAGAATCCACTACAACATGCATATCTAACTAGCCTAAATATGAACATAAACAGAAAAATATGAAATAACTATGAATGGATAGAAGGGTGGCGTTCGTCGGAACCTGGTAGGCGAATTAAGGAGAGTGGGGCAGAGAAGTGGCTGGGGACGGCAGTGGTGGTGTCCGGCGTGGCGGAGGAGGGTGGCGCGGCGGCGGTGGCTGCTATTCGGAGGAAGGGAGGGAAAAGGGAGGGGAATGGGGGTAGGGGGTAATAGGGGAAGGAAGGGGGGCTGTGGTTGGCGCTGGGCAGTGGTGATGGCAGAGGAGGGCAGTGGCGGTGGAGGGAGGAAGAAGAAGGAAGAAGAAGAAAGAGGGGGGGAAAAGGAAGGGGGATGGGTGGCCGGCGGGGTCTGGGGGGTAGTCGGTGGTGGCGGCGGTGGGTGATGGTGCTTGGTTGGAGAAGAAGAGAGGAAGAAGAGGGGTTTGGGGGGGGGGGTAGGGGGCACGACTGATAGGGTTCACGTGACTGGGTGGGTATAAATTTGAATCCACGCGGTCGCGTGGCTGGGGTGAAATGGGGTCGACGCGATTGCGCGAGTGGCGCGATCGAGTGGAGGGCAAAAAGAGTGAATGACGCGATCGCCTGGGGCATGCGATCGCGTCACTGGAATTTGTGCAAAACGCACAGTTCCAGCGTCGTTTCAGCGCAACTCTCTGTCTCCTTTGGGGTGTTTGTGCAATCCATGCGAAGTGATCGCGTCGCTCACGCTGTCGCGTGGGATGTGTGTTGTGCAAGTGACGCTATCGCGTCAGGGACGCGATCGCGTGGGTCATTTGTGCGAAACGCAAAATGGCCGCACGATTCCAACCTAACTTTCTGGATGTTGGGATTTTTACCCCGATCTCCAGATCACGCGGTCGCGTGAATGACGCGGTCGCGTGGGTAGTGTTTTTCGCAATTTGACGCGATCGCGTGAGTGATGCGGTCGTGTCGCACACCCTTTTTTTTATGCAGTATGCAGAATGCAATGATTAATATGAATGCGATGCAAAACTTCCAGGTTCAATATAATAAAATAAAATAAAACTTGAAAACAAATAAAACAAAATAAAAAAAATTGAAAAAGGAACGGTCATACCATGGTGGGTTGTCTCCCACCTAGCACTTTTAGTTAAAGTCCTTAAGTTGGACATTGGAGGAGCTTCCTGTTATGGTGGCTTATGCTTGAATTCATCCATAAATCTCCACCAATGCTTGGAATGACAATAGCCTCTGGAGTACCAAACTAGGCATGTGAAGCTTCTGAGCAGCTTCAAACAGATTGTCAGGCTCCCGGGGTGACGAATGTCGGAATAGATTCCAGGATCCCAAACTTTGCTTTTAAATCCGCCTTCGTCTTTATCTATACTTTTCCATCTGGGCGGTTTAAAAATTGGATTCCCACCAAGATGACCAAACGCTTTCCGAGATCCATTTGATTGAATATGAAACCATCCTTACACTTCGAATTGAAGCGTGGAACCTTATTGAACCTTGTGCACCGGCTCTGAGTACGAGCCATGTCCCACTTACTCTTAAAGCCGCAGAGAGCTCTAAGCTGGCCATCTATTTCAAGAAAACCATATTCAAGTGGAAAAATACAGTTAAAGGTTAAGGATTATACCCACTTGAAGCTTGTATTGGGTGGTAATGGCCTTGGGATAGGTGGTTCCAGTGGTTCTGTGAGTTCTACTCCCTTGTGCTCTTCTGTGAATTTCTCCACTTCTTTGCAAGATTCTTCAAATGTATCCATGTCCTGATCAAAGCCATCTATGTCTTCCTCATCACTTAAGTCATAGATCGGAGGTTGAGAGAAATCTACCTCCGTATCATCTTCGTAGTCACTTGGGGAAGATCCTTCGATCTCAGAGAATTCACTTGCGGATGCAAGTTCATTACTAGAAGAACTTGACTTGAGATTATCATCATCAAGGAAACTTGTTTCTTGGGTTATTCTGTCTAGTTCTTCATGAAAGACTTGCTCTGAGGATTGTGCACAATTTCCCTTAGCATCAATTGTAACATCCTTGACAGAATGCTCCACAACTCTGGATTCCCATTGAAGTTCAACGTCTCCTAAGTCTTCAACCAACTCTTCTTCTTTAACAATGGTAGCTTCTTCTACTTGTTCCAGTACGAAGCCATGCTTTGTCTTGTCCACTGGAGTTTCTAGTATCTCCTTCATGCTGCGCTCTTCGTTAGATTGTCCACATGGGGCTCTGAGAGGTCCTTGAATGTTCGAACGTCTAGAAGATAATAGACTTACTGCTTGCTCCAGTTGATGAATGGTTGTTTGAAGTTGATCTACTGTTTCCTTGAGGCGAACCTCTGATTCTCGGGGTGATAGATTTGGATATGGTACATGGGGAAGTGGTGATGTTTGGGGGTAATTGGACTGGAATCGGGGTAGATGAGGATCATATGGTGGTGAATGGTGAAAAGGAGCTTGTGAGTGTGGTGGTTCGAAGTTATGTTGAGAGGATGGTCTATAAGCATATGGTGGGGCTTGTTGGTGGTTACAAGGCTGTCCACCATGTCTATTGGCTTGGTATGCATTGTAGAATGGTCCTTGTCCATGATATCTTGGAGGGTGTTGTTGCCTAAAGGGTTGATCAGATCCTCTTGGCTCCATCCATCTTTGATTGTTTTGACCTTGATGCATGTTCCTGTTATAACTTCCATTCCTTTCAATAACATTAGAACCAAACTCGAAGTGAAAAGGGTGAGAATTCATAGTAGCTAATAGAAATAAAAAGGGGAAAATAAAGACAAATAAACAAGTAAAAAAAATATTTACAATAACCAATAATAAGGCACACGATTGCAGTTCCCGGCAACGGCGCCATTTTGAAAGGCCTGAAGATTGATGGTTTAGAGGTCATAATAAACTCTCGTTGTAAGTATAGTTACTAAACCAAGCAATCAACCTGTCTTACAAACGTTTTGGTTGTCACAAGTAACAAACCCCTAAATAAATTGATAACCGAAGTATTCAAACCTCGGGTCGTCTTCTCAAGGAACTGCAGGGATGTATGTTCTTATTATTGGTTATGAGGGTTGTAAATTGGGGTTTTGAGAATGAGGAGCGAATGGTTTAATTAGCAAATAAAGTAAATGAAGAACAAGCGATTTAAATTGCAAGTAAAATAAATAAATGATTGTAAATAAACTTTTGGCAAGGTATAAGGAATTGGAGGTCCTATCCTAGTTATCTTTATCAATGATGATGAGAATTGGATCTTAATTCCACTTTGTTAACCCTTACTAAGATAAAGGAACGTCAAGGGATTAATTGGTTTGATCTTCGGATCCTATTTATTTCCTAGGAAAAGATTGGGATTGTTGAAGTTCAATTTAATTAACAAAGATAACAATTATCAATCATGTTTGAGTTTGATAAATCCTGAGTTACGGATTTCTTAACCAAGGCCAAAAGGAGAAAAGTAAATCTACTGGAATAAAAATGTCTTCAGATGGGAATAACCATAATGTAAATAAAAGAAAGCAATAATAAACTGAAATACCTCAATTAACATTAATTCAAAAGAGTAAACTGTAACATGGAAGAATTCATAAATTAAATTGCAAAAGTAAATAAAAGGGAATATTGAACCTGATAAAGAGATAATCCTGAAAGCGAATAAAATCCTAATTCTAAATGCTAATCCTAAAGAGAGAAGAGAGAGGAGAGAACCTCTCTCAAAACTAAATCTAAATCATGGAAAACTAACTAAAAGTGGAGTGTCTCTTTGAATGGATGCATTTCTCCACTTCATAACCTCTGGTCTATGCCTTCTGGACTTGGATTTGGGCCAAAAAGGGCTTCAAAATTCGCTGGGAGCGTTTTCTGCAATTTCTGGTGTGTGGCCTCTGTCACGCGTCCGCGTGGGTCACGCGGTCGTGTCATTCAGAGTTTTCCTTGTCACGCAGTCGCGTCAGTCATGCGGCCGCGTCGCTGCTTCTTCGCGCTTGGCATGCGGCCGCGTCGTCCATGCGATCGCGTGGATGCCAATTTCTCCTAAAAACTCCATTTTGTGCTTTCCTTCCATTTTTGTATGTTTCCTTTCCATCCTTTGAGTCATTCTTGCCTTAGAAGATCTGAAACCACTCAAATACTAATCACGGCATCGAATGGAAATAAAGGTAATTAAAATAATTAATTTTAAAGCATAGGAAACATGTTTTTCACATACATCACATAATAAGGAAGGGAAAGTAAAACCATGCAGTTAATATGAATAAGTGGGTGAAGGATTGAATAAATCACTCAGATTAAGCACAAAATATATCATAAAATATGGGTTTATCACCTTCCATCTACCATTATTAACCCCTTTTGAGCTTTATTTACCCCGTTGTTCTTGATATTAGCACATCATAACCTTAAGCGGAAAATCATGATTTACCTTGGATTGTATCCTTGATTAGCTTAGGTTGAGAAGTGTGTTTCATTTAAGTGTAGGGGAATTTTAGAAAACATTGGTAGCAAATGAAATTGTTTGATTTTGGGTATTTATTGAAAACTTTGGAAAATGGGTGCATCCATGTATGAGCTATTGAACCATATGCATTGTCTTTTACTTAAAAAAAAAACACCCTTTCATTAATAAAAGGGTGCAAAGTCACCCAAAAGGGTAAATAAATGAATAAAGAATATGGGATGTTTATGAGAAAAGCATACATGAGTGCTAGTGAAAAGAAATGATGGAAGGTTAGGATTGCATTTTGTTTTGATTTTGATTGATATAGGTTGATGTGGATGACTTAAACTAATCAAGGATTTAACAATTTTAGTCCACTTAGCCATATCTATCCCACATTTACCCTAACCCCATTACAACCATATGAAGTCCTCATGATAATTGCATTCATGCATCACTTGTTGTTGATTGTTAGATGAAAAACAATTCCATGAAAGCATGATTAGAAGAGACTTGAGTGATTAAAATCCTAAACACCGAGTGATCAGAGTGTACACACACCTAGTGAGGGTTCAATTACTCAATTCTATGTTTCCATTTTTCTTATCATGCATTCTTGTAAGTTGCTTCACTTTGATGAGTTGAATCAATTCTTTAGATTTTGGATGCATTGGATTATATCCTTGCTTAGCCCTATTTGTCCATACTTGCTTGGGAACTTGATTGTTTGTTTTCACCAATTTCATATAGATACTATAGATAGATATATAGATATAGATGGAATATAACATACTTTCATGCATATAGGTAGTTGCATTTAATAAGTTGATTACCCCTTTGATCATTCTCCTTGTTAGTTTAGCATGATGACATGCTAATGTTTAAGTGTGGGAGAATTGATGAATCCATATTTTCCGACGTATTTTGACTTGATTTGGATGGATTCTAGCACTCGAACTCACACTTAAGCACTCAAATAGCATACCTTTGTGTTTGATTCCTAATTTGGTCCTAAATGTGAAACATGCGTTTTAATACTTAGATTAGTGATTTTTAATTCCACTTTTATGTCATTCGATGCCGTGATATAGTTTGTGAGTGATTTTAGGCCTTGGAGGCAAGAATGGATAGCCAAAAGTGGAAGAAAGCATGTAAAAGGGAGAAAACATAAAGAAAACAAGGAAAAGCACACACAGCGAATTGTGCGTGCGCGCGCACAAGCGAGAATTTCCATGTGTGCGTACGCATGCACCTGTGCGTACGCACAGGTCAATTTTCAGTTGCGTTTGCGGACGCACACGTCTGTGCGTCCGCACAGGTCCCAACACGTGATTTTATTAATGGTGCACATGTTTCGCAATTTCTGAGGCCTCTTGGTTCATTTTTGAAGGTTGGGATGCTATTTTGGAGTGCTATATGAGGGGAGAATCAACACGTATCAAGCGATTAGCTTTCATTAGGAATTTCCTCATAGTTTTGCATAGTAATTAGGAGTAGGAGTCGTGTAAAGTAGAGAGTTCTCCTAGGGTTTATGTAGTTTTCATGTAGCATTTTATAGCAAGCTTAATTTTAGATTTTGATCATCTTTAATTGTAAGTACTCTTTAATTCCTCTTTAATTACTTTGTCTTTTACTTTCATTTCGTTTGGTTCAAGCACTTTGTTTATAATTGCAATTTTGAGTTCTTGAAGTTTTGATTGATGAATTTAATGTTTCATGCCTCCTTTATATTTTATTACTTGTTTATGTTTAGTTTTGTTGATAGTTGGTTATAGTTCTCTAATTTCCTTTGCAAATACCCATGTTTTACTTTTATGCACACAAGGTTTTTGTGAAAATTCCAACTCTAGATTTTGAGTAGATTTTCTCACCTTGGCTTGTGGTTTGATTTCCTAGGATACTACTGTCATAATGTTTGACATTTAGTGGCAATTCTTAGGTAGTTAGTTGGCTCTTGTTTCCATTGATGCTAGCCTTTTATCAACTAGTTTGGTAAGTTAGTTAGGACTTATGGATTAAGGTAAATTATGCTTGCTTGACTTACTCCTCGATGGTTGGGGTTGACTAGGCGAGATTGACTCATCATAATTACCATAGTTGTGGTTATGGCGATGATAGGATTCCTTGGACACTCATTCCCAAGTTGAGGCTCTTTATTGCATTTATAGCATTTTCACTAGTTTTGCTCTTACCTTCTCTTTACTTGCATCAATTCCAATTTCGATCATCTCTTAGTTCTTTTATTGCTTAGTTTGTTTAATCTTTAATTTCCTGCTTGAAAATTCCCCTTTTGCCCTCTTCACAACCGAAAGAAGTAACATTTCATTTGCATTCCTAGGGAGAACGACATGAGGTTGAAAGTCTCTTGGTTTAGATTAGAAATTGTAAACTTTGATCGGGCATTACTTGTTGGTTGAGAACTATACTTGCAACGAGGTTATTTCTCCTTTACCGAGAAGAAATTCTTAACCGACAAATTTGCTCGCGTCAATCATCGTCAATTTTTTTAATGTCTTTAGTCCATCTTTTCAATACAAGAGTTTCTGGCAATTCCTTGATCTTTTCCCGTTTCATCACACAAAACATATGGAATGCCATAACTATCCCATCTTTGACATTGACACACCATTTTCTGAGTATCTTGACCTTATAAAACAATGTACTCATGATCAGGTCTTCCATACTTGATGATCTTGTACTCTGTAGTTGTTGAACGACTCCCAGATCACACAATATCTAAAGCTGCCACACCTTTAATCTCCTCTAATATTTTCCAAAATATCTCCCTAGTATACACTGACACAGCATGACGCTCAAGAGAATGTAAACCTGTTGTGGGCACATGTTCTCCATTTATTGTTTTGAATTCAGCAACATTCTCATTATTTCTGTAGTCCCTTAAAGCGCGTTCTAGGTTTTGCACCAATGCAAGTATATTATCCCTTGAGTCAACAAAGCTTTTAATGAAAGAATTTATGCTTTCACATCTGGATGTAGTTCTAAATCCAGCGCAAAACTTGCTACTCAAATAAGCAGTAGCCCATTGTTCTTTCCTTCTATATTGTTTCTCCACTCAGTCATTTCCCACAAGATTAAACCTTTTAACCATGTCATGCCAATACTCTTCAAATTCATCACATTCAAATTTGGCATACAAGCATTTCTTAAATTCCTCACGAAATTCTGGGTCCTTGATAGGAGATACTGTATTTTTATACAGATGCCAAGCATACAATCAATGGGTAGCATTTGGAAAAACTTCTTCAATTGCACTCTTCATGGAATTATCACCATCCGTTATGACAAAACTCGGATGCTTATTCATCATCGCCTCTGAAAAGTTATCTAGCAACCACTTGTATGATTTTGTTTGTTCATCTGCTAGCAAACCGAAGCCAAAAATACAAGTTTGGCAATGATGGTTTGTTCCTGAAAAGATAACTAGTGGCCTATTATACTTATTTTTTCTGTGATAAAATCAAATGCTAGAACATCACCAAAATATTGATAGTCAAATCGACTTAAATCATCCGCCCAGAATAAATGCTCCAATTTATCGTCATCTGTTAAACTATGCCTCACAAGCATCATAAGTTCATCCTCTGCTTTTCCATGCAAATAATTAAGAGTTGTATTTACATCTCCTTCAATGATCTTTGAACGTAGATTTCTTTCAATATAGTTATCCAAATCTTTTTTTTTGTAAAACCAGCAAATTCATAACCAATAGCTTGTCCAGTAATAAGACCCATGATCTTCGAAGGTGGGAGGTCATGTCTGTGCATGCTATCCACTTGTGCTTTGTCTGCATCTGTCATTGTACGATGATTTGGAATTTGGTGAACAAATTTAAGCAGTATCATAGGATGGTTATGATCCTCCACAATCTTTCTGACTTTCCACATTGAACAACTTTTGTCAAGATAAATTGACAACATTGTATTACAATTTCTTCTGGTCTCAGGCTTTTGCTTTCTTATCTTACTAGTAGTTGCGTAGCATTTCTTCTCTCTCACACCTACTCTGTTGCACAAGAATTTACGTCGAACATAACTGCCAGTACTATCAATAGCAGCATCCCCCTTTCAAACTCCAAACCCCACACACTTGGCATACCTTACATAACATTCGTAAGCTTCTTCATAACTTACACATTGCTTATTCAAAATATCATTTGCACTCAAAACAGCTACCTCCTTACTATCAGTAGTTTTATCATTGCCATTTTCATTTTTCTCCTCCTCTATATAACATTCATCCTCTTCAGAATGTGACATATTTTCCATATTTTTTCCTTACCTATGTCGGTATTAAAATAAAATAACTTATAAAATTGAAGAATTACAACAATATAATCTCATGGTTTATTCTCTATTGTTCACGTATCCTTTCTACTAGTGACATAAATTTTTTAACAAATAGACTAGAAAAATAAATGAGAAGATATATAAAATTTAGTTCTAAACATCTTTTTAGTCATATACCTTAATACTATTATATAGGTCAAATTTTGTTATGATTAATGTTAAAGTTTAAATTACTTTTAATAAGTTGTTAATAATTTAAAATATGTTTCTATAAAGTCAATACTTTGCTTCACATAATTCTTTTCAAGAAAAAAAATATACACAAGTTAAACCTGTATTAAGAGAAAAATCTAAATCCCAAAACACTATTTTATTCTTTACAAATATTACTGTGGCAAAATTAAAAAAATACTCAGACCTATACTACACTATAGTTATATTTGGACTATTTTGGTTTATATATGTTTTTTTTATTCTAGTACTCATGGTTGGTACTAAGATTTTTAACCATACCAACTTTAAATATATATATATATATATATATATATATATATATAAAAGAATTTCATTCAAATTCTTAAAATTAACCTCTTAAAATTAATTTCGCCTACTCCTTAAACATCTCAAATCAACACCAAACTAAATAAAGTGGATAAGATAGGTTATATTCAAATAGTAAGGTATTCAATTGAAAAAAAATAATAATTTACTGCTCTTTAATCAAATATAAATATTAAATTAGAGTACATAGTTTATTACTCCCTAATTCAATATCCTCTTTGTGAATTAATATATTTCTTAAAATATAATACAAGACTAGATCACATCTTTTTTAATATAAAATGCATTCATCAAAACTAGTTGAGTTTAAATAAGAATACAAAGAGTAGAGACATCTTTAAATATTAAGCTTAAATGTATATACAGTTCAATTGATGTAGTTCTATTGAAAAAATTATCTCTATTTTTATAATAGAGTTAAATCTCATACAATTACCTATTATATTTAATTAGGTATTTGTATGGACAATACCAACAACGTTAATTTCTACATATTGTTGATATCAAATCAACACTTAGTACAATTATATTTCACAAATTATTTAAAAAAAAGCATAACTCAGTAATTCAATACTTGCAGGATGAAGGTACTAACTTTACCTATAATGACTTGAATTTGAGAAGTAATGACAATCCAATCAATCTCTGTATTGACTCTAGACAAAGATGTGAACAGTATAACTCCCAAAATTGTTGTCTAATATCTAATCAATTTCATCCAGAACATCAAAATGGTGTGATGCATGAACAGTTACATATTTATTAAATAATTTTCATCATTCATAGAGGAGTGAATACAAACATAAATTAAGAAATATATTTGAAATAATAAATTTGATTAAGAAATATAAATAAGAGAAACATACCCAATTGAAAGTTTGATATTAATTCTGAGAAAGGGATTGGAAGAGAACGAATTTTAAGTGTGAAACAAAGAATAAGGGAATAAAAGTAACTATTTGGTCCAATTTAAATTGTTTTTTTTTTAAAAAATTACTTGTATAAAATAAACCGATTTTTTTAAACCATATGGTAACACGTGTCAGCTATCCAGAAATAACTTCATGTGAAGTCGACTGCAGGTGAGTTTCTGCCTAAATAAACATGTGGTTTTTATATCACTATTTCTATTTTGAAATATTTTTGTATAAATTTGTTTATATATAAAAATAACTATAGTGTATGAACAAAATAAAAATATTTTTATTTTGAAAAAATATATAAATTAAATTGTACCAAATAAAATATATATTTTTTTTGTAAAAACATCTAGAGAATTCTTAAATAACAATTAATATATATTTTTGTAAAAGATAATTAATATTATTATTATCCTGTTAAATAAAAATAGATGTAATTATAATTATATAATCAGAGAATAAAAATGCTAATAAATTTAGATTTATTAACATTTTAATCTAAATATATTTTGGTGAGTTTAATTTTTTTTTAACATTCTCAAATGAAAACTTTTGTATCCTAATTCTCTTCGTCATAGCCATAAGAGAGTAAGGAAAAATGTAAATTTAATATTTATTCATTAACATAAAAATTTGTGCATAAACTTAATCAAAAGTATACATTTTTAGATAAAAATGTAAAACCAAAAGATAATATAAAACATACTAGGCAAACAAATTAAAAAATTAATTATTTTTATATACTGATAATAAAATATAATTTTACATAGTTAAATAATTAATAAAATTTTAAAAAATTATCACATTATTATAAATCTAAATAATTAGAAAGGTAAAGAA
Source organism: Arachis ipaensis (assembly GCF_059453495.1). Classification (NCBI taxonomy): domain Eukaryota; kingdom Viridiplantae; phylum Streptophyta; class Magnoliopsida; order Fabales; family Fabaceae; genus Arachis; species Arachis ipaensis. Next base: position 74,822,541 of record NC_142436.1, read on the forward strand.
CCATCATGCATCATCAGTAATTGAAATAAGCAAATAACTAATTTTTGTGATGATTCTTCATGTACTATTAGTTAAGGTGTTAGTTGACTATTTTTATTTTTGACTTTCTGTTAGTACACTTCTAGTAGTAACTGATTTTGAAAAGATAATTGAAAGAAATAATACTAATACATTTAGAATTCTAAATCTGTTTTTGTTGCACAAAGCTTTCATTTTTTGTTTTTTCTTCTACATAATTCATTGCAGATAAATTTTTCATATGGTATTAAGAACTTAAAGTTCTTATAATAAAGATAAAATAGTCTTTCAATAAAAGATTAAGGTTAAATAATAATTTGGAGGTATAAGGATATTTTAGTCATTAATAAAATGTATAAAGATAAAATGGTCAACTCGGGTCTCTAGGAGTAAAAAGATAATTATGTAAAAGTATACGGATAAAATAATAATTATGTAAAAGTAGAATGACAAAAGTGTAATTATATAAAAGATTAGAGATTAAAATATAAATAAGTAAAAGTACAAGGATTAAAATATAAATAGAAAAAAGTTATGGGGTTAAAAAGTAAATATAGAAAAGTTAACAGGTGATAATGTAATTGTATAAAGTATAAGGGACAAAAAGATAAATATGATAAAAGCTAGGACATGATGGTAAAATTGAAAAAAATTAAGGACAAAATAATAATTCTTAATAAAAGATGTAGAAAGATAATTTAAGGCCTAGAATTTAGAGGTTTTCTTCATAAAACTACTACAACACAACTGGCATTTTGCAGTAGTTTTCAGAGCCATATTGCGGCGGTTTACAACCGCCGCCAAACATATTGTGGCAGTTAAACCAAACGTTGGAAGATAGGCCGTAGGTAAATGGTTAGCGGCGATTTTAATTAATCACTGGAGTAACTGCAACGTAATAAAAATGGTGTCGCGGTGGTTACAAACCGCCGCTAAATGGCAGGGAATTGAAAACGGCGTTCGTTTTGCGGCAGTTTTTAACTGCCGCTAAATGCTAGGAAACGTACAATATGCTTATATTGCGGCAGTTAGAAACTGTCACCAAGTTCAAGATTTCCATTAAAATTCTAGCTTTTCTTTATTATTTTGACTCTTTTAAAATAGTATGTTTATTCAGCTTTAATTTATTAGTTACCAATTAATTTAAAGAACTTTCAACCAAATAACACAACTAAATAACATAACAAACCAAATTATATATATGCAAACATAACTTATATAATGAGATTGTCATAAGTGCAAGATTTAATATAAAGCAAAATTTCATAATTTGAAGAAAATAAAGATAAAGCACTAAACCAACTTAAATTCAATAGTGTCTAATGACATTGATTGAAAGTCATTATTTTTGTTGTGGGTCATGGTTGCCAGATGAAGATGGCCTTGCACGCGAAGAGGTTGCTGTACTGCCCAAATAATCCAGCGCTACAGTAACGTCAGTTGGCAAATTGCCTCCTTGCTGTTGGATTATATATCCCAAAACCTTCTGTATCGACTGTCTCTTCACCTACTCTTCTTCTATCTTAGCAGTTGATTCTACAATCCTCCTCTCATACTCTTGATTTGGCTCACCAGAACCCGATGGTTGTCCAATAGCATTACCAAATATTTGGATGGGACATGGTCCAGCACCTAAGGCACGAACTCGTCTTGGGTGCTCCTTTCCAAGAACTTGTGCTAGCGAATCATTTTGTGAAATGTGCTTAGAGGATTCATCCTGCCTCTTAACATCCGCAATTGCTTCTTACAAATATACAAGAAATTAGAAAGACATGATTTAAAATTAGCACGATATATACAGTAATCTAAGTATAAATTGTTCAAACATTACTTACACTAACAACACGCGCATCAGGATGGATATACGAACCATTTTTTTTCTTATGAGTGATGATAAACAACTCTCCTCTACCAACGGACCTTCCTTGTTCTTTCTCCTATATCATTGATATCGAGACAATTATGTAAATAACAACACCATATCAGGAAGATTAATCAAAATCTCAATGCAAATAATTACTTATTACCACTTCGTCTTTTTTTCTTGCCAATATTTTGGAGCCCCCAATATGTGTGACAAGTTGATTGCTCAGATTTAAAGCGTTTTATTTACACTTTTTCTATGAACAAATAACAGAACAAATATAAATGAGAATGGGATGTTGAATATAAAATGTAAGGGGTATAATATGTATACACATGTTTCTTTTTGTGGAAATAATAAAAAATACCAACGCTTACCTTTGTTTCTTCCTTCTGGCGATATTCAAGGAACCTTTTCCATTCATTTTCTTCTATTCCTGACGGGCGATGCTTAAGATTTTCCTTAAAAGTCCTTGTTTCTTTGTAACACTTATGCAAGTTGTGTCTTGTATCCTTCCAGTTCTTTCCTATCCTTTGCATAATTTCGCACTTTATTTTTCCTCCGGCATCGTCCTCGTAGTGAAAGACCCCTCGTAGTGAAAGACCCGCTGTAATTAATTTCCATTGTCATTAACCAAAACCAACTAACAAGCATAAGACTAGTAATTCGAAGAATATCCACAACCATTACAGGCTACTCTAAATTGAAAAAATATAACACTCAAATCCAGTACAAGTAGTCGCAATTACGTACAAGATAGAAATGCTGAAATAAACATGTGGAAAACAAAATTTGAAAATTTAACCAGCCATATAATTTACCCATGCAAAATGTCTTACCCAAAAAAAATTTTAATACTAAAATTGCTTAAAATGTTGAAGCTAAAAGATGTACCTTAATCATGTCGTATGCATGTTCCTTCTTAGCTTTGTTCACGTGCTTCCAACTCTCTTCACATATGAAAAAGTTTGAATAATCAGCGTCCAAACTCCCTAAAAAACCACTGAATAGTCCAGCTACCTAACCAATTGGTTGCAACTCTTTGTTAAATAAGAGTATTATCTTTGTATTAGAAGGAAGTGCTATAGCCTCCTTCACGCTCAGCTACCCTTTTATCACGCCGTCCTCTAAGAAGTGTATGGAAAAAAAATTACTATCTATTCATTGCCCAAAAGAGAAATAGAAGTAAAGGACTTTCACTATGACTTTTTACAAAAATAGGAGGAAAAAAAATATACCGATGATAGTATGTAATTTATACCAAAACGGTTTTTTTTTTTTAAATTTAGATTAAGAACTTTAACGAATTAATTTTGAAAAGTTGACTATTTTATAAAATTCATCATCTATTCTTTTTTTCTTTCCAGGTCAAATTTATTTCTTTCTCTTTTTTTGAGTTATGATTATTTTTATTTTATTTGGGATCAGATATAAGAGAATTATAATAGGAATAACACTAAAGCCTATTACACATAAACGGTCTAAGGCCCAATGTGAAGTTTACATGTTGCAAGAATACTAAATGCCCATATTTTGTATTTTAAAAAAAATCGGTGCTAGATCTTCCCAATTCCAAGTGATTTGAATCTTTCATAACTATCTATCATAAAATATTTTCCTCGTTTTAGTTTTTCCAGAGAATTATTTTTTTTCCTAAACAGGTATTACTAAACCCAAAAAGTAGTGAATGAAATTAATACAAGTTAAGGAATAAAAATAACACGAGAGGTTCATCTCTAAACTAGAGGAATTTGGATAGTATACATTACTTACTACTGAATGATATTTAAAAGAAAATTAAAATAAGGTAAAGACAAGGGGAGCAAAAAAGTACCTTAACTTTGGAGATTAAATTTCAAATCCAATACTTGGTTGGTCTCAGTTTCCGATTGATGGTTGTTAACAAGTTGTAAGAAGTGGTTATTTTGAGCAACATAGTGAAAGGGTTGTTTGACGCTTAAATATGCTTTTTACACAAATTTGGACTCTTTCAGTTGTCACACACGGTTATCTATCTTTGACTCTTTAGTGGTACTGTGTACCAAAATGCATGAAGCTTGAGAATATATAAAAAGATAACAATATATTTAACATGCCATGGAAAAAAATTAATTCAGCAAGGGTTTAACTCATGTAAGGGTTTGAAAGGGAGAAGTCTCTCACCTGATGAGATGGACGTTCACCTTAGGTGAGGGTTTGAGAGTTATAGAGATGTTGGAGCATATGGAGAAAATAGAAAATGCTTAGAATTAGGAGGAGATCACAACAAGATTTGACCTATGGATTTAACGTTAACCATTCAAAGAATTTATTTTTATTTTTAGATCACCTTAAATTTGTATTATAGCTGTATCCCTGTTCCTTTATTGTCGTTTCAAATCTCTTATGAAGTTACGGGATAAATTTAAGAAGGTTAACTATTGCTTCTTTTAAAAATTATATTGAACCGCTTGGATAATTTATATGAACTTAAACTGTTAGGCTAAAAAAAAGTAGAGAATATCGGTTTAATTTTAAATATTTGTTGCACTAATCAGTTATAAAAATCTGTGCTTCTCAAAGGTATATAAACGTGCCACTTCAATTTAATAAACTTTACTGATAAGCAATAAAATCATTTTACACCTTTTCAGCACAAATTATTTCGCAAGCATCACACACCTATCTGGTTCTCTTCTTTTTGTGTTTTTCTCTAAAGATTTATTTATATTCAACTTTGAACTGTTTTCTCTAGAATTTTTTTCGGCCTTTATAAATAGTTTTTACATAACAAGTATACGCACTCCCTATGCACCTCACCTCCATAATGGGTTTATTTCTTCGTGCTTTAATGATTTTTTTATCTTATGAAATTGTTTTGGTTTCACATGATGAATTTGTTTTTTTTTTTCCAGATTTTTGAAGGCCTTAATTTTCACACTAATAGACAGTTATATGGATCTTCAACCAGGTAAGTAAATATTTATCTGCATCTCATGTATGTATTATTTAATACCCCATTTTATAATTGTTTAAATTTTAATCTAATTTAAATTAATTTTAAAGTATTGTTTCACCGCTACTGAAAATAGACCATCTTGGACACTATATATTTTTCTTTCTTTAGCAGTAGCCTTCTTCTTAAAAAAAGACATAATTTTTTTATTTTCATCATCAAATTTCTAAAAAAATTAGAATATATAAAATATTAAATATGTAAAAGAAATTGTCACCTCAATGATAAATATTACAAATCATAATAAACACTACTTGATAAATTGAATTTTTTACCGAAACAAAGATACAACTAAAAAACATGTTCACAACAACAGACTCACAAATGGTCAAATCGATTTTCATAAATATTTCAAAAGAAGCCATAGAAATTAAAACACATTAACCGCATAGTAAATTTTCTATCTTCAAAAATGATTTCACCAATAGCCATCAAACAACACAAAACCCAGAAATAAAAACGCCACTAATCTTCAACGGGGAGCATGACAACGCAGAGACGACGGCGATTGGCGATACGACGACGATCGGCGATACAGCAGTGACCGGGCGAAGCGGCGAGATGGCAGCATCCAGACGAGACGACGGCAAGCGACGAGACCAAAACTAGACTATGCCGACCAACTCAAAGCCTCGGACAAACGATAACCACGAACGGTGGCCATGACACAGTTGAAGCAATCGGATTTGTGGAGGTTTAGTTTTTCAACTCTGGAAAAGGCATGTTTTGTGGGTGACGAGACCAAATTTGAAAAAATTCACGAAAGGAAGGGATTTTGGGGGAAGGGGGGATGCGCTGGGGTTTTGGGTTTTATTTTTTTTTTTTTTTGTTATTTTATTAGTAGGTGTATTTATTGTGTTGTGGGCCATATTTTTATTATATTGCCATTTCTTTAAGCGGTATTATAATTTTTTAAGTTATATAGTATAAATAAATCTTTACCGAACAAATTAATTGGAATAGACATTATATATAATGATAGAGATGAATAATAATTATTTTTTATGTTATTTATTATGTGTTAAATTATATTTAAAAATGGTATAGAATTAGAAAATATATAATTTCATATAATAAAATAATAATTAAAAAATTCAAATGATACTATTTTAGATCTTGTATTTTAAATTGGGTAGTGGCTAATTATAAAATAATATTTATTGATTTGAAATTATAGTTTTTTTTCAAAATAAAAATAGAAATATTATGTTTTGAATTTAATTACTATAATTTGAAACATGAATAGAATTGTTCTAATAATACATTAATTTTGAAAGATGTATGTATTTATGTAAAAAAAAAGTTAAATTTATTATTTTGAAAATATTGCTATTGGTCTATTTCATTTATTAAAAATTTATTTATTATTTTTTGATAACAACAAATTAAAAATTTAGATAAAAAAATTTACCATAAAATGCTAAATAAACAATAATTAATTCCGTCCAGAAAAGAAATTGAAAAAATCCTCAATAATTACTCTACTCATTCTTCTACTGGTTAGATGCGTTAACAATTAACACAAATAACAGCGAAACTTACAATACTATATTCCTAAGACGTATTGGGTTCCACAATTAAATGAATGGAAAATAATTCTAGCATGCACATAGTGGGATACTGGTGGGTGAGAGTGGGTTAAACTATGTTGGAAGATGAAATAAAAGAAAAGCAAATAAGACCGAATACACAGATATACGGGAATAATTCATATTTAACAAGGATTTTTTTCATTATAAATAAAAAGAATATTATTTTTCCAATAAAAATATGACTTCCTGTGTAGTGGTGTATATTCCTATGTATTATGGAGATGATGATAATGATTGTTATTGTCTGTTGTGAAGCTTAAGAATTTGAGTTAGCCATTTCTTTTAGAATTTGAAGTGGAGTTCGTTGGGAGTCCGATGAACTTTATAAAAATTATAGAGTTCACCGGAGGTGTGGCGTACTTGCTCTAAATAAAAAAAATTGCATTTGAAAAATTAAAGTTGAAAAATGGGATTTTAGAAAATAATTATTTTTTATTTTTATTTTAGAAAAAAATCCTAAAAAAAACTTAATAGGACCGCATAATTGATTAATTAAAATGAAAATTATGTTTAACTGTATTAAAATAAAATACAATACAAATATGAAGAAATCAAAAAGTACAGCAAAAAATATTAACAAAAATCTAATAAATTAGTCCTAATAAAATTACCTTAATTAACAAATACTTAATAATTTTATTAAGTTAAAACTAAGTCAATTAGTACAAGTCCAAATAATACCTATATCAAACATTTAACATATGCAGTTTCCAAACAACTGAAACATATAAATTAAAAATAAAAAATCTTTTATAACCGTCCATTGTTCTAAGAACTTTATTATGTCGTCTGTAAATAAGTACTATTATTTTCTCTACAAAGTGATATAAAATTTTAATCAAGGTGTATGAATAGTGGGATACTTAAAATATATTGGAGTTTAATTTAATTATTAATCAATAATACTTAACCTAAAATAAAAATACATACGACCAAATTTTATGACACGTAATAAATAATTTACATAAAACAAAAAGAATTAACAAAATATTTAATATAAACATTAGTTACACATTTAAATATTTAACGTACATCGATAGTACTTTATATAATAACAACGTAAAAAACATAAAAAGATTTTCATAAAACCATTGGTTGTTGTATTTTTGTTAAATATTATTGGTCACATTTATTTCCATGCATTAAAAGAGTAGTTAGTGAAGGAAAGATATTTTAAAATATTGTGCAAATCTATGATAATTTTAGAGTGACTGCAATTCGCTGAACTTAATTAAAGCAATAAACTAAACTGGGATTATTCAGATGGATGAAAATTTTTACAAGTTTATTTTTCCATAATTCGTATGTCACTATTAATTAGTTCGATATATTTTGATACTATACTAGATATTGATAAAAGCTGAATTTCAAAGTCACGGAATAGTGTGAAATATAGGCAAGGATTGAATAATTTTTTAGACTTTGCATTTGCAAATGCATCATCCAATGGCATGATAAAGTGTCCATGTTCTAAATGTGGGTTTCAACTTATGCAAACAAGCGAGGATGCATACGACTATCTGTTGTTACGACCATTTTCCCCTGAATATACTATTTGGCTGCGTCATGGTGAGAAGCCGGTTGAAGAGAGATCTGGATTGGGACGAGTAGATAAAAATCTGATATCCCAAGTGAATCAAATGCACCAAATGGTCAACGAGGCATTCAATTTCACGCTTCAACATGGGAGTGAAGACACAACAACAATCGAACATGCCAAAGATGATGAAGGCGTGTTGCCATACTTATATGAAGGTCCAAGTTGCGCGGCGCGGGATTTTAACGATCTACTGTCAGATGGAGAGAAGGAATTATATCCCGGATGCTCAAAGTACTCCAAATTATCATTCTTAGTGAAGCTTTATCATATTAAGTGTATGTGCGGTGTGAGTGACAAGGAAATTACCATGATTCTTGACTTACTACGGGACGTATTCGAACAAGCAAAATTTCCAAAGACATTATATGAAGCCAGGAAGACAATAAGAAAGTTGGGTATTGAATACACCAAGGTAAATGCTAGTCCAAATGATTGTATGCTGTATCAAGGTGATGATGAAAACTTGACTAGGTGCAGGCAATGTGGGTCTTTAAGATGGAAGCAGAAGACTAAAATGGGCTCTATTGTTAGGCTCAACGTACTTGTGAAGAGAAATGAGAAACCTATAGCAGCCAAGACTCTTCGTTACCTTCCTCTCATACCACGACTACAACGATTATTCATACGCAACAAGACATCAACTGACATGTTATGCAATAAAGAGACGTGAAATAATGATGGTTTGCTTAGGCATCCAAGGGACGCTGAAGCATGGAAAAAGTTTGATGCAAAGTATACTAACTTTTCGAAGGATCCGTGCAATGTTCGCCTAGCCTTGGCGAGCGATGGATTTAATCCTTTTGGGAATATGAGCACAAAGTATTCTATCTGGCCAGTAATTCTTATTCTGTATAATCTTCTGCACTGGCTTTGCATGAAACAGACATCTTTCATTCTATCCATGCTTATTCCTAGGCTGAAAATGCCAAGTAACGACATAGATGTTTACTTGCAGCCTTTGGTAGATGAATTGAAGCAATTATGGGATGGCATTGAAACGTATGATCCCAAAGAGGGAAGCACTTTCAAGATGTGTGCGGCACTAATGTGGATGATCATCGACTTTCCAGGATTGAGAAACCTATCTGGTTGGAATATGCACAGTGGGTTAGCTTATACTACGTGTAAATTGGACACTAAGCCTCATTGGCTGAAAGACAGTCAAAAATGGGGCCATCGCCGCTTTTTGAATCAGGGACACAAATACAGACTAGACTAGAATAGATTTGACGAGCAAGTCGAAGGTAGAGATCCACCGAAGAAGTTATCCGAAACAGATGTATTGAGGCAACAGTCTAATGTGCACGTTTCATTTGGAAAGATTTCAACTATGACATCCAAAAAAAGACGCAATGGTCAGGATACCGATGAAGATGACTCACATTGGAAAAAGAAGAGTGTTTTCTTTGACCCCCCATACTGGAAGGATCAGATGTTGAGTTATAACATTGATGTGATGTATGTAGAGAAAAATGCTTGTGACAATGTGGTATTCACTATCTTAAACGATAGCAACAAATCAAAAAATAATCTTAAAGCTCACAAAGATTTACAATGCATTGGCATAAGGCCTGTATTATGGCCGAGCGAAGGTGGTAAATATTCTTCTGTAATATTTGCGATGTCAAATTCACAAAGGGATGTATATCTGAAGACTCTACAAAATGTGATCTTTCCAGATGGTTACTCTAGCAATGTACTCGTTATGTTGATTTGCGACAGCATAAGTTGTCTGGGTTGAAAAGTCATGACTGCCATATTCTGATGAAACATTTACTTCCGATTCTGGTGAAGAATGCACTTCCAAATCCAGTGTCCAATGTGATTGCAAATTTGTCATCATTTTTCCAAGAACTTTATGGGAAAGCCATAAACCCTATGCAGCTTGCTGACCTTCAGAATCATGTTGTGCAAACCCTGTGTCAGATGGAAATAATTTTTCCTCCATCCTTCTTTATCGTCATGGTTCACCTCACGGTGCATCTCGTTGATGAGGTAACTCTTGGTGGACTAGTACATTATCGGTGGATGTATCCAATAGAAAGTTTAGCTTGCTGATAAACCCCTTTAATACAATCAATTGAATTAATTGTGTATATAGTGAGCGTTATGTTGTATTTATATAATAGGTATCTAGGACGTTTAAAGCAATATGTTCGTAATAGGGCACAACCAGAAGGCTTAATTGCAGAAGGCTATTTATCTGAGAAAATCCTGACTTTCTGTTCTAGATATTTGGATAATATTGAAACTAGAATCAACCGACCAGGGAGAGTTAATGATCAACTCGTTGATGTTACACATAATTCAGGGGAAACTATGTTCCTAGCTATTGAAAAGGCATTAGGGGTTGTTTCGCATTTCAAACTCACTCCAATGGAAAAACATCAAGCACATCATCATGTGCTAGTCAACTGTGATGCTGTGATTTCGTTGAGTAAGTATACACATGTATTTTTAAAACACCAATATAACTCTTTTCTCTAGTGACTAGTTGGACTAATTTTATTTTCTCTTATAAAGTACATTTAAGGAAAAGACAAAGCGAAGCTTACGGACTCAAAGAAGGTTGCAATTTAAGATAGATAGTGTTGTGCATACGAATTTCCTCGGTGGTTCAAGCATGAGGTTGATCCTGACCAATGTGTTTTTAGCATAGAATTAGTAGTTTATGAAATCCGATTTTAATATAAAGCATGAATGTTATGTGGTTCTAGGTTCCAATGGAAAGTACGCTTCATTCGAAAGAAATAAAGTTGCTTGCATGCGGTTCCATGATTCAGGCAAGACGTTTTGGGGTGTACAACATTAACGGGTACAAGTTTAGAACTATCACAAAGGAAGACGAGCTGAAAATCCAAAATAGTGAAGTATATGTATTATATAATACAAGAAGTTATGCAAGTATGCGTGATAATAGAGTGGCTGTTGGCAGTGTTCCGTATTACGAGAAAATTATGGACATAATTGAATTGAATTATAGCTGTCATTTCAGAGTGGTATTGTTCAAATGTGTTTGGGCTGATACCACTACTAGTAGAGGCATCAAGCAAGACCATTTGGGGATTACCAGAGTTAGTTTCTCTCGTCCGATACACACTAGTGATCGAGAAGAAGATGAACCGTACATATTGGCATCATAAGCTCAACTTGTACACTATGTGGATGATGAAGTAGCTAAGGAATAGAGTGTTGTGGTTCATGTGAAACCATGAGATTTGTATGACATGGGAGAAGAGAATGAAGAAGGTGAAGTTGGTTTTTCTGCACAGCCAGTGTTGAACATGTCAGCGGAAGGTGACATTAGAGATTTATTGTTAACAAGGGAGGATGATATAGAAGACCCCACAGAAAATGTTCCAGAGAATTTTGATGATGTCTGATGCACCACTACTTCGTGGTATATTTTGTACTTAATTGAGTGAATTTTTATCCACTAAACTCACACTTATTCATATAATTCGCATGTTTTACATTTTCCCTCCTAATTTTGTGCTATGATTGAAAACATGCTTCTTTGGCCCTAAATTTGCTAATTTTAATCCCCTCTTATTACCATTCGATGCCGTGATATGTTTGTAAAGTGTTTTCAGGGTTTATAGGGCAGGAATGACCTAGAGGATGGAAAGGAAGCATGCAAAAGTGGAAGGATTACAAGAAATTGAAGGAATTGCAAAGCTGTCAAGCATGACTGGTGCACGAAATTGTGATCATCAATGGCGCCATCAACATGGTACGCTCAATTGTAATCTCAACTTTTTATCACAACTTCGCACAACTAACCAGCAAGTGCACTGGGTCGTCCAAGTAATAAACCTTACGCGAGTAAGGGTCGATCCCACGGAGATTGTTGGTATGAAGCAAGCTATGGTCATCTTGTAAATCTCAGTCAGGCGGATATGGAATGGTTATGGATTTTTCGAATATTAAATAATAAGTAAACATAAAATAAAGATAGAAACACTTATGTATATCATTGGTGAGAATTTCAGATAAGTGTATAGAGATGCTTTTGTTCTTCTGAACCTCTGCTTTCCTGCTGTCTTCATCCAATCATTCCTACTCCTTTCCATGGTAAGCTTTATGTAAGGACATCACCGTTGTCAATGGCTACTTTTAATCCTCTCTGGAAAATGGTCCGATGCGCTGTCACTACATGGCTAATCGTCTGGAGGCATCACCCTTGCCAATGGCTGCATCCTGTCCTCTTGTGAAAATGGTCCAAATGCTCTGTCATAGCACGGCTAATCATCTGAGGTTCTCGATCATGCTGGAATAGGATTCACCCTCCTTTTGCGTCTATCACTACGCCCAGCAATCGCGAGTTTGAAGTTCGTCACAGTCATTCAATCCCAGAGTCCTACTCGGAATACCACAGACAAGGTTTAGACTTTTCGTACTCTCATGAATTGCCATCCATGGGTTCTAACTTATACCACGAAGACATTTAATAACTCGGACTCGGTCTCCTGTATTAGATATCCAAGAGACATCCATCCAATCGAAGGTAGAACAGAAGTGGTTGTCAGGCACGCGTTCATAGGGAATGATGATGATTGTCACATTCATCACATTCAGGATGAAGTGCGAATGAATATCTTAGAAGCGGAATAAGTTGAATTGAATAGAAAACAGTAGTACTTTGGATTAATTCATGAGGAACAACAGAGCTCCACACCTTAATCTATGGAGTGCAGAAACTCTGCCGTTGAAAGTACATAAGTGAAAGGTCCAGGCATGGCCGAATGGCCAGCCCCTCTGATCTAAGAACTAGGCGTCCAAAGATGTTCAAAGATGATCCGAAGATCATAAGATATCTAATACACTAGTAAAAAGTCCTATTTATACTAAACTAGTTACTAGGGTTTACAGAAGTAAGTAATTGATGCATAAATCCACTTTCGGGGCCCACTTGGTGTGTGCTTGGGCTGAGCTTGAATGTTACACGTGCAGAGGCTCTTTCTGGAGTTGAACGCCAGGTTGTAACGTGTTTCTGGCGTTCAACTCTGGTTTGTGACTTGTTTCTGGCGTTTAACTCCAGACAGCAGCATAGAACTGGCGTTCAACGCCCTTTTACGTCGTCTAAACTCGACCAAAGTATAAACTATTATACATTGCTGGAAAGCCCTAGATGTCTACTTTCTAACGCAATTGGAAGCGTGCCATTTTGAGTTCTGTAGCTCCAGAAAATTCACTTTGAGTGCAGGAAGGTCAGAATCCAACAGCATCAGCAGTCCTTCTTCTACCTCTGAATCTGATTTTTGCTCAAGTCCCTCAATTTCAGTCAGAAAATACCTGAAATCACAGAAAAACATACAAACTCATAGTAAAGTCCAGAAATGTGAATTTAGCATAAAAACTAATGAAAACATCCCTAAAAGTAACCAGATTCTATCAAAAACATACTAAAAACAATGCCAAAAAGCGTATAAATTATCCGCTCATCACAACACCAAACTTAAATTGTTGCTTGTCCCCAAGCAACTAAAAATCAAATAGGATAAAAAGAATACAATATACTATAAATTTTAAACTATCAATGAAACATAGCTCAAATTAAATGATCGGGACTTGTAGCTTTTTGCCTCTTGAATAGTTTTGGCATCTCACTTTATCCATTGAAGTTCAGAATGATTGGCATCTATAGGAACTCAGAGTTCAGATAGTGTTATTGATTCTCCTAGTTCAGTATGATGATTCTTGAACACAGCTTTTATGAGTCTTGGCCGTTGCCCTAAGCACTTTGTTTTTCAGTATTACCACCGGATACATAAATGCCACAGACACATAATTGGGTGAACCTTTTCAGATTGTGACTCAGCTTTGCTAAAGTCCCCAATTAGAGGTGTCCAGGGTTCTTAAGCACACTCTTCTTTTACTTTGGACCTTGACTTTAACTGCTCAGTCTCAAGTTTTCACTTGACACCTTCACGCCACAAGCACATGGTTAGGGACAGCTTGGTTTAGCCGCGTAGGCCAGGATTTTATTCCTTTAGGCCCTCCTATCCACTGATGCTCAAAGCCTTGGGATCCTTTTTATTACCCTTGCCTTTTGGTTTTAAGGGTTACTGGCTTTTTGCTCTTGCCTCTTGGTTTTAAGAGCTTTTGGCTTTTTCTGCTTGCTTTTTCTTTTTCTTTCTATTTTTTTTCGCTCTCTTTTTTTTTCTGCAAGCTTTGTTCTTTGCTGCTTTTTCTTGCTTCAAGAATCATTTTTATGATTTTTCAGATCATCAAATAACATGTCTCCTTGTCATCATTCTTTCAAGAGCCAACATATTTAACATTCATGAACAACACTTCAAAAAACATATGCACTGTTCAAGCATACATTCAGAAAACAAGAAGCATTGTCACCACATCAATATAATTAAACTAAGTTCAAGGATAAGTTCGAAACTCATGTACTTCTTGTTCTTTTGAATTAAAACAGTTTTCATTTAAGAGAGGTGATGGATTCATAGGACATTGATAACTTTAAGACATAGTTACTAACTACTAATGATCATGTAATAAGACACAAACATAGATAAGTACTTAACATAGAAAACGAAAAACAGAGAGTGTAAGAACAAGGAATGAGTCCACCTTAGTAATGGTGGCGTTTCCTTCTTGAGGAACCAATGATGTCCTTGAGCTCTTCTATGTCTCTTCCTTGTCTTTGTTGCTCCTCCCTCATTGCTCTTTGATCTTCTCTAATTTCATGAAGGATGATGGAGTGCTCTTGATGTTCCACCCTTAGTTGTCCCATATTGGAACTTAATTCTCCTAGGGAGGTGTTGATTTGCTCCCAATAGTTTTGTGGAGGGAAATGCATTGGAGGCATCTCCGGGATCTCATGGTGATGAGCTTCATGCGCCTCTTGAGCTCCATGAAAGGGCTCTCTTGCTTGCTCCATCCTTTTCTTAGTGATGGGCTTCTCTTCCTCAATGGGAATGTCTCCTTCTATGAAAGCTCTAGCTGAGTAACAGAGATGGCAAATAAGATGAGGAAAAGCTAGCCTTGCCATGGGGGAGGACTTTTCGGCTATTTTGTAGAGTTCAAGGGAGATGACTTCATGAACTTCTACTTCCTCTCCAATCATGATGCTATGAATCATGATGGCCCGATCCACAGTAACTTCGGATCGGTTGCTAGTGGGGATGATGGAGCGTTGTATGAACTCTAACCATCCTCTAGCTACAGGCTTGAGGTCCAGTCTTCTTAGTTGAACCGGCTTGTCTTTGGAGTCAATCTTCCATTGAGCTCCTTCCACACATATGTCCATGAGGACTTGGTCCAACCTTTGATTAAAGTTGACCCTTCTAGTGTAGGGGCGTGCATCTCCTTGCATCATAGGCAAGTTAAACGCCAACCTCACATTTTCCGGACTAAAATCTAAGTATTTCCCCCGAACCATGGTGAGATAATTCTTTGGGTCCGGGTTCTTACCTTGATCATGGTTCCTAGTGATCCATGCATTGGCATAGAACTCTTGAACCATTAGGATGCCGACTTGTTGGATGGGTTTTGTTAGAACTTCCCAACCTCTTCTTTGGATTTCATGTCAGATCTCCGGATACTCATTCTTCTTGAGCTTGAAAGGGACCTCAAGGATCACCTTCTTCTTGGCCACAACGTCATAGAAGTGGTCTTGATGAGCTTTGGAGATGAATCTTTCCATCTCCCATGACTCGGAGGTGGAAGCTTTTGTCTTCCCTTTTCCTTTTCTAGAGGATTCTCCGGTCTTAGGTGCCATCAATGGTAATGGAAAAACAAAAAGCTTATGCTTTTACCACACCAAACTTAGAATATTGCCTGTCCTCGAGCAAGAGAAGAAAGAATAGATGAAGAAGAAGAAAAGAATATGGAGGAGAGGAGGGAGAGGTGTATTCGGCCAAGAAGGGGAAGAGAGGGTTGTGTTGTGTGAAAATGAGGAAGAATGGAGGGCTTTATATAGGGAAGGGAGGGGGGTAAGGTTCGGCCATAAGGGTGGGTTTTGGGTGGGAAATTGATTTTGAATTTTGAAGGTAGGTGGAGTTTATGAGGTAGGTTTATGGGGAAGAGTGGATGGATGTGAGTGGTGATAGGGAAGAGAGATTGAGATGTTTGGTGAAGAGTTTTGGGGAAGAGTGTTTATGGGATTGTGTGAAAGAGGGGTGAGAAGAAGTGAGTGGAGATAGGTGGGGATCCTGTGGGGTCCACAGATCCTGAGGTGTTCAAAGATTTACAACCTTGCACCAAATTAGGCATGCAAAATGCCCTTGCACACAACTCTGGGCGTTCAGTGCCAGATTGGTGCTTGTTCTGGGCGTTGAACGCCCATTTGTTGCCCATTTCTGGCGTTGAACGCCAGAACCATGCTTGTTCTGGGCGTTCAGCGCCACCTCTTCTCCAGGGTGCACTTCTGGCGTTCAAACGCCCAGATGCTGGCCATTTTGGGCGTTCAGTGCCATAACCTTGCTCCGTTCTGGCGTTGAACGCCAGCCAGATGCTTTTTACTGGCGTTTAAACACCAGTAAGGTCTTCCTCCAGGGTGTGATTTTTCTTCTGCTGTTTTTGATTCCGTTTTTAATTTTTATATTTATTTTGTGACTCCACATGATCATGAACCTAATAAAACATGAAAGAACAAGAAAAATAAAATTAGATAATTAAAAATTGGGTTGCCTCCCAACAAGTGCTTCTTTAATGTCAATAGCTTGACAGTGGGCTCTCATGGAGCCTCACAGATGTTCAGAGCATTGTTGAGACTCTCCAACACCAAACTTAGAGTTTGGAAATGTGAGTTCAACACCAAACTTAGAGTTTGGTTGTGGCCTCCCAACACCAAACTTAGAGTTTGACTGTGGGGGCTCTGGTTGACTCTACTTTGAGAGAAGCTTACTGTGCTTCCTCTCCATGGGTACAGAGATAGATCCTTGAGTTTTAAACACAAGGTTGTCCTCATTTAATTGAAGGATCAATTCTCCTCTGTCCACATCAATCACAACTCTTGCTGTGGCTAGGAAGGGTCTTCCAAGGATGAAGAATTCATCCTCATCCTTCCCAGTATCTAGGACTATGAAATCAGCAGGGATGTAAAGGCCTTCAACCTTTACTAACACGTCCTCTACTTGTCCATAAGCCTGTTTTCTTGAATTGTCTGCCATCTCTAATGAGATTTTAGTGGCTTGCACCCCATAGATTCCCAGTTTCTCTATTACGGAGAGGGGCATGAGGTTTATCCCTGAACCAAGGTCACACAGAGCCTTTTCAAAGATCATGTTGCCTATGGTACAAGGTATTACGAACTTTCCAGGATCCTGTTTCTTCTGAGGTAATGTCAGTTGATCCAGATCACTTAGTTCATTGGTGAACAAGGGAGGTTCATCTTCCCAAGTTTCAATACCAAATAATTTGGTATTCAGCTTCATGATTGCACCAAGAAACTTGGCAGCTTGCTCTTCAGTAACATCCTCATTCTCTTCAGAAGAGGAATACTCATCAGAGCTCATGAATGGCATAAGGAGGTTCAATGGAATCTCTATGGTCTCTAGATGAGTCTCAGATTCCTTTGTTTCCTCAAAGGGAAGCTCCTTATTGATCACTGGACGTCCCAGGAGGTCTTCCTCCTTGGGATTCACGTCCTCTCCTTCCTTCACAGGTTCGGCCATGGTGATTAATTCAATGGCCTTGCACTCTCCTTTGGGATTTTCTTCTGTATTGCTTGTGAGAGTACTAGGAGAGATTTCAGTGATCCTTTTACTTAGCTGGCCCACTTGTGCCTCCAAATTTCTAATGGATGACCTTGTTTCATTCATGAAACTCACAGTGGCCTTAGATAGATCAGAGACTAAGTTTGCTAAATTAGAGGTATTTTGTTCAGAGTTCTCTGTCTGTTGCTGAGTGGTTGATGGAAAAGGTTTACTATTGTTAAACCTATTTCTTCCACCATTATTAAAGCCTTGTTGAGGCTTTTGATCCTTCCATGAGAAATTTGGATGATTTCTCCATGATGGGTTATAGGTGTTTCCATAAGGTTCACCCATATAATTTACCTCTGCTATTGCAAGGTTTTCAGGATCATAAGCTTCTTCTTCAGAAGATGCCTCTTGAGTACTGTTGGATGCAGCTTGCATTCCATTCAGACTCTGAGAAATCATATTGACTTGCTGAGTCAATATTTTGTTCTGAGCCAATATGGCATTTAGAGTATCAATTTCAAGAACTCCCTTCTTCATAGGCATCTCATTACTCACAGGATTCCTCTCAGAAGTGTACATGAAATGGTTATTAGCAACCATGTCAATGAGCTCTTGAGCTTCTGCAGGCATTTTCTTTAGGTGAATGGATCCACCTGCAGAAGTATCCAATGAAATCTTAGCCAATTCAGATAGACCATCATAGAATATATCCAGGATGGTCTATTCTGAAAGCATGTCAGAAGGACACTTTTTTGGTCAGTTGTTTGTATCTTTCCCAAGCTTCATAGAGGGATTCACCTTCTTTCTGTCTGAAGGTTTGAACATCCACTCTAAGCTTGCTCAGCTTTTGAGGAGGAAAGAACTTGGCTAAGAAAGCCGTGACCAGCTTGTCCCAAGAGTTCAGGCTATCTCTGGGTTGAGAGTCCAACCACACTCTAGCTCTGTCTCTTACAGCAAAAGGGAAAAGCATAAGCCTGTAGACTTCAGGATCTACTCCATTAGTCTTAACAGTATCACATATCTGCAAGAATTCAGTTAAGAACTGAAAAGGATCTTCAGATGGAAGTCCATGAAACTTGCAGTTCTGCTGCATCAGAGAAACTAATTGAGGTTTCAGCTCAAAGTTGTTTGCTCCAATGGCAGGAATGGAGATGCTTCTTCCATGTAAATTGAAATTAGGTGCAGTAAAGTCACCAAGCATTCTCCTTGCATTATTGTTGTTGGGTTCAGCTGCCATCTCCTTTACTTGTTCGAAATTTTCAATAAGGTTGTCTCTGGATTGTTGTAATTTAGCTTCTCTTAGTTTCTTCTTCAGAGTCCTTTTAGGTTCTGGATCAGCTTCAACAAGAATGCCTTTTTCCTTGTTCCTGCTCATAAGAAAGAGAAGAGAACAAGAAAAGAAGAAAAATCCTCTATATCACAGTAAAGAGGTTCCTTATTGTTAGTAAAAGAAGAAAAGGAATAGGGGTGAAGAAGAATGAAGAATTCAAACACAAAGGTAAGGATAGGAGTAGTGATGTGAGATGAAGAGAAGTGTTAGTAGATGAATAAATAATTAGAAGGAGATGAGGGAGAAGGATTTTCGAAAATTATTTTTGAAAAAGGGTTAGTGATTTTGGAAAATAGTTTTTGAAAAAAAAGTTAGTTTTCGAAAATTAAAATAATTAGTTAATTGGTGCACGAAATTGTGATGTCCAGGCTCAAACAATCCCTGGCAACGTGAGCAACTTGGTACGCGTAATCGTGATTACACTTTAATTATGTAAAATTCATGGCTCTTTCTTTCCCTGGCAATGGCGCCAAGAACATGGTGCCAATACCATGGTTCACAACTTCGATACAACTAACCAGTAAGTGCACTGGGTCGTCCAAGTAATACCTTACGTGAGTAAGGGTCGAATCCCACGGAGATTGTTGGTATGAAGCAAGCTATGGTCACCTTGCAAATCTCAGTTAGGTAGATATAAATTGATAATGGTGTTTTCGAATAATAATTGATAGAATAGGGATAGAAATACTTATGTAATTCATTGGTGAGAATTTCAGATAAGCGAATAGAGATGCTTTCGTTCCTCTGAACCTCTGCTTTCCTGCTATCTTCATCCAGTCAGTCTTACTCCTTTCTATGGCTGGCTTTATGCAAGGGCATCACCGTTGTCAGTGGCTACATCCCCTCCTCTCAGTGAAAAATATGCTCACATGCTCTGTCACAGCACGGCTAATCATCTGTCGGTTCCCGATCATGCTGGAATAGGATTCACCTTCCTTTTGTGTCTTCACTAACACCCAGCACTCGCGAGTTTGAAGCTCGTCACAGTCATTCAACCATTGAATCCTACTCGGAATACCACATACAAGGTTTAGACTTTCCGGATTCTCTTGAATGCCGCCATCATTCTAGCTTACGCCACAAAGATTCTGGTTAAGAGATCTAAGAGATATTCATTCTAGCTTATTTCATGTAGAACGGAAGGGTTTGTCAGGCACGTGTTCATAGGGGAGAATGGTGATGAGCGTCACACATAATCATCACCTTCATCACGTTCTTGGGTGCGAATGGATATCTTAGAAGCGAAATAAGATGAATTGAATAGAAAACAGTAGTACTTTGCATTAATCTTTGAGGAACAGCAGAGCTCCACACCTTAATCTATGGAGTGTAGAAACTCTACCGTATGAAAATACATAAGTGAAGGTCCAGGAATGGCCGAGATGGCCAGCCCTCTAAAACGTGATCACAGGATCAAAATACAATCCAGGATCCCGGATTGTCAAAAAGACAAGTAAAAGGTCCTATTTATAATAAACTAGCTACTAGGGTTTACATGAGTAAGTAATTGATGCATAAATCCACTTCCAGGGCCCACATGGTGTGTGTTTGGGCTGAGCTTAAGTGTTGCACGTGTAGAGGTCCCTTTTAGAGTTGAACGCCAGCTTTTGTGCCAGTTTGGGCGTTCAACTCTGGTTTTGGCTCCTTTTCTGGCGCTGGACGCCAGATTTGGGTAGAAAGCTGGCGTTGAACGCCAGTTTACATCATCTATTCTTGGCCAAAGTATGGACTATTATATATTGCTGGAAAGCCCTGGATGTCTACTTTCCAACGCAATTGAAAGCGCGCCATTTCGAGTTCTGTAGCTCCAGAAAATCCACTTTGAGTGCAGGGAGGTCAGAATCCAACAGCATCAGCAGTCCTTCTTCAACATCTGAATCTGATTTCTGCTCAAGTCCCTCAATTTCAGCCAGAAAATACCTGAAATCACAGAAAAATACACAAACTCATAGTAAAGTCCAGAAATGTGAATTTAACATAAAAACTAGTGAAAACATTCCTAAAGGTAACTAGATCCTACTAAAAACATACTAAAAACAATGTCAAAAAGCGTATAAATTATCCGCTCATCATTAATTAAGAAGAAATTTTTGAAAAAGAGGGAAGATATTTTCAAAAATTAGAGAGAGAGAGAGAGTTAGTTAGGTAGTTTTGAAAAAGATAAGAAACAAACAAAAAGTTAGTTAGTTAGTTGAAACAAATTTGAAAATCAATTTTGAAAAGATAAGAAGATAAGAAGTTAGAAAAGATATTTTAAAATCAAATTTTGAAAAAGATAAGAAGATATTTTTGAAAAGATATGATTGAAATTTGTTTTGAAAAAGACTTGATTTTTAAAATCACAATTAATGACTTGATTCACAAGAAATCACAAGATATGATTCTAGAACTTAAAGTTTGAATCTTTCTTAACAAGTAAGTAACAAACTTGAAATTTTTGAATCAAAATATTAATTGATGATGTTATTTTCGAAAATTATGTGATAAAGATAGAAAAAAGATTTTTGAAAAATATTTTTTAAAATTTTCGAAAATAACTAAGAAAATTGAAAAAGATTTGATTTTTGAAAAAGATTTTGAAAAAGATAAGATTTTCAAATTGAAAATTTGATTTGACTCATAAAAACATCTAGATTTTTTAAAATTTTTGAAAAAGTCAAATCTAATTTTTGAAATTTTAAGAGAGAAAAAGGGAAAGATATTTTTTTTATTTTTGAATTTTTAATGATGAGAGAGAAAAACTTGAAAAAGACTCAATGCATGAAAATTTTGGATCAAAACAATGAATGCATGCAAGAATGCTATGAATGTCAAGATGAACACCAAGAACACTTTGAATGTCAAGATGAACATCAAGAACTAATTTTTGAAAAATTTTTAATGCAAAGAAAACATGCAAGATACCAAACTTAAAAATTTTTCATGTATAGACACTATGAATGCAAGAATGCATATGAAAAACAAGAAAAGACAAAATATGAAAACATCAAGATCAAACAAGAAGACTTACCGAGAACAACTTGAAGATCATGAAGAACACTATGAATGCATGAATTTTTCGAAAAGCGCAAGATGAATATGCAATTGACACCAAACTTTCAACTTGACTCAAGACTCAAACAAGAAACATGAAAAATATTTTTGATTTTTTTTGATTTTCTAATTTTTTTAGTATTTTTTGAAAATTAATTTGAAAAAAAAATAAGGATTCCAAAATTTTTAATATGAATTCCAGGAATCTTATGCTCTTTAGTCTAGAGCTCCAATCTGAGGGTTAGGCATGGCTTAATAGCCAGCCAAGCTTTAGTATGTAATTACCTGCATAAGCTAATTTGCTAAGAAAGACAAAGAAGCTCTTCTCTTGAGTATAAGTGAAACCTCAGTCCAAAAGAATTTAGCCATGGCTTTACAGCCAACCAGGCTTCAACATGCTTCATGAAACGCTAGAATTCATTCTTAAAAATTCTGAAGAAAAATATATTTTTGAAAACATTTTTATTTTTTTCGAAAGCAGATGAGAAATTTTTGAAATATTTTTGAAAAATTTTTGAAAATAAAACAAAAAGAAAGTTACCTAATCTGAGCAACAAGATGAACCGTCAGTTGTCCAAACTCGAACAATCCCCGGCAACGGCGCCAAAAACTTGGTGCACGAAATTGTGATCATCAATGGCGCCATCAACATGGTACGCTCAATTGTAATCTCAACTTTTTATCACAACTTCGCACAACTAACCAGCAAGTGCACTGGGTCGTCCAAGTAATAAACCTTACGCGAGTAAGGGTCGATCCCACGGAGATTGTTGGTATGAAGCAAGCTATGGTCATCTTGTAAATCTCAGTCAGGCGGATATAGAATGGTTATGGTGTTTTCGAATATTAAATAATAAGTAAACATAAAATAAGGATAGAAACACTTATGTACATCATTAGTGAGAATTTCAGATAAGTGTATAGAGATGCTTTCGTTCCTCTGAACCTCTGCTTTCCTGCTGTCTTCATCCAATCATTCCTACTCCTTTCCATGGCAAGCTTTATGTAAGGAGATCACCGTTGTCAATGGCTACTTTTAATCCTCTCTGGAAAATAGTCCGATGCGCTGTCACTGCATGGCTAATCGTCTGGAGGCATCACCCTTGCCAATGGCTGCATCTTATCCTCTTGTGAAGATGGTCCAAATGCTCTGTCACAGCACGGCTAATCATCTGAGGTTCTCGATCATGCTGGAATAGGATTCACCCTCCTTTTGCGTCTGTCACTACGCCCAGTAATCGCGAGTTTGAAGTTCGTCACAGTCGTTCAATCCCAGAGTCCTACTCGGAATACCACAGACAAGGTTTAGACTTTCCGGACTCTCATGAATGGCCATCCATGGGTTCTAACTTATACCACGAAGACATTTAATAACTCAGACTCGGTCCCCTGTATTAGATATCCAAGAGACATCCATCCAATCGAAGGTAGAACAGAAGTGGTTGTCAGGCACGTGTTCATAGGGAATGATGATGATTGTCACATTCATCACATTCAAGTTGAAGTGCGAATGAATATCATAGAAGCGGAATAAGTTGAATTGAATAGAAAATAGTAGTACTTTGCATTAATTCATGAGGAACAGCAGAGCTCCACACCTTAATCTATGGAGTGCAGAAACTCTGCCGTTGAAAATACATAAGTGAAAGGTCCAGGCTTGGCCGAATGGCCAGCCCCTCTGATCTAAGAACTAGGCGTCCAAAGATGTTCAAAGATGATCCAAAGATCATAAGATATCTAATACACTAGTAAAAAGTCCTATTTATACTAAACTAGTTACTAGGGTTTACAAAAGTAAGTAATTGATGCATAAATCCACTTCTGGGGCCCACTTGGTGTGTGCTTAGGCTGAGCTTGAATGTTACACGTGCAGAGGCTCTTTCTGGAGTTGAACGCCAGGTTGTAACGTGTTTCTGGTGTTCAACTCTGGTTTGTGACTTGTTTCTGGCGTTTAACTCCAGACAGCAGCATAGAACTGGCGTTCAACACCCTTTTACGTCATCTAAACTCGGCCAAAGTATGGACTATTATCCATTGCTGGAAAGCCCTGGATGTCTACTTTCCAACGCAATTGGAAGCGCGCCATTTTGAGTTCTGTAGCTTCAGAAAATCCACTTTGAGTGCATGGAGGTCAGAATCCAACAGCATCAGCAGTCCTTCTTCTACCTCTGAATCTGATTTTTGCTCAAGTCCCTCAATTTCAGCCAGAAAATACCTGAAATCACATAAAAATACACAAACTCATAGTAAAGCCCAGAAATGTGAATTTAGCATAAAAACTAATGAAAACATCCCTAAAAGTAACCAGATTCTATCAAAAACATACTAAAAACAATGCCAAAAAGCGTATAAATTATCCGCTCATCAATGACCTCTTCGTACTAAATTAGACATAACTTGAGCTACAGAGGTCCAAATAAGGCGGTTCTAGTTGCTTTGGAAAGCTAACATCTGGGGCTTCGAAATGATATGCAATTTTCTATAGTTGCCTTGCTGTTAGGCGACGCATATGCGTGCACGTACGCGTGGATAGTGCGACAGACAAGCGACGCGTACGTCACGCATGACATGCGCCACGTGCAGAAATTGTAGAAGATGCTGGGGGCAATTTCTGGGCTATTTTTGGCCCAGTTTCAAGCCCGAAAAACACAAATTAGAGGATGCAGAGTGGAGGAATAAAAAAAACAATTCAATCAAACATTCATTGACATAATTTGAGGTTTTAGATGTAGTTTTTTAGAGAGAGAGGCTCTTTCCTCTCTCTAGATTTTAGGATTCTTAGGTTTAGCTATTTTCAATTTTAGACTTCTACTCTACTTTAATTTAGTTTCTCTTCTACTCTTATTTGTTCTAGCACTTTAGTTTACTTATTTCTCTTGTTGATTTGTTTATTTTCCCAATTTGGTTTATGAACTCCATGTTAGATTTGATTCTCTATTTAATACAATTTGAGGCATTTCATATTTATGATTTCTTTCTTCAATTTATATTATGGATGCTTTCAATTGGTTGTTTGGATTTTATTATCTCTTATTAGTTTCCTATATTTTTATATTATGCCTTCTAAGTGTTTGATAGAATGCTTGATTTGATTTTAGTGTAGATTTCTCTCCTTTTGCCTTTGGTTGAGTAATTGGAGACTCTTGAGTTATCAAACTCCTTTGTTGATTGATAATTGAAAGTTGCTAATTGACTTGAATTCCACTAACTCTAGTCTTTCCTTGGGAGTTGACTAGGACTTGAGGAATCAAATTGATTCATCCACTTGACTTACCTTCATAGTTAGAGGTTGACTAAGTGGGAGCAATGAACAATTGATGTCACAATTGATAAGGATAGCTAGGATAGTACTTCTAATTCTCATACATTTCTAAGAGCTTTATTAGCTATTAGTTTAATTCTTGCAATTTACTTTTCTTGTTCCTTATTCAAAACGCAAAAAGATACCTTTCCATAACCAATAATAACTACACCTCCCTGCAATTCCTTGAGAGACAACCCGAGGTTTAAATACTTCGGTTTATTTTATTGGGTTTGCTTAGTGACAACCAAATTTATTTGTAAGAAAGGATTCTTTCTTGGTCTAGAAACTACACTTTCAACGAGAATATATTTGTGAAATTCTTTACTAGCAAAAATCCGTTCGTCAAAATGGCACCGTTGCCAGGGAGTTGCAAATGTGTGCCTTATTATTGGTTATTGTGAATATTGTGAATAAATTTACTTTTTCGTTTCTTTGTTAGTTGTTTCTAGTTTTAGGAGTTTACTTTCAATATTCCTTATTAGTTTTTGTGTTTTTATTTTCTCTTGATACTATGAATTCTCACCCCTTTGGCTACGAGTTTGGTTCAAATTATGTAGGGAATGGAAGCTACAATGCGAACATGCATCAAGGTTGGGACAATCAAAGATGGGAGGAGCCACAAGGATTTGTTCAACTCTCTTGGCAACAACCCCCTCCAATGTACTATGAGCAAGAGCCATTCCAGGACGCTGACGAATGGATTTTTGACGGTTTAGAAATTCACTAATGAAATCTTGTTGTAAAGTATAGTTTCTAAACCAAGCAATAATCCTTTCATACAAAAAGTTGTTTGTCACTAGTACAAACCCCTAAAATTTATAAACCGAAGTATTGGACCTCGGGTCGTTCTCCCTAGGAATTACAATGAAGTGTCTTGTTATTGGTTATGAGTTATTTTGGGGTTTTGGATAAGGAGCATGAAAAGTAAATGGCAATGAAAATAAACTAAAAACTATAAAAGCTCTTGGCAAGATATGAGAACTAGAAGTCCTATCCTAGTTATCCTTCTCAATGGTGATGAGAATTGTTCATTGCTACCACTTAGTTAACCCTTACTAATTAAAGGAAAGTCAAGTGGATGAATTGACTTGAGCCACAAGTCCTAGCCAACTCCCGAGGGAAGACTAGATTTAGTGCATTCCAAACCAATTAGCAATCTCTCCAATTATCAATCAACAAAGGAATTAGATGACTCAAGTGTCACTAATTACTCTACCATAGCCAAGAGGAACAAATCTATACTAAAATCCAACCAAGCATTTCATCAAACACTTGGAAAGCACAAAAGAAAAGTATAGTCAATCACAACAAGAATGAATTCTAACTACAATTGAATACAAAGGATCAACAACAACAACCAAGGAAATCACAATTATCATGAATTACCTCAAATTGCATTATTAAAAGGAATTAAAGAGAACAAGAGTATCTCAATTACAAAACCTAGAAACAAAATAAGAGAAATTACAACAAGAGAATAGGGATAGAGAGAAGAATCAAAGAGTAGCAATCATCAATTGAAGGTAGAAGTAGAAGGAGACTTGAATTAAACCTAGAACTATGAGATCCTAATCTAACCCTAATTCCTAATCCTAATTCTAGAGAGAAGAGAGAGCTTCTCTCTCTAAAACTCTAAACTAAAAGTGATTATTGGTTAAAAGGTGATGATTCATGCCTTCCCCTTAATCCTTCATCCTTTTATTCCTTTCCCTTAGCAATTTGGCGCCAAAAATGGGTTCAGAAACCCTCTCAAATCGCCAGGCACGTGTTGCATTAGTGAGGTCATGTGCCCTCATCGACGCGTGCGCGTCCCTGGCTAATTCTTCGATGTGCGCGCGAGCGCCTTGTGCGCGTGCGCGTGCATGGCTGACTTTGCTTCTTTGACTTTTTATGCTTCTCTCCACTTGTATGCTTCCTTCCTTGCTTCCTTTGATCCATGCCTAGCCTATTTCAATCCTGGAATTACTAGCAAACACATCAAGGCATCTTTATGGAATCAAAGAAGAATTAGAATTCATCAAGATAAGGCTTAAAAAGCATGTTTTTACACTTAAGCACAAATATGGGAGAGATAACAAAATCATGCTAACTCCTAGGCTAAATGTGACAAAAGGTTATCAAAATACTCTAAATTCAATGCAAAACAAACCGTCAAATTGGGGTTTGTCAACCTCCCCACACTTAAGCCTTAGCATGTCCTCATGCTAAAATAAGAAGGAACTAAGGGTTATGACATTTATTGAATGCAACTAAACTATATGAGTCCTATCTAAATGCAATTATCTAAAGCAATTGGAAATGCTTAGTTCAAACAAATCAATTCCCAAGAGAGCATGTGTAAGCACAAGAGCTAGGCAATAAGGACTAAGTCCAAACCACAATTGTATTGAATTGTCAAAAAGGAGTTCAAACTTGCAAGAATATAGATAATATGGGTGAACACATGTGATTGAACTTTTGAACCCTCACCGGATGTGTATCCGCTCTATTCACTCAAGTGTTTAAGGGTTAATTCACTCAATTCTCTTCTAATCATGTTTTCCAAAATTTGATTTTCTTCTAACAATCAACACTTATTCGATGCATGCATACATTCATCATGAGGTCTTTTATTTAGGTTGTAATGGGGTTAGGGTCAAGGTAGGATCATTTATGGTCAAGTGGACTAGGAATTGAATCTTCGATTAGCATAGACTTTCCCACCTAACCTATTTAATGACCTATACAAATGCGAGCTATTCTAACTACCCATTTTCACTTCTTTTTTTTTCTTACATACTCATGCATTTTCTTTTCATTTCACAACACTTATGCATTGACTCTTATTGAGCTTCACTTTGGGGCATTTTGTCCCCTTTATTGCTTTTCTCTTTTCTTTCTTTTTTTCTTTTTTCTCTTTTTCTATATACATTTTTTTTTCTTTTCTTTTCATCATCATTTTTTTTATATATATATTTTTTTCTTTTTCTTCTTTCAAACTAAATACGAGAACATCGATGCATAAGGTCTCTACATTTAATCAATACATGAATATGTGCCCAAATCTTTAAACATAAAAGTGTACTGCCCCTTTTTATCCCATCCAATGTTTCCAAGCCTCACCAACTTTGAATAATAAAACACTCGCACTAGCCTAGGTCAATCAAAGATCCAAACAAGGACTTTTCATTGGTTTTCCGGCCTTAGGCTTGTAATGTGCTAGAATAAGAATAAGTTGGTTAAGCATAGGCTCAAAATTGGCTAACAACGGAGAGTAAAAGGTCGGCTATTTGGGTAAGTGGCTAATGAAATAATGGCCTCAATCATATAAATGCACAAACACAAGAAATAAACGGATATATAGAATCAAGCAAATCAATGATCACAATCATGGAAAGAGAGCAATTTCACACAAGAATGGAAAATAAATGGTTATAAAATGTAACCACATCAATAGGCTCAAGTCTCACAAGCTTGTGTTCTCAATTCAATACATGCTTCACAAAGTATGAAATTCAAGCAAGTTGCGCCAAAAGTTTCCTTCAATCAATTGGGTTAATGCCCTATATTTAAACTTCTTGAAAAACCTCAATGTTTGACTAAGCATTGTTGTGATTGAAAAGTTCAAAAATTTTCTTAGTTCACCCTTTCCTTTTTCACTTAGAACCAATATATTATGCAAAAAGGGTGCCTAAGTTTCACTTAAAACATGATTTCTAATCACAACCGCAAACTAAAAACAAGGATAAACAAAATGTATAAAGAAGAATCCAACTAAAAGTACGGAATCTATCATCCAAAAGATCTAAAAATATCCAAAAGCATCAAAATATCTAAGATCCAAAATAAGCAATAAAAGTATCCAAAGCAAACTAGAAATGCATCAAAATATATACAAAGATGTGCAAAATGAGATAACTAGGCCGAAAAGTTCACCGGTTCCCAAATAATGCTACCGGTGCCCTCCCCACACTTAAAACCAAGCATCGTCCTCGATGCTAAACCGGAGGATCAGTGGGAGGTACAACGATAGGCTCCGGCTCTGACTGTGGATGCGGGACCGGCTCCTCCTGAGTTTGTGGTGGCTCTGTAGTGTCAGGGACATCCTGCTGAACCGGCGCCTCCGCGTCCTTGATGAGCGGATATTTTATACGCTTTTTGGGGATAATTTCATATAGTTTAGAGTATGTTTTAGTTAGTTTTTAGTCTATTTCTAGTAGTTTTTAGGAAAAATTCATATTTCTGGACTTTACTATGAGTTGTGTGTTTTTCTGTAATTTCAGGATTTTTCTGGCTGAAATTGAAGGAGCTGAGCAAAAATCTGATTCAGGCTGAAAAAAGGACTGCTAATGCTGTTGGATTCTGACCTCCCTGCACTCAAATTGGATTTTCTGGAGCTACAGAACTTGAAATGGCATGCTTCCAATTGCATTGGAAAGTAGACATCCAGGGCTTTCCAGCAATATATAATAGTCCATACTTTGCACAAGGATAGACGACGTAAACTGGCGTTCAACGCCAGTTCTCTGCCCAATTCTGGCGTCCAGCGCCAGAAAAGGATCAAAAACTGGAGTTGAACGCCCAAACTGGCATAAAAACTGGCGTTCAACTCCACAAATGGCCTCTGCACGTGACTCACTCAAATCTCAGCCCCAGCACACACCAAGTGGGCCCCAGAAGTGGACCTCTGCATCATCCATCATAGTCCACTCATATTTTGTAACCCTAGGCTACTAGTTTAGTATTTAAACAACTTTTAGAGACTTATTTTGTATCTCATGACATTTCAGATCTAAACTTTGTATTCTCTGACGGCATGAGTCTCTAAACCTCATTGTTGGGGGTGAGGAGCTCTGCTGTGTCTCGATGAATTAATGCAAGTATTTCTGTTTTCCATTCAAACACGCTTGTTCCTATCTAAGATGTTCATTCGCGCTTAACTGTGATGGAGGTGATGATCCGTGACATTCATCACCTTCCTCAAACCATGAACGCGTGCCTGACAACCACCTCCGTTCTATATACGATTGAATGAGTATCTCTTAGATTCCTTAATCAGAATCTTCGTGGTATAAGCTAGAACTGATGGCAGCATTCATGAGAATCCGGAAAGTCTAAACCTTGTCTGTGGTATTCCGAGTAGGATTCAAGGATTGAATGACTGTGACGAGCTTCAAACTCCTGAAGGCTGGGTGTTAGTGACAGACGCAAAAGGATAGTAAATCCTATTCCAACCGGATCGAGAACCAACCGGTGATTAGCCGTGCTGTGACAGAGCGCGTGAGCGTAGTTTTCACTGGGAGGACGGAAGGTAGCCATTGACAACGGTGATCCACTAACACACAGCTTGCCATAGGGGGACGTGCGTGCGTGAACAAGAAGACAGAGGAAAGCAGAGATTCAGAAGACAAAGCATCTCCAAAACTCCAACATATTCTCCATTACTGCACAACAAGTAACTTTTAATTTATGCTCTACTGGTTACTCACAATTCAATTGATAAACATAATTGACTTCCTGACTAAGATTTACAAGATAACCATAGATTGCTTCAAACCAACAATCTCCGTGGGATTCGACCCTTACTCACGTAAGGTATTACTTGGACAACCCAGTGCACTTGCTGGTTAGTGGTACGAGTTGTGAAAAGTGTAATTCACAATTCGTGCATCAAGTTTTTGGCGCCGTTGCCGGGGATTGTTCGTGTTTGAACAACTGACGGATTATTTTGTTGCTTAGATTAGGAAAAATCTTTCTTTTTTTGGTTTAGAGTCTTTTATTATTTATCCCTTGTTAAAATACTTTAAACTTATAGCTCAGTTATTTCGAACGTGGTGTTTATGTTCATGATAATTGGCTATCATATTTTTTAAAACCTTTTTCAAAAATAATTTTTCTATTAAATCCTGTGCCAAACTTTAAGTTTGGTGTTTTCAAAAATAATCTTTCTTAAAATTTTTGAAGGTCCCATAACTCATTTGGCTAGAGCGTTAATCTGTGTTCTTGGTAATTGGGTTAGAATCTTTTATACTCTTTTCAAAACCTTTTTTTTCAAAAATATTTTTTTTCTATTAAATCTTGTGCCAAACTTTAAGTTTGGTGTTTTCTTGTTGATTTCCCTTTGATTTTCGAAAATTTTGGTTTGGTTTTCTAAAAATTTTAAGTTTGGTGTTCTTCCTTCATGTTCTTGTGTTCTTGTGAGTCTTCAAAGTGTTCTTGAGTTTCCTTGTGTCTTGATCTTAAAATTTTTAAGTTTGGTGTTCCTTGGTGTTTTCCCTCCAAAATTTTCGAAAACAAGGAGCATTAGATCTAAAAATTTTAAATCTTGTACTATCTTATTGTTTTTCTCTCTCCTCACTGAATTCAAAAATATCTTTTCAAAATATCTCTTCTAACTTCCTAACTTCTTATCTTTTCAAAATTTGTTCCAACCAACTAACTAACTTTTTGTTTGTTTCTTAACTTTTTCAAAACTACCTAACTAACTCTCTCTCTCTAATTTTCGAAAATATCTCCCCTCTTTTTCAAAAATTTCCTTTTTTTTTCTTAACTAACTATTTTTAATTTTTTTACGAAAAAAAAATATATATATATATATATTTTATTATTTCAAAATTCAAATCCTTTTTAGTTATTTTATTTTATTTAAGTATTTACTTCTTATAAAATAAAATAAATAAAAAGGTAAATCAGTCCAAGTTATATCCATATATCCATCATGGACATAAGTGGAGATGGACAGTCCAGGAGGACTTTGGGGTCATATTCTAACCCCTCTACTGCTTCATATGGGAGTAGCATCTGCATACCCTCCATTGGAGTTAGTAGTTTTGAGTTGAATCCTCAGCTCATTATCATGGTGCAGCAAAGTTGTCAGTATTCCGGTCTTCCACAGGAAGAACCTACAGAGTTTCTGGCACAATTTTTACAAATTGCTGACACAGTACATGATAAGGAAATAAATCAGGATATCTACAGACTATTACTGTTTCCATTTGCTGTAAAAGATCAAGCCAAGAGGTGGTTAAATAACCAACCAAAGGCCAGCATAAGAACATGGAAACAGCTGACAGAAAAATTCCTGAATCAATATTTCCCTCCAAAAAGGATGACACAGCTAAGGCTGGACATCCAAGGCTTTAAACAAGGAGATAATGAATCTCTTTATGATGCCTGGGAGAGATACAGAGAGATGCTACGAAAATGCCCCTCTGAAATGTTTTCAGAGTGGGTTCAGTTAGACATCTTCTACTATGGGCTTGCAGAAGGAGCTCAGATGTCTTTAGATTACTCAGCTGGTGGATCTATCCATATGAGAAAGACAATTGAAGAAGCTCAAGAGCTCATTGATACAGTTGCCAGGAATCAGCATCTGTATCTAAGCAGCAACCCTTCCATGAATGAAGAGGTTAAAACAGTAACTGCTGAATTCAGTACTGTAAAACAAGCTGCTGAATTCAATCAGCAATTAGATTTTCTAACAAAACAGCTAGCTGAATTCAAAGACAGGTTACAGGAGACAAGGATAGCTAATATACATATGGATGAACAGTTTAAGCAAACAAAGCAGCAGCTATCAAAGCAAATAGCAGAAGAATGCCAAGCAGTTCAATTAAGAAGTGGGAAAACATTAAATACCCCACCTCAAGGCATCAAAAATTCAAGAAATGAGCGACCCACCAAAGATTCCCCTGAGGACAGTAAGAGCCCAGGGAAAAATAATTCTGGCACTAAAACGCCAGAAAATGGGTGGAAGGCTGGCGCTGAACGCCCAGACCATGCCCAAAACTGGCGTTCAGCGCCAGAAACAAGGCAGGATTGGCGTTCAACGCCAGAAACGGGCAAGAATCTGGCGTTGAACGCCCAACAGGGGCGCATTTCTGGCGTTCAGGCGCCAGGAACAGACAGTGAGCTGGCGTCTAACGTCACTCCAGCTTCTGACTCTGGCATTCAATTGCCAGTGAGGGATCAGACACACACAAGTGCTGACAACAACCCCTCTAAAAAGGCTTCTTTAACTACTAAGGTTGAGGAATATAAAGCCAAGATACCTTATCCTCAAAAACTCCGGAAAGAGGAGCAGGATAAGCAATTTGCTCGCTTTGCAGATTATCTAAGGACTCTTGAATTAAAGATTCCATTTGCAGAGGCACTTGAGCAAATACCTTCTTATGCCAAGTTCATGAAAGAGATCTTGAGTCATAAAAAGGAGTGGAGAGAAACAGAAAGAGTTCTCCTCACTGAAGAATGCAGTGCAGTCATTCTGAAAAGCTTTCCTGAAAAGCTTAAAGACCCTGGGAGTTTTCTGATACCATGCATATTAGAAGGTGATTGCACCAAGACAGCTTTATGCGATCTTGGGGCAAGCATCAACCTAATACCTGCATCCACTATCAGGAAGCTTGGCTTAACTGAAGAAGTTAAACCAACCCGGATATGTCTCCAACTTGCTGATGGTTCCACTAAATACCCATCAGGCGTGATTGAGGACATGATTGTCAGAGTTGGGCCATTCGCCTTTCCCACTGACTTTGTTGTGCTGGAAATGGAGGAGCACAAGAGTGCCACTCTCATTCTAGGAAGACCCTTCCTAGCAACTGGACGATCCCTCATTGACGTCCAACAGGGAGAAATAACCCTGAGAGTCAACAATGACGAGTTCAAGTTGAACGCTGTCAAAGCCATGCAGCATCCAGACACATCAATAGACTGCATGAAAGTTGACCTTATTGACTCTTTGGTAGAAGAGATCAACATGGCTGAGAGTCTCGAATCAGAGTTGGAAGACATCTTTAAAGATGTTCAGCCTGATTTGGAGGATTCAGGGGACATGAAAGAGCCTCTGAACTTTCTTCTGAAAGAGGAAAAACCTCCTAAACCAGAGCTCAAGCCACTGCCACCATCCTTGAAATATGCATTTCTAGGAGAAGGTGACACCTTTCCAGTGATCATAAGCTCTGCTTTAAATTCACAGGAAGAGGAAGCACTTATTCAAGTGCTAAGGACACACAAGACAGCTCTTGGGTGGTCCATAGGTGACCTTAAGGGCATAAGCCCAGCTAGATGCATGCACAAAATCCTACTGGAGGATAATGCCAAACCAGTGGTTCAACCACAGAGGCGGCTAAATCCAGCCATGAAGGAAGTGGTGCAGAAAGAGGTCACCAAATTACTAGAGGCTGGGATTATTTATCCCATTTCTGATAGCCCCTGGGTGAGCCCTGTTCAAGTCGTCCCAAAAAAGGGAGGCATGACAGTGATTCATAATGAAAAAAATGAACTGGTTCCTACAAGAACAGTTACAGGGTGGCGCATGTGTATTGACTACAGAAGGCTCAATACAGCCACCAGAAAGGATCATTTTCCTTTACCATTCATAGACCAGATGCTAGAGAGACTAGCAGGTCATGATTATTACTGCTTTTTGGATGGCTACTCAGGCTATAACCAGATTGCAGTAGATCCCCAGGATCAAGAGAAAACAGCATTCACATGTCCATCCGGAGTGTTTGCTTATAGAAGATGCCCTTTGGGCTATGCAATGCACCTGCAACCTTCCAGAGATGCATGCTCTCTATTTTCTCTGATATGGTGGAAAAATTTCTGGAAGTCTTCATGGATGACTTCTCAGTATATGGAGACTCATTCAGCTCCTGTCTTGATCACCTGAAACTTGTTCTGAAAAGATGCCAAGAAACCAACCTAGTCTTAAACTGGGAAAAGTGTCACTTCATGGTGACTGAAGGAATTGTTCTTGGGCATAAAATCTCAAACAAGGGAATAGAGGTGGATCAAGCAAAAATAGAGGTAATTGAAAAATTACCACCACCTGCCAATGTTAAGGCAATCAGAAGCTTTCTAGGGCATGTAGGATTCTATAGGAGGTTTATAAAGGATTTTTCAAAAATCGCAAAACCTCTAAGCAATCTGCTAGCTGCTGACACGCCATTTGTGTTTGACACAGCATGCCTGCAGGCGTTTGAAACGCTGAAAGCTAAGCTGGTCACAGCACCAGTCATTTCTGCACCAGACTGGACATTGCCATTTGAGTTAATGTGTGATGCCAGTGATCATGCCATTGGTGCAGTATTGGGACAGAGGCATGACAAGCTTCTGCATGTCATTTATTATGCCAGTCGCGTTCTAAATGATGCCCAGAAAAATTACACAACCACAGAAAAAGAACTACTTGCAGTGGTTTACGCCATTGACAAGTTCAGATCATACTTAGTAGGATCAAAAGTGATTGTGTATACTGACCATGCTGCTCTTAAATATCTACTCACAAAGCAGGATTCAAAACCCAGGCTCATCAGATGGGTATTGCTTCTGCAAGAGTTTGATATAGAAATAAGAGACAGAAAAGGGACAGAGAATCAAGTGGCTGATCATCTGTCCCGGATAGAGCCAGTGGAAGGGACGTCCCTCCCCTTTCTTGAGATCTCTGAGACGTTCCCTGATGAGCATCTATTTGCCATTCAGGAAGCACCATGGTTTGCCGATATTGCAAACTATAAAGCTGCAAGGTTCATACCCAAGGAGTACAATAGAATACAAAAGAAGAAATTAGTTACTGATGCAAAGTACTACTTGTGGGATGAACCCTATCTCTTTAAGAGATGTGAAGACGGAATTATCCGTAGGTGTGTCCCCAGAGAGGAAGCACAGAGAATCCTATGGCATTGCCATGGATCTCAATATGGAGGCCATTTCGGAGGTGAGCGAACAGCCACCAAGGTCCTCCAATGTGGCTTCTATTGGCCCACACTCCATAAAGATTCCCGAGAGTTTGTACGTAATTGTGACAGTTGCCAAAGAGCTGGTAACCTGCCTCATGGTTACGCCTTGCCTCAAC
Source organism: Arachis ipaensis (assembly GCF_059453495.1). Classification (NCBI taxonomy): domain Eukaryota; kingdom Viridiplantae; phylum Streptophyta; class Magnoliopsida; order Fabales; family Fabaceae; genus Arachis; species Arachis ipaensis. Next base: position 74,858,773 of record NC_142436.1, read on the forward strand.
AAGGGATCTTGGAAATAGAGTTGTTTGATGTATGGGGAATTGACTTCATGGGACCTTTCCCACCATCATACTCAAACACTTATATTCTGGTGGCAGTTGACTATGTATCAAAATGGGTTGAGGCTATCGCCACACCCTCCAATGATACTAAAACAGTGCTGAAATTCCTCCAGAAACATATCTTTAGCAGGTTTGGTGTCCCTAGAGTGTTAATCAGCGATGGGGGCACTCACTTCTGCAATAAACAGCTTTACTCTGCCATGGTTCGGTATGGAATTCGCCACAAAGTGGCCACTCCATATCATCCACAAACCAACGGGCAAGCTGAAGTCTCTAACAGAGAATTAAAGAGAATCCTGGAACGGACAGTAAATACCCGTAGAAAGGATTGGGCAAGGAGCTTGGATGATGCTCTGTGGGCTTACAGAACAGCATTCAAGACCCCTATAGGGACCTCTCCATACCAACTCGTGTATGGTAAGGCATGCCACTTGCCCGTGGAACTGGAACATAAGGCCTACTGGGCAACCAGATTCCTAAACTTAGATGCCAAATTAGCAGGAGAAAAACGATTGCTCCAGCTAAATGAGCTAGAGGAATTCAGATTCACAGCTTTCGAAAATGCCAAGCTTTATAAAGAAAAATAAAAAAAATGGCATGACAGAAAGCTGTCATCTAGAATCTTTGAACCAGGACAAAAAGTCCTGTTGTTTAACTCTAGACTCAGGCTATTCCCCGGGAAACTGAAATCCCGGTGGAGGGGACCATACGTGATTACAAGTGTGTCACCATATGGTTATGTGGAGCTTCAAGATATTGATTCTGATAAGAAGTTCATTGTTAATGGACAGAGAATCAAGCATTATCTTGAAGGCAACACTGAGCAAGAATGCTCAAGGCTGAAGCTAGATTAAAAGCTCAGCAAGGTCCAGCTAAAGACAATAAAGAAGCGCTTGCTGGGAGGCAACCCAGCCATGGGGCAACAATCCTCTAAGCATTTTGCCCTATTTCTATCTTTATTTTTTATATAGAGTTCATTGACAACAAGGTAAATAATCATTTACAGAAGACCTCGGCACACAAAACAGAGTAAAAGAGCTCAATGGCAAGAAAATGCCAGTAAAGGGGCATTTTGGGCGTTCAGCGCCCAAAATGGGCATCCACTGGGCGCTGAACGCCAGTAATGGCAGCATTTGGGCGTTCAACGCCAGAAATGGCCACCCACTGGGCGTTGAACGCCAGGAATGGCAGCAACTGGGCGCTGAACGCCCAGGAGATCAGCATTTGGGCGCTGAACGCCCAAAACAGGCAGTGTTTGGGCGTTCAAACGCCAGGAGGACAGGGAGGAGCCAAATCCAGTAATCCTACACGTATTTCCATTCTAATTTATAATTTTATGATTCAATACATGATTTTATTTACATAAACATGTCAAGAACCCTGATTTCTAAAAATCCTACTTTCAAAATATCAAATGTATCTTAATTCATAAGCACACACCCTCTTTGCAAATTCAATCCAACTCTTTTCAAATCTTTTCCAAAAACAAATCTATCTTTCTCACTCTAAAAATCTTATCAATATCTTTTTCAAATCTTCATATTATCTTCTTCAAAAACCCAGATTTATCTTTTTCAAAAATCTATCCTATCTTTTCAAAATCAAACTATATCTTCTATCTTATCTTTTTCAACTCAATCTTTTTATCTTATCTCTTCCAACTTTTCGAAAATTCACCCCCCCACCCCTTTAAATTCGGTTCGGCCTCCCCCCTTCCTCCATCAACAAGTGCACCTCGATCTCCTTCTATCCCTCTCCTTTCTTTTCTTTTGCTTGAGGACAAGCAAACCTCTAAGTTTGGTGTGTTTTTCCGAAATCACTAAGATCATGGCTCCCAAAGGGAAACAATACACTCCTAGAGGCAAGAAAGAGAGCGTTCCAAAACCACTTTGGAATCAAGGGAAGTTCTTATCTAAAGAACATTCAGACCATTATCTTAAAGTAATGGGTCTGAGATCAGTGATCCCGGAAGTTAGATTCGATCTGAAAGAAGATGAATATCCGGAGATCCAGGAGCAAATTCGAATCAGGAACTGGGAAGTCCTAGCTAATCCTGAAACGAAAGTAGGAAGGAACATGGTCCAGGAGTTCTATGCTAATATGTGGCAGACTGACAAGCAAAGACTATCCGGAACAGCCTGCTACGAATTTCGGACCATGGTCAGGGGAAAGATTGTTCATACCACCCCTGACAAGATCAGAGAGATATTAAAGCTACCTCAGCTAAAGGATGATCCAGACTCCTTCAACAGGAGGATGATGAGAGTAGACATTGGCCTGGATAAGATTCTAGAGGACATCTGTATCCCTGAAGCCAGGTGGACCACCAACACAAAGGGCGTTCCAAATCAACTCAAGAGGGAGGATCTCAAACCAGTTGCCAGAGGATGGCTGGACTTCATTGGGCGTTCTCTGTTGCCCACCAGCAACCGTTCTGAAGTCACAGTTAAAAGAGCAGTGATGATTCATTGCATCATGATGGGAAAGGAAGTGGAGGTTCATTAGCTGATTTCAACAGAGCTCTATAAGATCGCTAACAAAAATTCAAGAGAGGCCAGGTTGGCTTATCCAAGCGTGATTTCTCTGCTCTGCAAGGACGCTGGAGTCAAGATGGGAATAACTGAATATATCCTAATTGAAAAGTCAATCACCAAAGCATCAATGGAGAGACAACAAGCACAGGAGGATCCTATCAAGAAGAGAGCACAGGAATTCCTCCCAGAGATTCCTCAAGCAGAATATTGGGAATATCTTGAGACGTCTGTCACCAAGATACAGGAAGCTATGGAGCAAATAATAAAACAACAGAAGGAACACAGTCAAATGCTGACCCATATGCTTAAAGAACAAGAGGAGCAGGGACGTGACTTAAGGGAACTGAAGCGCCAAAAATCTTCTGTGATACCAAGCCTCCCAAGGATCAGAGGAACCCCCATACCCCCAGAATAAAGGTTGTTAATTTCCAATTTCTTCCTTAACTCTGTGACAGTGTCCTTATAAAAAAAAAAGTACCTTAGAAGTCATATAGTAGTAATTAGTATCTATTTTGATTTTATCTCCAATTAAGCTATAGTTTATTTTTCTCATCATCATTAAACATGAATAAAATAGTAGATCTTTTGAATAAGAAGCAATAAAATTTCGAGTTTAAATAAAACAAATTCTAATTGGTTAAATGTGGTGGCAATGCTTTCTGTCTTCTGAATGAATGCTTGAACAGTGCATATGTCTTTTGAATTTGTTGTTTAAGACTGTTAAATATGTTGGCTCTTGAAAGAATAATGAACATGAGACATGTTATTGATAATCTGAAAAATCATAAAAATGATTCTTGAAGCAAGAAAAAGCAGCAAAGAACAAAGCTTGCAGAAAAAAAAAAAAAAAGAAAGCAGAAAAAGCCAATAACCCTTAAAACCAAAAGGCAAGGGCAATTAAAAAGGATCCCAAGGCTTTGAGCATCAGTGGATAGGAGGGCCTAAAGGACTGAAATCCTGGTCTAAGCGGCTAAACCAAGCTGTCCCTAACCATGTGCTTGTGGCGTGCAGGTGTCAAGTGAAAACTTGAGACTGAGCGGTTAAAGTCAAGGTCCAAAGCAAAAAGAAGAGTGTGCTTAAGAACTCTGGACACCTCTAATTGGGGACTTGAGCAAAGCTGAGTCACAATCTGAAAAGGTTCACCCAGTTATGTGTCTGTGGCATTTATGTATCCGGTAGTAATACTGGAAAACAAAGTGCTTAGGGCCACGGCCAAGACTCATAAAGAAGCTGTGTTCAAGAATCATCACACTGAACTAAGAGAATCAATAACACTATCTGAATTCTGAGTTCCTATAGATGCCAATCACTCTGAGCTTCAATGGATAAAGTGAGATGCCAAAACTGTTCAGAAGCAAAAAGCTACTAGTCCCGCTTATCTAATTAGAATCTGAGCTTCAATCAAAAACTCTGAGATATTATTGCTTCTCAACCTATTAGTCTTCTATTTTATTTGTCTAGTTGCTTGAGGACAAGCAACAGTTTAAGTTTGGTGTTGTGATGAGCGGATATTTTATACGTTTTTTGGGGATAACTTCATATAGTTTAGAGTATGTTTTAGTTAGTTTTTAGTCTATTTCTAGTAGTTTTTAGGAAAAATTCATATTTATGGACTTTACTATGAGTTGTGTGTTTTTCTGTAATTTCAGGTATTTTTCTGGCTGAAATTGAAGGAGCTGAGCAAAAATCTGATTCAGGCTGAAAAAAGGACTGCTAATGCTGTTGGATTCTGACCTCCCTGCACTCAAATTGGATTTTCTGGAGCTACAGAACTTGAAATGGCATGCTTCCAATTGCATTGGAAAGTAGACATCCAGGGCTTTCCAGCAATATATAATAGTCCATACTTTGCACAAGGATAGACGACGTAAACTGGCGTTCAACGCCAGTTCTCTGCCCAATTCTGGCGTCCAGCGCCAGAAAAGGATCAAAAACTGGAGTTGAACGCCCAAACTGGCATAAAAACTGGCGTTCAACTCCACAAATGGCCTCTGCACGTGACTCACTCAAATCTCAGCCCCAGCACACACCAAGTGGGCCCCAGAAGTGGACCTCTGCATCATCCATCATAGTCCACTCATATTTTGTAACCCTAGGCTACTAGTTTAGTATTTAAACAACTTTTAGAGACTTATTTTGTATCTCATGACATTTCAGATCTAAACTTTGTATTCTCTGACGGCATGAGTCTCTAAACCTCATTGTTGGGGGTGAGGAGCTCTGCTGTGTCTCGATGAATTAATGCAAGTATTTCTGTTTTCCATTCAAACACGCTTGTTCCTATCTAAGATGTTCATTCGCGCTTAACTGTGATGGAGGTGATGATCCGTGACATTCATCACCTTCCTCAAACCATGAACGCGTGCCTGACAACCACCTCCGTTCTATATACGATTGAATGAGTATCTCTTAGATTCCTTAATCAGAATCTTCGTGGTATAAGCTAGAACTGATGGCAGCATTCATGAGAATCCGGAAAGTCTAAACCTTGTCTGTGGTATTCCGAGTAGGATTCAAGGATTGAATGACTGTGACGAGCTTCAAACTCCTGAAGGCTGGGCGTTAGTGACAGACGCAAAAGGATAGTAAATCCTATTCCAACCGGATCGAGAACCAACCGGTGATTAGCCGTGCTGTGACAGAGCGCGTGAGCGTAGTTTTCACTGGGAGGACGGAAGGTAGCCATTGACAACGGTGATCCACTAACACACAGCTTGCCATAGGGGGACGTGCGTGCGTGAACAAGAAGACAGAGGAAAGCAGAGATTCAGAAGACAAAGCATCTCCAAAACTCCAACATATTCTCCATTACTGCACAACAAGTAACTTTTAATTTATGCTCTACTGGTTACTCACAATTCAATTGATAAACATAATTGACTTCCTGACTAAGATTTACAAGATAACCATAGATTGCTTCAAACCAACAATCTCCGTGGGATTCGACCCTTACTCACGTAAGGTATTACTTGGACGACCCAGTGCACTTGCTGGTTAGTGGTACGAGTTGTGAAAAGTGTAATTCACAATTCGTGCATCAGTCCTCCTCCTGATGATCCAGCTCATCGGAGGCCGGAGAATCGGGAAGCGGAGGTAGCTCAGCGCCCAGAGAGATAAGTGCCTGGTCCATCTGATCCAAACGGCGTCTGACATGGCGTCGCTCTCGCTCTAAGAACCGGAAGAGACGCTGGACCAGGAGATAGGTAGGCTCAGGTGCTGCTGGAGGGCCTGTAGATGGTGAAGGAGCTGCGGTCGTAGAAGATGATGGGCCAGCTGTAGGGGCTGGTGGTGAAGGTGTCCCTATGACAGCTCTAGCCCGAGAGCGGCGTCTAGCAGGTGGCTTCTCGTGCACCCAAACACCCCAAGGGATAGTAACCTCCCTGTCATCTGCATCAGCTGGTGGTGGTCGCACATCATCATCTGACCACGGGACATCAGCTAAGGCTGCCATACTCGTGACCAATGTAGGAAATGGAAGTAGGCCACGAATATGCGCCCGCCACATGCACTGTCGGATAAGTCAGGGAAAGAGACATCCTTCCCCTCCATAACACACCCGATCAGCAGAAGCATCTCCATGGGGACCTCAGAAAAGTGGGTGGTAGGCAGGACGTAGTGGGCGAAGATCATCTGCCAAGTCCTGGCCTCCCTAGTCAAATGAGTGAATAACATCCCCTTTGGCTTGGTGTTGCCCGCATCCATAACCCATGAAGCATCCGGTATCCCAATCACGCGCCGAAGCGCCTCATAATCAAAAGTCATGGTATGGATGGCTATCTCAGCCTGATGATGGGCACACTGGTCATGCGGAATGTGTCGGCAATGTAATGCCTCCCCAATGGCGGTCTCGGTGACCATAATCTCTCTACCCCGCACCTGAACTGAATCCAAGGTCGGACGGAAGAAGTTGCAGTAGAATTCCTTTACCCAAGATATATTTATGTCACCCAAATCCCGGTCAACAAAGTCAATACCTAACTCAAGGATCCGACCGGTAATGCGCCGTCTCACATCATTAGGTAGGAGCAACTTCTTCTCAATATTTAGCTTCGTTGTTCGATATCTAGAGAACCAAAGCTCACAGTAGAGATTGGGGAATTTGTCCGGATTGGTAGAAGGCAACTGCTGATTCTCTTTATCCTCGTCATGCAATGGATTCTTAGCATAGTTCTTGTAGATGGAGGGAGTGGAGGGGGTAGAGTGTTTTCTCTTCTTAGAGGCGGTGGCTATGGCTTTGCCTTTATCCGACATCCTGAAAAATATGATAGAATATATAAAACATTTAGCATGTAACAAAGAAGGCATGTTCAGGATACAATTATCAAAGAGCAATCAGGATGTTGCGCTGAATATGTAAAAGTGAACAAGTAAGCATAAGTGAATGAACCAAGACTGGAATTTTCATTAAAGGCAACATCTCATATTCAAAAGGCAATAATATCATCATATTTGTGAAAGAATCGTTAAAGAGGGTTAAAGGTGAGTGGAAGTGAAACGGTTAAGGGATTAGTAAGTTAGAAAAGTGGATTAGTGATATGATGATATATAGGCTCAATTTGAACGAGAAGTTGCGGTTCATGTTCACAATGATTGTGCAAATCCGGGAAGTCAAAAAGGAAACGAAAATGTGCCCAAAACTGAAATAAAGATCAAGATGAAACTAATTTCCTTGAAAATCGGACAGCATTCCGGCTTAAAATTGGACGTTCCCGGATAGCAAAATAGCACAATTAGCACAAAAATGACATCAATCATGCACAGCAGCAAACAGATACTATTTGGCAACACATATTGCATGGAATATCAACCCAAAACCAACATACCGTACTCAAGGAAGCAAGCAGCAGATATGCACATACGGAGCAATTATCAGGCCTAGAATCATCTATCCAGCCCTAGCTACCTAACAGCAATTATATCTATCTATCCTGACATACAAAATTCTAAGCCTAAATAACTAACATGCAATAGACTAACGAACAGAAACAGATGATGAAAAGGAAAACAGAAAGGTGTAAGTTGCGTAGGAACCTGGGGGCAGAAGGGAACTAAGAATGGAAAGGGAATTCGGGAGCAGGGGGCCACAGAATCAGAAATTGCGCCGCCGTCACGGTGGCGGTTATGGCAGAGGAGCAGCGGCGAGAGTTGCTGCGGCGGCGGAGATGGAATGGGTGGGTGAGAGAGAGAGAGGTTGAGGCCGAGTTGCCGGCGGTAATGATGGCGCGGCGGCGGAGATGGTGGCGCAGTGACGGTGAGAAACTGAGGGGAAAAGGGACGGTGAGAGGGAGAGGAGGTCAGAGGGAGAGAGAGGACGGGTGGGTGGTGGTGAGAAGGGAAAAGCAAGTGAATGGATGAGAGAGAGAGGATTTATGGTGAACGGTGGTGGTCGGCGGCCGTTACCGCTGCTGCGACGGTAGTTGGGGGAGAGAAGAAGAAGAAGATGGAGGTTGGGGAAATGGGGTGCGCGACTGCGCAGTGTGCATCGCGTGCTAGGGTTATCCCTATTTTTGAATCGGCGCGCGCGCGCACCTTGCGCGTCCGCATCCATTGAAAAAAAACATGGGTCCTACGCGTGCGCGTACAACGCGCTTAAGCGGGGATGAGCAAAATAGGGAAGGACGCGTGCGCGTACCGTGCGCGCACGCGTGCATGGAGTTGGGCTAGGGGCTTAGAGTTGGCCCAACTCAGGCCTAACTCTCTGGAGAATGGCCTGGGAGTCGCGCCACTAGATTTGCGCGCACGCGGCAAGTACGCGTCCGCGTGCATTGAGGGAAATGGAGATCCACGCGTGAGCGTGCAATGCGCGCTAACGTGGGGTGGCATATTAGGCAGGAGCGCGTGCGCGTATCTTGCGTGCACGTGTACATGAGATTGGGCCTGAGGCTTAGAATGGGCTTGAGGCACGCCCAACTCTCTGGTCCGTGGCCCTGGGTGATGCTAATACGCATCGACGCGCACGCGCACTGGGCGCGTTCGCGTGAGCTGCTTGATCTTATTGGATGGGTGCGGAGGCCTGAAGTGCGCCAACGCGTGAACAGCGAGGGGTGCGGACGCGTACAGCGTGCGTTCGCGCGAGTGGAGTTGAGCTGGGGGCTTAAAAGAGGCCCAGAAGTTCTAGCAGCGAGTCGACGCGTACGCGGCAGATGCGCGTACGCGTGCGTTTCCCTATAGCTTTATAGGCGCGCACGCGTGTGGTGTGCGTCAGCGTGGAATGAATTGGGCTCGAGGCACAAGGCTGGCCTAAGAGAGGCCCAACTCTCGGGAGTGGGACTCGTGGTGCATCCGCACCGGGACGCATACGCGTACATTGTGCGCGCGCGTCCATGCCATTTTTTTTTTTTTATCATGCTGGTTGCTCCCTTTAGTGTTCACAACTCTTATTCACTCAACCATCATACAATTCACAAAAATGCAATTTTTGGTATTATTCATCTACTACTAAACACAACATGCATGTGACTAAGCTAACAATTAAGTTGTACAAACAAATTTGTATGAAACATCTACCTACAATGGTAACTCGAATCACTTATTAAGTAAATGTAGAAGAGTGGAAAGAGTTTACCATGGTGGGGTGTCTCCCACCCAGCACTTTTAGTTTAAGTCCTTAAGTTGGACATGTTGAGAAGCTTATTGTCATGGTGGCTTATGTTTGTACTCATCCTTGAATCTCCAAGGATCCTTGCTTCTCAATTGGTTGACAGAATTTCCAACCATATTCATCAAGCTCGGGCACAGTTCTACCCAAGATATGAGTCCCCATAGTTGGTCTTCATATAGCGAACCGGGATCCCATATCTTATCTTCGCACCCGTCTTCGATTTGGTCTTCATACTCTCTCTTTCCGGGTGGTAGACATATAGAATTCTCTTTAACATACCAAACCTTCTGTTGAGACCCATGCAATATGATATTCTTCCAATCATCGTTCCTATGCGTTGAAACTTTGATCTTAATGAGCCTAATTCCTAACTTGCAACCACTACACAACTTATTCTTGCTTTTAATTCCACAGAGAGCTCTAAGTTGTCCATCCGTTTCAATCAAACCATATTCAAGCGAGAAAGTAAAGCTTATGGATAAGAATTTTACCCACTTGAATGTTGTATTGGATGGTGACTCGGGAAGGGAGACCTCCCCACACTTAGACAATGCAAGGTCTACTTCCTTGTGCTCTTCTTTGTTTATTTCCACCTCTTTGCGAGCTTCCTTGATTTCAACCTTTCCCCTTTTATCACATAGCTTGGTGTTGTCTTCAAGAACTTTGATTTCTTGCCTAATGGGAGGTGACTCAATTTTGGATAGGAACTCATTGATGAATAAATCCATTTCTTGGTCAACCTCTTCATATTCTTCAATTTCGATATACACCATGCCAACGTTTTCCTCTTGGTAGCTCTCTTTCTCATTGCTCACCAAGGGTATGGGAGGTTGTGCACACTCTTTTATACTTTCAACTCCATGTCCAATGGGAGAGGATTCCATTGTAGAGAGAAATTCATTCATGATTGAATCCATCTCTTGATAAGCCTCTTCCAAGTCTCCAACGATGATATGTCTTGGAGATTGCGTACCCTCCTTAACATCAATATCAAGCTTCTTGGAAGAGTTCTCCATGATGCTACATTCCCATGGACTTTCGACATCTCTGAGATCTTCAACCACTTCTCCCCTTTCTTCAATGATTATAGGTTCCTCTAGTTGCTCCAACACAAAACTTGACTTCTCCTTTTTCACCGAATTTTCCAATCTCTCCTTCATGCTTTGCTCTTCTTTTGACTTTTCCCATGTGGTCGCGGAAGTACCTTGAGTATTCAAGCATTGGTGGGCTAAAGTGTGCACCACCTTGGTCAAATTGGTCACAAACTCAAGTGTATCCCGCTTCATGGCTTCTTGTCCTTGGAGTAACAAAGTGAGAGGATCGTCTATTGGGGCTTGGGGTGAATAGGAAGGTTCATTATTTTGGAGGGAGGGTTCATAGTAGGAAGGTGGTTCTTCTTGGTAAGGGTATGGAGATGGTGATGGTTGAGGTGGTTCATGGTAGTAATTTTGATAGGGTTGTGGTGGTTCTAAAGGTTCTTGCTCATAATGATCACAAGGATGTGGTATGGGTGATTGGTTATATGATGGATAAGGGTCACATAAAGGTACTTGGTAGAAATGGGCTTGTGAGTATGGTTGAGCATCATGTTGAGGATAAGATTCATAGGCATATGGTGGTGGTTGGTTGTCATAAAAGGAGTCACCATAGCCATTGAATTGACATGCATTAGGATGAGAATTATACCTATAAGTGTCCGGAGGTTGATGCCAATAGGAGTGATCAATTCCTTGAGGCTCCTCCCATCTTGGAGTGTTCCATCCTTGGTCCATGTTAGCATTGAAGTTCACATCCCCTACAACACAATTAGAGCCAAACTCATAGCCAAAGTGAGAATTCATTATGGAAAAACAAAATAAAACTAACAAAATCTAGTAAACAAGCAAAAGACAAACTATTTACACTATTCACATATGTACAATAACCAATAACATAACACCATTGCAAGTCCCCAGTAACGGCGCCATTTTGACGAATGGATTTTTGACGGTTTAGAAATTCACTAATGAAATCTCGTTGTAAAGTATAGTTTCTAAACCAAGCAATAATCCTTTCATACAAAAAGTTGTTTGTCACTAGTACAAACCCCTAAAATTTATAAACCGAAGTATTGGACCTCGGGTCGTTCTCCCTAGGAATTACAATGAAGTGTCTTGTTATTGGTTATGAGTTATTTTGGGGTTTTGGATAAGGAGCATGAAAAGTAAATGGCAATGAAAATAAACTAAAAACTATAAAAGCTCTTGGCAAGATATGAGAACTAGAAGTCCTATCCTAGTTATCCTTCTCAATGGTGATGAGAATTGTTCATTGCTACCACTTAGTTAACCCTTACTAATTAAAGGAAAGTCAAGTGGATGAATTGACTTGAGCCACAAGTCCTAGCCAACTCCCGAGGGAAGACTAGATTTAGTGCATTCCAAACCAATTAGCAATCTCTCCAATTATCAATCAACAAAGGAATTAGATGACTCAAGTGTCACTAATTACTCTACCATAGCCAAGAGGAACAAATCTATACTAAAATCCAACCAAGCATTTCATCAAACACTTGGAAAGCACAAAAGAAAAGTATAGTCAATCACAACAAGAATGAATTCTAACTACAATTGAATACAAAGGATCAACAACAACAACCAAGGAAATCACAATTATCATGAATTACCTCAAATTGCATTATTAAAAGGAATTAAAGAGAACAAGAGTATCTCAATTACAAAACCTAGAAACAAAATAAGAGAAATTACAACAAGAGAATAGGGATAGAGAGAAGAACCAAAGAGTAGCAATCATCAATTGAAGGTAGAAGTAGAAGGAGACTTGAATTAAACCTAGAACTATGAGATCCTAATCTAACCCTAATTCCTAATCCTAATTCTAGAGAGAAGAGAGAGCTTCTCTCTCTAAAACTCTAAACTAAAAGTGATTATTGGTTAAAAGGTGATGATTCATGCCTTCCCCTTAATCCTTCATCCTTTTATTCCTTTCCCTTAGCAATTTGGCGCCAAAAATGGGTTCAGAAACCCTCTCAAATCGCCAGGCACGTGTTGCATTAGTGAGGTCATGTGCCCTCATCGACGCGTGCGCGCACGGTACGCGTGCGCGTCCCTGGCTAATTCTTCGATGTGCGCGCGAGCGCCTTGTGCGCGTGCGCGTGCATGGCTGACTTTGCTTCTTTGACTTTTTATGCTTCTCTCCACTTGTATGCTTCCTTCCTTGCTTCCTTTGATCCATGCCTAGCCTATTTCAATCCTGGAATTACTAGCAAACACATCAAGGCATCTTTATGGAATCAAAGAAGAATTAGAATTCATCAAGATAAGGCTTAAAAAGCATGTTTTTACACTTAAGCACAAATATGGGAGAGATAACAAAATCATGCTAACTCCTAGGCTAAATGTGACAAAAGGTTATCAAAATACTCTAAATTCAATGCAAAACAAACCGTCAAATTGGGGTTTGTCAGACGCATGTCAATTCAATAACTTTGGTGGACCCCTTGTAGTTACCAACAAGCCCCACCATATGCATATGAACCCCCTCCTCAACATAGCTTTGAACCACCATACTCACAAGCCCCCTACTACCAAACATCCTTATATCAACCATATCAACCACCCTATGAGCCATATGAACCATACATAGAACCACCCCAATTCCAACCCAATTACTCCCAAGAACCACCACCTCCATATACACCATGTCCATATCCATCAACCCAAGAGCCATATGATCCTAATCATGTTATTCAAGCGGGACAAGAGTCAAGGGATTGTTTCAAGGAAACACTGGATCGATTTAAAGTAACCCTTCATCAATTGGATCAAGTGGGAAACCGAAAAGCACACGAAGCTCTCATGGCTAAAGAATCTCAACTCGAGAACAAAGGATTGAAGTGTGTTGTGCAACAAGTAGAAAAGATGGAGAGTGTCAAACCACCACACCCTTATTATGATGAACCACCCTCTTATTATGAACCTTTCCTCCCAAATAATGAACCCTCATATCCACCCCAATCTCCAATGAATAACACTCTAAGTGTTCTTCTTCAGGGGCAAAGAGAGATGCAAAAGACGACACAAGAGTTCATAGCTACCTTGACCGAGGTAGTAGGTAATTTAGCCTCTCTGCGCTTCGATACTCAAAGCACTCCCATGGCTACATGTGGAGAATCATTAGAAGAGCGTAGCATGAAGGAGACACTAGAAAGTTCGGTAGACAATAAGGAACGTGACTTTGTATTGGAACAAGTGGAGGAAGCCGTAATAGTTGAAGAGGAAGAAGTGGTTGAAGACTTAGGAGACTCTGAACCTCCATGGGAATCTAGAGTTGCAGAGTATTCCTCCAAAAAGATTGAAATTGATGTCAAGAAGGCTAGTGCACAACCTTCATGGCATATTCCCTATGAAGACTTGGACGGGATAGATCAAGAAGCAAGTTCCTTTGGTGATGAGGATCATGAATCAAGTCCTCCTAGTGATGAATCTACATCGGCAAAAGAACTACGTGAATATGAAGACCCTTCTCTGATTGAGTCCGAGAATCTTATGGAAGCGGAAGTCCTTCGGAAAGGGTGGACGGGAGTTGAGTACGCCTTGTCAAGAACGTTGGAGACTTCTCCACCTAGGTTGCCATCTACTCCTTCATTTGAGTTGGTAAGACTTATCGCTATTCGCTTTACTGTCCCACTTGAGTATGGTATTCTTGAAATGGATGGTCAACTTAGGAGTCTTTGTGGCATTAATCGTAGGAGAAGAATGTTTAGTGGTTGGAGTTGCAAATCAAAGCTCATCAAGGTTGAGACTTCTAGAGCTAGATGCAAGGGTGGAACTAATGATCATTTGGTTGGATCTAGGAGAAGAGTTTAGTATTGCATTGAGAGTTTAGACTACTTGCCACCCGGTTGGAACAACGATGAACAACTTACAGACGGGTGTAAGAACAAGATTTGGAATCCGAGCATACAAGAGGATCAACTTTGGGATCTCAAAGCTTGTGGGGAAATTCATCAAGGCTTGGTGAATTTATTTGGAGATGTTGAAGCTTATTGGAAGTCCAAGGGTTGGTGGAATTTTCAAGATGAGTTCAAGCACAAGCCACCATGACAAGGAGCTCACCATATGTCCAACTTAAGGACTTTAACTAAAAGTGCTAGGTAGGAGACACCCCACCATGGTAGATTCTTTCTAATTTCCTTTTATTTATATTAGTAATAAGTTAGATTTTCATTTTTAGTTATGTTTATTTCTTTTAATTCATGGTTTAGTTGCTTATTAATTTCTGGTTTTAAAAAAAAAATTTACACTCGACGCGTATGCGTCGATGACGCGGACGCGTCATGTGTTCGTGCGTAATAGTAATAAAATAAATAGAGAGTTGTGCTGGAACCACGCGAGAGGGGTGCCTGGCGCACAAGCCAACCCACGTGTACGCGTGCCTCACGCGTACGCATCCCGTGCTAATTTTTCAATCCACGCGTAAGCGTTAGCAACGCGTACGCGTGGACATGGAATTCGGCGTAAAGAGCGAATTGACAGAAAGTTGGGCTGCCACTGTGCTGGAATCGCGCGAGCAGTCACGCATAGCTCACACGTCAGTGTGCATGTTTTGCCACCGACGCGTACGCGTGGGCGACGCTTACGCGTCACATGGCTTCTTCAGTTTTCACGCGTACGCGTGACGCTTGCGCGCGCGTCACGTCTGTTTCTTGTTCTCTCAATATTTTTCCTTCTTTCTTCGTCCTTTCTTACTTTCCTCTTTTTCATTCCTTTACATTATCATCCGTATTCTCTTTCCATTTCTTTTACTTACTGCATTTGCATATTTTTCTTCCTTGCATTTTAATCTTGTGCATACTTTTATTTTCTTTTCTCCGTTTATTATTTTTCATTGGTGTTAAATTTTCTTATTCAACTGTTGCATATTTTCTTGAATTATTTTGGTGCTTCGTGACTTGTTTTAAATTGTTGGGTATTATTAATTATACGTCAATGCTAATTTTTATGACACTTATATTCCATTTGCATTGACATGCACTTATACTATCTTGCATTACCCACTTTCTCTTCCCCATTGTTGCAATTCTTACACTACTGATATGCCATTTGCTTCTACTGTCTTCTCACTTGCATGCTGTAGCTACCATGTAATTGAGACTGTCATTATTTGGCATTAACCCACCCATATTTTATTTGTTTTCTATCTTTGTTTCCTGGTTACTTTTCTTCCCTTTTCTCTTCTTTAAGGATGGCCATTGGTGCACAAAATTGTGATTACACTTTCACAACTTTGCACAACTAACCAGCAAGTACACTGGGTCATCCAAGTAATACCTTACGTGAGTAAGCGTCGATCCCACGGAGATTGTCGGCTTGAAGCAAGCTATGGTTATCTTGTAATTCTTAGTAAGGAGATTAATGATAAAAATGATTTTTGTTTATGAAAAGTAAATAACATGAAATATATGGTACTTGTGATTCAGTACTGGGGAACAGGTTGGGGTTCCGGAGATGCTCTGTTGTCTGAATCTCTGCTTTCTTACTGTCTTCTTCTCCAAACACGCATGGCTTCCTTCAATGGCAAGCTGTATGATCCTCTCGGATGAAAAATACCAGGTACGATTTTTGCACAGCTAATCAACTGTCAGATTTTTTGTCTCGGATGAAAAATACCAGGTACAGCTACCGCACGACTAATCATCTATCGGTTCTCACTAGCATCGGAATAGGATCTCTCTATCCTTTTGCACACTGTCACTGCGCCCAACATTCGTTAGTTTGAAGCTCATCATAGTCATTGATAAACCCATATTTTATGATATATTTTGTGCTTAATTTGAGTGATTTATTCAATCCTTTACCCACTTATTCATATTAATTGCATGGTTTTACTTTCCCTTCCTTATTATGTGATGTATGTGAAAAACATGTTTCCTATGCTTTAATATTAATTATTTTAATTACCTTTATTTCCATTCGATGCCGTGATTAGTGTGTTGAATAGTTTCAGATCTTCTAAGGTAGGAATGACTTAAAGGATGGAAAGGAAACATACAAAAATGGAAGGAAAGCACAAAACGGAGCTTCTGAAGAAACTGGCATCCACGCGATTGCATGAACGAAGCGATCGCGCGCCAAGCGCGAATCAGCAGCGACGCGGCCGCATGACTGACGCAACCGCGCGCCTTAAGCAGAACGCACATGATGTGGTCGCATGACTGACGCGACCGCGTGGTAAGAAAAGCTCCGAATGACGCGACCGCGTGACAGAGGCCACGCACCAGAAATTTCAGAAAATGCTCATAGCGAATTCTGAAGCCCTTTTTGACCCAAATCCAAGTCCAGAAGGCATAGACCAGAGGTTATGAAGTGGGGGAACACATCCATTCAAAGGGAGCTCGCCAATTTTCACTTTCCATGATTTAGATTTAGTTTGAGAGAGGTTCCCTCCTCTCTCTCTTAGGATTAGGATTAGGATTTAGGACTTCTCTTAGTTTGTAAGAGTGACTCTCGATCCAGGTTTAATATTTACTTTAATGCTTTTATTCGTACCTATAAATGTTGCCAACTTGACTTATGAACCCTTTCCATGTTATGATTTGAATTAATGATTATTTGAGGTATTTCAGTTATTGATTGCTTTCTTCTTAATTTGTGTTACCATTGCTTTCCATCTAAGGACATTTTTATTCCAACAATTTTACTTTTTCCTTTTTTGGTCTTGGTTAAGAAATCAGTAACTCAACATCATTAAACTCAGCATAATTAATAATCGCTATCTTGCTAATTGAACTGAACTTCAACAATCCCAACTTTTTCTTAGGAAATAAATAGGATTCGAAGGTCAAACTAATTAGTCCCTTGACTTTCCTTTGCTTTAGTAAAGGTTAACTAAGTGGAATTTAGATTCAACTTTCATTATTGTTGAGAGAGATAACTAAGTTGGACTTCCAATTTCTCTTACCTTGCCAAAAGTTGCTTTACAGTATTCATTTATTTTAATTGCCATATACTTCACTTGTCATCACTTGCTTCTCACCTTCTAAACCCCGATTGTAACCCTTATAGCCAATAATAAGAACATACTTCCTTGCAGTTCCTTGAGAAGACGACCCGAGGTTTGAATACTCGGTTAACAATTTTTAAGGGGTTTGTTACTTGTGACAACCAAAACGTTTGTATGAAAGGACTTTTGAAGGTTTAGAAACTATACTTGCAACGAGGATTTATCCGCAAATTTCTAGACCACGCAAAAGTTCTCTCATCAAAATGGCGCCGTTGCTGGGGAACTGCATACGTGTGCTTTATTATTGGTTATTGTAAATATTTTTCTTTTGCTTGTTTCTCTATTTTTGTTCTTCCTTTTCATCTTTATTTGCTACCATGAACTCTCACCCCTCTCGCTTTGAGTTTGGTTCTAAATTTGTTGAAGGAAATAGAAATTACAGCAGGAATATGCATCAAGGTCAGACCAATCAAGGATGGATGGAGCCAAGAGGATCTAATCAACCCTTTAGGCAGCAACACCCTCCAAGATATCCTGGACAAAGACCATTCTACAGTGCATACCCAGCTGAAGGATATGGTTGACAACCTTGTAACTAACTACCAACAAGCCCCACCCTGTGCATTTAAACCATCCTTTCAACATAACCTCGAACCACCACACTCACGAGCTTCTCTTCACCATTCACCACCATATGATCCTTCCTTACCCCAGTACCAATCCAATCACTCCCAATCACCACCACTTTCCTATGTATCATGCCCAAGTCCGGCAACCCGAGAAGCAGAGGTTCGCCTAAAGGAAACAATAAATAAATTTCAAACAACCATTCGACAACTGGAGCAAGTAGTAATTCAATGGGTTTCTAGACACTCAAATACACAAGGATCAGCCACAGCCCCATGTGAACAGTCTAACGAAGAGCATAGCATGAAGGAAATACCAGAAACTCCAGTGGATAAGATAGAGAACGAATTCGTACTAGAACAAGTAGAAGAAGCTGTCATTGTTCAAGAAGAAGAGTTGGTTGAAGATCTAGGAGATGCTGAACCTCCATGGGAATCCAGAACTGAGGAGAACTCCGTCAAGGACGCTACAGTTGATGCTAAGGAGGATATTGTACAATCTCCAAGGCAAGTTGTTTATGAAGAATCAGACAGTGATCCAGGACACAAATTCCCTTGATGATGATAGTCACAAGTCAATTTCTTTTAGTAATGAACTTGCATCCGCAAGTGAATTCTCTGAGATCGAAGAATCTTCCCTAAGTGAATATGAAGATGATGCGAAGGTAGATTTCTCTCAACCTCCAATCTACGACTCAAGTGATGAGGAAGACATAGAAGACTTTGACCAGGACACAGATACAATTGTAGAACCTTGCAAGGAAGTGGAGAAATTCACATAAGAGCACAAGGGAGTAGAACTTACAGAACCACCAGAAACACCTATCCCAAGGCCATTACCACCTAATACAAGCTTCAAGTGGGTACAATCCTTAACCTATAACTTTACTTATTCACTTGAATATGGTTTGCTTGAAACAGATGGCCAGCTTAGAGCTCTTTGCGGCTTTAAGAGTAAGAGGGAAACGGCTCGTACTCAGAGTTGGTGCACAAGGTTCAATAAGGTTCCACGCTTCACCTCGAAGTACATGGATTGGTATCATGCTCAATTGCATGGATCACGGAGAACGTTTGGTCACCATGGTGAGATTCTACTTTCTAAACCGCCCGGATGGAAACATATAGATCAAGATGGAGGTGGATTTAATAGCAAAGCTTGGGATCCTGGAATCTATTCTGACATTCGTCACCCCGGGAGCCTGAAAATTTGTCTGAAGCTGCTCAGAAGCTTTACATGCCTAGTATGGGACCCCGGAGGCTATTGGCATTCCAAGCACTGGTGGAGATTTCTGGATGAATTTAAACACAAGCCACCATAACAGGAAGCCCTTCCAACGTCCAACTTAAGGACTTTAACTAAAAGTGCTAGGTGGGAGACAACCCACCATAGTATGATCGTTCCTTTTGCAATTTTAATTTTATTTCGTTTTGTTTGTTTTTGAATTTTATTTTTATTTTATTAAAACTGGAATCATGCATAGCATTCACTTTAAGCATTGTATCCTGCATTCAGTTAAAAAAAAGAAGGATGCACGACGCGACCGCATACCCCATGCGATCGCGTCATACTGCGAATACACTATCCACGCGACCGTGTCATCCACGCGGCCGCGTGCCGTAGAGATCGGCATCAAAAATCCAACGTCCAGAGAGTTAGGCCGGAATCGTGCGGCCCTTGTGCGTTTTGCACAAATTGGACCATGCGATCGTATGCCTCATGCGATCGCATCACTTGCACAAAACCAATCCCACGCGATCGCGTAAGCGACGCGATCGCATCGCATGGATGGCACAACACCCTAGGACGAGACAGAGAGTTGCGCTGAAACGGTGCTGGAGTCGTGCGTTTAGCACAATGTCCAGCGACGCGATCGCGCGACCCACGTGATCACGTCACCCTCTCTCCTACCCCTCTCACGCGATCGCGCGACCTATGCGATCGCGTCACCCCCATTTTCACCCCCACCACGCGACCGCGTCCCCCACGCGATCGCGTGGATTTGAAAATATAACCCCCCAGCCACGCGAACCCTATCAGTCGCGCAGCCCCCCAATCCTCTTCTCCCTCTCTTCCTCCTCTTCTCTCAACCACCATCCAGCCACCATTGCCGCCGCCCCGACCACCACCCAGTCGCCACCGCCGCCCAAACGCCGCCGCCACCGACCCCCTTCCTCCCTCCCCTTCTTTCTTTCTCCTTCTTCCTCTTTCTCCCTCCTTCTCCGCCACTGCCCTCCGCCACTGCCCACCTCACACCGCCGTACCCAACCCAGCCGCGCCCCCTCCGCCACCCACAAGCTACCCCCCTCCCTTCCTCTATCAATTACCCTAAACCCTATCCCTATTACCCCCTTCGCCACTGCCCCCTCAGCCTCCACCGCGCCGGACGCCGCCGCAGCCACCACCCAGCCACTTTCTTACCCCGTTCTACTCCTCACACGTACCAGGTTCCGACGAACGCCGCCTTCCTATCCTTCGCAGTTATTTTACAATTTTTTTCTATTTCTGTTCATAATTAGGATAGATAGATATGCATGCTGTAGTGGATTTTTAGGTTGTTAGGTAGCTTAGGCTGTGGTTAATGGATCTAGGTCTGTTTACTTGCACTATTCATGCTTCTGTTTTATCAAAACTGCAATTCCGTTGTTCCTGTGACCTTGTTCATATGCTGTGATTTTCTGCATTTGCTGCTTGTTAATCTGACTTTTCATGTTTCTATTAATTATAGATAACTGCAGCAAGTTTTTAATTCATATGAACTGCCTTGTTTGCTGTTTATTTTCTGGGACAATCCAATTTTAGCCAGAATGCTGCCCAAATATTTTGTGAATTGTTTTCATTCATGTTTTGGTTTGGCAATCTAAACTCTGTTGTCCTCTGCCCTACCCAATCCACTTCATGAATGCTATGGCAGACTTTCTTATCCTCTTTGATTTCCTGGTTCATAAACTGCATCTGTGATATTCTGATTCCAATTCTTGCTTTCTTTATATCTCTTTGAATCAATATCACCCTGTTTTCCTTGTTCGGTTGTGAGTTAATTCTAGTCATAATTGTGAATCCTTGTTATCTGGAATATTTTCTTTATGCCACTTACCTTAACCCACATTTTACTGACTCACTAATTTTAATTTAATAACTTCTTTTTCAAATTCTAACATTACTAACCTTTTCAAAATCTCTTTTCTGATATTTTTTTTCACTTTCCTCTAACTTTCTAACCATGGCATACTGACAATTTTTTCTATTTAACTTGGATTCTGATACATTTTGGATTGTAATTTCTTCCTTTCCAAATTTTAAACTACTAAACAATCCTTAATGCACATTTACTTGACTCATTTACCTCATTCTAATTCTCCTTTGCCGCTTTGAGTTTTCTTTGTTTAATTGCCTCTTTGCTTCCCTATTTTTATCCATATCCTGGTTTTCCATTTTTCAGGATGTCTGCCTCACAAAGGAAAGGAAAAGACAAGGCTACTGGCAAGCGCAAGAGAGGAGATTCCTCCCAGTCCATCATTGCCCTCATGCATGATTCCTCATGGTGGGAGAAGAACTTTACACAGCAGAAAAAAGCTGACCAACTGCTCCCTGCAAATGATTCAATAAAATTTGCAAACCGGTACTGTGAGATGAAGTATCCGGCATTTGCAAACTCCAGGAATCTATACCTGGAGAGAACTCTGAAGATTCCAGAAGCACTCCAGCAGTACACCACTGAGCAAATCAAGCAAAGAGGCTGGTTCTTTCTGGAGAGAACATTGACAGAGGTCAATGCATCTTGGGTCCGGAAATTCTACTGCAACTACTACCTCACCACCCTAGATGCCGTAAACCTGAGAGGAAAACAAATTCTGGTCACTGAGGAGGCCATAGAGGACATTCTCCAGCTCCCAGCCAAGTCCGATCAGCCTGATGGTTATTCAAAGGCTGAGGAGGACATGCGCCTGATGTAGTTTGATTGGGATGCTGTAAAGGTACGGATAGCTCTCGACCCGACTGTTCCTTGGGAGATGGGTCAGGACACCACCATGCCTAGAGGGATCAAGAGGGCGTACTTAAATGATGAGGCTCGGTTATGGCACCAGATCTTGAGCAATTATGTCATGTCGAGTACTCATGAGACGGAGATCCCAGCTGCTATGATCACCCTCCTATGGTGTGTGCTGGAGGGTAAGGACCTTTATCTACCACGCTTTATCCGACATTATATGGCCAGGGTCCACGTCCGAGGCACCCTCCCTTTCCCGTATCTGGTTACACAGCTAGGCCGTTGAGCTGACGTGCCATGGGAGGATGCCGATGAGAGACCACCAGCGGCGGACTGCAGGAAGATTATTCCTCACAGCAGGAACTTCCTAGCCTTGGGCTACAGACCACCACCCTTCACTGCTACTGATGAGACAGCCCCATCGTCTGCTGGACCCTCTTCATCCACAGCTGCCACTGCTGCCCCTGCTGCTACCACTGCACCTCCACCTGCCTCTGAGCCCGTATACCGCCTCGTGCACCGCCTATTCCGACAGCTTGATCAGATGGAGCGCCGTAACCGGCGCCGGTATGAGAGATTGGAGCGTCGCAGCCAGCGACGCTATTCGCATCTGAAGCTGATGATCCGACAGGATAGTGACATCCCCTCTGAGCCCGACACACCATCTGAGCCATCAGAGGAGGAGGAGGATGAGCACGAGGAGGAGACTCATTTCCAGGAGGAGACCCATTAGCAGGTAGCCACAGAGCAGGCCGCCCCGCATCAGGAGGTTACACATCAGATCGAGGCTGCAGATCTGAAGATCCCGATCCAGTCAGCACCGCCTCTACAGCAGCCAGACCCTCAGCCCACCACCACCACAGAGCCTCCAGCTACCATCCCTACCAGTGATGACACCCCTTCACACCCAGCTTGACTGAGCATCAGGGACGATGCTTCATTTTAAGTGTGGGGAGGTCGCCATCTCTGGCGTTTTATTTTGGTGAACCACTACATCTCTTTTTTCTTTTATTTTGGATATTTTTCTGTATTTTTCTTTCTTTTTTTCTGAGTACTTATACATTGCTGCTTTTATGTATTTTTACTCTATTTTTGCATTTTGCATTTTTAGTTCATATTTTTAGTTATTTAGTTTAGTTTGCAATTCTGACTTATTAGTGGATTAATTAGTATAGTTTACCCTTTTTAGCATAAGATAGCATAGTTAAATTGAAAAATATAAAAAGGAAGTAAGCTAGGAAATTGAACATAACAGATTTAAATCCATAAACCTTGTATATATAGCATTACATCATATAGTTAAGTTGACAACATTTCATCAAGGAGGAACATTAAAACTTTAAAGGCTACCCTAAATAATTTTTTTATGAGAATAATGGGAATTTTTAACTAAACCTGCATAACATATATGAATGATATATGATGCTTGAATTAGAGAACACACAGCTTGTGAGTATTGAGCTTAATTGTATGGTTGCATTCAAACCATAATTTCATTCCTGTGTGTTTCGCTTCTTTTTATTCTGATGTTCTTTACCTTGCTTTAATCTATATGTCCAATTATAGAATATAGATACATGCCAAAAGAATGATTAAGGCCATCATTTGATTTTAGCTCACTTACCCCAAAATAACCTACCTTTCACATCACCCTTGTTAGCCCCCTTGAGCCTTTAAAATCCCTTTTATTCTATTTAGCCACACTACTAGCCTTAAGCACAAAAACAAAATAAAATCCCAAGTTGAATCCTTGGTTAGCATAAGATAGAAAATTATGAATAGATTAAAATGTGGGAAACCTATTGGGAACATGGATGATAGAAACAAAATGTAGAAAAGTTAAAAGAAATAAAATAAGATTTGGGAACCATGCTCATGAGAAATAAAGTGATTCAATTACCATGTGCATTAAAAAAAAGTTATTTTTCAGCATTTAATAAAAGGAAATACAAAAGAATTCCCCAATGCAAAATAAAAGCAATGCACATGGGATAAAAACAAAAATTGAAACATGAGCATGTAACAACAAGTGGGATAATATGGGAAAATTGGTAAAGAAAGTTTTGTTCTACTAAATATGTATGTTAGGTGAGATCTTAGTCTAATTAAGGATTCACTTATTAGCTCACTTAACCTTATACATATATCCTTACCTCTGCCTTGGCCCCATTACAACCTTAATTAAAGACCTCATGACTTTTGGTATGACTGTACTCTATAATTGTTGATTGGTTAGATGAAGAACAAAGTTGTAGGAAGTAAGAATAAAAAGAAAAATAGAGTGAATAAACCCAATAAACACTGAGTGACTAAAGGGTAAACACAAAATCCAGTGAGGGTTCAATAACTCATCAACATATATCTGTGCTTAATTTACTAATTGTTTTGCAAGTTTGTACAATATTTTTATTTTCCATCTCATTTGCTAAAATGCTTTATTATTTAAGGGTTAGCTATATATATATATGACTCCTTGAGAATGTGAATTAATTTGACTACATGTAAGCTTTATATATGAGTTGATAAATTGGAATTGCATGACTCATTCAGGTAGATGCATTTAGAATAGGTTGCATTGCATAACATTCCACCACTTTAACCTTACCTTACTCTTTACCTTGGATTTAGCATGAGGACATGCTATTGTTTAAGTGTGGGGACGTTGATAAATCCATATTTTATGATATATTTTGTGCTTAATTTGAGTGATTTATTCAATCCTTCACCCACTTATTCATATTAATTGCAAGGTTTTACTTTCCTTTCCTTATTATGTGATATATGTGAAAAACATGTTGCCTATGCTTTAATATTAATTATTTTAATTACCTTTATTTCCATTCGATGCTGTGATTAGTGTGTTGAATAGTTTCAGATCTTCTAAGGTAGGAATGACTTAAAGGATGGAAAGGAAACATACAAAAATGGAAGGAAAGCACAAAACGGAGCTTCTGAAGAAACTGGCATCCACGCGATCGCATGAACGAAGCGATCGCGCGCCAAGCGCGAATCAGGAGCGACGCGGCCGCATGACTGACGCAACCGCGCGCCTTAAGCAGAATGCACATGACGCGGTCGCATGACTGATGCGACCGCGTGGCAAGAAAAGCTCCGAATGACGTGACCGCATGACCCACGCGGACGCGTGACAGAGGCCACGTACCAGAAATTTCAGAAAACGCTCATAGCGAATTCTGAAGCCCTTTTTGACCCAAATCCAAGTCCAGAAGGCATAGACCAGAGGTTATGAAGTGGGGGAACACATCCATTCAAAGGGAGCTCGCCAATTTTCACTTTCCACGATTTAGATTTAGTTTGAGAGAGGTTCCCTCCTCTCTCTCTTAGGATTAGGATTAGGATTTAGGACTTCTCTTAGTTTGTAAGAGTGACTCTCGATCTAGGTTTAATATTTACTTTAATGCTTTTATTCGTACCTATAAATGTTGCCAACTTGACTTATGAACCCTTTCCATGTTATGATTTGAATTAATGATTATTTGAGGTATTTCAGTTATTGATTGCTTTCTTCTTAATTTGTGTTACCATTGCTTTCCATCTAAGGACATTTTTATTCCAACAATTTTACTTTTTCCCTTTTTGGTCTTGGTTAAGAAATCAGTAACTCAACATCATTAAACTTAGCATAATTGATAATCGCTATCTTGCTAATTGAACTGAACTTCAACAATCCCAACTTTTTCTTAGGAAATAAATAGGATTCGAAGGTCAAACTAATTAGTCCCTTGACTTTCTTTTGCTTTAGTAAAGGTTAACTAAGTGGAATTTAGATTCAACTTTCATTATTGTTGAGAGAGATAACTAAGTTGGGCTTCCAATTTCTCTTACCTTGCCAAAAGTTACTTTACAGTATTCATTTATTTTAATTGCCATCTACTTCACTTGTCATCACTTGCTTCTCACCTTCTAAACCCCGATTGCAACCCTTATAGCCCATAATAAGAACATACTTCCTTGCAGTTCCTTGAGAAGATGACCCGATGTTTGAATACTCGGTTAACAATTTTTAAGGGATTTGTTACTTGTGACAACCAAAACATTTGTATGAAAGGACTTTTGAAGGTTTAGAAACTATACTTGCAACGAGGATTTATCCGCAAATTTCTAGACCACGCAAAAGTTCTCTCATCAGTCATTAACGATCGTGATTTTTGCCAGTAAAGAATGTCATAAAAACAGTCGCGTTGTAGATATAGTCTCTAAACCGACAAAAATCCCTTTCGTACAAACGTTTTGGGTGTCACAAGTAACAAACCCCTTAAAAATTGTTAACCGAGTATTCAAACCTCGGGTCGTTTTCTCAAGGAACTGCGAGGAAGTATGTTCTTATTATTGGTTATAAAGGTTGTAATCTGGGTTTAGAAGGTGAGAAGCAAGTAATTTAAATGACGAGTGAATTAAATGGCAATTAAAAATAAACAATAACTATAAAACAACTTTTGGCAAGATAAGGGAAATTAGAAGTCCAACTTAGTTATCCCTCTCAACAATAATGAAAGTTGTATCTTAATTCCACTTAGTTAACCTATGAAGCAAAGGTAAGTCAAGGGACTAATTAGTTTGACCTTCGAATCCTATTTATTTCCTAGGAAAAAGTTGGGATTATTGAAGTTCAGATTAATTAGCAAGATAACGATTATCAATTATGCTGAGTTCGATAATGTTGAGTCACTGATTTCTTAACCAAGACCAAAAGGGGAAAAAGTAAATTGCTGGAATAATAAAAGTGTCCTTAGCAATGGCAACTTAAATCAAAGAGAACAATCATAAACTAAAAAATACCTTAAATATCATTAATTCAAATAGAAATCTGTAACATGGAATAATTCATAACTTAAATTATAATAATCAATTCAAATATTGGAATCAAATAAATAAAAGTAAAATTGAAATAAAAGAACATTAAAACCTGGATCCAGAGTTACTCCTAAAATAAGAAGAAGTCCTAATCTATGAATGGATGCATTCCTCCACTTTATAACCTCTAATCTATGATTTCTGTACTCGGATCTGGGCCAAAAAGGGCTTCAGAAATTGCTGGGGGCGTATTCTGTAAATTCTGATACCTCGCCTCTGTCACGCGTCCGCGTGGGTCACGCGGTCGCGTCATCTGGAGCTTTTCCTTTCCACGCGGTCGCGTCAGTCACGCGTCCGCGTCGTGGGTGTTCTACTCAAGGCGCGCGGTCGCGTCAGTCATGCGGCCGCGTCGCTGCTTCTTTGCTTCTGGCACACGATCGCGTCGTCCATGCGATCGCGTGGATACCAGTTTCCTTAAAGCTCCGTTTTGCCTTCTCCTTCTATTTTTGTATGTTTCCTTTTTTCATTCTTTAAGTCATTCAGCCTTAGGAAACCTGAAGCTACTCAACACACTAATCACGGCATCGAATGGAAATAAAGGTAATTAAAATAATTAAATTTTTTAAAGCTTAGGAAACATGTTTTTCACAATATGACATAATAAGGAAGGAAAAGTAAAACAATGCAATTAATGTGAATAAGTAGGTGAAGAGTTGAATAAATCACACTAATTAAGCACAAAAGAACTCATGAAATATGGGTTTATCAACCTCCCCACACTTAAACACTAGCATGTCCTCATGCTAAATCCAAGGTAAATAATTAAGGTTAAAGTGATGGAATGTTATGAAATGCAACCTATGCTAAATGCATCTACCTAATGAGTCATGCAATTCTAATTCATCCACTCATATATAAAGCCTACATGTAGTCAAATTATTTCACATTCTCAAGGAGATATATATACATATATGGCTAACCTCAAATAATAAAGCATTTTTTTGCAAATGAGATGAGAGAAAAAAACTTGCAAGATAATCAGAGATAAATGTTTAATGAGCTTTTGAACCCTCATTGGATTTTGTATTTTCTCTCTAATCATTCAGTGTTTATTGGGTTAATCACTCTATTCTTCTTTTCATTCTTCCTTTCTATAACTTTGTTTTTCGTCTAACCAATCAACAATTATAGAACATAGTCATACCAAAACTCATGAGGTCTTTAATTAAGGTTGTAATGGGGTCAAGGCAAAGGGTAAGGATATATGTATAAGGCTAAGTGAGCTAATAAGTGAATCCTTAATTAGACTAAGATCTCACCTAACATACATACTTAGTAAAACAATGCTTCTTTACCTATTCTCCCTATTTTCTCGCTTTTGATGTCACATGCTCATGTTCCAATTCTTGTTTTTATCCCATGTGCATTGCTTTTTATTTTGCATTGGGGAGTTCTTTTTGTATCCCCTTATTTACATGCTTGAAAACTAACTTTTTTTTTTGAATACACATGGTAATTTTAATTAATTTGAATTTTCATGAGCCTGCTTCCCAAAATTTTGAGTTGCTTTATTCTTTTTAATTTTTCTACCTTTTGTCTTTATCAACTATGTTCCCAATAAGTTTTTCACATTTTACTCTATTTATAATTTTCTATCTTAAGCTAACCAAGGATTCACTTGGGATTTTCTTTTGTTTTTCTGCTTAAGGCTAGTAATTTGGCTAAAATAGAATAAGGGTTTTTTTTTTTTAAAAAAAAGCTCAAAGGAGGCTAACAAAGGTAATATAAAAGGTAGGCTAATTTGGGATAAGTGAGCTAAAATCAAATGATGGCCTCAATCATTATTTTGAGATGTACCTATATTCTATAATCGGACATATAGACTAAAACAAAGTAAAGAACACTAGAATAAGAAAGAAGGTTGGAACACACAGAAATAAAAATTATGGTTTGAATGTAACCATACAGTTAAGCTCAAAACTCACAGGCTATGTGTTCTCTAGTTGAAAAATCATTTATCACTTATGTATGTCATGCAGGTTTAGTTAAAAATTTTCATTATTCTCTTAAAAAGTAATTTAGGGTAGCCTTTGAAGTTTTAATGTTTCTCCTTGATGAAATGTTGTCAGTTTAACTACATCATGTAATGCTATATATACAAGGTTTTATGGATCTAAATCTATTATGTTCAAGTTCCTAGCTTACTCTTTTTTTATATTTTTCATTTTAAACTAAGCTATAACTAAGCTGTCTTATGTAAAAAGGGTAAACTATACTAATTGATCCACTAATTTGTTAGAATTGCAAACTAAACTAAATAACTAAAATGAACTAAATAACTAAAATATGAACAAAAAATGCAAAATGCAGAAAATAGAGTAAAATACACAAGTAGCAATGTATAAGTACTCAGAAAATAATAATAAAAGAAAAAGAGAAAAATACAGAA
The DNA here is from genome assembly GCF_059453495.1 of Arachis ipaensis. Classification (NCBI taxonomy): domain Eukaryota; kingdom Viridiplantae; phylum Streptophyta; class Magnoliopsida; order Fabales; family Fabaceae; genus Arachis; species Arachis ipaensis. The sequence continues at coordinate 74,887,851 of NC_142436.1, forward strand.
AAATATCCAAAATAAAAGAAAAAGTATGTAGTAGTTCACCAAAATAAACGCCAGAGATGGTGACCTCCCCACATTTAAAATGAAGCATCGTCCCCGATGCTCAATCAAGCTGGGTGTGAAGGAGTGTCATCACTGGTAGGGATGGTAGCTGGGGTCTCTGTGGCGGTGGTGGGCTGAGAGTCTGGCTGCTGTACAGGGGGGACTGACTAGATCGGGATCTCCGGATCTGCAGCCTCAAGCTGATGTGGGGCCTCCTGCTGTGGTGTAGCGTGCTCTGTGCCTGCTTGCTGGTGAGTCTCTGCCTGGGAATGAGGCTCCTCCTCGTGCTCATCCTCCTCCTCCTCTGATGGCTCTGATGGTGTGTCGGGCTCGGAGGGGATGTCGGCGCCCTGTCTGATCATCAGCTTCAGATGGAAATAGCGTCGCCTGCTGCGGCGCTCCAATCTCTCATACCAGCGCCTGTTACGGCACTCCATCTGATCAAGCTGGCGGAATAGACGGTGCACGAGGCGATAAACCGGCTCAGAGGTGGGTGGAGGTGCAGTGGTGGCAGCAGGGGCAGCTGGGGCAGCTGTGGATGAAGAGGGTCCAGCAGACGGAGGGGCTGTCTCATCAGTAGCAGTGACAGGTGGTGGTCTGTAGCCCAAAGCAAGGAAGTTCCTGCTGTGAGGGATGATCTTCCTGCAGTCCGCTGCTGGTGGTCGCTCGTCGGCATCCTCCCAAGGCACATCAGCCTGACGGCCTAGCCGTGTAACCAGATAAGAAAAGGGGAGGGTGCCTCGGACGTGGACCCTGGCCATATAATGCCGGATAAAACGAGGCAAGTGCAGGTCCTTACCCTCCAGCACACACCAGAGGAGGGTGATCATGGCAGCCGGGATCTCAGTCTCATGAGTACTCGGCATCACATAGTTGCTCAAGATCTGATGCCATAGCCGAGCCTCATCATTCAAGTACACTCTCTTGATCCCTCTAGGCATAGTGGTGTCCTGACCCATCTCCTAAGGAACAGCAGGGTCGAGAGCTATCCGTGCCTTCACAGCATCCCAATCAAATCGCATCTGGCTCATGTCCTCCTCAGCCTGTGCATAACCATCTGGCTGATCAGACTTGGCTGGGAGCTGGAGAACGGTCTCTATGGCCTCCTCAGTGACCAGAATTTGCTTACCCCTCAGGTTCACTGCATCTAGGGTAGTAAGGTAGTAGTTGCAATAGAATTCCCGTACCCAAGATGCATTGACCTCTGTCAGTGGTCTCTCCAGAAAGAACCAGCCCCTTTGCTTGATTTGCTCAGTGGTGTATTGCTGGAGGGCTTCTGGAATCTTCAAGGTACGTTCCAGGTATAGATTTCTGGAGTTTGCAAAAGTCGGGTACTTCAGCTCACAGTACCGGTTTGCAAATTTTATAGGATCAGTCGAAGGGAGCAGCTGGTCAGCTTTTTCCTGCTGTGTGAAGTTCTTCTCCCGCCATGAGGAATCGTGCATTAGAGCAATGATGGACTGGGAGGAATCTCCTTGCTTGCGCTTGCCAGTAGCCTTGCCTTTGCCTTTCCTTTGTGAGGCAGACATCCTGAAAAACAGAAAACCAGGAAATGGATAAAATAGGAAAGCAAATAGGCAATTTAAACAAAGGAAACTCAAAGCGGTAAGGGAAAAATAGAATAAGGAAAATGAGTAATTGAAATGTGATTGAATTAATGTTAAATGGAAAGAAAAAAATCAATATGCTATAGTGAGAAAGTTAGAGGAAGTGAAAGTGATCAGAAAAGAGATCAAGAGGGTTAGTATGGTAAAAAGAAATTAGTAAATTAAAATTAGTGAGTTAGGAAAGTAAGTGGCATAGAAAAAATTCCATATAACAAGGATTCACAGGTAAGAATAGAAGTACTCATAATCAAATAAAGAAAACAGGGTGATGCTGATTCGAATAGAAATAAAGAAATCAGAAATTGGAATTAGTGAATCACAAATGCAGGTTATGAACCAGGAAATCAAAGAGGATAAGAAAGTGGCCCTAGCATTCATGAAATGGTTTGGGGGAAGCAGAGTAAAACAGAGTTGCCAAACCAAAACAAGAATGAAAACAATATGAATTAAAAGAAAGCAAGCTGCATGTACAAAGATATAAAATAAACATAAAAACTCAATGTAAACAGCAGCAACATACAAGAAAGCAGCATATGAATCATGATTATAGCAGCAACAGATTTGCACATAGGATAAAACAGAAGTAAGAACAGTGCAAGGAAACAGACCTAGATCCACTAACCACAGACTAAGCTACCTAACAACCGAAAAATCCACTACAACATGCAAGTCTAGCTATCCTAATCATGAACATAAACGGAAAAAAAATACAGAAAAGTGACGAACGGATAGAAAGGGTTGCGTGTTGTGGAACCTGGTAAGCGGAAGGGGTGGAACAGGGAAGAAGGTGGCTGCGGCGGCGTCCGGCGCAGTGGTGGTGCACGGCGTCACGGTGGCGGCTGAGGGGGCAGTGGCGGAGGGAGGTATTAGGGTTAGTGAGAGAGGAAGAGGATAGGGGAAGGGAGGGCGGTGGTTGTTGCTGGCTGAAGGGGGTGGGTAGCGGAGAGGGGGGCGCAGCTGGATGGCGGGCGGTGGCTGGGCGGTGCTCGCGGAGGTGGCTGTGGTGGAAAGGGGAGGAGAGAGGAAGAAGGAAGAAGAGAGAAGGGGAGTGGATGGTACGGCGGCGGCGTCTGGGCGGCGGCGGCGTCGGGGTGGTGGCGTGGTGGCTGGCCGGCGGTGGCTGTGGGAAGAAGAACAGAGAAGGAGAAGAGGGTTGGGGGTGAAGGGGGGGCTGCGCGACTGATAGGGTTCGCGTGGCTGGGGGGTTATATTTTCGAATCCACGCGGCCGCGTGGGGCACGCGGTCGCGTGGTTGGGGTGAAAATGGGGGAGAAGTGATCGCGTGGGGCGCGTGATCGCATGAAAGGGGGGAAAAGAGGGGTGACGCGATCGCGTGGGTCGCGCGATCGCGTCGTTGGAAGTCGTGCTAAACGCACGACTCCAGCGCCGTTTCGGCGCAACTCTCTGTCTCCTTTTGGGGTGATATGCAATCTATGCGACGCGATCGCGTCGCTCACGCGGTCGCGTGGGATTGGTATTGGGTGAGTGACGCGATCGCATGGGGCATGCGATTGCGTGGGCCAATTTGTGCGAAACGCACAAGAGCCGCACGATTCCAGCCCAACTTTCTGTTCGTTGGATCCTTACGCCGATATATATATCACGCGGCCGCGTGGGTCACGCGGTCGCATGGGTGGTGTTTTTCGCGATATGATGCGATCGCATGGGGCATGCAGTCGCGTCGTGCAACCCTTTTTTTTTTTAACTGAAAAATGCAGGATGCAGTGATTAACATGAATGCTATGCATGATTCCAGGTTAATGTTAAAATAAAAAAAAGGGTAAATTGAAAACAATAAACAAGAAATAGATTGAGAAAGAAGCGACCATACCATGGTGGGTTGTCTCCCACCTAGCACTTTTAGTTAAAGTCCTTAAGTTGGACATTGGAAGAGTATCCTGTTATGGTGGCTTATGTTTAAATTTGTCCAAAAATTTCCACCAGTGCTTGGAATGCCAATAGCCTCCGGGGTCCCAAACTAGGCATGTAAAGCTTCTGAGCAGCTTCAAACAGATATTCAGCCTCCCGGGATGACGAATGTCAGAATATAATCCATGATCCCAAGCTGTGTTTTTAGATCCGCCTCCATTTTGATTTGTAAGTTTCCATTCGGGCGAGTTAAAAAGTAGAATCTCACCGTGGTGACCAAACGTTCTCCGTGATCCATACAATTGAGCATGATACCAATCCGTGTACTTCGAGGTGAAGCGTGGAACCTTATTGAACCTGGTGCACCAGTTCTGAGTACGAGCCAATTCCCTCTTACTCTTAAAGCCGCAGAGAGCTCTAAGTTGGCCATCTGTTTCAAGCAAACCATATTCAAGTAAATAAGTAAAATTATAAGTTAAGGATTGTACCCACTTGAAGCTTGTATTAGGTGGTAATGGCCTTGGGATAGGTGTTTTTGGTAGTTCTGCAAGTTCCGTTTCCTTGTGCTCTTCTGTGAATTCTTCCACTTCCTTGCAAAGATCTTCAATTGTATCTGTATCCTGGTCAAAGTCTTCTATGTCTTCCTCATCACTCGAGTCATAGATTGGAGGTTGAGAGAAATCTACCTCCGCATCATCTTCATATTCACTTGGAGAAAATTCTTCGATTTCAGAGAATTCACTTGCGGGCGCAAGTTCATCACTAGGAGAACTAGACTTGTGACTATTATCATCAAGGAAATTTGCTTCTTGGATTATTCCGTCTGATTCTTCGTAAACGACTTGCCTTGGAGATTGTACGGTATCCTCTTTAGCATCAACTGTAGCATCTTGGATGGAGTTTTCCTCAATTCTGGATTCCCAAGGAAGTTCAGCATCTCCTAGATCTTCAACCAACTCTTCTTCTTGAACAATGACAGCTTCTTCCACTTGTTCTAGTACGAATTCATTCTCTGTCTTGTCCACTGGAGTCTCTAGTATTTCTTTCATGCTACGGTCTTCATCGGGCTGTCCACATGGAGCTGTGGTTGATCCTTGTATATTTGAGCGCCTAGTGGCCCATTGAATTAGTGCTTGCTCCAGTTGTTAAATGGTTGTTTGAAATTTAATTACTGTTTCTTTTAGGCGATCCTCTGCTTCGCGGTTTGCCGGACTTGGACATGATACAAAGGAAAGTGGTGATGATTGGGAACGATTGGATTGGTATTGGGGTAAGGAAGGATCATATGATGGCGAATGGTGAAGAGAAGCTTGTGAGTGTGGTGGTTCGAGGTTATGTTTAAAGGATGGTTCATATGCACGGGGTGGGGCTTGTTGGTAGTTACAAGGTTGTCCACCATGTCTTTCAGCTGGGTATGCACGGTAGAATGGTCTTTGTCCAGGATATCTCGGAGGGTGTTGCTGCCAAAAGGGTTGATTAGATCCTCTTGGTTCCATCCATCCTTGATTGGTCTGACCTTGATGCACATTCCTACTGTAACTTTTATTTCCTTTAACAATATTAGAACCAAACTCAAAGCGAGAGGGGTGAGAGTTCATAGTAGCAAATAAAGATAAAAAGGAAAAACAAAAATAAATAAACAAGCAAAAGAAAAATATTTACAATAACCAATAATAAGGCACACGTTAGCAGTTCCCCGGCAACGGCGCCATTTTGACGATCGTGATTTCTGCCAGTAAAGAATGTCATAAAAATAGTCGCGTTGTAGATATAGTCTCTAAACCGACAAAAATCCCTTTCGTACAAATGTTTTGGGTGTCACAAGTAACAAACTCCTTAAAAATTGTTAACCGAGTATTCAAACCTCGGGTCGTCTTCTCAAGGAACTACGAGGAAGTATGTTCTTATTATTGGTTATAAAGGTTGTAATCGGGGTTTAGAAGGTGTGAAGCAAGTAATTTAAATGACGAGTGAATTAAATTGCAATTAAAAATAAACAATAACTATAAAACAACTTTTGGCAAGATAAGGGAAATTAGAAGTCCAACTTAGTTATCCCTCTCAACAATAATGAAAGTTGTATCTTAATTCCACTTAGTTAACCTATGAAGCAAAGGTAAGTCAAGGGACTAATTAGTTTAACCTTCGAATCCTATTTATTTCCTAGGAAAAAGTTGGGATTATTGAAGTTCAGATCAATTAGCAAGATAAGGATTATCAATTATGCTGAGTTCGATAATGTTGAGTCACTGATTTCTTAACCAAGACCAAAAGGGGAAAAAGTAAATTGCTGGAATAATAAAAGTGTCCTTAGATGGGAAGCAATGGCAACTTAAATCAAAGAGAACAATCATAAACTGAAAAATACCTTAAATATCATTAATTCAAATAGAAATCTGTAACATGGAATAATTCATAACTTAAATTATAATAATCAATTCAAATATTGGAATCAAATAAATAAAAGTAAAATTGAAATAAAAGAACATTAAAACCTGGATCCAGAGTTACTCCCAAAACAAGAAGAAGTCCTAAATCCTAAGAGAGAGAGAGAATCTCTCTCTAAACTAAATCTAAATCATGAAAACTAGAAATTGGCGAGCTCGCTTTTGAATGGATGCATTCCTCCACTTTATAACCTCTAATCTATGCTTTCTGTACTTGGATCTGGGCCAAAAAGCACTTCAGAAATTGCTGGGGGCGTATTCTGTAAATTCTGATACGTGGCCTTTGTCACGCGTCCGCATGGGTCACGCGGTCGCGTCATCTGGAGCTTTTCCTTTCCACGCGGTCGCGTCAGTCACGCGTCCGCGTCGTGGGTGTTCTACTCAAGGCACGCGGTCGCGTCAGTCATGCGGCCGCGTCGCTGCTTCTTTGCTTCTGGCACGCGATCGCGTCGTCCATGCGATTGCGTGGATACCAGTTTCCTTAAAGCTCCGTTTTGCCTTCTCTTTCCATTTTCGTATGTTTCCTTTTTTCATCCTTTAAGTCATTCAGCCTTAGGAAACCTCAAGCTACTCAACACACTAATCACGGCATCGAATGAAAATAAAGGTAATTAAAATAATTAAATTTTTTAAAGCTTAGGAAACATGTTTTTTACAATATGACATAATAAGGAAGGAAAAGTAAAACCATGCAATTAATGTGAATAATTAGGTGAAGAGTTGAATAAATCACTCTAATTAAGCACAAAAGAACTCATGAAATATGGGTTTATCAGTCATCCCTTCCCAGATCCTACTCAGAATACCACAGACAAGGTTTAGACTTTTTGGATCCTAAGAATGCTGCTAATTGGTTCTAGCCTCTACCACGAAGGTACTGATCTCACGGACTCGGTCCGTGGATCAGAAACCCAAGAGATACGCACTCAAGCTGTCGCCCAATGACTACGTTGAGCTCAGATAGAACGGGAGTGGTTGTCAGGCACGCGTTCATAGAATTGAGAATAATGATTAGTGTCACGGATCGTCACATTCTCTATATTGAAGTACGAGTGAGTATCTTAGAATAGAATCAAGCGTGATTGAATAGAGAACAGTAGTAATTGCATTAATCCATTGAAACACAGCAGAGCTCCTTACCCCCACCTATGGGGTTTAGAGACTCATGCAGTAGAAGATACAATATGAAGTGTAAAATGTCATGAGTTGCAAAATGAATCTCTAAAAGTAGTTTTTATACTAGACTAGTAACTTAGGTTTACAGAAAATGAGTAACTAAGTGCAGACAGTGCAAAAATCCACTTCTGAGACCCACTTGGTGAGTGTTTGGGCTGAGCTTTCAAGCTTTCACGTGCATATGCCTCAAGTTGGAGTTAAACGCCACCCTGGGTGCCAAAATGGGCGTTTAACACCAAGAAATATGCCAATTCTGGCGTTTTACGCCAGAAAAGGGTCTTTGGCTGGCGTTTAACGCCAGTTTGGGCCATCAAATCTCGGACAAAGTATGGACTATTATATATTGCTGGAAAGTACAAGATGTCTACTTTCCAACGCAATTAAGAGCGTGCTAATTGGGCTTATGTAGCTCCAGAAAATCCAATTCGAGTGTAGGAGGGTCAGAATCCAACAACATCTGCAGTCCTTTCTCAGTCTCTGAATCAGATTTTTGCTCAGGTCCCTCAATTTCAGCCAGAAAATACATGAAATTACAAAAAAAATTAAAAACTCATAGTAAAATCTAGAAATGTGATTTTTGCATAAAAACTAATAAAAATATAATAAAAATTAAATAAAACATACTAAAAACTATGTAAAAACAATGCCAAAAAGGGTATAAATTATCCGCTCATTATCACAAGACCAAACTTAAATTGTTGCTTGTCCCCAAGCAACTAAAAACAAAATAGGATAAAAAGAAGAGAATATACAATAAATTTCAAAAATATCAATGAAGATTAGTTTCAATTAGATGAGCGGAACTAGTAGCTTTTTGCTTCTGAATAGTTTTGGCATCTCCCTTTATCCTTTGAAGTTCAGAATTATTGGCATCCATAGGAACTCAGAATTCAGATAGTGTTATTGATTCTCCTAGTTCAGTATGTTGATTCTTGAACACAGCTACTTTATGAGTCTTGGCCGTAACCCTAAGCATTTTATTTTCCAGTATTACCACCGGATACATAAATGCCACAGACACATAACTAGGTGAACCTTTTCAAATTGTGACTCAGCTTTGCTAGAGTCCCCAGTCAGAGGTGCCCAGAGCTCTTAAGCACACTCTTTTTGCTTTAGACCATGACTTTAACCACTCAGTCTCAAGCTTTTCACTTGACACCTTCACGCCACAAGCACATGGTTAGGGACAGCTTGATTTAGCCGCTTAGGCCAGGATTTTATTCCTTTGGGCCCTCCTATCCATTAATGCTCAAAGCCTTGGATCCTTTTTATCCTTGCCTTTTAGTTTAAAGGGTTATTGGCTTTTTCTGCTTGCTTTTTCTTTTTCTTTATTTTTTGCCATTTTTTTCGCAAGCTTTGTGTTTTTCACTGCTTTTTCTTGCTTCAAGAATCAATTTTATGATTTTTCAGATTATCAATAACATTTCTCTTTTTTCATTATTCTTTCAAGAGCCAACAATATAAAAAATATACACTGTTCAAGCATTCATTCAGAAAACAAAAAGTATTGCCACCACATCAAAATAATTAAGCTAATTTCAAGATAAATTTTGAAACTATGCACTTCTTGTTCTTTTGCAATTAAAAACATTTTTCATTTAAGAAAGGTGAGGGATTCATGGAATCATTCATAGCTTTAAGACATAGACTCTAAACTTTAATGATCATGTAATAAAAATAAGACATAAAATAAACATAAAAGCAGACAAATAATAAAAGAAAGGAAATTAAAGACATAAAAATAAATGACTCTAATACTAATGCTTATGTAACTCTTAAAATAGGTTTCTAATAATAAAAGTTATCACAGAGTTAGGACTCAACAACCTTCATTCTGAGAGGTAAGTACTCCTTCAATCTGTGGGACGTCGGGCTCTTCAAGGGACAGCTTCTGGCGCTTTAGCTCCTGTATCTCGCGCCCTTGTTTCTCTTGTTCTATGAGCAGTTTGCAGAGCATGCTGTTTTGATTCTACTGCTCTTCTTTGAGTTGATTCACAGCTTCTTGCAGCATGGTGACAGATGCTTCTAAGCGAGCCCAATAGTCAAATTGAGGAATTTCTGGAAAGAGCTCATGCCCCACCCTCTTGATGAGGTTATCTTGAATTTGAGGTCCATCCATCACTTTTTTGGTGATTGGGCATTCAACTGGGATATATTCATCCACACCTATCTGTACCCCCGTATCTTTACATAACAGACTAATCAAGCTTGGGTAGGCCAGTTTGGCCTCAGTGGATTCCTTGTTTGCAAACATGTAAATTTCAACAGGGATCAGCTGATGAATCTCTACCTCGTTCCCTAACATAATACAGTGAATCATCACTGCCCTCTTGATAGTGACTTCAGATCAGTTGCTGGTTGGGAGTATAGAATGCCCAATGAAATCCAGCCAACCTCTAGCAACTGGTTTGAGATCTCCTCTCTTTAGCTGGTTTGGGACACTTTTTGAATTAGCAATCTACTTAGTTCCAGGAAGGCATATGTCCTCTAGAACTTGATCTAGCCTTTCATCTTTGGCCATTCTCCTGTTAAAGGACTCTAGATCATCTTGTAGTTGAGAAAGTTTGAGAACTTCTCTCACTTTGTCAAAATGGAAGTAAATAATCTTCCCTCTGACCATAGTCTGAAAGAAGAAGAAAGCAGTTCCCTCTTATCTTTTCTTTTCTGTCATCCACAGATTTGCATAAAATTCCTGGACCATGTTTCTTCCAACATGTATCTCAGGATTAGCCAGGACTTCCCAGCCCCTGTTTTGAATCTGCTCTTGGATCTCTGGTATGCGAAATTATTACTCAGGTTGTGAATTGTTGTTCGAAATAGATTCCCTGGCAATGGCACCAAAAACGGATGCACAGAACCATGGTCTAAACATATCTTCACAACTTCGCATAACTAACCAGCAAGTGCACTGTGTCGTCCAAGTAATACCTTACGTGAGTAAGGGTCGAATCCCACGGAGATTGTTGGTATGAAGCAAGCTATGGTCACCTTGTAAGTCTCAGTCAGGCGGATATAAAATAGTTATGGAGTTTTCGAAATTAATACTAAAATAAGGATAGAAATACTTATGTAAATCATTGGTGAGAATTTCAGATAAGCGTATGGAGATGCATTCATTCCTCTAAACCTCTGCTTTCCTGCTGTCTTCATCCAATCAGTCTTACTCCTTTCTATGGCTGGCTTTGTGTAAGGATGTCACCGGTGCCAATGGCTACTTTCAATCCTCTCGGGAAAATGGTTCAAATGCTCTGTCACAACACGGCTAATCGTCTGGAGGCATCACCCTTGTCGTTGGTTGCATCCTATTCCTCTCTGTGAAAATGGTCCGATGCGCTGTCACTGCATGGCTAATCATCTTGGAGGTTCTCGATCATACTGGAATAGAATTTACTATCCTTTTGCGTCTGTCACTACGCCCAGCACTCGCGAGTTTGGAGTTCGTCACAGTCATTCAATCCCAGAGTCCTACTCGGAATACCACAGACAAGGTTTAGACTTTCCGGACTCTCATGAATGCCGCCATCAATCTAGCTTATACCACGAAGATTATGATTAAGAGATCTAAGAGATACTCATTCAATCTAATGTAGAACGGAAGTGGTTGTCAGGAACGCGTTCATAGGGAATGATGATGATTGTCACGTTCATCACATTCAGGTTGAAGTGCGAATGAATATCTTAGAAGCGAAACAAGATGACTTGAATAGAAAACAGTAGTACTTTGCATTAATCTTTTAGGAACAGCAGAGCTCCACACCTTAATCTATGGAGTGTAGAAACTCTACCGTTAAAAATACATAAGTGAATAGAGGGTAAGCATGGCCGAATGGCCAGCCTACCATGGAGGTCTAGAGATCTAAAAATGATCAAAAGATGTCTAATACAATAGTAAAAAGTCCTATTTATAATAAACTAGCTACTAGGGTTTACAGAAGTAAGTAATTGATGCATAAATCCACTTCCGGGGCCCACTTGGTGTGTGCTCGGGCTGAGCTTGAAGTCTACAAGTGGAGAGGTCATTCTTGGAGTTGAACGCCAGCTTTTGTGCCAATTTGGGCGTTGAACTCCACTTTGCAGCTTGTTTCTGGCGCTGGACGCCAGAATTGCGCAGAGAGCTGGCGTTGAACGCCAGTTTGCATCATCTAAACTTGGGCAAAGTATGGACTATTATATATTTCTGGAAAGCCCTGGATGTCTACTTTCCAACGCAATTAGAAGCGTGCCATTTTGAGTTCTGTAGCTCCAGAAAATCCATTTTGAGTGCAGGGAGGTCAGAATCCAACAGCATCAGCAGTCCTTCTTCAACCTCTGAATCTGATTTTGGCTCAAGTCCCTCAATTTCAGCCAGAAAATACCTAAAATCACAGAAAAACACATAAACTCATAGTAAAGTCCCAAAATGTGAATTTAACATAAAAACTAATGAAAACATCCCTAAAAGTAACTAGATCCTACTAAAAACATACTAAAAACAATGCCAAAAAGCGTATAAATTATCCGCTCATCACAACACCAAACTTAAATTGTTGCTTGTCCCCAAGAAACTGAAAATCAAATAGGATAAAAAGAAGAGAATATGCTATAAATTCCAAACTATCAATGAAACATAGCTCCAATCAGATGAGCGGGACTTGTAGCTTTTTGCCTCTTGAATAGTTTTGGCATCTCACTTTATCCATTGAAGTTCAGAATGATTGGCTTCTATAGGAACTCAGAGTTTAGATAGTGTTATTGACTCTCCTAGTTCAGTATGATGATTCTTGAACACAGCTATTTTATGAGTCTTGGCCGTGGCCCTAAGCACTTTGTTTTCCAGTATTACCACCGGATACATAAATGCCACAAACACATAATTGGGTGAACCTTTTCAGATTGTGACTCAGCTTTGCTAAAGTCCCCAATTAGAGGTGTCCAGGGTTCTTAAGCACACTCTTTTTTTGCTTTGGACCTTGACTTTAACCGCTCAGTCTCAAGTTTTCACTTGACACCTTCACGCCACAAGCACATGGTAAGGGACAGCTTGGTTTAGCCGCTTAGGCCAGGATTTTATTCCTTTAGGCCCTCCTATCCACTGATGCTCAAAGCCTTGGGATCCTTTTTATTTACCCTTGCCTTTTGATTTTAAGGGTTATTGGCTTTTTGCTCTTACCTCTTGGTTTTAAGAGCTTTTGGCTTTTTCTGCTTGCTTTTTCTTCCTATTTTTTTTTTCGCCTATTTTTTTCTGCAAGATTTGTTCTTTGCTGCTTTTTCTTGCTTTAAAAATCATTTTTATGATTTTTCAGATTATCAAATAACATGTCTCCTTGTCATCATTCTTTCAAGAGCCAACATATTTAACATTCATGAACAACAACTTCAAAAGACTTATGCATTGTTCAAGCATTCATTCAGAAAATAAGAAGCATTGTCACCACATCAATATAATTAAACTAAGTTCAAGGATAAATTTGAAACTCATGTACTTCTTGTTCTTTTGAATTAAAACATTTTTCATTTAAAAGAGGTGATGGATTCATAGGACATTCATATCTTTAAGACAAAGTTACTAACTACTAATGATCATGTAGTGAAGACACAAACATAGATAAGCACTTAACATAGAAAACGAAAAACAGAGGAAATAAGAACAAGGAATGAATCCACCTTAGTGATGGTGGCGTTTCCTTCTTGAGGAACCAATGATGTCCTTGAGCTCTTCTATGTCTCTTCCTTGTCTTTGTTGCTCCTCCTTCATTGTTTTTTGATCTTCTCTAATTTCATGAAGGATGATGGAGTGCTCTTGATGTTCCACCCTTAATTGTCCCATGTTGGAACTTAATTCTCCTAGGGAAGTATTGATTTGCTCCCAATAGTTTTGTGGAGGAAAATGCATTTGAGGCATTTCCGGAATCTCATGGTGATGAGCTTCCTGCGCCTCTTGAGCTCCATGAATGGGCTCTCTTGCTTGCTCCATCTTTTTCTTAGTGATGGGCTTCTCTTCCTCAATGTGAATGTCTCCTTCTATGGAAGCTCCAGCTGAGTAACATAGATGGCAGATAAGATGAGGAAAAGCTAGCCTTGCCCCAGGAGAGGGCTTTTCGGCTATTTTGTAGAGTTCAAGGGAGATGACTTCATGAACCTCTACTTCTTCTCCAATCATGATGCTATGGATCATAATGGCCCGATCCACAGTAATTTCAGATCGGTTGCTAGTGGGGATGATGGAGCGTTGGATGAACTCCAACCATCCTCTAGCCACAGGCTTGAGGTCCAATCTTCTTAGTTGAACCGGCTTGCCTTTGGAGTCAATCTTCCATTGAGCTCCTTCCACACATATGTCCATGAGGACTTGGTCCAACCTTTGATTAAAGTTGACCCTTCTAGTGTAGGGGCGTTCATCTCCTTGCATCATAGGCAAGTTAAACGCCAACCTCACATTTTTCGGACTAAAATCCAAGTATTTCCCCCGAACCATTGTAACATAGTTCTTTGGATTCGGGTTCTTACTTTGATCATGGTTCTTGGTGATCCATGCATTGGCATAGAACTCTTGTACCATTAGGATGCCGACTTGTTGGATGGGATTTGTTAGAACTTCCCAACCTCTTCTTTGGATTTCATGTCGGATCTCCGGATACTCATTTCTCTTAAGTTTGAAAGGGACCTCAGGGATCACCTTCTTCTTGGCCATAACATCATAGAAGTGGTCTTGATGAGCTTTGAAGATGAGTCTTTCCATCTTCCATGACTCGGAGGTGGAAGTTTTTGTCTTCCCTTTCCCTTTTCTAGAGGATTCTCCGGTCTTGGGTGCCATCAATGGTAATGGAAAAATAAAAAGCTTATGCTTTTACCACACCAAACTTAGAATGTTGCTCGCCCTCGAGCAAGAGAAGAAAGAAATGATAAAGAAGAAGAAGAAAATATGGAGAAGAGGGGGGAGGTGTGTTTCGGCCAAGAAGAGAAGAGAGGGTTGTGTTGTGTGAAAATGAAGACGAATGGAAGGCTTTTTATAGGGAAGGGGGGTTAAGTTCGGCCATTTAGGGTGCGTTTGGGTGGGAAATTGATTTTGAATTTTGAAGGTAGGTGGAGTTTATGAGGTAGGTTTATGGGGAAGAGTGGATGGATGTGAGTGGTGAAGGGTTAATAGGGAATAGAGATGGAGGTGATAGGTGAAGGGTTTTGGGGAAGAGTGTTTATTGGGAATGGAGGATGATTGAGAAGGGAGAAGAGAGTGAGTGGAGGTAGTGGGGATCCTGTGGGGTCCACAGATCCTGAGATGATCCTGTGGGGTCCACAGATCCTGAGGTGTTCAAGGATTTACAACCTTGCACCAAATTAGGCATGTAAAATGCCCTTGCACACAACTCTGGGCGTTCAGCGCCAGGTTGGTGCCCATTTTGGGCGTTCAACGCCCATTTGTTGCCCATTTCTGGCGTTGAACGCCAGAACCATGCTTGTTCTGGGCGTTCAGCGCCAGCTCCTCTCCAGGGTGCAATTCTGGCGTTCAGCGCCCAGATGATGCCCATTTTGGGCGTTCAACGCCCAGACACTGCCCATTTTGGGCGTTCAGCACCAGAACCATGCTCTGTTCTGGCGTTGAACGCCAGGCAGGTGCTTCCTCCAGGGTGTGATTTTTCTTCTGCTGTTTTTGATTCCGTTTTCAATTTTTATATTTATTTTGTGACTCCACATGTTCATGAACCTATAAAGACATATAACTAAGAAAAATATAGTTAGATAAATAAAAATTGGGTTGCCTCCCAACAAGCGCTTCTTTAATGTCAATAGCTTGACAGTGGGCTCTCATGGAGCCTCACAGATGTGCAGAGCTTTGTTGAGACCTCCCAACATCAAACTTAGAGTTTGGATATGGGGGTTTGACACCAAACTTAGAGTTTGGTTGTGGCCTCCCAACACCAAACTTAGAGTTTGACTGTGGGGGCTTTGGTTGACTCTGCTTTGAGAGAAGCTTTTTCTGCTTCCTCTCCATGGATGCAGAGAGAGATCCTTGAGTTGTAAACACAAGGTTGTCCTTATTTAATTGAAGGATCAATTCTCCTCTGTCCACATCAATCATAGCTCTTGCTGTGGCTAAGAAAGGTCTTCCTAGGATGATGGATTCATCCTCTTCCTTTCCAGTATCCAGGACTATGAAATCAGCAGGGATGTAAAGGCCTTCAACCTTCACTAACACGTCCTCTACTTGTCCATAAGCCTATTTTCTTGAATTGTCTGCCATCTCTAATGAGATTTTAGCAGCTTGCACCCCATAGATTCCCAGTTTCTCTATTACAGAGAGGGGCATGATGTTTATTCCTGAACCAAGGTCACACAGAGCCTTAAAGATCATGGTGCCTATGGTACAAGGTATAATGAACTTTCCAGGATCCTGTCTCTTCTGAGGCAATGTCAGTTGATCCAGATCACTTAGTTCATTTGTGAACAAGGGAGGTTCATCTTCCCAAGTTTCAATACCAAATAATTTGGCATTTAGCTTCATGATTACACCAAGGAACTTGGCAGCTTGCTCTTCAGTAACATCCTCATTCTCTTCATAAGAGGAATACTCATCAGAGCTCATGAATGGCATAAGGAGGTTCAATGGAATCTCTATGGTCTTTAGATGAGTCTCAGATTCCTTAGGTTCCTCAGAGGGAAGCTCCTTATTGATCACTGGACGTCCCAAGAGGTCTTCCTCCTTGGGATTCACGTCCTTCTCCTCTCTTGTG
This sequence comes from Arachis ipaensis, assembly GCF_059453495.1. Classification (NCBI taxonomy): domain Eukaryota; kingdom Viridiplantae; phylum Streptophyta; class Magnoliopsida; order Fabales; family Fabaceae; genus Arachis; species Arachis ipaensis. The sequence continues at coordinate 74,903,697 of NC_142436.1, forward strand.
GGTTCGGCCATGGTAATTAATTCAATGGCCTTGCACTCTCCTTTTGGATTCTCTTCTGTATTGCTTGGGAGAGTACTAGGAGGGATTTCAGTGATCCTTTTACTCAGCTGGCCCACTTGTGCTTCCAAATTTCTAATGGAAGACCTTGTTTCGTTCATGAATCTCACAGTGGCCTTAGATAGATCAGAGACTAAATTTGCTAAGCTAGATGGATTCTGCTCAGAATTCTCTGTCTGTTGCTGAGTGGATGATGGAAAAGGCTTGCTATTGCTAAACCTGTTTCTTCCACCATTATTAAAGCCTTGTTGAGGCTTTTGATCCTTCCATGAGAGATTTGGGTGATTTCTCCATGATGGATTATAGGTGTTTCCATAAGGTTCACCCATGTAATTTACCTCTGCTATTGCAAGGTTCTCAGGATCATAAGCTTCTTCTTCATAAGAAGCCTCTTGAGTACTGTTGGATGCAGCTTGCACTCCATTCAGACTCTGAGAAATCATATTGCTTTGCTGAGTCAACATTTTGTTCTGAGCCAATATGGCATTCAGAGTATCAATTTCAAGAACTCCCTTCTTCATAGGCGTCCCATTACTCACAGGATTCCTCTCAGAAGTGTACATGAACTGGTTATTAGCAACCATGTCAATGAGTTCTTGAGCTTCTGCAGGCGTTTTCTTTAGGTGAATGGATCCACCTGCAGAAGTATCCAATGACATCTTTGATAGCTCAGATAAACCATCATAGAATATATCCAGGATGGTCCATTCTGAAAGCATGTCAGAAGGACACTTTTTGGTCAGCTGCTTGTATCTTTCCCAAGCTTCATAGAGGGATTCACCTTCTTTCTGTCTGAAGGTTTGAACATCCACTCTAAGCTTGCTCAGCTTTTGAGGAGGAAAGAACTTGGCTAAGAAAGCCGTGACCAGCTTATCCCAAGAGTTCAGGCTGTCTTTGGGTTGAGAGTCCAACCACACTCTAGCTCTGTCTCTTACAGCAAAAGGGAAAAGCATGAGCCTGTAGACTTCAGGATCTACTCCATTAGTCTTAACAGTATCACAGATCTGCAAGACTTCAGTTAAGAACTGAAAAGGATCTTCAGATGGAAGTCCATGAAACTTGCAGTTCTGCTGCATCAGAGAAACTAGCTGAGGTTTCAGCTCAAAATTGTTTGCTCCAATGGTAGGGATGGAGATGCTTCTTCCATGTAAATTGGAATTAGGTGCAGTAAAGTCACCAAGCATTCTCCTTGTATTATTGTTGTTGGGATCGGCTGCCATCTCCTTTACTTGTTCGAAATTTTCAATAAGGTTGTCTCTGGATTGTTGTGATTTAGCTTCTCTTAGTTTCCTCTTCAGAGTTCTTTCAGGTTCTAGATCAGCTTCAACAAGAATGCCTTTTTCCTTGTTCCTGCTCATAAGAAAGAGGAGAGAACAAGAAAAGAAGACGAATCCTCTATGTCACAGTAAAGAGGTTCCTTATTGTTAGTAGAAGAAGAGAAGAAGAAAAAATTCGAACACAGATAGAAGGGGGTTCAAATTTGGTGAGTGATGTGAGGAAGAGATGTTAGTAGATGAATAAATAAATAGAATAAGATGAGAGATGGAGAGGATTTTCGAAAATAATTTTTGAAAAAGAGTTAGTGATTTTCGAAAATAGTTTTTGAAAAAGGTTAGTAGTTTTTCGAAAATTCAAATAAAAAATAAAATAATTAGTTAATTAAAAAGAAATTTTGAAAAAGAGGGAAGATATTTTCGAAAATTAGAGAGAGAAAGTTAGTTAGGTGGTTTTGAAAAAGGTAAGAAACAAACAAAAAGTTAGTTAGTTAGTTGAAACAAATTTTGAAAAGATAAGAAGTTAGGAAGTTAGAAAAAATTTTTTTTTTTGAAAACGATAAGATAAGAAGATATTTTTGAAAAGATATGATTGAAATTAGTTTTGAAAAAGATTTGATTTTTAAAATCACAATTAATGACTTGATTCACAAGAAATCACAAGATATGATTCTAGAACTTAAAGTTTGAATCTTTCTTAACAAGCAAGTAGCAAACTTGAAATTTTTGAATCAAAACATTAATTGATGATGTTATTTTCGAAAATAACTAAAAAAATTGAAAAAAGATTTAATTTTTGAAAAAGATTTTGAAAAAGATAAGATTTTTTTAAATTGAAAATTTGATTTGACTCATAAAAACAACTAGATTTTAAAATTTTTTGAAAAAGTCAAATCTAATTTTCGAAATTTTAAGAGAGAAAAAGGGAAAGATTTTTTTTTTATTTTTGAATTTTTATGATGAGAGAGAAAAACAAGAAAAAAATGATGCAATGCATGAAAGTTATGGATCAAAACAATGAATGCATGCAAGAATGCTATGAATGTCAAGATGAACACCAAGAACACTATGAAGATCATGATGAACATCAAGAACACATTTTTGAAAAATTTTTAATGCAAAGAAAACATGCAAGACACCAAACTTAGAATTCTTTAATGCCTAGACATAAAGAATTCAGAAATGCATATGAAAAACAAGAAAAGACACAAAACATGCAAATGCAAAGATCAAACAAGAAGGCTTACCAAGAATTCTTTAATGCCTAGACATAAAGAATTCAGAAATGCATATGAAGAACACTATGAATGCATGAATTTTCGAAATATGCTAGATGAATATGCAATTGACACCAAACTTAAAATCTGACTCAAGACTCAAACAAGAAACACAAAGTATTTTTGAATTTTATGATTTTGTGATTTTTTTTTTGTATTTTCTTTTAATTTTTTTTCGAAAATCATTTTGAAAAAGAAAAATAAGGATTCCAAAATTTTTAATATGAATTCCAGGAATCTTATGCTCTTTAGTCTAAAGCTCCAATCAAAGGGTCAGGCATGGCTGAATAGCCAGCCAAGTTTTAGTATGTAACTCAAACATGACACGCCTAACATTCCCTACAGTCAGCCAGGCTTCAACATGCTTCATGAAACACTAGAATTCATTCTTAAAAATTCTGAAGAAAAATATATTTTTGAAAACATTTTTATTTTGAAATTTTTTTTTTTAAGATTTTTTTCGAAAACAAAGGAGAAATTTTTGAAAAATTTTTTGAAAAATTTTTTGAAAAATTTTTTGAAAACAAAACAAAAAGAAAATTACCTAATCTGAGCAACAAGATGAACCGTCAGTTGTCCAAACTCAAACAATCCCCGGCAACGGCGCCAAAAACTTGGTATGCGAAATTGTTACTCAGGTTGTGAATTGTTGTTCAAAATAGATTCCCTAGCAATGGCACCAAAAACGGATGCACAGAACCATGGTCTAAACATATCTTCACAACTTCGCATAACTAACCAGCAAGTGCACTGGGTCGTCCAAGTAATAACTTACGTGAGTAAGGGTCGAATCCTACGGAGATTGTTGGTATGAAGCAAGCTATGGTCACCTTGTAAGTCTCAGTCAGGCGGATATAAAATAGTTATGGAGTTTTCGAAATTAATACTAAAATAAGGATAGAAATACTTATGTAAATCATTGGTGAGAATTTCAGATAAGCGTATGGAGATGCATTCATTCCTCTGAACCTCTGCTTTCCTGCTGTCTTCATCCAATCAGTCTTACTCCTTTCTATGGCTGGCTTTGTGTAAGGATGTCACCGGTGCCAATGGCTACTTTCAATCCTCTCGGGAAAATGGTCCAAATGCTCTGTCACAGCACGGCTAATCGTCTGGAGGCATCACCCTTGTCGTTGGTTGCATCCTATTCCTCTCTGTGAAAATGGTCCGATGCGCTGTCACTGCATGGCTAATCATCTTGGAGGTTCTCGATCATACTGGAATAGAATTTACTATCCTTTTACGTCTGTCACTACGCCCAGCACTCGCGAGTTTGGAGTTCGTCACAGTCATTCAATCCCAGAGTCCTACTCGGAATACCACAGACAAGGTTTAGACTTTCCGGACTCTCATGAATGCTGCCATCAATCTAGCTTATACCACGAAGATTCTGATTAAGAGATCTAAGAGATACTCATTCAATCTAATGTAGAACGGAAGTGGTTGTCAGGAACGCGTTCATAGGGAATGATGATGATTGTCACGTTCATCACATTCAGGTTGAAGTGCGAATGAATATCTTAGAAGCGAAACAAGATGACTTGAATAGAAAACAGTAGTACTTTGCATTAATCTTTGAGGAACAGCAGAGCTCCACACCTTAATCTATGGAGTGTAGAAACTCTACCGTTAAAAATACATAAGTGAATAGAGGGTAAGCATGGCCGAATGGCCAGCCTCCCATGGAGGTCTAGAGATCTAAAAATGATCAAAAGATGTCTAATACAATAGTAAAAAGTCCTATTTATAATAAACTAGCTACTAGGGTTTACAGAAGTAAGTAATTGATGCATAAATCCACTTCCGGGGCCCACTTGGTGTGTGCTCGGGCTGAGCTTGAAGTCTATAAGTGGAGAGGTCATTCTTGGAGTTGAACGCCAGCTTTTGTGCCAGTTTGGGCGTTGAACTCCACTTTGCAGCTTGTTTCTGGCGCTGGACGCCAAAATTACGCAGAGAGCTGGCGTTGAACGCCAGTTTGCATCATCTAAACTTGGGCAAAGTATGGACTATTATATATTGCTGGAAAGCTCTGGATGTCTACGTTCCAACGCAATTGGAAGCGCGCCATTTTGAGTTCTGTAGCTCCAGAAAATCCATTTTCAGTGCAGGGAGGTCAGAATCCAACAGCATCAGCAATTTTCTGGAAATCTGATTTTGGCTCAAGTCCCTCAATTTCAGCCAGAAAATACCTGAAATCACAGAAAAACATACAAACTCATAGTAAAGTCCATAAATGTAAATTTAACATAAAAACTAATGAAAACATCCCTAAAAGTAACTAGATCCTACTAAAAACATATTAAAAACAATGCCAAAAAGCGTATAAATTATCCGCTCATCAATCTCCGGGTATTCATCTTCTTTCAGATTGAACCTGACTTTCGGGATCACTGATCTTCTGCACACAAATTTGAAATAATGGTCTGCATGTTCTTTTGTGCAGAAATTCTCATGCATCCAATGTGGTTTTGGATTGCTTTCTTTTTTGTCTCTTGAAGTGGTTTGTCTTCCTTTGGGTGCCATGAGATTAGTTTGTTTTAGCTCAGAGATCACATAAATCACACCAAACTTAGAGATTTTCTTGCCCTCAAGCAAAATAAAAAGAAAGAAGATGAATAGATGGAGAGAAGGATTCGAATGATGGATGAAGAGGGGCTGGCCAAATGTGTATTTAAAAGGAAGGGAAGGAATGGGTTTCGAATTATTTTTGAAAAAGATAAGATAGAAAGATATGATTGATAAAAGATACAATTTGTAAAATATGAGAGATTTAAAAAAGATATGAGGAAGTTAAATCTGAATTTTTGTGAATGCACCTAAGAAATAAAAGATAAGATGGATGAATTAAAAAGATTTGGAAAGAAATTGGAAAGGTAAATGAGTTTAATTTTTCTTTTAAGAACATTTAAAAAAAAATTGAAAAGAGTTTATAAGATTATTAATTTTTGAAATTGGAAATTGAAAGATGAATATTTGTAATATTTTTATGCAGAAAATTATGAATTAAAACATGAAAATTTAAAAAAATTTGAATTGGAAACGAAATTACCTCTCCCTTGCTGTTCTGGCGTTAAACGTCCAGAATGATAGCCATTATGGCGTTTAACGCCCATCTGGTGGCCATTTTGGGCGTTTAACGCCCAGCTAGGTACCCTGGCTAGCGTTAAACGCCAGAAATCCTTCTTTACTGGGCGTTTTTCTAAACGCCCAGAATGCTGCCATTTCTGGCGTTAAATGCCCAGAATGCTGCCCATTCTGGCGTTTAACGCCAAGAATGATACTTTACTGGCGTTAAACGCCCAGAATGGTAGCCATTCTGGCGTTTAACGCCCAAATTGCCTCTTTACTAGCGTTTTAATGCCAGTGAGCTCTTTTTCTCTGTGATTCTTCTGCTTTATGTTCTGAACCTCCATTTTCCTGATTTATTCACTGAAATGTATTAACTAATCATGAGCAAAAAAATTAAATAGACTTATATAATTGTTATAAACATTTAATTTTTTATAATGGCTGGGTTGCCTCCCAGCAAGCGCTTCTTTACTGTCTTTAGCTGGACTTTTGCTGAGCTTTTAATTTAGTCTCAGTTTTGAGCAATTTTGCTCAACATTGCCTTCAAGATAATGTTTGACTCTCTGTCTATTGACAATAAACTTTTTATCAGAGTCCATATCCTAAAGCTCTACATATCCATATGGTGACACGCTTGTAATCACATATGGTCCTTTCCACCGGGATTTTAATTTCCCTGGGAACAATCTGAGTCTAGAGTTAAACAGCAGAACCTTCTGTCCTGTCTCAAAGACTCTAGATGACAACTTTCTGTCATGCCACCTTTTTCCTTTCTCCTTGTAAATTTTAGCATTTTCAAAAGCATTGAGTCTGAACTCTTCCAGCTCATTCAAATAGAGTAATCTTTTTTCTCCAGCTAACTTTGCATCAAGGTTTAGGAACCTGGTTGCCCAGTAGGCCTTGTGTTCCAGTTCCATTAGCAGATGACAGGCTTTTCCATACACAAGCTGGTATGGAGAGGTCCCTATAGGAGTTTTGAATGCTGTTCTGTATGCCCACAGGGCATCATCCAGACTTCTTGCCGAATCCCTTCTACAGGTACTTATGGTCCGTTCCAGGATTCGTTTTAGTTCTCTATTTGAGACTTTAGCCTGCCCATTTGTCTGTGGATGATATGGAGTTGCCACTTTATGGTTAATTCTATATCGGACCAGAGTAGAGTCAAGCTATTTATTGCAGAAATGAGTGCCTCCATCACTGATCAGTATCCTAGGAACACCGAACCTACTGAAGATATGCTTCTGGAGGAATTTCATCACTGTCTTAGTATCATTAGTGGGTGTTGCAATTAACTCTACCCATTTAGCTACATAGTCTGCTGCCACCAGAATATAAGTGTTTGAATATGATAGTGGGAAAGGCCCCATGAAGTCAATACCCCATACATCAAACAACTCAATCTCTAGGATCCCTTGCTGAGGCATGGCATAGCTGTGAGGTAGATTACCAGCTCTCTGGCAATTGTCATAGTTACGTACAAACTATCAGGAGTCTCTATAGAGAGTAGGCCAGTAGAAACCACATTGGAGAACCTTTGTGGCTATTCGCTCACCTCCAAAGTGTCCTCCATATTGTGGTCCATGGCAATGCCATAGGATCTTCTGTGCCTCTTCTCTAGGCACTTGGTGCACGAAATTGTGATCATCAATGGCGCCAATAACTTGGTACACACAATTGTAATCTCAACTCTTTTTCACAATTCCGCACAACTAACCAGCAAGTGCACTGGGTCATCCAAGTAATAAACCTTACGTGAGTAAGGGTCGATCCCACGGAGATTGTCGGCTTGAAGCAAGCTATGGTCATCTTCTAAATCTCATTCATGCGGATTCAAATGGTATTGGAAAATTGATAATTAAAACATGAATAAAATATAAAATAAGATAGAGATACTTATGAAATTCATTGGTGAGAATTTCAGATAAGCGTATGAAAATGCTTTGTTCCTCTTGAACTTCTTCTTTCCTATTGTCTTCATCCAATCATTCATACTCCTTTCCATGGCAAGCTGTATGTTGGGTTTCACCGTTGTCAATGGCTACCTCCTGTCCTCTCAGTGAAAATGGTCCAAATGCGCTGTCACCACACGGCTAATCATCTGTCGGTTCTCGATCATGTTGGAATAGGATCCATTGATCCTTTTACGTCTGTCACTACGCCCAACACTCGCGAGTTTGAAGCTCGTCACAGTCATCCCTTCCCAGATCCTACTCGGAATACCACAGACAAGGTTTAGACTTTTGGGATCTCAAGAATGGCCGCCAATAATTCTAGCCTATACCACAAAGTTTTTAATCTTAGATTAGAAATCCAAGAGATACATATTCAAGCTTGTTTGCATGTTAAACTGAAGTGGTTGTCAGGCACGCGTTCATAGGTGAGAATGGTGATGAGTGTTACATAATCATCGCATTCATCATGTTCTTGTGTGCGAATGAATATCTTAGAGAAGAAATAGGCTTGAGTTGAATAGAAAAACAATAGTACTTTGCATTTATTCATGAAGAACAGCAGAGCTCCACACCTTAATCTATGGTGTGTAGAAACTCCACCGTTGAAAATACATAAGAACAAAAGGTTTAGGCATGGCCAAATGGCCAGCCCCAAAAACGTGATCATGAGATGAAAAGATGAACTAAAGATTCCAAGATTCCAAGATGAAAATACAATAGCAAAAGGTCCTATTTATAGAGAACTAGTAGCCTAGGGTTTACAGAAATAAGTAAATGATGTAGAAATCTGCTTCCGGGCCCACTTGGTGTGTGCTTGGGCTGAGCATTGAAGCTTTCACATGTAGAGACTTTTCTTGGAGTTAAACGCCAGCTTGGGTGCCATTTTGGGCGTTTAACTCCAGCTTTTATGCCAGTTCTAGCGTTTTGACGCCAGAATTTTTATGCTGACTTGGAACGCCAGTTTGGGCCATCAAATATCGGACAAAGTATGGACTATTATATATTGCTGGAAAGCCCATGATGTCTACTTTCTAACGCAATTAAGAGCGTGCCAATTGGGCTTCTGTAGCTCCAAAAAATACACTTCGAGTACAGGGAGGTCAGAATCCAACAGCATCTGCAGTCCTTTTTCAGCCTTTGAATCAGATTTTTTCTCAGGTCCCTCAATTTCAGCCAGAAAATATCTGAAATTATAGAAAAATACACAAACTCATAGTAAATTCCAGAAATGTGGTTTTTATTTAAAAACTAATAAAAATATAATAAAAATTAACTAAAACATACTAAAAACTACCTAAAAATAATGCCAAAAAGCGTATAAATTATCCGCTCATCACAACACCAAACTTAAATTGTTGCTTTTCCCCAAGAAACTGAAAATCAAATAGGATAAAAAGAAGAGAATATACTATAAATTCCAAATTATCAATGAAACTTAGCTCTAATTAGATGAGCAAGACTAGTAGCTTTTTGCCTCTGAACAGTTTTGGCATCTCATTTTATCTTTTGAAGTTTAGAATGATTGGCATCTATAGGAACTCAGAATTTAGATAGTGTTATTGATTCTCCTACTTCAGTATTGTTGAGTCTTGAACACAATTACTTTATGAGTCTTGGCCGTGACCCTAAGCATTTTGTTTTCCAGTATTACCACCGGATACATAAATGCCACAGACACATAACTGGGTGAACCTTTTCAGATTGTGACTCAGCTTTTCTAGAGTCCCCAATTAGAGGTGTCCAGAGCTCTTTAGCACACTCTTTTTGCTTTGGATCACGACTTTAACCGCTCAGTCTCAAGCTTTTGGCTTGACACCTTCACGCTACAAGCACATGATTTAGGGACAGCTTGGTTTAGCCACTTAGGCCAGGATTTTATTCCTGTGGGCCCTCCTATCCATTAATGATCAAAGCCTTGGATCCTTTTTATTTTACCCTTGCCTTTTGGTTTAAAGGGCTATTGGCTTTTTCTGCTTGCTTTTTCTTTTTCTTTCTTTTTCTTTTATTTTTTCGCCATTTTTTTTCGCAAGCTTCTTCTTTTTCACTGCTTTTTCTTGCTTCAAGAATCAATTTTATGATTTTTCAGATTATCAATAACATTTCTCCTTTTTCATTATTCTTTCAAGAGCCAACAATTTTAACATTTATAAGCAACAAATTCAAAAATATGCACTATTAAAGTATTCATTCAGAAAACAAAAAGTATTGTCACCACATCAAAATAATAAAACTAATTTCAAGGATGAATTCGAAATCATGTACTTCTTGTTCTTTTGTAATTAAAACATTTTTCATTTAAGAAAGGTGATGGATTTATAGGACATTCATAGCTTTAAGGCATAGACACTTAAACACTAATGATCATGTAATAAAGACACAAACATGAATGAAACACAGAGCATAATTTTCGAAAAACAGAAAAATAAGAACAAGGAAATTAAAGAACAGGTCCACCTTAGTGATGGCGGCTTGTTCTTCCTCTTGAAGATATTATGGAGTGCTTGAGCTCCTCAATGTCTCTTCCTTGCCTTTGTTGCTCCTCCCTCATGACTCTTTGGTCTTCTCTAATTTCATGGAGGAGGATGGAATGCTCTTGGTGCTCCACCCTTAGTTATCCCATATTAGAACTTAATTCTCCTAGGGAGGTGTTGATTTGCTCCCAATAGTTTTGTGGAGAAAAGTGCATCCCTTGAGGCATCTCAGGGATTTTATGATGAGGAATTTCCTCATGCTCTTGGTGAGGTTCATGAGTGGGCTCTCTTGTTTGCTCCATCCTTTTCTTAGTGATGGGCTTGTCCTTATCAATGAGGATGTCTTCCTCTATGTCAATTCCAGCTGAATTGCAGAGGTGACAAATGAGATGAGGGAAGGCTAACCTTGCCAAAGTAGAGGACTTGTCCGCCACCTTGTAGAGTTCTAGGGATATAACCTCATGAACTTCTACTTCCTCTCTAATCATGATGCTATAGATCATGATAGCCCGGTCTATAGTAACTTCAGACCGGTTGCTAGTAGGAATGATTGAGCGTTGGATGAACTCCAACCATCCCCTAGCCATGGGCTTGAGGTTAGGCCTTCTTAGTTGAACCGGCTTCCCTCTTGAATCTCTCTTCCATTGAGTGCCCTCTTCACAAATGTCTATGAGGACTTGGTCCAACCTTTGATCAAAGTTGACCCTTCTAGTGTAGGGGCGTGCATCTCCTTGCATCATGAGCAAGTTGAATGCCAACCTTACATTTTTCGGACTAAAATCTAAGCATTTCCCCTGGACTATTGTAAGCCAATTCTTTGGGTCTGGGTTCACACTTTGATCATGGTTCTTGGTGATCCATGCATTGGCATAGAACTCTTGAACCATTAAGATCCCGACTTATTGAATGGGGTTGGTGAGAATTTCCCAACCTTTTTTCTGAATCTCAAGTCGGATCTCCGGATATTCACCCTTTTTAATTTTGAAAGGGACCTCAAGGATCACCTTCTTCTTGGCCACAACTTGATAGAAGTGGTCTTGATGGACCTTTGAGATGAATCTCTCCATCTCTCATGACTCGGAGGTGGAAGTTTTTGCCTTCCCTTTCCTCTTTCTTGAGGTTTCTCCGACCTTTGGTGTCATAAATGGTTATGAAAAAACAAAAAGCAACGCTTTTACCACACCAAACTTAGAAGGTTTGCTCGTCCTCGAGCAAAAGAAGAAAGAAAAGAGTAGAAGAAGAAAATGGAGGAGATGGAGGGGGTTTTGTGGTTCGACCAAGGGGGAGAAGCAGTGTGTATGATGTGTGAAAATGAAGGAGTGAAGATGGGTTTATATAGGAGTGGAAAGAGGGGTAGGGTTCGGTCATGTATGGGTGGGTTTGGGAGGGAAAGTGGTTTGAATTTGAATGGTGAGGTAGGTGGGGTTTTATGATGGATGGATGTGGATTGGTGAAGAGATTATGGAGAAGAGGGTAGGATTTGATAGGTGAGGGATTTTTGGGGAAGAGGTATTGAGGTGATTGGTGAAGGGTATTTGGGGAAGGGTGTGAAGAAGAGAGAGAGAGATGAGGTAGGTAGGGATCCTGTGGGGTCCACAGATCCTGAGGTGTCAAGGATTTCTCATCCCTGCCCCATATTGGCATGTAAACGCCCCCTTGATTGCCAATCCTGGCGTTAAATGCCAGGTTCCTGCCCATTTCTGGTGTTTAACGCTAGCTTTTCTCCCCTTTCTGGCGTTTAAACGCCAGCTCTGTGCCCATTTCTGGCATTAAACGCCTAGAATGGTGCCAGACTGGGCGTTTAACGCCCATTCTGCTACCATTGCTGGCGTTTAAACGCCAGTAAGCTTCTTCTCCAGGGTGTGCTGTTTTTAATACTGTTTTTCATTTTGTTTTTGCTTTTTCAGTTGTTTTTGTGACTTCACATGATCATCAACCTATAGAAAACATAAAATAACAATGGAAAATAAATAGATATGATTAAATAAAATTGGGTTGCCTCCCAACAAGTGCTTCTTTAATGTCAATAGCTTGACAATGGGCTCTCATGGAGCCTCACAGATACTCAAAGCATGATGATGGCCTCCCAACACCAAACTTAGAGTTTGAATCTGGGGGCTCTATTTGACTCTGCATTGAGAGAAGCTTTTCATGCTTTCTCTCCATGGTTACAGAGGGAGATCCTTGAGCTTTAAACACAAGGGAGTCCTCATTCACTTGAAGGACCATTTCTCCTCTGTCAATATCAATCACAGCTTTTGCTGTGGCTAGGAAAGGTCTGCCAAGGATGATGGATTTATCCATACACTTTTCAGTGTCTAGGATTATGAAATCGGCAGGGATGTAGTGGCCTTTAACCTTTACCAAGACATCCTCTACAAGTCCATAAGCCTGTTTCCTTGAATTGTCTGCCATCTCTAGTGAGATTCTTGCAGCTTGTACCTCACGGATCCTTAGCTTCTTCATTACAGAGAGTGGCATGAGGTTTATACTTGACCCCAGGTCACACAGAGCCTTCTTAAAGGTCATGGTGCCTATGGTACAAGGTATTGAGAACTTTCTAGGATCCTGTTTCTTCTGAGGTAATCTCTGCCTAGTCAAGGCATCCAATTCTTTGGTGAGCAAGGGGGGTTCATCCTCCCAAGTCTCATTACCAAATAACTTGGCATTTAGCTTCATGATTGCTCCAAGGTACTTAGCAATTTGCTCTTCAGTAACATCTTCATCCTCTTCAGAGGAAGAATACTCATCAGAGCTCATGAATGGCAGAAGTAAATTCAATGGAATCTCTATGGTCTCAGTGTGAGCCTTAGATTTCCATGGTTCCTCATTAGGGAACTCCTTGGAGGCCAGTGGACGTCCATTGAGGTCTTCCTCAGTGGAAATCACTGCCTTTCCCTCCTTTATGCATTTGTCTATGTGGAACGTGTTTATGGCCTTGCATTCTCTCTTTGGGTTCTCTTCTGTATTGCTTGGGAGAGTACTAGGAGGGAGTTTAGTAATCCTCTTATCAGCTGACCCACTTGTGTCTCTAAATTTCTAATGGAGGACCTTGTTTCATTCATGAAACTTTGAGTGATTTTAGTTAGATCAGAGATTATGGTTGCTAAGTTAGATTGGCTTTGCTTAGAATTCTCTATCTGTTGCTGAGAAGATGATGGAAAAGGCTCGCTATTGCTAAACCTATTTCTTCCACCATTACTGTTGTTGAGGTCTTGTTGGGGCCTCTGTTGGTCCTTCCATGAAAGATTTAGATGATTTCTCCATAAAGGATTATAGGTGTTTCCATAGGATTCTCCCATGTAATTCACTTCTTCCATTGTTGGGTTCTCAGGATCATAAGCTTCTTCTTCGGATGAAGCTTCTTTGGTACTGCCTATTGTTGCTTGCATGCCAAACAGACTCTGAAAGATCATATTGACTTGCTGAGTCAATATTTTGTTCTGAGCCAATATGACATTCAGAGTATCAATTTCAAGAACTCCTTTCTTCTGATTTGTCCCATTATTCATAGGGTTCCTTTCAGAAGTGTACATGAATTGGTTATTTACAACCATCTCAATGATTTCCTGAGCTTCTGCAGGCATCTTCTTTAGATGAAGAGATCCTCCAGCAGAGCTGTCCAATGACATCTTGGACAGTTCAGACAGACCATCATAGAAGATACCTATGATGCTCTATTCAGAAAGCATGTCAGAAGGACATCTTCTGATCAATTGCTTGTATCTTTCCCAAGCTTCATAGAGGGATTCACCTTCCTTCTGTCTGAAGATTTGGACCTCCAATCTTAGCTTACTCAATTTTTGAGGTGGAAAGAATTTGGCCAGAAAAGCACTGACCAGCTTTTCCCAAGAGTTCAGGCTTTTCTTAGGTTGTGAATCCAACCATATCCTAGCTCTGTCTCTTACAGCAAAAGGGAAGAGCATAAGTCTGTAGACCTCAGGGTCAACCTCATTGGTCTTGACAGTGTCACAGATTTGCAAGAATTCAGCTAAGAACTGATGAGGATCTTCCAATGGAAGTCCACAAAACATGCAATTCTGTTGCATTAGAGAAACTAATTGAGGCTTTAGCTCAAAGTTGTTTGCTCCAATGGTAGGGATAGAGATGCTTCTCCCATAGAAGTCAAGAGTAGGTGCAGTAAAGTCACCAAGCACCTTCCTTGCATTGTTGGCATTGTTGTTGTTTTCGACTGCCATGGCTTCTTCTTATATGAAAATTTCTGTTAGGTCCTCTCCAGAGAGTTGTGCTTTAGCTTCTCTTAGCTTTCTCTTCAAGGTCCTTTCAGGTTCAGGATCAGCTTCAACAAGAATGCCTTTGTCCTTGCTCCTGCTCATATAAAAGAGAGAAGAAGAAGGTATGAAATCCTCTATGTCACAGTATAGAGATTCCTTGAGATGTCAGAGGAAAAGAAGAATAGAAGGAGGAGGTAGAAAGGAGAGAATTCGAACTTAAAGAGAGAGGGAGTCCGAATTGCACATTGAGGAAGAGTGCTAGTCCCTTAAATAGAAGATGGTGAGAAGGGGGAAAAGAATTTTCGAAATTAAATTTTGAAAGATTTTGAAATAATTAAAAGAAATTTTGAAAAAAATTGATTGATGATTTTCGAAAATTAAAATTGAGAAAGTAGTTAAGTGATTTTGAAAAAGATTTTGAAATCAGAAATAAAAAAAAAAGATATGATTAAAAATTATTTTGAAAAAGATGTGATTGAGAAGATATGATTGAGAAGATATGATTGAAAATCAATTTAAAAGAAATTTTTAAAATTAAAGTTGATTACTTGACTAACAAGAAATTAAAAGACATGATTCTAGAATTTAAAATTTGATCCTTTCTTAATAGGCAAGTAACAACTTGAAATTTTTGAATTAAATCATTAATTGTAGCAAGGATTTTCAAAAATACTAAAAAAATGGAAAGGATTTGATTTTGAAAAGATATGATTGAAAAGATATGATCTGAAAAAGATTTGATTTTGAAAAATTAGGAAAATTTGAAAAAGAATTGAATTGAAAACAAAATCTTCCCTAATGTGCCCTCCTAGCGTTAAACGGCCAAAATGGTATCCATTCTGGCGTTTAACGCCCAAAATACTACCTTTTTGGGCGGTTAACGCCCAGCCAGGTACCCTGGCTGGCGTTTAAACGCCAGTTTTCCTTCCTCACTGGGCGTTTCGAACGCCCAGCTTTTTCTATGTAATTCCTCTACTGAATGTTCTGAATCTTCAATTCTCTGTATTATTGACTTGAAAAGACATAATTTTGAAAATTTTTTTGAATTTTTAATGATGAGAAACAATAAAATGGAACTAATCATGGAAAATCAAGATCAAAACAAATAATGCATGCAAGACACCAAACTTTTAAATTTTCATATTAGAGACACTAACAAATTGAGAATGCATATGAAAAACAACAAAACACACAAGACAAGAGAATTTAAAGATCAGAGCAAGGAAATCCTCAAGAATAACTTGAAGATTAATGAAGAACATAATGCATATATTCGAAAAGTGCAAGAAATAAAACATGCAAGACACCAAACTTAAAAATTGACACTGGACTCAAATAGGAAACATAGATTATTTTTGGTTTTATGATTTTATAAAAAATTTTTGTAATTTTTTGAAAATTATTTGGAAAAGAAAATAAAGATTTCAAAATTCTTAATAAGAATTCCAGGAATTATGAAATTTAGTCTAAACCTTCAGTCTAAAAAGATTAGACATGGCTAGCCAAGCTTCAGCAGGACATTACATACAACAGCCAAATTGATGAGAATCAATCAGCTTTTGTGATGATAAAAACATCATCTGAAACTCTAGAATTCATTCTTCAAAATTCTGAAGAATAAAAATAAAATAAAGTTACCTAATCTAAGCAACAAGATGAACCGTCAGTTGTCAAAACTCGAACAATCCCCGGCAATGGCGCCAAAAACTTGGTCCACGAAATTGTGATCATCAATGGCGCCAACAACTTGGTACGCACAATTGTAATCTCAACTCTTTTTCACAATTCCGCACAACTAACCAGCAAGTGCACTGGTTCGTCCAAGTAATAAACCTTACGTGAGTAAGGGTCGATCCCACGGAGATTGTCGGCTTGAAGCAAGCTATGGTCATCTTGTAAATCTCAGTCAGGCGGATTCAAATGATTATGGCAAATTGATAATTAAAAGATGAATAAAATATAAAATAAGATAGATATACTTATATAATTCATTGGTGAGAATTTCAGATAAGCGTATGAAGATGCTTTGTTCCTCCTGAACTTCTGCTTTCCTATTGTCTTCATCCAATCATTCATACTCCTTTCCATGGCAAGCTGTATGTTGGGTTTCACCGTTGTCAATGGCTACCTCCCGTCCTCTTAGTGAAAATGGTCCAAATGCACTGTCACTGCATGGCTAATCATCTATCGGTTCTCGATCATGTTGGAATGGGATCCATTGATCCTTTTGCGTCTGTCACTACGCCCAACACTCGCGAGTTTGAAGCTCGTCACAGTCATCCCTTCCCAGATCCTACTCGGAATACCACAGACAAGGTTTAGACTTTCCGGATCTCAAGAATGGCCTCCAATAATTCTAGCCTATACCACGAAGATTTTAATCTTAGATTAGAAACCCAAGAGATACACATTCAAGCTTGTTTTCATGTAGAACGGAAGTGGTTGTCAGGCACGCATTCATAGGCGAGAATGGTGATGAGTGTCATATAATCATCATATTCATCATGTTCTTGTGTGTGAATGAATATCTTAGAGAAGAAATAGGCTTGAGTTGAATAGAAAAACAATAGTACTTTGCATTGATTCATGAAGAACAGCAGAGCTCCACACCTTAATCTATGGTATGTAGAAACTCCACCGTTGAAAATACATAAGAACACAAAAGGTTTAGGCATGGCCGAATGGCCAGCCCCCAAAACTTGATCAAGAGATCAAAAGATGAACTAAAGATTCCAAGATGAAAATACAATAGCAAAAGGTCCTATTTATAGAAAACTAGTAGCCTAGGGTTTACAGAAATAAGTAAATGATGCAGAAATCTACTTCCGGGCCCACTTGGTGTGTGCTTGGGCTGAGCATTGAAGCTTTCACATGTAGAGACTTTTCTTGGAGTTAAACGCCAGCTTGGGTGCCAGTTTGGGCGTTTAACTCCAGCTTTTATGCCAGTTCTGGCGTTTTGACGCCATAATTTTTATGCTGATTTGGAACGCCGGTTTGGGCCATCAAATCTCGGGCAAAGTATGGACTATTATATATTTCTGGAAAGCCCAGGATGTCTACTTTCCAACTCAATTGAGAGCGTGCCAATTGGGTTTCTGTAGCTCCAGAAAATCCACTTCGAGTGCAGGGAGGTCAGAATCCAACAGCATCTACAGTCCTTTTTCAGCCTCTGAATCAGATTTTTGCTCATGTCCCTCAATTTCAGCCAAAAAATACCTGAAATTAAAAAAAAAGTAGTTAATTTGGAGATTCCTCCTCCTGCAAATCCTCCGTGTATCATATGGACATGTCTTTCTGACGTACGAGGTGATTGCTCGATTCGTCCGACATCTTCATCCCTTCTTCTCTTTCTTTGATCATCATCTCGGGTGGCCAGAAACCGATCTAGTTTTCCTTCTCTTACTAATTTTTCTATGATATTTTTTAAGTTGAAGCATTCGTTGGTAGAGTGCCCTCAGAGTCGGTGATATTCACAGTATTCGTTCCGATTTCCTCTTCCTCTTTTACCTTTGAGTGGTCGAGCTGGGGGTATCTTTTCCGTATGGCAGACTTCTTTGTAGACATCTACCAGGGATACACTAAGAGGGGTATAATTATGATATTTTTTAATTTTCTCCCCTTGTCGATCTTCCTTCCTTTTGGATTCTTTATTATTGTCTCGGTAGGAGAATCCGAATTTTGAGGTTTCTCCCAACCGAGAGTTTTCTTCCATGTTGATATATTTTTTCGCTCGCCTCTGGACCTCATCCAGAGATGTGGGATATTTCTTCGATATAGATTGGCTGAAAGGTCCCTCTCGTAGGGCATTGATGAGGCCCATGATGGCGGCCTCTGTTGGCAAGCTTTGTATGTCTAGGCATGTTTTGTTGAATCTCTCCATGTAGTTGCGAAGACTTTTCCGATCTCCTTGCCTGATTCCTAGTAGACTGGGGGCGTGCTTGGCCTTGTCTTTTTGGATGGAGAATCTGGCCAGAAATTTTTTGGCTAGGTCGTCAAAGCTTGAGATGGACTTAGGAGGTAAGTTGTCGAACCATCTAATTGCTGTCTTCGTGAGGGTCGTTGGAAAAGCTTTGCAGCGAATAGCGTCCGAGGCGTCGGTGAGGTACATTCTACTTCTAAAGTTGCTGAGGTGATGGTTGGGATCTGTAGTGCCATCATACAGAGTCATATCCGGGAGTTTGAAGTCCTTAAAAATTTTAGTTTTCATGATGTCCCTAGTGAATGGATCTTGATCTTTGCGTGAATTGTCCTCAGGGGTGGTCCGGGTAGCCTTTGCTTTGAGATTGGCTTCGAGTTGTAGGATTTTATCTTCTAGATCTCGACGTCTCCTTACCTCTCTTTGTAGATCCTTGCCAACTTCTCGTTGATGCTGGCTTTCTTTTTCAAGTTGCTTTAGATGATCTTGAAGCGCTTCTATTACTCCCGGATGTGATGAGTTTTTGTCTCTGTTAGATTCCAGAGTATCTTTTGGTGTAGCGTCCGCGTTTTTGTGCGGCGTTCTGTCCTCTAGATCTGAATCATGGTCGTCCGCCATAATGATGGGATGACTTCCAGGTTTCCCGGCAACGGCGCCAATGTTCCGAGGGTTACCTGAAACTGTAGGCCGATCTCAGATGAGATCTTCTGTACTGGTCGGAGATGACGTGTCTGGCTGGCTGGTGGCAGTCGGAGCTGTTGTGTCCGACTTGTTGGACTTGCTTCACTTCTGATCCTTGGTCACTGGAGGGTGGGGGGTACCTGTAAGGGACTCCGATGCTTAAGTTAGCACGGGTATTGATGAGAGGATAATTTATACGCTTTTTGACATTGTTTCTAGTATGTTTTTAGTAGAATCTGGTTACTTTTAGGGATGTTTTCATTAGTTTTTATGTTAAATTCACATTTTTGGAATTTACTATGAGTTTGTGTGTTTTTCTGTGATTTCAGGTATTTTCTGACTGAAATTGAGGGACTTGAGCAAAAATCAGATTCAGAGGTTGAAGAAGGACTGCTGATGCTGTTGGATTCTGACCTCCCTGCACTCAAAATGGATTTTCTGGAGCTACAGAACTCAAAATGGTGCGCTTTCAATTGAGTTGGAAAGTAGACATCCAGGGCTTTGCAGAAATGTATAATAATCCATACTTTGCCCAAGTTTAGATGACGCAAACTGGCGTTCAACGCCAGCTCTCTGCCCAATTCTGGCGTCCAGCGCCAGAAACAAGTTGCAAAGTGGAGTTCAACGCCCAAAATGGCACAAAAGGTGGTGTTCAACTCCAAGAAGGACCTCTACACGTGCAACACTCAAGCTCAGCCCAAGCACACATAAAGTGGGCCCCGGAAGTGGATTTATGCATCAATTACTTACTTCTGTAAACCCTAGTAGCTAGTTTATTATAAATAGGACCTTTTACTATTATATTAGACATCCTGTATTGTATTTTGATCCTGTGATCACATTTTTAGGGCTGGCCTCTCGGCCATGCCTGGACCTTTCACTTATGTATTTTCAACGGTAGAGCTTCTACACTCTATAGATTAAGGTGTGGAGCTCTGCTGTTCCTCAAAGATTAATGCAAAGTACTACTGTTTTCTATTCAATTAAACTTATTCCACTTCTAAGATATTTATTCGCACTTCAACCTGAATGTGATGAACGTGACAATCATTATCATTCCCTATGAACGCGTGCCTGACAACCACTCCCATTCTACCTTCGATTGGACGAGTATCTCTTAGATTACTAATACAGGGGACCGAGTCCGAGATATTGGGATCTTCGTGGTATAAGCTAGATTGATGGCGGCATTCATGAGAATCCGGAAAGTCTAAACCTTGTCCGTGGTATTCCGAGTAGGATTCTGGGATTGAATGACTGTGACGAGCTTCAAACTTGCGAGTGCTGGGCGTAGTGACAGACGCAAAAGGATAGTAAATCCTATTCCAATATGATCGAGAACCTCCAGATGATTAGCCATGCAGTGACAGTGCATCGGACCATTTTCACAGGGAGGAATAGGATGCGACCAACGACAAAGGTGATGCCTCCAGACGATTAGCCATGCTGTGACAGAGCATTTGGATCATTTTCCCGAGAGAGATCGAAAGTAGCCATTGGCACCGGTGACATCCTTACATAAAGCCAGCCATAGAAAGGAGTAAGATTGATTGGATGAAGACAGCAGGAAAGCAGAGGTTCAGAGGAATGAAAGCATCTCCATATGCTTATCTGAAACTCTCACCAATGATCTACATAAGTATTTCTATCCTTCTTATTAATTTTCGAAAACCCCATTACTATTTTATATCTGCCTGACTGAGATTTACAAGGTGACCATAGCTTGCTTCATACCAACAATCTCCGTGGGATTTGACCCTTACTCACGTAAGGTGTTACTTGGACGACCCAGTGCACTTGCTGGTTAGTTGTGCGAAGTTGTGAACCATGGTATTGGCATCATGTTTTTGGCGCCATTGCCAGGAAAAGAAAGAGCAATAAATTTTACATAATCAAAGTGTAATCACAATTTCTGTGCACCAAGTTTTTGGCACCGTTGCCGGGGATTGTTCGAGTTTGGACAACTGACGGTTCATCTTGTTGCTCAGATTAGGTAATTTTCTTTTTGTTTTCTCTTCAAAAAATTTTCAAAAATATTTCAAAATTTTTTCCTTTGTTTTCGAAAAAAAAAATTTTTAAAATAAAAATATTTTCAAAATAAATTATTCTATGGCTTCAAAACTTTCAAGAATGAATTCTAGAGTTTCATGGTAACATGTTGAATCCTATCTGGCTGAAAAGCCATACCCAAACTCCTTTGGGATTGGTCTTCAACTAATCACCTCAATGGATGTAAATCCATTCTAAAGCTTGAATGGCTATTAAGCCATGTCTGACCCTTTGATTGGAGCTTTAGACTAAAGAGCACAAGATTCCTGGAATTCATATTAAAGATTTTGAAATCCTTATTTTTGTTTTTCAAATAATTTTCAAAAAAATACAAAAAAATTAGAAAATCATAAAAATCAAAAATATTTTTTGTGTTCTTGTTTGAGTCTTGAGTCATGTTATAAGTTTGGTGTCAATTGCATGTGCATCTTGCATTTTTCAAAAAAATCATGCATTCATAGTGTTCTCCATGATCTTCAAGTTGTTCTTGGTAAGTCTTCTTGTTTGATCTTTGCATTTGCATGTTTTGTGTCTTTTCTTGTTTTTCATATGCATTCTTGGATTCTTAGTGTCTAAGCATTAAAGAATTCTAAGTTTGGAGTCTTGCATGTTTTCTTTGCATTAAAAATTTTTCAAAAATGTGTTCTTGATGTTCATCATGATCTTCATAGTGTTCTTGGTGTTCATCTTGACATTCATAGCATTCTTGCATGCATTCATTGTTTTGATCCATAACTTTCATGCATTGCATCATTTTTCTTGTTTTTCTCTCTCTTCATTAAAAATTTAAAAATCAAAAAAATATCTTTCCCTTTTTCTCTCTCAAAATTTCGAAAATTAGATTTGACTTTTTCAAAAATTTTTAAAATCTAGTTGTTTTTATGAGTCAAATCAAATTTTCAATTTAAAAATCTTATCTTTTTCAAAATCTTTTTCAAAAATCAAATCTTTTTCATTTTTCTTAGTTATTTTCGAAAATTATAAAAATATTTTTCAAAAATCTTTTTCTTATTTTTATATCAAATTTTCGAAAATAACAATAACAATTAATGTTTTGATTCAAAAATTTCAAGTTTGTTACTTACTTGTTAAGAAAGATTCAAACTTTAAGTTCTAGAATCATATCTTGTGATTTCTTGTGAATCAAGTCATTAATTGTGATTTTAAAAATCAAATCTTTTTTTCAAAAAAACTAATTTTTATCATATCTTTTCAAAAATATCTTCTCATCTTATCTTTTTCAAAAATTTGATTTCAAAATATCTTTTCTAACTTCCTAACTTCTTATCTTTTCAAAATTTGTTTCAACTAACTAACTAACTTTTTGTTTGTTTCTTATTTTTTCAAAACCACCTAACTAACTCTCTCTCTCTAATTTTCGAAAATATCTTCCCTCTTTTTCAAAATTTCTTTTTAATTAACTAATTATTTCAATTTTTTAAAATCTTAATTTTCAAAAATTACTAACATTTTTCAAAAACTATTTTCGAAAATTACTAACTCTTTTTCAAAAATTATTTTCGAAAATCCTCTCCCTTTCTCATCTTATTCTATTTATTTATTCATCTACTAACATCTCTTCCTCACATCACTCACCAAATTCGAACCCCCCTCTTCTATCTGTGTTCGAATTTTTTTTCTTCTTCTTCTCTTCTTCTACTAACAATAAGGAACCTCTTTACTGTGACATAGAGGATTCCTCTTCTTTTCTTTTTCTCTTCTCTTTCTTATGAGCAGGGACAAAGAAAGAGGCATTCTTGTTGAAGCTGATCCAGAACCTGAAAGGACTCTGAAGAGGAAACTAAGAGAAGCTAAATTACAACAATCCAGAGACAACCTTATTGAAAATTTTGAACAAGTAAAGGAGATGGCAGCCGAACCCAACAACAACAATGCAAGGAGAATGCTTGGTGACTTTACTGCACCTAATTTCAATTTACATGGAAGAAGCATCTCCATTCCTGCCATTGGAGCAAACAACTTTGAGCTTTAACCTCAATTAGTTTCTCTGATGCAGCAGAACTGCAAGTTTCATGGACTTCCATCTGAAGATCCTTTTCAGTTCTTAACTGAATTCTTGCAGATATGTGATACTGTTAAGACTAATGGAGTAGATCCTGAAGTCTACAGGCTCATGTTTTTCCCTTTTGCTGTAAGAGACAGAGCTAGAGTGTGGTTGGACTCTCAACCCAAAGACAGCCTGAACTCTTGGGATAAGCTGGTCACGACTTTCTTAGCCAAGTTCTTTCCTCCTCAAAAGCTGAGCAAGCTTAGAGTGGATGTTCAAACCTTCATACAGAAAGAAGGTGAATCCCTCTATGAAGCTTGGGAAAGATACAAACAGTTGACCAAAAAGTGTCCTTCTGACATGCTTTCAGAATGGACCATCCTGGATATATTCTATGATGGTTTATCTGAGCTATCAAAGATGTCATTGGATACTTCTACAGGTGGATCCATTCACCTAAAGAAAACGCCTGCAGAAGCTCAAGAACTCATTGACATGGTTGC
Organism: Arachis ipaensis; assembly: GCF_059453495.1. Taxonomy (NCBI): domain Eukaryota; kingdom Viridiplantae; phylum Streptophyta; class Magnoliopsida; order Fabales; family Fabaceae; genus Arachis; species Arachis ipaensis. Next base: position 74,927,189 of record NC_142436.1, read on the forward strand.
AAATAACCAGTTCATGTACACTTCTGAAAGGAATCCTGTGAATAATGGGACGCCTATGAAGAAGGGAGTTCTTGAAGTTGATACTCTGAATGCCATATTGGCTCAGAACAAAATATTGACTCAGCAAGTCAATATGATTTCTCAGAGTCTGAATGGAGTGCAAGCTACATCCAACAGTACTCAAGAGGCTTCTTATGAAGAAGAAGCTTATGATCTTGAAAACCCTGCAATAGCAGAGGTGAATTACTTAGGTGAACCTTATGGAAACACCTATAATCCATCATGGAGAAATCATCCAAATCTCTCATGGAAGGATCAAAGGCCTCAACAAGGCTTTAATAATGGTGGAAGAAACAGGTTTAACAATAATAAACCTTTTCCATCATCCACTCAGCAACAGACAGAGAACTCTGAACAAAATACTTCTAATTTAGCAAACTTAGTCTCTAATCTATCTAAGGCCACTGTAAGTTTCATGAATCAAACAAGGTCTTCCATTAGAAATTTGGAAGCACAAGTGGGCCAGCTGAGTAAAAGGATCACTGAAATCCCTCCTAGCACTCTCCCAAGCAATACAGAAGAAAATCCAAAAGGAGAGTGCAAGGCCATTGACATAACCAAAATGGCCGAACCCAATGAGGGAGAGGAGGACGTGAATCCCAAGGAGGAAGACCTCCTGGGACGTCCAGTGATTAATAAGGAGCTTCCCTCTAAGGAACCAAAGGACTTTGAGGCTCATCTAGAGACCATAGAGATTCCATTGAACCTCCTTATGCCATTCATGAGCTCTGATGAGTATTCCTCTTTTGAAGAGAATGAGGATGTTACTGAAGAGCAAGCTGCCAAGTTCCTTGGTGTAATCATGAAGCTAAATGCCAAATTATTTGGCATTGATACTTGGGAAGATGAACCTCCCTTGTTCATCAATGAACTAAGTGATCTGGATCAACTGACATTGCCTCAGAAGAGACAGGATCCTGGAAAGTTCATAATACCTTGTACTATAGGCACCATGATCTTTAAGGCTCTGTGTGACCTTGGTTCAGGGATAAACCTCATGCCCCTCTCTGTAATAGAGAAACTGGGAATCTATGGGGTGCAAACTGCTAAAATCTCATTAGAGATGGCAAACAATTCAAGAAAACAGGCTTATGGACAAGTAGGGGACGTGTTAGTAAAGGTTGAAGGCCTTTACATCCCTGCTGATTTCATAGTCCTGTATACTGGAAAGGAAGAGGATGAATCCATCATCCTAGGAAGACCTTTCCTAGCCACAGCAAGAGCTGTGATTGATGTGGACAGAGGAGAATTGATCCTTCAATTAAATAAGGACAACCTTGTGTTTACAACTCAAGGATCTCTCTCTGCATCCATGGAGAGGAAGCATAAAGAGCTTCTCTCAAAGCAGAGTCAAACAAAGCCCCTACAGTCAAACTCTAAGTTTGGTGTTGGGAGGCCACAACCAAACTCTAAGTTTGGTGTTGAACTCCCATATCCAAACTCTAAGTTTGGTGTTGGAGAGTCTCAACAATGCTCTGAACATCTGTGAGGCTCCATGAGAGCCCACTGTCAAGCTATTGACATTAAAGAAGTGCTTGTCGGGAGGCAACCCAATTTTTATCTGACTATATTTTTCTTAGTTATATGTCTTTATAGGTTCATGATCATGTGGAGTCACAAAATAAATATAAAAATTGAAAACGGAATCAAAAAACAGCAGAAGAAAAATCACACCCTGGAGGAAGCATCTGCCTGGTGTTCAACGCCAGAACAGAGCATGGTTCTGGCGCTGAACGCCCAAAATAGGCAGTATCTGGGCGCTGAACGCCAGAATTGCACCCTGGAGAGGAGCTGGCGCTGAACGCCCAGAACAAGCATGGTTCTGGCGTTCAACGCCAGAAATGTGCAATAAATGGGCGTTGAACGCTCAAAATGGGCACCAACCTGGCGCTGAACGCCCAGAGTTGTGTGCAAGGGCATTTTACATGCCTAATTTGGTGCAAGGTTGTAAATCCTTGAACACCTCAGGATCTGTGGACCGCACAGGATCATCTCAGGATCTGTGGACCCCACAGGATCCCCACCTACCTCCACTCACTTCTTCTCACCCCTCTTTCACAAAATCCCATAAACACTCTTCCCCAAAACCCTTCACCAATCACCTCAATCTCTCTTCCCCATCACCTCTTCACCACTCACATCCATCCACTCTTCCCCATAAACCTACCTCATAAACTCCACCTACCTTCAAAATTAAAAATCAATTTCCCACCCAAACCCACCCTAAATGGCCGAACCTTTACCCCCCCTCCCATCGCTATATATAACCCTCCATTCTTCCTCATTTTCACACAACACAACCCTCTCTTCTCTTCTTGGCCGAAACACAACCCCCTCTCCCTCTCCTCCATTTCTTCTTCTTCTTCATCTATTCTTTCTTCTCTTGCTCGAGGGAGAGCAAACTTCTAAGTTTGGTGTGGTAAAAGCATAAGCTTTTTGTTTTTCTATTACCATTGATGGCACCTAAGACCGGAGAATCCTCTAGAAAAGGAAAAGGGAAGACAAAAGCTTCCACCTCCGAGTCATGGGAGATGGAAAGGTTCATCTCCAAAGCCCATCAAGACCACTTATATGATGTTGTGGCCAAGAAGAAGGTGATCCCTGAGGTCCCTTTCAAACTCAAAAGAAATGAGTATCCGGAGATCCAACATGAAATTTAAAGAAGAGGTTGGGAAGTTCTAACAAATCGCATCCAACAAGTCGGCATCCTAATGGTTCAAGAGTTCTATGCCAATGCATGGATCACCAAGAACCATGATCAAAGTAAGAACCCGGATCCAAAGAACTATGTTACAATGGTTCAGGGGAAATACTTGGATTTTAGTCCGGAAAATGTGAGGTTGGCATTTAACTTGCCTATGATGCAAGGAGATGAACGCCCCTACACTAGAAGGGTCAACTTTAATCAAAGGTTGGACCAAGTCCTTATGGACATATGTGTGGAAGGAGTTCAATGGAAGATTGACTCCAAAGGCAAGCCGGTTTAACTAAGAAGATTGGACCTCAAGCCTGTGGCTAGAGGATGGTTGGAATTCATCCAATGCTCCATCATCCCCACTAGCAACCGATCTGAAGTTACTGTGGATCGGGCCATCATGATTCATAGCATCATGATTGAAGAGGAAATAGAAGTTCATGAAGTCATCTCTAATGAACTCTACAAAATAGCCGAAAAGTCATCCCCCATGGCAAGGCTAGCTTTTCCTCATCTTATTTGCCATGTATGTTACTCAGCTGGAGCTTTCATAGAAGGAGACATTCCTATTAAGGAAGAGAAGCCCATCACTAAGAAAAAGATGGAGCAAGCAAGAGAGCCCATTCATGGAGTTCAAGAGGCGTATGAAGCTCATCACCATGAGATCCCGGAGATGCCTCAAATGCATTTTCCTCCACAAAACTATTGGGAGCAAATCAACACCTCCCTAGGAGAATTGAGTTCCAACATGGGACAACTAAGGGTGGAACATCAAGAGCACTCCATTATCCTTCATGAAATAAGAGAAGATCAAAAAGCAATGAGGGAGGAGCAACAAAGACAAGGAAGAGACATAGAAGAGCTCAAGGACATCATTGGTTCCTCATGAAGGAAACGCCACCATCACTAAGGTGGACTCATTCCTTGTTCTTACTTTCTCTGTTTTTCGTTTTCTATGTTAAGTGCTTATCTATGTTTGTGTCTTCATTACATGATCATTAGTAATTAGTAACTTTGTCTTAAAGTTATGAATGTCCTATGAATCCATCACCTCTCTTAAATGAAAAATGTTTTAATTCAAAAGAACAAGAAGTACATGAGTTTCGAATTTATCCTTGAACTTAGTTTAATTATATTGATGTGGTGACAATGCTTCTTGTTTTCTGAATGTATGCTTGAATAGTGCATATGTCTTTTGAAGTTGTTGTTTAAGAATGTTAAATATGTTGGCTCTTGAAAGAATAATGACTAGGAGACATGTTATTTGATAATCTGAAAAATCATAAAAATGATTCTTGAAGCAAGAAAAAGTAGCAAAGAACAAAGCTTGCAATATATATATATATATATATATATATATAGGCAAAAAAAATAGAAAGAAAAAGAGAAAGCAAGCAGAAAAAGCCAAAGCTCTTAAAACCAAGAGGCAAGAGCAAAAAGCCAGTAACCCTTAAAACCAAAAGGCAAGGGCAAATAAAAAGGATCCCAAGGCTTTGATCGTCAGTGGATAGGAGGGCCTAAAGGAGTAAAATCCTGGTCTAAGCGGCTAAACCAAGCTGTCCCTAACCATGTGCTTGTGGCGTGTAGGTGTCAAGTGAAAACTTGAGACTGAGCGGTTAAAGTCAAGGTCCAAAGCAAAAAAAAAAGAGTGTGCTTAAGAACCCTGGACACCTCTAATTGGGGACTTTAGCAAAGCTGAGTCACAATCTGAAAAGGTTCACCCAATTATGTGTCTGTGGCATTTATGTATCCGGTGGTAATACTGGAAAACAAAGTGCTTAGGGCCACGGCCAAGACTCATAAAATAGCTGTGTTCAAGAATCATCATACTGAACTAGGAGAATCAATAACACTATCTGAACCCTGAGTTCCTATAGATGCCAATCATTCTGAACTTCAATGGATAAAGTGAGATGCCAAAACTATTCAAGAGGCAAAAAGCTACAAGTCCCGCTCATCTGATTGAAGCTATGTTTCATTGATAGTTTGGAATTTATAGTATAATCTCTTCTTTTTATCCTATTTGATTTTCAGTTGCTTGGGGACAAGCAATAATTTAAGTTTGGTGTTGTGATGAGCGGATAATTTATACGCTTTTTGACATTGTTTCTAGTATGTTTTTAGTAGAATCTGGTTACTTTTAGGGATGTTTTCATTAGTTTTTATGTTAAATTCACATTTTTGGACATTACTATGAGTTTGTATGTTTTTCTGTGATTTCAGATATTTTCTGATTGAAATTGAGGGACTTGAGCAAAAATCAGATTCAGAGGTTGAAGAAGGACTGCTGATGCTGTTGGATTCTGACCTCCCTGCACTCAAAGTGCATTTTCTGGAGCTACAGAACTCAAAATGGCGCGCTTCCAATTGCGTTGGAAAGTAGACATCCAGGGCTTTCAGGAAATGTATAATAGTCCATACTTTGCCCAAGTTTAGAGGACGTAAACTGGCGTTCAACGCCAGCTCTCTGCCTAATTCTGGCGTCCAACGCCAGAAACAAGTTGCAAAGTGGAGTTCAACGCCCAAAATGGCACAAAAGGTGGCGTTCAACTCCAAGAAGGACCTCTACATGTGCAACACTCAAGCTCAGCCCAAGCACACACCAAGTGGGCCCCGGAAGTGGATTTATGCATCAATTACTTACTTCTGTAAACCCTAGTAGCTAGTTTATTATAAATAGGACCTTTTAGTATTATATTAGACATCCTGGATTGTATTTTGATCCTGTGATCACGTTTTGGGGGCTGGCCTCTCGGCCATGCCTGGACCTTTCACTTATGTATTTTCAACGGTAGAGTTTCTACACTCCATAGATTAAGGTGTGGAGCTCTGCTGTTCCTCAAAGATTAATGCAAAGTACTACTGTTTTCTATTCAATTCAACTTATTCCACTTCTAAGATATTTATTCGCACTTCAACCTGAATGTGATGAACGTGACAATCATTATCATTCCCTATGAACGCGTGCCTAACAACCACTCCCGTTCTACCTTCGATTGAACGAGTATCTCTTAGATTACTAATACAGGGGACCGAGTCCGAGATATTGGGATCTTCGTGGTATAAGCTAGATTGATGGCGGCATTCATGAGAATCCGGAAAGTCTAAACCTTGTCCGTGGTATTCCGAGTAGGATTCTGGGATTGAATGACTGTGACGAGCTTCAAACTTGCGAGTGCTGGGCGTAGTGACAGACGCAAAAGGATAGTAAATCCTATTCCAATATGATCGAGAACCTCCAGATGATTAGCCATGCAGTGACAGTGCATCGGACCATTTTCACAGGGAGGAATAGGATGCAACCAACGACAAAGGTGATGCCTCCAGACGATTAGCCATGCTGTGACAGAGCATTTGGATCATTTTCCCGAGAGAGATCGAAAGTAGCCATTGGCACCGGTGACATCCTTACATAAAGCCAGCCATAGAAAGGAGTAAGATTGATTGGATGAAGACAGCAGGAAAGCAGAGGTTCAGAGGAATGAAAGCATCTCCATATGCTTATCTGAAACTTTCACCAATGATCTACATAAGTATTTCTATCCTTCTTATTAATTTTCGAAAACCCCATTACTATTTTATATCTGCCTGACTGAGATTTACAAGGTGACCATAGCTTGCTTCATACCAACAATCTCCGTGGGATTCGACCCTTACTCACGTAAGGTATTACTTGGACGACCCAGTGCACTTGCTGGTTAGTTGTGCGAAGTTGTGAACCATGGTATTGGCATCATGTTTTTGGCGCCATTGCCAGGAAAAGAAAGAGCAATGAATTTTACATAATCAAAGTGTAATCACATATTCTGCGCACCAGGTATTAAGCAGGTTTATTGTAGAATCAGAGTATGAGTTATACCTGGGTGCTCCAGTGTATTTATAGTGGTTGTAGAGTGACCTTTTCTAGATAAGATAAGTTAGTTATCTTATCTTATCTTTATCTTTGAGTTGAGGTCAGCTTATCTTCAAGGGAAATGCCCTTATCTCTATAGGCTTGGAGGACCTGTGGATTTGGGTCGTGTTCCTCTATTTGGGCCCTTTATTGGGCTTTCCTATCGATTTGGCCGACCTCTTTGAGAAGAGGTCGGATAGCCTGACCTGAAGAGGTCGGTCGTTTCGTCGCCAATCATCCCAGGTCGGATAGCTCGACCCAGGGTATGAGCAAAAACTAATAAAAATATAATAAAAAGTAACTAAAACATACTATAAACTACCTAAAAATAATGCCAAAAAGCGTATAAATTATCCGCTCATCAGCACACATCTGCGGATTACTCCATCTGCACACCTCTTAAAGAGATATCGTTCATCCCACAAGTAGTACTTTGCATCAGAAATCAATTTTTTTATTTGTTGCTTATTGTACTCTTTGGGTATGAATCTCACAGCTTTATAGTTTGCAATGTCTGTAAACCATGGTACTTCCTGAATGGCAAAGAGTTGCTCATCCGGAAAGGTTTCAGAGATCTCAGTAGGAGAGAGGGACGCTCCTACTACTGGTTCTATCTGGGACAGGTGATCTGCTACTTGGTTCTCTGTCCCTTTTCTGTCTCTTATTTCTATATCAAACTCTTGCAGAAACAACACCCATCTTATGAGTCTGGGTTTTGAATCCTATTTTGTGAGGAGATATTTTAGAGCAGCATGGTCAGTATACACAATTACTTTTGATCCTACTAAATAAGATCTGAACTTGTCAATGGCATAAACCACTGCAAGCAACTCCTTTTCTGTGGTTGTGTAATTCTTCTGCGCGTCATTTAAAATACGGCTAGCATAATAAATGACATGCAGAAGCTTGTTATGCCTCTATCCTAATACTGCACCAATGGCATGGTCACTGGCATCACACATTAGTTCGAATGGAAATGTCCAGTCTGGTGCAGAAATGACTGGTGCTGTGATTAGCTTGGCTTTCAGAGTCTCAAACGCCTACAGACACTCTGTGTTCAAGATAAATGGCGTGTCAGCAGCTAGCAGATTGCTCAGAGGTTTTGCAATTTTTGAAAACTCCTTTATAAACCTCCTATAGAATCCTGCATGCCCCAGAAAGCTTCTGATTGCCTTAACATTGGCAGGTGGTGGTAATTTTTCAATTACCTCTACCTTATCTTAATCCACCTCTATTCCCTTATTTGAAATTTTGTGCCCAAGGACAATTCCTTCAGTCACCATAAAGTGACATTTTTCCCAGTTTAAAACCAGGTTAGTCTCTTGGCACCTTTTCAGAACAAGTGCTAGATGGTCAAGACAGGAGCTGAATGAGTCTCCAAATACTGAGAAGTCATCCATGAAGACTTCCAGAAATTTCTCTACCATATCAGAGAAGATAGAGAGCATGCACCTCTGAAAGGTTGCAAGTGCATTGCACAGACCAAATGGCATCCTTCTGTAGGAAAATACTCCAGAAGGACATGTTAATGTTGTTTTCTCTTTGTCCTGAGAATCTACTATAATTTGGTTGTAACCTGAATAGCCATCCAAAAAGCAGTAGTATTCATGACCTGCTAGTCTCTCTAGCATTTGGTCTATGAATGGTAAAGGAAAATGATCCTTTCCGGTGGCTGTATTGAGTCTTCTGTAGTCAATACACATACGCCACCCTGTAACTGTTCTTGTAGGAACCAGTTCATTCTTTTCATTATGAACCACTGTCATGCCTCCCTTCTTGGGGACAACTTGGACAGGGCTCACCCAGGAGCTATCAGAAATAGGATAAATAATCCCAGCCTCTAGTAACTTAGTGACCTCTTTTTGCATCACCTCCTTCATGGCTGGATTCAGCCGCCTCTATGGTTGAACCACTGGCTTAGCATCATCCTCCAATAGGATCTTGTGCATGCATCTGGCTGGGCTAATGCCCTTAAGATCACTTATGGACCACCTAAGAGCTGTCTTGTGTGTCCTTAACACCTGAATTAGTGCTTTCTCTTCCTGTGGCTCTAAAGCAGATCTTATGATTACCGGAAAAGTGTCATCTTCCCCTAGAAATGCATATTTCAGGGATGGTGTTACTGGCTTGAGCTCGGGTTTAGGAGGCTTCTACTCTTCCTGAGGAGTGTTTAAAGGTTCTTCTATTTTCTCTGATTCCTCCAGATCAGGCTGAACATCTTTAAAAATGTCCTCTAGCTTTGATTCGAGACTCTCAGTCATATTGACCTCTTCAACCAGGGATCCAATGATATCAGCGCTCACACAGTCCTTTGATGTGTCTGGATGCTGCATAGCTTTGACAGCATTCAACTTAAACTCATCCTCATTGACTCTCAGGGTTATCTCCCCTTTTTGGACGTCAATGAGGGTTCGTCCAGTTGCTAGGAAAGGTCTTCCTAGAATGAGAGTTGCACTCTTGTGCTCCTCTATTTCCAGCACTACAAAGTCAGTGGGGAAAGAAAATGGCCCAACCTTGACAATCATGTCCTCAATTACGCCTGATGGAATCTTAATGGAGCCATCAGCAAGTTGGAGGGATATTTGGGTTGGTTTAACTTCATCAGTCAAACCAAGATTTTTGATAGTGGATGCAGGTATTAGGTTGATACTTGCCCCAAGATCACATAGATCCGTCTTGGTACAAGCACCCTCTAATGTGCATGGTATCATAAAGCTTCCGGGATCTTTAAGCTTCTCTGGTAAGCTTTTCAGAATAACTGCACTGCATTCTTCAGTGAGGAAAACTTTTTCAGTTTCTCTCCAATCCTTCTTATGACTTAAGATCTCTTTCATGAACTTAGCATAAGAGGTATTTGCTCAAGTGCCTCTGCAAATGGAATCTTTATTTTAAGAGTCCTGAGATAGTCTGCAAAGCGGGCAAATTATTTATCTTGTTTTGCTTGGCGGAGTTTCTGAGGATAAGGCATCTTGGCTTTATATTCTTCAACCTTAGTTGCTGCAGATTTACTTCCTACAGAAGTGGTTGGAGAAGCCTGCTTAAGGGGGTTGTTATCAGCACTTGCAGGTGTCTGACCCCTTATTGGCGTTTGAACGCCAGAATTTGCAATCCTTTGGGCATTTAACGCCAGTTCTTCACCCTTTTCTGGCATTTGAACGCCAGAATCATTCCTCTCTGGGCTCTTACTGTCCTCAGAGGGGTTTTGAGTAGTGGCTTGGTCATTCTCTGTTAGTTGTTCCTTTCTTGGCTTTCTGCTGCCTTGAGTTGATACATTCAGTGTTTTCCCACTCCTTAAATGAACAGCTTGGCATTCTTCTGTTATCTGTTTAGATAGCTACTGTCTTGTCTGATCCAATTGTGATTCCATATTCTTGTTAGCATTTTTAGTGTCTTGGAGCATCTCTTTAAATTCTTCTAACTGTTTTGTTATAAGAAGCAATTGCTGATTGAGTTCAACCACTTGTTCTGGAGGACTAAGTTCAGTGGATACTGCTTTAGCCTCTTCTTTCATGGAGGACTCACTGCTTAAGTAAATATGCTAATTAATAGCAACTGTATCAATGAGCTTTTGAGCCTCTTCAATTGTCTTCCTCATGTGTATAGATCCACCAGCTGAGTAGTCTAGAGACATCTGGGCCTTTTCTGTAAGCCCGTAGTAGAAGATTTCTAACTGCACCCATTCTGAAAACATTTCAGAGGGGCATTTCTTTAGCATCTCTTTATACCTCTCCCAGGCATTATAAAGAGATTCATTATCCTCTTGTTTAAAGCCTTGGATGTCCAGCCTTAGCTGTGTCATCCTTTTTGGAGGGAAATATTGATTCAAGAATTTGTCTGATAACTGTTTCCATGTTCTTATACTTGCTGTGGGTTGGTTATTTAACCACCTCTTAGCTTGATCTTTTACAGCAAATGGAAACAGTAATAATCTGTAGACATCTTGATCTACTTCCTTATCACGTACTGTGTTAGCAATTTATAAGAACTGTGCCAGAAACTCAGTAGGTTCTTCCTGTGGAAGACTGGAATATTGGCAATTTTGCTGCACCATGATAATGAGCTAAGGGTTTAGCTCAAAACTGCTGGCCCTGATGGGGGGTATACAGATACTACTCCCATAGGAAGCATTAGTGGGGTTAGCATATGACCCCAAAGTCCTTCTGGACTGTTCATTTCCACTTGAGTCCATAATGGAGAAAGGGAGATGATGTGGGTTGTAAATAAAATACAAGATAAAATAAAATATTTTTGTTTTTATTTTATTTAATTAAGGATAAACCGAATTCAAAAGAAAATAAAATAAAATTATTGGAAAATAGAATATATGTTTCGAAAACTAAAAGAAAAAGAAATAAAAGAAATTCGAATACTAAAATGATTAATTAATTAGAAAGATTTGAAAAATTTTGGATATGATTTTCGAAAAATGAAGAGAGAGAAAGTGGTTAGGAAGTTTTGAAAAAGATATGTCTTAAAATTAAAGATACTTGTAAGAAAATAAATAAAAGAAAAGATTTGAAAAAGATATGATTTTAAAATTTTAAGACTTGAAACTTTCTTAACAAGAAAATACCAAATTTAAAAATTTTCAATCAAAATAATAAAATAGGACAAGTGATTCGAAAATTATATAAAAAAAAAAGAAAAAGATTTTGAAAAATTTTATAAAAGATTTTCAAAAAATATAAAAAGAAAATTGAAAAAGATTTTAAAAATATAAATTTCAAAATTAAAAGTTTAACTTAACTAACAAGAAACTACCAAATTTTAAAAATTTTGAATAAGTCAACCTAAGAAATTCGAAAATGATGAGTAAATAAAGGAAAGATAGTTTTTTGAATTTAATGAGGAAAGAGAAAAACAATAAAATGACACCAAACTTAGAATTTTCAGATCAAAACAAAGAAAACAAACAAGGAAACTTTGAATATCAAGATGAACACCAAGAACAAATTTTGGAAATTTTTAAGAAAATAAAAACACAAAGGACACCAAACTTAAAAATTTTTATACTTTGGACACTAAAAATTCGAAAATGCACAAGAAAAACAAGGAAAGACACGAAACAAGAAAAACTAAAGATCAAACAAGGAAAATAAACAAGAACAGCTTGAAGATCAATGAAGAACACAATGCATATATTTTCGAAAATTAAAGAAAAATTAAAACATGCAATTGACACCAAACTTAAAGCATGAAACTAAACTCAAACAGAAAACTCAAAGGAAAATTAAAGATTAATAAAGAAAAATAAGATTTTTGAAAAGAAAATAAAAAACTCAAATTTAGTGACTCTAAACCAAAAAGATAAATTTTTCCTAATCTAGGCAACAAAATATACTGTCAGTTGTCCAAACTCAAACAATCCCCGGCAACGGCGGCAAAAACTTGGTGCACGAAATTGTGATTACACTTTTCACAACTTCGCACAACTAACCAGCAAGTGCACTGGGTTGTCCAAGTAATACCTTACGTGAGTAAGGGTCGATCCCACGGAGATTGTCGGCTTGAAGCAAGCTATGGTTATCTTGTAATTCTTAGTCAGGAGATTAATGATAAAAATGATTTTTGTTTATGAAAAGTAAATAACATGAAATAAATGGTACTTGTGATTCAGTACTGGGGAACAGGTTGGGGTTCCGGAGATGCTTTATCGTCTGAATCTCTGCTTTCTTACTGCCTTCTTCTCCAAACACGCATGGCTTCCTTCAATGGCAAGCTGTATGATCCTCTCGGATGAAAAATACCAGGTACGGTTTCTGCACGGCTAATCAACTGTTGGATTTTTCGTCTCGGATGAAAAATACCAGGTACAGCTACCTCACGGCTAATCATCTATCGGTTCTCACTAGCGTCGGAATAGGATCTCTCTATCCTTTTGCACATTGTCACTGCACCCAACATTCGTGAGTTTGAAGCTCGTCACAGTCATCCCTTCCCAGATCCTACTCGGAATACCATAGACAAGGTTTAGACTTTCCAGATCCCAAGAATGCTGCCAATTGGTTCTAACCTCTACCAAAAAAGTTTTGATCTCACGGACTCGGTCCGTGGATCAGAAACCCAAGTGATACGCACTCAAGCTGTCGCCCAATGACTACGTTGAGCTCAGATAGAACAGGAGTGGTTGTTAGGCACGCATTCAAAGAATTGAGAATAATGATGAGTGTCACGGATCGTCACATTCTCTATATTGAAGTACGAGTGAGTATCTTAGAATAGAATCAAGCGTGATTGAATAGAGAACAGTAGTAATTGCATTAATCCATTGAAACATAGTACAGCTCCTCACCCCCACCTATGGGGTTTAGAGATTCATGCCGTAGAAGATACAATATGAAGTGTAAAATGTCATGAGTTGCAAAATGAATCTCTCAAAGTAGTTTTTATACTAGACTAGTAACTTAGGTTTATAAAAAATGAGTAACTAAGTACAGACAGTGCAGAAATCCACTTCCGAGACCCACTTGGTAAGTGTTTGGGCTGAGCTTTCAAGCTTTCATATGCATACGACTCAAGTTGGAGTTAAACGCCACCCTGGGTGCCAAAATGGGCATTTAATGCCAATAAATGTGCCAGTTCTAGCGTTTTACGCCAGAAAAGGGTCTCTGGCTGGCGTTTAATGCCTGTTTAGGCCATCAAATCTCGGGCAAAGTATGGACTATTATATATTTCTGGAAAGCCCAAGATGTCTACTTTCCAACGCAATTGAGAGCGCATCAATTGGGCTTTTGTAGATCCAGAAAATCCACTTCGAGTGCAGGAGGGTCAGAATCCAACAGCATCTGCAGTCCTTTCTCAGCCTCTGAATCAGATTTTTGCTCAGATCCCTCAAGTTTAGCCAGAAAATACCTGAAATTATAGAAAAATACACAAACTCATAGTAAAGTCCAGAAATGTGATTTTTGCAAAAAAAAAAACTAATAAAAATATAATAAAAAGTAAATAAAACATACTAAAAACTATGTAAAAACAATGCCAAAAAGGGTATAAATTATCCGCTCATCAGCCGTCAAAGAGGGAAATGGAAAACTTTTACATGGGGCAACAGACAAGTCCATCTGCACAGTGTTTGGAGAAAAACATCAGTTGTAGCCACCTGTCCACTTGCATATCTTTGCATGCACCGAGAACGGTGCAATCTTTAAGTGTGGGGAGGTCGATACCGACTTCTATGGGTTAGTTATTTTCTTCTCAACACCAATGTTTAAATTTTCTTTGTTTAAATTAGTTGTTGCATTTACATGTTTGATTGCATGATTGTTTGATTTTGTGCATATTTTACCACTTGGTTGAAGTAATAATTTCTATTCCAAGAAATTATTTTATAGCACTTCACTAATTTGAATTAAAATTTTTGTTAAACTTGCTTGAAGAAATTTATTTTGGAACATGGTTTAGAGCTCGAACACACAAAACCAGTAAGATTTTTGAGCTTATTCGATTGGTTGTATTTTATCAACCAATACTTTGTTTTTAGTGTGTGTTATTCTCTCTAAAATTGTGATCTTTGTCTTGCTTAATTCTATATTTCCATTGTTTGATGTATGCATGCAGTTATATGATTGAGGCCTTTGTTTCACTGAGCTTACATACCCATATGGCCTTACCCTTTCATTATCCTTTGCAAACCAATGTTGAGCCTATTTTACCCCTTTGTTCTTTACTTTAGTACATCATTAACTCTAAGCGTAAAACAATAATGTCCTTAATTTAGCTTGGACAAGTGAGAGTGCTCATGAATTAAGTGTGGGAAAAGTGGGTTTGGAAATATTTAGTTTGATAATTGGGTGTTGTATACTCTTGTGAAAATGTGCAAAACAATAGTTGAGCACATATTATTGCATTCAATAATTTAATCATATGCATTGAGGAAAACAAAAGAAAAGAAAAGAAAAGAAAAAGAAAAAGAAAAAAAAAGAAGGGAGAAAAAGAAAAGAAAAAGTGCAAATAATAAAAGGGGAGAAAATGCCCCAAGGTAAATGGTGATAGCAATGCATATGTACTGTACTCGAATTAGGATGCATGAATATGTGGAAAACATGGTTAATGGATAGATAGGTTTTGTATTTTTATTACATGAATTGTCTTAAGTTAGGTGAGAAGTTTAGGTTAATTAAGGATTCAGATTTTAGTCCACTTGACCAAATACAATTCTACCATGACCCTAACCCCATTACAACCCTTAAAAGACCTCTTGATATGTGTATTTGTGCATCAAATTAGTGTTGATTGGTAGAAGAAAAGCAAGCCTTAGAAAGCAAGGTTAGTAGAGAATTGAGAGAGTCAAACTTTAAACACCTGAGCGATTAGAGTGTATACACTTCCGGTGAGGGATCGACGCTCGATTCTTTGTTCCCGGCTTTCATGAGCTATCTGACGTCGGGTTTTCTACCAGTAAAGAAATTCATAGAAATGGTTGCATTGTAGATATAGTTTCTAAACCGGCAAAAATCCCTTCGTACAAACGTGTTGGGTGTCACAAGTAACAAACCCCTTTAAAAATTATTAACCGAGTATTCAAACCTCGGGTCGTCCTCTCAAGGAACTGCGAGGAAGTATGTTTTTATTATTGGCTATAAAGGTTATAATCGGGGTTTAGAAGGTGAGAAGCAAGTAATTTAAATGACGAGTGAATTAAATGGCAATTAAGAATAAATAATAACTGTAAAGCAACTTTTAGCAAGGTAGAGAAATTAGAGGTCCAACTTAGTTATCTCTCTCTACAATAATGAAAGTTGAATCTAAACTCCACTTGGTCAACCTTCACCAGGGCAAAGGAAAGTCAAGGGACTAATTAAATTGACTTTCGAATCCTAATTATTTCCTCAGAAAAGGTTGGGATTATTTAAGTTCAGCTCAATTAGCAAGATAACGATTACCAATTATGTTGAGTTTAATAACTGTTGAGTTACTAAATTCTTAACCAGAACCAAAAGGGGAAAAGTAAAATTGCTGGAATGATAAAGAGGTCCTTAGATGGGAAGCAATGGTAACTTAAATCAAAGAGAATAATCATAAACTGAAAATACCTCAATTATCATTAATTTAAATAACAGTCTGTAACATGAGAGAATTCATAAATCAAATTATAATAATCAATTCAAATGTTGGAATAAATAAATAGAAGTAATACTAAAAGAACATTAAACCTGGGATCCAGAGTTACTCTTAAAACAAGAAGAAATCCTAAATCCTAAAAGAGAGAGAGAGAAGATCTCCCTCTCAACTAAATCTAAATCATTGAAAGGTAAAAATATGCGAGCTCCCTTTGAATGGAAGCATTCCCACACTTTATAACCTCTGGTCTATGCTGTCTGTACTTGGATCTGGGCCAAAAAGGGCTTCAGAATTCGCTGGGGGCGTATTCTGTGATTTCTGGTGCGTGGCCTCTGTCATGCATCCGCATGGGTCACGCGGTCGCGTCATTCGGAGCTTTTCCTTGCCACGCGGTCGCGTCAGTCATGCGACCGCGTCATATGCGTTCTGCTTAAGGCGCACGGTCGCGTCAGTCATGCGGCCGCGTCGCTGCTGATTCGTGCTTGGCACGCGATCGCGTCATCCATACGATCGCGTGGATACCAGTTTCTTTAAAGCCCCGTTTTGCTTTCTCCTTCCATTTTAGTATATTTCCTTTTTCATCCTTTAAGTCATTCTGCCTTAAAAAATCTGAAACTACTCAACACACTAATCACGGCATCGAATGGAAATAAAGGTAATTAAAATAATTAATTTTTAAAGCTTAGGAAACATGTTTTTCACAACATGACATAATAAGGAAGGAAAAGTAAAACCATGCAATTAATGTGAATAAGTAGGTGAAGAGTTGAATAAATCACTCTAATTAAGCACAAAAGAACTCATGAAATATGGGTTGATCAACCTCCCCACACTTAAACACTAGCATGTCCTCATGCTAAATCCAAGGTAAATAATTAAGGTTAAAGTTATGGAATGTTATGAAATGCAACCTATGCTAAATGCATCTACCTAATGGGTCATGCAATTCTAGTTCATCTACTCATATATAAAGCTTACATGTAGCTAAGTTAACTCACATTCTCAAGGAGATATATATATATATATATATATATATATATATATATATATATATATATATATATATATATATATATATATATATATATATATATATATAGCTAACCCTTAAATAATAAAGCATTTTAGCAAATGAGATGGGAAAGAAAACTTTGTACAAACTTGCAAAACAATTAGTAATTTAAGTACAGATATATGTTGATGAGTTATTGAACCCTCACTGGATTTTGTGTTTACTCTCTAGTCACTCAGTGTTTATTGGGTTTATTCACTCTATTTCTCTTTTTATTCTTAATTTCTATAGCTTTGTTCTTCATCTAACCAATCAACAATTATAGAATATAGTCATACCAAAACTCATGAGGTCTTTAATTAAGGTTGTAATGGGGTCAAGGCAAAGGGTAAGGATATATGTATAAGGCTAAGTGAGCTAATAAGTGAATCCTTAATTAGACTAAGATCTCACCTAACATACATATTTAGTAAAATAAAATTTCTTTACCTATTTTCCCATATTTCCCACTTATTGTTACAAGCTCATGTTTCACTTTTTAATTTATTTTTTTATTCCATGTGCATTGTTTTCATTGGAGAATTTCCTTTTTGTATTCCCTCTTATTTAGATGCTGAAAAATAACTTTTTTTTTAATGCACATGATAATTAAATCACTTAGATTTTCTCATGAGCATGCTTCCCAAATTTTATTTTATTCCTTTTTACTTTTTCTACCTTTTTGGTTCTATCATCCATGTTCCCAAAAGGTTTCCCACATTTAACTCTATTCATGATTTTCTATCTTAAGCTAGCCAAGGATTCACTTGGGATTTTCTTTTGTTTTTCTGCTTAAGGCTAGTAATTTGGCTAAATAGAATAAAGGGGTTTTAATAGGGTGATGTAAAAGGCAGGCTAATTTGGGGGTGAGTGAGCTAAAATCAAATGATGGCCTCAATCATTCTCTTGGTATGTATCTATTCTATATTCTATAATTGGACATATAGATTAAAGCAAAGGAAAGAACATCAAAATAAAAAGAAATGTAACACACAGAAATGAAATTATGGTTTGAATGCAACCATACAATTTAAGCTCAAGACTCACAGGCTGTGTGTTCTCTAACTCAAGCATCATATATCATTTATATATTGTATGCAGGTTTAGTTAAAAATTCCCATTATTCTCTTGAAAAAAATTATTTAGGGTAGCTTTTAAAGTTTTAATGTTCCTCCTTGATGAAATGTTGTCAACTAACATGTAATGCTATATATACAAGGTGTGGGTTGTTTTGATTCTGTTAAAGTTTCTAGTTTACTTCCTTTTTGTATTTTTTTATTTAAACTATACTATCTTATGCTAAAAAGGGTAAACTATACTAATTAATCCACTAATAAATCAGAATTGCAAACAAAACTAAATGACTAAAATGAGCTAAATAACTAAAATATGAACAAAAAAAATGCAAAATGCAGAAAATAGAGTAAAATACACAAGTAGCAATGTATAAGTACTCAGAAAATAACAATAAAAGAAAAAGATAAAAATATAGAAAAATACCCAAAATGAAAGAAAAAGTATGTAGTAGTTCACCAAAATAAACGCCAGAGATGGCGACCTCCCCACACTTAAAATGAAGCATCGTCCTCGATGCTCAATCAAGCCGGGTGTGAAGGAGTGTCATCACTGGTAGGGATGGTAGCTGGGGTCTCTGTGGCGGTGGTGGGCTGAGAGTCTGGCTGCTGTAGAGGGGAGACTGACTGGATCAGAATCTCCAGATCTGCAGCCTCAATCTGGGGCATAACCTCCTGATGCGGGGCAGTCTGCTCTGTGGCTGCCTGCTGATGAGTCTCCGCCTGGGAATGAGTCTCCTCCTCGTGTTCATCCTCCTCCTCCTCTGATGGCTCTGAAGGGGTTTCGGGCTCGGAGGGGATGTCGGCGCCCTGTCTGATCATCAGCTTCAGATGGGAATAGCGTCGCCTGCTGCGGCGCTCCAATCTCTCATACCGGCGCCTGCTACGGCGCTCCATCTGATCAAGCTGGCAAAAAAGACGGTGCACGAGGCGATAAACTGGCTCAGAGGCGGGTGGAGGTGCAGTGGTGGCAGCATGGGCAGCTGGGGCAGCTGTGGATGAAGAGGGTCCAGTAGACGGAGGGGCTGTCTCATCAGTAGCAGTGACAGGTGGTGGTCTGTAGCCCAAGGCAAGGAAGTTCCTGCTGTGCGGGATGATCTTCCTGCAGTCCGCTGCTGGTGGTCGCGTCAGTCATGCGGTCGCGTCGCTGCTGATTCGTGCTTGGCACGCGATCGCGTCATCCATGCGATCGCGTGGATACCAGTTTCTTTAAAGCTCCGTTTTGCTTTCTCTTTCCATTTTAGTATGTTTCCTTTTTCATCCTTTAAGTCATTCTGCCTTAGAAAATCTGAAACTACTCAACACACTAATCACGGCATCGAATGGAAATAAAGGTAATTAAAATAATTAATTTTTAAAGCTTAGGAAACATGTTTTTCACAACATGACATAATAAGGAAGGGAAAGTAAAACCATGCAATTAATGTGAATAAGTAGGTGAAGAGTTGAATAAATCACTCTAATTAAGCACAAAAGAACTCATGAAATATGGGTTTATCACTATCCTCTTCTGCAAGTTTTGTTGTACTTTATTTTTTGATTTGAATTAGTGGAATCCAGTTTATGTTTGTCTTGGAGAATTTGTTTACTTTTAACGAAGTAAGTAAAAGCATTTTTGCATGTAGTTGCATTTATATAGATAGGTTGCATTTCATAATTTCTACCATTCCTCTTCACTGCTTTGTAGCTTCTCCTGAGCTTAGCATGAGGACATGCTAATGTTTAAGTGTGGGGAGATTTGATGCACCACTACTTTGGGGTACATTTTGTACTTAATTGAGTGGATTTTTATCCACTAAACTCACACTTATTCATATAATTCGCATGTTTTACATTTTTCTTCCTAATTTTGTGCTACGGTTGAAAACATGCTTCTTTGGCCCTAAATTTGCTAATTTTAATCCCCTCTTATTACCATTCAATGCCGTGATACGTTTGTTAAGTGTTTTCAGGATTTATAGGGCAGGAATGGCCTAGAGGATGGAAAGGAAGCATGCAAAAGTAGTAGGAATACAAGAAATTGAAGGAATTACAAAGCTGTCAAGCTTGACCTCTTCGTACTAAATCAGACATAACTTGAGCTACAGAGGTCCAAATGAGGCGGTTCCAATTGTCTTGGAAAGCTAACATCCGGGGCTTCAAAATGATATACAATTTGCCATATTTTCCTTGCTGTTAGGCAATGCGTATACGTGCATGACACGTATGCGTGGATAGTACGGCAGACAAGCGACGCGTACGCGTGAGATGCGCCACGTGCAGAAATTGCAGAAGACGCTGAGGGCAATTTTTGGGCTGTTTTTAGCCCAGTTTCAAGCCCGAAAAACACATATTAGAGGCTGCAGAGTGGGGGAATAAAAAAAACAATTCAATCAAACATTCATTGACATAATTTGAGGTTTTAGATGTAGTTTTCTAGAGAGAGAGGCTCTCTTCTCTCTCTAGGTTTTAGGATTCTTAGGTTTAGCTATTTTTAATTTTAGACTTCTACTCTACTTTAATTTAGTTTCTCTTCTACTCTTATTTGTTCTAGCACTTTAGTTTACTTATTTCTCTTGTTGATTTGTTTATTTTCCCAATTTGGTTTATGAACTCCATGTTAGATTTGATTCTCTATTTAATGCAATTTGAGGCATTTCATATTTATGATTGCTTTCTTCAATTTATATTATGGATGCTTTCAATTGGTTGTTTGGATTTTATTATCTCTTACTAGTTTCCTATGTTTTTATGTTATGCCTTCCAAGTGTTTGATAGAATGCTTGATTGGATTTTAGTGTAGATTTCTCTCTTTTTGGCTTTGGTTGAGTAATTGGAGACTCTTGAGTTATCAAACTCCTTTGTTGATTGATAATTGAAAGTTGCTAATTGACTTGAATTCCACTAACTCTAGTCTTTTCTTGGGAGTTGACTAGGACTTGAGGAATCAAATTGATTCATCCATTTGACTTACCTTCATAGTTAGAGGTTGACTAAGTGGGAGCAATGAACAATTGATGTCACAATTGATAAGGATAGCTAGGATAGGACTTCTAATTCTCATACCTTTCCAAGAGCTTTATTAGCTATTAGTTTAATTCTTGCAATTTACTTTTCTTGTTCCTTATTCAAAATCCAAAAAGATACTTTTCCACAACCAATAATAACTACACCTCCCTGCAATTCCTTGAGAGATGACCCGAGGTTTAAATACTTTAGTTTATTTTATTGGGTTTGCTTAGTGACAACCAAATTTATTTGTACGAAAGGATTCTTTGTTGGTCTAGAAACTATACTTTCAACGAGAATATATTTGTGAAATTCTTTACTAGCAAAAATCCGTTCATCAATGTCACATAATGCTTATATGGAAAATTTTAACGTAATTTAAAAAGGATCTTTGTGTCATGAACTAAGATAAATAAACTCAACATTGTACGTTGTTTTCTTTGGTTACAAAAAACTTGTGTATTTTTTATTTGCAGTTAAGTATTTATTGTATTATGAATTTTCATGAGTAAAAGCAGATTTCCATTTCTTTCAACGATTTTTTCCGTCAAAAGTTAGTTTACGTTAAATCTTTAATGTTGTTTCAGTTGTTGTTTTTCTTAGTGTTGCAGTTTTGATAATCTTGATATCTAATATTCAATATCAATTCCAATAATGTTATGTTTTTTAAACATTAGTGAACATAACATGACGGTGGAACCGGACAAATGAAAACTGAGGACTTTTTGTCATCCTCTGCAAGCACAACATTTGCTACAGAGCTTCTGTCTAAGAAATTTTCCCAAACTACCAACAAGGGAGATGATAATTGTTGAAAATTTGCGTTTAGTTTTAAAACTGTCTTAGCATATTGTCGTCTGGTTTTTTTTTCTAAGTCAGTATTTAATGACTTGGGAGTTCTTAGTTTCGTTATATGCATGTTGATATTTTCAGTATTACCTGAATATTCTGGAGAAATAGTTCCTAATAGTCTAGATGGAGAAGACTCTGATTCAGAAGACAATTTAGATGATATCTCATCTATTGGAATTGACAGATCCATGCAATTTGATCTTAATAAGGTTCCAGAAGAAGATAATAAAACTTTAGAAGACCAACAAAGAGAAGATGATATACATGTTAAGAAAAGGTGCTTTAATTTGAACAAAAATCCATGGTATGGAGATAAAATATCAGATCCTATAAAACGTGAAGCCCATAGATTCTTGACAGAGTATTTTTTGCCAGGTCAATATGATGTTGAAGAGAAATTTTGATCTTTTATTATAAGAATTATGTTGATTCCCTTAATTTAATGATTTGGGTTGCATTTTTACATGTTTATCTACTTTCACAGTTTCTTGATTTAGGTTTAGTAAGGCATAACTTCAAAGAGGAGTAACTTTAATTTATGCTTGTTAGAACTTTATTTTAACTTTATAAATTTAGAGTGTGACTTTATTTTCTTCTTTTATATTTATGTTTGAATGCAAATTTAAATGATAATAAAGTAAATAATAAAATCTTATTGGTAAATCTGTTCACATGAGTTAACATATATAGCTTATTTAACTTGTGAACTTTTTTACGTAAAACGAATCTAGAAAAAGTGTTACGAGTTTAAATAACAATGATTTAAACATATGTAGTTTAAAATAGTAGTGTTAACTTAACTAGATTATACCCAGATGGCTATTACTAAAGAAAACATTGAAATATGTGGTTATACACATTTTGCGGCGGTTGGAAGAAAACCGCCGCAAAATGTAAAACGATAACTCACCCGACGGTGCATATAGTAGCGATTCTAGGAAAACCCCCACTAAATGCAAGGCTGATTGCAGCCCCACCCCTAACCACTGCGATATGCGCTGCAAAATTTCTGCTACTATCTGCCGGAATTGTTAAAACAGAAAAAGGAGAGCAAATAATGTATAAGAAAACAAAACCAGAGTATTGAAAATTGAGAAAAGACTAAGGATATGAAGGTAATTCTTAATAATGAAGGATAGAAAAGTAATTCAAAGTTTAGAACCTAGAAATTCTCTTATAAGAAATCTAGAGTGAAGTATAAGAATAAGAAAAGATTAACTGGGAATTGAAAAAGAGAAAAGTAACAGAGAAGATAGACAATTAAGATCTGTAAAGGATAACTGAATGGTCAAAAACTGACCTAGCAAGGACGAGAATTCTGTCCTGCATGCTCAGTGCATGTACTGTTAATAGTTTTAATGTGGGAAAAACTCATTTGCTATTGATGATTGAAATCAGAAAAAAATCCACGTACTTTTAATTGATGATATTGGGAAAAATCCACGTACTTTTGAAGTGTTGATTATTGAAATTGGAAAAACTCACATATTATTGATGATTGATCTCGAGGATGCCCACAAACTGATTGATCACTATTTTTCATTGTGCGTCTATTATGGCGTCAAGTTTTGTGATGATTGATGGTTGTCACGTATTGATGGTGTTCTTAACCATATCAACACATATGCACGTACTGAACACAATGGAAAACTATATCTAGGACTTGTTTCCGGGTAATGTCGAATTGCGGGATGTAAATCAACACGTGAGCTCATTGCCTGCATAGGGCTATACATGCATCATACTTGTTGACAGCATAATCACTGTGATATTATTTTTTGCTTGAATTCTTATTTTTGTGCAATTTGTCTATGATTGTCTACCGTTACTAATTGAATGTTGTTAGATCGACCTTAAAGTTAAAGATGAAAGACAAACTATATAGAATAACATAAAAAAAAAGAAGTAAGACTAAATCGATTATGGAGGAAAAGTTGGTAAAATCGTATAATTTAGGGTCGAAAAGATTAGGCGATCAACTACCTCTACACTAGAACCTTGCTTTAGGAAAGATGAATATTTGTTTCTCTCATTAGTACCTTACTAGGAATTGTAGGTTCTCACCCTCTTCTCTTCATTGTTCTTATATGCGAAGCTGATGGCGATGCCTGTTGAAGAGATGGTGCTTCTCTTTTTGCTACATCCCAAACTTAAAGTACGTGTACATTTAAAGGACGTCTGATGTTATGTGAAGTTATAGAGCCTAAAGTATTTTTTCCTTTTTTTGTTAGAATTTTGCTTGAGGGTAGGACTTATCTAGCCTAAGTTCCATACCAGAGGATTTTTTTAGATAGGCTAGGATTCAGGGTGCCGTAAGTAGAAAGATGTACTCTATATATGTATTATACTAAAGGTTTCTAAGTCTGGGTTAATAATACTTATGTTTGTTTGACTAGTGCTATCTTATCCTCTCTTACAGCTTGTATGAAATTTACGGGTCTATATTGTGAATTAAGTTTATTTTTATCTTCTATGATGATTTATAACTTGTTATGCATAACTGTTATTCTTTGCAATGCGTCTTAAAAAAATATATCTATCGCAAAAATACATTCGCGTTTCTAATTACAAATCAGGCTCATATGATATATTAATTAATAGCTATAATTTTAGGTATACAAATTAGTAACACCTTGTTTTAGCACGATCATGACATGCTAGAAGATTGGGTCGTTATACTATTCATGATTCTATACTTATATATGGTCTCGAAATTTAATTACCGAAGGCTCCCATTCTCACTTCTTCACCTATCCCTAAATCATCTAATACACATAGTATGGTTATCAGATATAAATATAGTGTTCTTAAACCAAAAGCTTTAACTGTTGTTTCTAACATTGATTTTACTCAATATCCTCCTAAGACTCTTTCTGAGGCTTTATCTTCTTCTCATTGTCACCAAGCCACAACTGAGGAATATGATGCTTTGGTCAAAAATCATACATGGCATCTTATTAACCCTCCTTCCGATTCCACTATTATTGGATGTAAATGGGTTTACACTGTTAAAAATGACCCTGATAATAGATAGTATCAAGAAAGGGTAAACTACTAAAAATACACCCGAATAATTTTGTTGTTGACAAAAATGTTCTCAAATAATTTATAAACACGATAAAAATACCCAAAAATAATATTATATTTTTGTAAGCGTCAAACGACTTTTGTATTTGATAAACCCTTATGTATTTGATCCAAAAATTTATAGGAGTATTTAGATAACTATTTAAAAAATACACATAAAAAATTGGATAAAAATTTGATCTCTATATTTTTTTACGGGTTAACCACAAAAAATACCCCCGAATTATTTAAACTCTGACAAAAATACATTCGAATTTAACTATTGATAAAAATGCAATCAAATAATTTAAAAACACAACAAATATACCCAACAGTAAATACATATTCGAGATTGAATTTTGATGCAATTTCTTATAAGCATGATTATAAAAATAAAAAATATATTATTATAACTAAAATTTTGTGGTTTTTCGTTAAGTATATATATTTTTATATTTTTTGTTAACAACCAATAATACTTTTAAAAAATCACAAAAATAATATATACTTAACAAAAAATTACCAAATTTTAAGAATAATAATATCTCATTTTTCTAATCATACTTGCAAAAAACGCATCAAAATTCAATCTCTAATCTATTTTTTGAGAAATACATATTTAATATTAGTTTTTTTTGCAAGATTATCTAACATTAAATATGTATTTCTCAAAAAATACATTAGAGATTGAACTTTGATATAACTTTTTTTCAAGCATGATTAAAAAAAAGAGATATTATTATTCTTAAAATTTAGTGATTTTTCGTTAAGTATATATTTTTTTTGTAATTTTTTTGTTAACAACTAATAATATTTTTAAAAAATCACAAAAAAATATATACTTAAAAAAAACACAAAATTTTAAGAATAATAATATCTCATTTTTTTAATTATACTTGCAAAAAATCACATTAAAATTCAATCTCTAAGGCATTTTTTGAAAATATATATTTACTATTGGACATTTTTGTCGCGTTATAAAATTATTTAAAAGAATTTTTGTCGATAGTAAAATTCGGGTGCATTTTTATCAGTGTTTGAATAATTCGGGGGCATTTTTGGTGGTTAGCCCCTTTTTTTACTTTTTCAAAGTATTATTGGTTGTTGACAAAAAACAAAACAAAAAAATATATATACCTAGCAAAAAATTACCAACTTTTAATGATAAAAATATCGCATTTTTTTAATCATACTTGCAAAAAATTGCATCAAAATTCAATCTCTAAAGTAATTTTTTTTAGAATACATATTTAATGTTGGGCATTTTTGTCGTATTTTAAAATTATTTGAAGATATTTTTGTCGATACCGAAATTTGAGTGCATTTTTGTCAATGACAATTATTTGAGTGCAATTTGGTAGTTACCCATCAAGAAATATAAAGCCGGTTTTGTGGCCAAAGGGTGTCACCAAGTTGAAGGAGTAGATTTTAACCTAATCTGTAGCCCTGTGATTCATCCTTTTACAATTCAGACTGTTGTTTTTCTTGCTGTTACATATGGTTGACCGCTTTGCCAATTTAATTTTAAAAATGTCTTCTTAAATGATGATTTAATTGAGGATGTTTTCATGATATAGCCTCCTGGCTTTATGTCCAGTAACTTTTCATTAGTGTACAAGCTTGATAAAGTCATCTATAACCTCAAGCAAACTCCAAAAGCTTGGTTTGTTCAACTCAGTTCTACTCTTTTTATTTATGATTTTTCTAACACCAAGGCTAATACTTCTTTATTTGTTCGACATACTAAACATTCTACTATTTATTTACTCGCCTATGTGGGTGATATTGTTATAATTGGTAATAACAAAACTGAAATTGATGATCTAATTATTGACTTGAACTTTAAATTTGCTCTTAGGGACTTAAATGGTTTGAATTATTTTCTTGGTTTAGAATTTAATATACGCACTGGTGAACTTCACATTTCACAATCAAAATATATTCTTGATTTGTCAAGACATTCAGGCTTCTCTAGTTCCAAATCTATCCCCACCTCTATGCTATCCTCTCTCAAGTTAATTTTTGAAGGCTCTTAACCATATGAAAACCCAGCTTTCTATAGGTCTCTTATTATAGGGTTATATAACCTTAACTCATCCAGAGATATCTTTCTCTGTGAATCGAGTTAGTCAATTCATGAAAAATTCCAAGCAATATCACCAGACAACTTTAAAAAAGATCATCTGTTATCTTTCAAGTACGTATCATTATGGACTATGTTTAAAAAAGTTTATTGATCTTCGTGTTCTTGTCTTTGCTGATGCAGATTGGGTGACTGACATTGAAGATCGCAGGTCCACCAGTGGATATTACGTCTTTCTTGGCTATAATCCAATGTTTTGGTGTAGTCGAAAACAAATGGCGGTGAATTGCTCATCTACAGAAGTAGAATTTAGATGCCTTACAGATGCTGGAGCCGAAATATTATGGGTTCTTAAGTTGCTACAAAAATTTGGTATTCTTCAACCTATTGTGCCTACTGTGTTTTGTGACAACCTCAGTGTAGTAATGCTTTCTGCCAATTCGGTTTTTCATAGTTGAAGCCAGTATTTTGAGTTTGATTTGCACTTTATCCAAGATCCAATGTCAAAAGGAAAATTGCATATGATTCATATCCCAACTAATTTTCAAATTGCTGATGTGCTCACTAAACCACTATCTACTGTTTCTTTTTGAGAAATTCAAGCATAAACTCAGAGTAGTTCCTCAACCTACTATGAGTTTGAGGGAAATTGTAGAGAACTATCATGCATTAGTAACTGAAATAACTAATTCTTGTGATGATTCTTGATGTACTATTAGTTGAGGTATTAGTTAACTATTTCCATCTTTGGTTTTCTATTATAGTATGTATGTATGTATGTATATATGTATGTATGCATGTATAAACAATATGCTTAAATGGTGGCCTCATGAGAGGATACAAGTACCAAGCTAGGAGAAGATACCAGAACCAAGCTTTCACTAGGCTTTGATACCAACTATTGTTAATATCTTTGATAAACCCCATTTTTAGGGTTTATCTTGTGCTTAATTTAGTAGATTTTATCCATTATTCTCACACTTATTCATATAATTCGCATGTTTTATATTTTCCTTCCTAATTTTGTACTATGATTGAAAATATGCTTCTTTGGCCTTAAATATGCTAATTTTAATCCCCTCTTATTACCATGCGATACCGTGATATGTTTGCTGAGTGTTTTCAGGATTTATAGAGCAGGAATGGCTTAGAAGATGGCAAGAAAGCATGCAAAAGTGGAAGGAACACAAGAAAATGATGTTTTGAGAAGCTAGCAGCGACGCGTATACGTGGGCGATGCGTACGCGTGACCGGCGCAAAAGACGATCGACACGCATGCGTGCATGACGTGTACGCATGACCAGGATTTTTTGTCAAGCAACGCGTACGCGTGACAAAGCGTCACGTGCTGTATTACACAGTAGACGCTGTGGGCGATTTTTGGGCTCCTTTTGGCCCAGTTCTAAGCCCGAAAACACAGAATAGAGGCTGCAGAGTGGGGGAATCATTCATTCATTCAACATTCACACTTCATTATTCACACATTAGGTTTTTAGATGTAGTTTTCTAGAGAGAGAGGTTCTCTCCTCTCTCTAGGTTTTAGGGTTCTTAGTTTTATTTCTTCTCAAATTCTAAATTCTATCCTATTTTAATTTAGTTTCTCTTCTACTTTTATTTGTTCTAGCATCCTAGTTTATTTATTTCCCTTATTGATGACTTTATGTTACCAATTTAGTTTATGAATTCTCATGTTAGATTTGATTTCCCTTTTAATACAATTCGAGGTATTTCATGTTTATTGTTTCTTCCGTTATTTGTTATCATTTATTTTGCAATTGTTGGTTTTAGTATTTACATTCTCTTGTTGCTTTTCTATGCTTTTATTTTGTGCCTTCCAAGTGTTTGATAAAATGCTTGGTTGGATTTTAAATTAGCTTTTTATGTTCTTAGCTTAGATTGAGTAATTAGAGACTCTTGAATTGTCAAAGTCTCTTGTTGGTTGGTGATTGAAACTAGCTAATTGGCTTGAGCCTCACTACCTCTAGTCTTTAATTAGGATTTGTGAACTCAAGTTGATTTTCTCACTTGACTTACCTTCAATTGTTAGAGGTTAACTAAGTGATAGCAAAAAGACAATTGCCATCACAAGTGATTATGATAATGGGGATAAAAATTCCAATTATCAATCCTTGCTAGGACGTTTTCTTAATTATTAGTTTATTTTCTTGTCATTTACATTCCTTGTTCAACATTTAAAAACCCAAAAATATACTTTCCCATAACCAATAATATTTACACTTCCCTGCAATTCCTTGAGAGACGACCCAAGGTTTAAATACTTCGGTTGATTTTTATTGGGTTTGCTTAAGTGACAAACACATTAAATTTAATCGAGGTTCAATTGTCAGTTTAGATCTATACTTGCAACGCGATTATTTTTGTGAAATTCTTACCAACGATTTCCCCTGTCAATCTTATTAGATATAAATTAAACAAGAGTAATATCAATAACAAGATAATATCTAATAAACTAATAATGAATATTAATATTCACAATATGATCGAATAATATGAACTTGTATTGTAAGTTAGAAGCTTGAACAAAATACAAGGATGCTTATTCAAGATACAAAGATTGCAACGAAAGCTTAAAGGTATTTCAGAGTATGAGAGATTATGTGTAAATGCAGATGCCTTACGTCTTCCTCTCCCTTTTTTATAGTGGGCTATTCTCCTTATTCTTTTACAATTTTAACCCTAGTTTTAGAAATCTGCTTAATCTTTATGTGGGTGATTCATGGACTCTGTCTTGGATTTGATGTGTTCTATCATAATTTTTGTAATTCTGGTAGCTGATTTTATAACTTTACTAGTATTATGTTGGCATTCTGCTAAAAGCTTTTGTTGTTTTTTGCATGTGATTCCTTTATTGATTTCTGAGCTGTTTTGATACATTTTCTTCTGTTGTCGGACAGGTGTCTGATTTTTTTATTCTGGGGCTCTTTTTTTTTTTTAAATCTCCAAATGGATCTTGGGTGTCTAGTATATACAGTCTTGGGCTGGACTGAACTTCTTTGTCTTCATCTTCTGGGACTGCTTTTATTGCTTTTCGAGAATTATGAATTTTTTCTTCTGAGGTGGCCGCTACAAGGGCAGCCATCATCTATTTTTTATGGGCTAAGAAACGAGTCTCTTTTTCGTATGATAATTTTTCAAACTCCGAACTGTAGCTTGAGAGTTCTGATCTTTTTTGAGATATAGTCATCCGGTTATCAATGGCCCTTTTACTGATTAGGTTGAGGTCAAATTTGTTCCACTATTTTATTTTTATGTTTCTGATTAAATATTGTACACTTGGAGTGTCTTTATATCCTGCAGGGTCATATTCCCAAGTCATAATCCAACATATTCCCATAGTGGGTGTAACACCCCAATTACCCTAAGCCTTACCTCTAGCCGTAAAGCAAAGGTTAATCAGAGGTTACGACAGTCCTAAGGCTTATATATATATATATATATATATATATATATAGAAGGAAATAATATAATCTAGAAGCCTGATGAAGGATATAGCTCAAAGACAGAATTACAAAATCGCGAAACGTTCACACGAAGCTAACGCATAAGATACAAGATATAGATGCAAAAGAATGGAATATATATAGATATAATAGTATAATAATCATAGGGGACTAGTCGCGACTTGCGGAGTTTAAGCCGACAAGTATATATACAGACATACAGAGTTTGGAGTTAAAAACAGCTTATACAACAATTCTCTCAAATAAGCCTCTAAGGCCATAAATATAAATATACAAAAGGAGAGAGAAAAATATGACGAAAGTAAAACAAAAATAAACAAGGAACGAACCATACTCCGCTCTGTCACCATATCCGCAATCTCATCAAAGTAAATTTCGACCTGCATCTGAAAAACAACAACAAAGTATGGAATGAGAACCGGAGGTTCTCAATATGGTAACAGTGTCCAATCCTAGAACTTCACATCACATACAGATATCCAAGCTTAGAACAAAATAAATAAATTAATTAAGCCATAAACTATAAACAGGGTTATCTAAACTTAGGGAAAATTCTAACTAATAATAATCACACTGCTGTATCCCACACCTTCACCACCCTAACCTCCGTGCGATCCCATCGCCACCGCCTACCTAACCTCTTCAACACCAGACAAAAACAAATAATGCAAATAAGTAAAACACAGATGATATTCATATATAACAAGTAGTTCAAGAAGCAAGTGGGCATGCTATACAATTAGGCAAACTCAAGTAATCAAAGCAAACAAGCATATAGAAGATGCATATAATGAATGTCTATCCTATTGGCTCCTGAGATCACTTGTCGGTCCGTAAATGCCAACCCGACACATCCTCCCGGATGTAGCCTTTTCTGCCACGCCATGGATATAGTGCCCTGCACACTCATGCAGCAGCTCTTCTGCTACGCCAGGGATATAGTGACCTGCACACTCATGTAGTAGAGAGTCTACTACGCCAGGGATATAGGCTCCGCACACTTCCTGCAGTAGATAAGGAAATGACCACAACAAATCATGTAGCAGAACTATCTGCTACGCTGGGGATATAGGCCCTGTACACTCTCAACAAAACTGGTCATGCAGCAGAACAATCTACTATGCCGGAGATATAGGCTCCGCACACTTTCAACAATCCAATAACTTCATCCTGAAATCACTTTCAACAACATCTACTCATGCAGCAAAGAAATCTGCTATGCCAGGGAGATAGGCCCTGCACACTTTCCTTCCATATCCATCATCAATTCTTAATTCCACTTCGAACTCATTAGTTCATCAATTTCTCAACTTTCATCAAGATCATCATTTCTCTTCAAATCCTCAACTTATCTCAACCATCCTCAATTCATATTTTCCATTCCGAACTCATAGCTCCTCAGTTCTCATCTCATATACCAATTCTTCTTTAATCTCCACCCAACCCATTATCAGCACACCATAAACTTAGGCCTCCATTTTTTTCTAATTTATCATAAAATCATCTACTAGAACCCTTAGGTTATATCCCATGTTCTAATACTCAAAACTAGGCCCAAAAGTCTTAAAATGATGTTATAGAAGCTTACAACCTTGTTGGGAAGGTAGAATAGTTGAAAAACAAGTAAAATTTGAGAAACAGGGCGTGTGCGGCCACACAGGAGTGTGTGCGTGCACACGCCCAGGAGATCTTAAAATGTGTGCGTACGCATAGGTGGCAAAACTTACAGAATCTGTTCACTCGCACAACCTGTGCCAGCGCCCCTAACAGACTGGCCTTCTCGACGTGTGCGTCCGCACAGGTTGAAATCCTTCCTTAGATATGCGCGCGCACAAGCTATGCTAGCGCTGCAAACAGAACGCATCTCCCTACCTGTGCGTCCGCACATGTCAAAATTTTTG
Organism: Arachis ipaensis; assembly: GCF_059453495.1. Taxonomy (NCBI): domain Eukaryota; kingdom Viridiplantae; phylum Streptophyta; class Magnoliopsida; order Fabales; family Fabaceae; genus Arachis; species Arachis ipaensis. Next base: position 74,959,392 of record NC_142436.1, read on the forward strand.
CAGGGTGTGCGTCCGCACGAGGGTGTGCGCTCGCACATATCAGAAATCATGAAATTATGCAACTTAGCAAAATTTCATATTTTCAACACTAACTTTGAATGATCATAACTTCCTCTGCAAAATCCCAATTTTCACAAACTTTAAATCGATTTAAAGGATTTTTAAAGATCTTTAATTCTAAAGAAATTTCAATCAATTTGAAAAACCGAGGCAAAAGTTATGATCAAGCAAAGTTCACCAAAAATCCAATTTTACCAAAAGCCTCAAAATCCAAAATTCACCAAATCTCACAATGCAAAACCAACTAATCATAACCCAAACAATACCAAGACAACATCAAAGTCCATACCATTCCTTTCCCAACTCAACAATCCATAATATCCCAATTTCACCATTCAACACCATCAAAATCCTTAATCATCAACATCCAAAACCATCACAAATGCTCATAATCATCTTCAACCAACAACAAACATCAATAACCACTACAAATCCTCATCAACTTACCTCAACATTATCAGTCATTATCCACATTCGTATTACCACACTCAACAACATCAACCAATATCATAATTTATAATTAACACCAATAACCCTCTTCAACAATAACAAATCTCATATTTATCATCAACCTTCAAAATTATTTAAAATACTAACAATCATCATCAAAATCACATAATCATCATTATTATTCCATTTCCTTCCACACACCACCAATACAACATCAATCAATCTCCATCAACAACACAAATTGTCAATTTTCTCATCAACACCAAAATCAAACTTTAACATACACAAGTCATAAAATCTTCATCACAATTCACATGCCACATACATAATTCAATCCACCATATATTTAATTCAATCCTATCTTAAGGTCAACTAGTCTAAGTGTCCAGAAACATTACATATTACGTAAAGGAAACCAAAACCATACCTTGGCCAATTCCCAAACGCTTCAAATACCAAAACGAAGCCACCAAACTTGATCCAAAGCCTCAACCAACTCCAAAAAACATCCAAAACTCAATCTAACAACATATATACCACCAAATTCAAAACCTAAGATACACAAAACAACTAAACACAAGGGTTTAGTGAAACCTTACCTTACCCAACAAGATTAGGGGTAAAATCCAATAATTACCCGCTACTAGAGATCACCTAAATAAGCAAAACTACAAAACTTGCTCAAGAACTAAACCCAAAATGCGCAGAAACTTAGGGAAGAAAACGGGGATAGAGTTTCGAGTTCTTACCAGAAAAACTTACATAGAAAGGAAGAGCTCGTCGAGAGCTTCGCGTGGCTGCAAATGGCTCATCAATCAGAACTCCGGATCAAAAGTTATGGCTTCCGGAAGTGGAGGATGAATAGTAACAATGGGGTTTTACCCCCCACCACCTCCTATCCGAGTTCTATCTCTCTCTTCCCTTCAAAATGAGTTTGAAACTCATCAATCACACATATATATGTTGGACCTTGGGTCCGGTTTGGGTCCAATCCAACATGTTAGCGTTTTTAGCCCGTTTGGCCTACTTTGAGCCAACACCTTTAATATTAGTGCGCAGATTTCAATTCTAAATTATTTTTTGTCCTTTCAAAATAATAAATCAATTTTCCAAAATATTATTTTTCTCAAAACACAGTGCTGGAAAGGCTTAAACCGGTTCGACCGGTTCAGCTGCCGGTTCTTGGTCTTTTGCAGAAAATACATTTTCTGACTTCGAAAAATTCATCGAAACCAAATTTCACCTTTATATTTTCAAATTTAAACTTCTAAATTTTGAATCCATCTCGGGCACTTAAAATTATTATTTTATTAAAACAGTTTTGCGTGAAAAACTTGGGTTCTTACATCCTCCCCTCCTTAAAAAGATTTTCACCCTCGAAAATCTGAGTTACGCGATATATCCCCATCAAATCGTCCTACCGTGCCGAAGTTCCCTTTCTCCTTCCGCTGTGTCACTCTGATTATCATCACCAAGCACCCGAAATTTTTCCTCAAGACAAAAACCGATTTTTGTAACATCCTTCCAAAACCTTTAAAACAAGTTTATTCTAAACCAGTTCATTGTTAAAGATTTTTCTCAAGAGAGTCAAAAATCATTTCTTCGTAAGTCAAATACTTAAAATCACGATTTCCTATATAAAACTTGTCAATTTAAATTCCTTTTGATAAGATAATTTGGAAACCAAATTCACAAATTGATAAAATCATAGAACTCACTTTTCCTTTCAAAACATATCATTCAAACCAAGAGTTTCAATTTTCTTTCACAACCAAATCATTTAAACCAATAGTTTCAAACTAATTTTCAAAATCATTTTAAAATTTAGAACTTTTTCAACAAGATTGAAGACCACACCAATTTGAAACTGAAAATCAAAGTTAAAAACCGCAAAAGCATCTGTCTTTACTTCCGTTGCCACTAATACTGAGCCGCACCCGTCAACTGATATGCCGCGAACTCTACGAACTGGTCCTCTTGAATAGGTTGAGCTCGTAATGCATAGGATAGGTTAGCCATTTGATGAGCGGATAATTTATACGCTTTTTGGCATTGTTTTTACATAGTTTTTAGTATGATTTAATTAGTTTTTACTGTGTTTTTATTAGTTTTTATGCAAAATTCACATTTCTGGACTTTACTATGAGTTTGTGTATTTTTTTGTGATTTCAGGTATTTTCTAGTTGAAATTGAGGGACCTAATCAAAAATCTAATTCAGAGGCTGAAAAAGGACTGTAGATGCTGTTGGATTCTGACCTCTCTGCACTCGAAATGGATTTTCTGGAGCTACAGAAACTCAATTGGCGCTCTCTCAATTGCGTTGGAAAGTAGACATCCAGGGCTTTCCAGAAATATAAATAGTTCATACTTTGCCCGAGTTTTGATGATGCAAACTGGCATTCAAACGCCAACTTCCTACCCTATTCTGAAGTTAAACGCCAGAAACAGGTTACAAACCAGAGTTAAATGCCACAAACAGGCTGCAACCTGGCATTTAACTCCAAGAGAAGTCTCTACACGTGTAAAGCTCAATGCTCAGCCCAAGAACACAATAAGTGGGCCCCGGAAGTGGATTTCTGCACTATCTGCACTTAGTTACTCATTTTCTGTAAACCCTAGTGACTAGTTTAGTATAAAAACTACTTTTAGTGATTTATTTCACATCTTTATATCATTTTTGAGACTATCTTTGTATCACTTTTGATCTCTGGATCACATTTAGGGGGCTGGCCATTCGGCTATGCCTGGACCTTCATCACTTATGTATTCTCAACGGTGGAGTTTCTACACCCCATAGATTAAGGTGTGGAGCTCTGCTGTTTCTCATGAATTAATGCAAAGTACTATTATTTTTCTATTTAATTCAAGCCTATTTCTTCTCTAAGATATTCATTCGCACACAAGAACATGATGAATGTGATGATTATGTGACGCTCATCACCATTCTCACCTATAAATGCGTGCCTGACAACCACTTCCATTCTACATGCAAACAAGCTTGAATGTGTATCTCTTGGGTTTCTAATCGAAGATTAAAAACTTTGTGGTATAGGCTAGAATTATTGGCAGCCATTCCTAAGATCCAGAAAGTCTAAACCTTGTCTGTGGTATTCCGAGTAGGATCTGGGATGGGATGACTGTGACGAGCTTCAAACTCGCGAGTGTTGGCCGTAGTGACAGACGCAAAAGGATCTGGATCCTATTTCAACATGATCAAGAACCGACAGATGATTAGCCATGCGGTGACAGTGCATTTGAACTATTTTCGCTGAAAGGACGGACGGTAGCCATTGACAATGGTGATCCCCCAACATACAGCTTGCCATGGAAAGGAGTATGAATGATTGAATGAAGATAGTAGGAAAGTAGAGATTCAGAAGGAACAAAGCATCTCCATATGCTTATCTGAAATCCCACCAATGAATTACATAAGTATTTCTATCTTATTTTATGTTTTAATTATCAAAACCTCATAACCATTTGAATCTGCCTGACTGAGATTTACAAGATGACCATAGCTTGCTTCAAGCCAACAATCTCCGTGGGATCGATCCTTACTCACGTAAGGTTTATTACTTGGACGACCCAGTGCACTTGCTGGTTAGTTGTGCGGAGTTGTGAAAAAGAATTGAGATTACGATTGTGCGTACCAAGTTGTTGGCGCAGTTGAGATCACAATTTTGTGCACCAAGTTTTTGGCGCCGTTGCCGAGGATTGTTCGAGTTTGGACAACTGACGGTTCATCTTGTTGCTCATATTAGGTAATTTTATTTTAATTTTAAGCTTTTTGTTTTTATTATTTTTATTTTCAAAAAATTTTCAAAACAAATAAATTATTCTATGACTTCAGAATTTTTAAGAATGAATTCTAGAGTTTCATGATGATCTGTTGAAGTCTGGCTGGCTGTGAAGCCATGTCCAATCTTTTGGACCGAGGTTTCAACTCATCATCACAAGAGCTTGTTGATTTCTATCAATCTTGCTGTTGTACGTAATGTTCTGCTGAAGCTTGGCTGGCCATTGGCCATGTCTAGTCTTTTGGACCGAAGCTTTCATGTAAAGCTCGGCTGGCTATTAAGCCATGTCTAAAACTTTGGACCGGAGCTCTAGACTAACATTGCATGATTCTTGGAATTCTCATTAAAAATTTTGAATTTCTTTATTTTATTTTTCTAATTTAATTTTCAAAAAATTACAAAAAAAATTTATAAAATCATAAAACCAAAAATAATTTGTGTTTCTTGTTTGAGTCTAATGTCAAATTTTAAGTTTGGTGTCAATTGCATCTTTTTAATTTCCTAAAAATTTTCAAAAATTCATGCATGTGTTCTTCATAATCTTCAAGTTGTTCTTGATGATTTTCCTTGTTTGATATTGTGTTTTTCTTGTTTTGTGTCTTTTCTTGTTTTTCATATGCATTCTTGAATCATTAGTGTCTATAGAATAAAAATTTTTAAGTTTGGTGTCTTGCATGCTTTTCTTTTCTTAAAAATTTTTCAAAAACATGTTCTTGATGTTCATCATGATCTTCAAAGTGTTCTTGGTGTTCATCTTGACATTCAAAGTGTTCTTTCATGCATTTTTGTTTTGATCTTAAACTTTTATGTTTTGTGTCACTTATATGTTTTTCTCTCTTCTCATTAAAAATTCAAAAATCAAAAAAATATCTTTTCCTTATTTTGCTCATTATTTTCAAAATTTTAGATTGATTTAGTCAAAAAGTTTTAAAATTTAATTGTTTCTTATTAGTCAAGTCAAATTTTCAATTTAAAAATTCTATCTTTTTCAAACCTTTTTCAAAAATCAAATCTTTTTCATTTATTTTTACATATTTTCGAAAACTTTAAAAATTGATTTTGAAAATCTTTTTCTTATTCTTACTTCATATTTTCGAAAATCTCATTCACATTTAATGTTTTAATTAAAAAAATTTTCAAGTTGTTACTTGCCTATTAAGAAAGGTTCAATCTTTGAATTTTAAAATCATATCTTTTAGTTTCTTGTTAGTCAAGTAATCAACTTTAATTTCAAAAATCAAATCTTTTTAATTCCTTTTCAAAATAAAATTTCAATCATTTCAATCATATCTTTTTCAAAACCACCTAACTAACTCTCTCTCTCTCTCTCTCTAATTTTCGAAAATCCCTTATCCCTTTTTCAAAATTCCTTTTAATTAACTAATTATTTTAGACTTTAATTTTAATTTTATTCCTTTTTATAATTTTCGAATTCTAACTAATAATTAAAGTAAAAACAAAAATATTTTTTCTTTTATTTTAATTATATTCGAATTCATCTCTCTCTCATCTCTTTCTATTTATTTATTTATTTACTAACACATCTCTTCTTCTTAAAAAAAATTTGAACCCTCTCCCCCTCTCCGTGTTCGAATTATTCTCTCCTCTTTTCTTCTACTCACATAAAGGAATCTCTATACTGTGACATAGAGGATTCCATACTTTCTTGTTCTCTTCTCTTTCATATAAGCAGGAACAAGGACAAAGGCATTCTTGTTGAAGCTAATCTTGAACCTGAAAGGACCTTGAAGAGGAAGCTAAGAGAAGCTAAAGCACAACTCTCTGGAGAGGACCTAACAGAAATTTTCAAAAAAGAAGAAGACATGGTAGCCGAAAATAACAACAATGCCAACAATGCAAGAAAGATGCTTGGTGACTTCATTGCACCCTCTTCTGATTTCTGTGCAAGAAGAATCTCAATTCCTGCCATTGGAGTAAACAACTTTGAGCTTAAGCCTCAATTAGTTTCTCTAATGCAACAGAATTGCAAGTTTCATGGACTTCCATTAGAAGATCCTCATAAGTTCTTAGCTGAATTCTTGCAAATCTGTGACACTGTCAAGACCAATGGAGTTGATCCCGAGGTCTACAGGCTTATGCTTTTCCCTTTTGCTGTAAGAGATAGAGCTAGAACATGGTTGGATTTACAACCTAAGGAAAGCCTGAACTCTTGGGAAACGCTGGTCAGTGCTTTCCTGGCCAAATTTTTTCCACCTCAAAAGATGAGTAAGCTTAGAGTGGAAATCTAAACCTTCAGACAGAAGGAAGGTGAGTCCCTCTATGAAGCTTGGGAAAGATATAAGTAATTGATCAAAAGGTGTCCTACTGACATGCTTCCATAATGGAGCATCATATGTATATTCTATGATGGTCTGTCTGAGTTGTCAAAAATGTCATTAGACCATTCTGCAGGAGGATCTCTTCATCTGAAAACCCCTGCAGAAGCTCAAAAACTCATTGAAATGGTTGCAAATAACCAGTTCATTTACACCTCTGAGAGGAATCCTATGAAAAATGGGATGCCTCAGAAGAAGGGAGTTCTTGAAATTGATACTCTGAATGTCATATTGGCTCAGAACAAAATATTGACTCAGCAAGTCAATATGATTTCTTAGAGTCAGAATGGATTGCAAGCTGCATCCAACAGTACTAAAGAAGCATCTTTTGAAGAAGAAGCTTATGATCCTGAGAACCCTGCAATGGCAGAGGTGAATTACATGGGAGAACCCTATGGAAACACCTACAATCCTTCATGGAGGAATCATCCTAATCTCTCATGGAAGGACCAACAGAAGCCTCAGCAAGGCTTCAATAATAATGGTGGAAGAAATAGGTTTAGCAATAGTAAGCCTTTTCTATCATCTTCTCAGCAACAGACAAAGAATTCTGAATAGAGTCATTCTGGCCTCGCAACCATAGTCTCTGATCTATCCAAGACCACACTAAGTTTCATGAATAAAACAAGGTCCTCCATTAGAAATTTGGAGGCACAGGTGGGTCAGCTGAGTAAGAAGATTACTGAAACTCCTCCCAGTACTCTCCCAAGCAATACAGAAGAAAATCCCAAGAGAGAGCGCAAGGCCATAACTATGACCAACATGGCCAAACTTGGAGAGAGTGAGGAGGACGTGAGTCCCAGTGAGAAAAGCCTCATGGGACGTCCTCTGGACAGAAAGGAGTTTCCCTTTGAGGAACCAAGGGAATCTGAGGCTCATACAGAGACCATAGAGATTCCATTGAACTTCCTTCTGCCATTCATGAGCTCTGATGAATATTCTTCCTCTGAAGTGGATGAAGACATCACTGAACAGCAAGTTGTTAAATATCTAGGAGCAATCATGAAGCTGAATGCCAAGTTATTTGGTAATGAGACTTGGGAGAATGAACCCCCTTGCTCACTGATGAGCAGATAATTTATACGCTTTTTGGCATTATTTTTAGTATATTTTCAGTAGATTTTAGTTAGTTTTTATTATATTTTTATTAGTTTTTATTTAAAATTCACTTTTCTGGACTTTACTATGAGTTTGTGTGTTTTTTTGTGATTTCAGGTATTTTCTGGCTGAAATTGAGGGACCTGAGCAAAAATCTGATTCAGAGGCTAAAAAAGGATTGCAGATGCTGTTGGATTCTGACCTCCCTGCACTCGAAGTAGATTTTCTGGAGCTACCGAAGCCCAATTGGCGTGCTCTCAATTGCGTTGAAAAGTAGACATCCTGGGATTTCCTGCAATATATAATAGTTCATACTTTACCCAAGATTTGATGGCCCAAACGGTGTTCCAATTCAGCTTAAGAATTCTGGCGTTTAACGCCAGAACTGGCATAAAAGCTGGAGTTAAATGCCCAAACTGGCACAAAAACTGGCGTTTAACTCCAAAAAAAGTCTCTACATATGAAAGCTTCAATGCTCAGCCCAATCACACACCAAGTGGCCCCGGAAGTGGATTTTTACACTAAACACCCTAGCTTACTCATTTTCTGTAACCCTAGGTCACTAGTTTACTATAAAAACTACTTTTAGTAATTCATTTTGTATCTCATGACATTCTACATGTTTCATATTGTATCTTCTACGGCATGAGTCTCTAAACCACATTGTTGGGGGTGAGGAGCTCTGCTGTGTTTCAATGAATTAATGCAATTACTAATGTTTTCCATTCTATCACGCTTGCTTCTATTCTAAGATATTCATTCGCACTTCAACCTGATGAATGTGATGATCTTTGACAATCATCATCATTCTCACCTATGAACGTGTGCCTGACAACCACTTCTGTTCTACATGCAATCAAGCTTGAATGTGTATCTCTTGGGTTTCTAATCTAAGATTAGAACCTTCGTGGTATAGGCTAGAATTATTGGCAGCCATTCCTGAGGTCCGGAAAGTCTAAACCTTGTCTGTGGTATTCCGAGTAGGATCTGGGAAGGGATGACTGTGACGAGCTTCAAACTCGCGAGTGTTGGGCGTGTGACAGACGCAAAAGGATCAATGGATCCTATTCCAGCATGATCGAGATCCGACAGATGATTAGCCGTGCGGTGACAATGCATTTGGAATATTTTCACTGAGAGAACGGGAAGTAGCCATTGACAACGGTGATGCCCAACATAAAGCTTGCCATGGAAGCAGCCTTGCGTGTGTGAAGAAGAAGATAGTAGGAAAGCAGAGATTCAGGGGACAGAGCATCTCCAAAACCTCAACCTGTTCCTCATTACTGCATAACAAGTATTTATTCATGTTCTTTTACTTTTTACAATTAAATCTAAGAATTATTGATATTCTGACTAAGAGTTACAAGATAACCATAGCTTGCTTCAAGCCGACAATCTCCGTGGGATCGACCCTTACTCACGTAAGGTATTACTTGGACGACCCAGTGCACTTGCAGGTTAGTTGTGCGGAGTTGCAAAAGTGTGATTGTAATTTCGTGCACCAAGTTTTTGGCGCCGTTACCGGGGATTGTTCGAGTTTGGACAACTGACGGTTTATCTTGTTGCTTAGATTAGGAATATTTTATTTTTGTTGGTTTAGAGTCTTTTATTTGAGTTTAGTTTCATATTTTAAGTTTGGTGTCAATTGCATGCTTTTACTTTCTTTTAGTTTTTCAAATTTGCATACTCTTAGTTGTTTCTTCATCTTTAAAAATTCTAAGTTTGGTGTCTTCTTTGTGTTTTCTTTTAATTTTTCGAAAATTTGTGTTTAATTTTCTAAAAATTTTAAGTTTGGTGTGTTTTTGTGCTTTTATTTACTTAAAGATTTTTTTCAAAAATTTGTTCTTGGTGTTCATCTTGACATTCAAAGTTTTCTTATTTGTTCTCTTTGTTTTGATCTAAAATTTCTAAACTTAGTGTCGTTTTGTTGTTTTTCTCTTTCCTCATTAAAATTTAAAAATAAAAAAATATCTTTTTCCTTATTTTACTCATAATTTTCAAAATTTAGCATTAAAGTAGTCAAAGATTTTCAAAATCATATCTTTTCTTTTTAATCAAGTCAAAATTCTAATTTCAAAAATTGATCTTTTCAAATCTTTTTCAAAAAAAAAAAAATCAAATCTTTTTAATTTCTTCAATCATATCTTTTCAATCATATCTTTTTCAAAATAATCCTCAATCATATCTTTTTGATTGCTAATCTCAAAATCTTTTTAATTAATTAATTAATTTAGTCTTCAATTTGCTTTTATTTCAATTTCTTCTAATTTTCGAATTTATATTCAATTTTTCAATTATTTTATTTTGTTTTATTTTAGCTTATTTTAATTTCGGTTACCTTAAAATATATATATATATATATATATATATATATAATCTATTTACAATTCATATCAATTCCCTTTTCTCTATCATGGATATAAGTGGAAATGAACAGTCCAGAAGGACTCTGGGGTCATATGCCAACCCCATTACAGCTATATATGGGAGTAGCATCTGTATACCTCCCATCAAAGCAAGCAGTTTTGAGCTAAATCATCAGCTCATTATCAGGGTGCAGCAAAATTGCCAGTATTCCGGTCTTCCATAGGAAGAACCTACTGAGTTTCTGGCACAGTTTTTACAAATTGCTGACACAGTATGTGATAAAGAAGTGGATCAGGATGTCTACAGATTATTACTGTTTCCATTTACTGTAAAAGATCAAGCTAAGAGGTGGTTAAATAACCAACCCACAGCAAGCATAAAAATATGGAGACAGTTATCAGACAAATTTCTGAATCAATTTTACCCTCCAAAAAGGATGACACAGCTAAGGTTGGACATCCAAGGCTTTAAACAAGAGGATCATAAATCCCTTTATAATG